>NC_134354.1:81246163-82446163 GCF_048569485.1 Anomaloglossus baeobatrachus | reverse complement strand
ACACTCAGGGAACATGTACCCCATTTGCTAGGAGTGCAGTCACTCCATGTGAGGAGTGTGGGTGCAAAGAATCTGCACCTACCCTCCCCGGGTCACAGCAGCAGAGTGCGTGCAGCCAGCACAGCTCACACTGAACACAGGAAGCTGAGCTGACAGCCACGCTCTGCACATGCGCCTAACGCTTATTGTGAAGGAGGGGGGATGCGGGGGATCAACGCTGCAAAAAGGTAGAAACACCGGGAAACACCAGGGGGGGGGGGGTTATGGAGGGTGACTTAGCTGGACCCGAGGATGAGTTTTCTGTCGCATCTGTCATGGCATATGCGACAGAAATCAGATGAAGAGGGTGGCGCATTGGTGTGCGTCCTATCATTTTGGATGAATCGGGAGGGGGCAGAAATGCAATAAGGCACCTTCTACAGGCTGTGCCCATACTGTTTGTGCCTTTTCCCATTCATTTCAGCCTTTTCCTCAATACCACAGTCATGGACAGGTCCAACATGAAATTATTCTGGTTTCCCATAGACTTACAATGGGGGTCGAATGTTCATGAATACTCGAATAGCTGCGAGGTATTCGCCGGATATTCAGCGAAGCAAATAATAAGGTATTCTATCATCCTTAATGATAACCCATCAACCCAGTATATATCCACAGAGCTAAAATAGCCACGGAAAAAAAACGCTCTAATTAGCAAATATTCGTATGACACAAATTAGATACCAAATATGTAGTGGCTTGTAAATGAAACCAGCCAGCAAGTTAGCCTTATTGAAAAAATTGTGGGAAAAAATGGTAGGGGTACTTAGCATTTAGATGGTAACCTTCGTAGGCCACAGAAGGCTCAGGACACCAAAACGTGCACCTAAAGAAGATCTGGATGCGTTTCCCCCCAATGAGTATATGGCGTTCATCAGGGGATTAGTGATAGCTTGAGGACCAGCAATGTGTCCTAAGATGAGTTGGCCACCTAAAAAAACGAAGAATGATGAAAGATGCCTGGGGATAACAAAGTAGTTTTCCCTGTGAGGCGATACATTGGGACCGCAACTGATTCCCGATAGTTGGCATTATGACCAACTTTAGCTGAAGCTAAAGCAAATATTCCAGGTAAGCAACGGCTCACAGCATGATAAGAGATGCACTGCTGAAATTTGTGTGTTAACTCCTACAGTATGCTGTCTTCAGATTGCATAACAAAAATCTGCTGACAGAGTCCCATTAAGCACTTGTTCCTTCATTCCATGTTTCCATTGCTTTGGTCAAAATATATAGTAGATATAACCATCTATGCAGTTCAATGCAGTAAAAAAAAGTGACAAACATATGATGACCTTTGACACATTTAGAGCAGGAATGAATGTGTCACATGGATTAATGTCTTTTTACATCAATTAAGAAATGTGCTCCTCAGAGAATCTGGGGGCATCACAACTTTGGACCAGACCTTAATGAGAGGTCAATAAAACTTTCACACACCTTATCTATGAACTGCTGCAATATTTACTGCCACAACTGATTGTCCCCTTGCCATACTGATCGTTCTGCTTCACATACCTTGTCTTATTTACTGCTCCATTCTATGTCTTGTTGTGTATAAATATGTGACTCTTCAGATGTTGTGTTATACTGAGCCGCCTGATGAAGAGCCCTGCGTAGTCTCAAAAGCTTGCAATATATCTTTTCAGTTAGCAATTAAAAGGTCTAAACCACTAAGGACTAGAGATGAGCGAACCGGTCCCGGTTCGGCTCCAGGCCGGTTCGCCGAACGGAGGTCCCGTTCGAGTTCGGCTCGTCGAACGTTCGACGAACCGAACTCGAACCGCATAGGAAACAATGGCAGGCAATCACAAACACAGAAAAACACCTAGAAAACACCCTCAAAGGTGTCCAAAAGGTCACAAACAACTCACAACACAACACAAACACATGGGAAAGTGACAAGGACATATACTTATGCAAAAACAAAAGAGCTGGACAAGGAAAAAGAGGAGGAGACACAGATATAGGCATGGCACGCCCTTCTAAAGTCATGTAAAACACCGCAAGGTGACTCCAAGCGGAGTCTCCCTTTTTTCCAAAAATTGGGCCCCACACACACCCACCCATTCAGTGGCAGCACTTGTGCCCTAGTTGTACACTTCACAGCTAGATTTGCATCAAGCACATTCAAAAATACGCCATAATTAACCGTCCCCAGGATGACACCAGGGTAGGTAGCAAAGTCTTTCCTGATCCCAGCTCTGTTCATCTTGGCTTCTTTTAAAAACAATGTAAGCAAGGGTTACTCCAAGCGGAGTCTCCCTTTTTTTCCAAAAATTGTGCCCCACACCCACCCACCCATTCAGTGGCAGCACTTGTGCCCTAGTTGTACACTTCACAGCTAGATTTGCATCAAGCACATTCAAAAATACGCCATAATTAACCGTCCCCAGCATGACACCGGGGTAGGTAGATAAAGTCTTTCCTGATCCCAGCTCTGTTCATCTTGGCTTCTTTTAAAAACACAGCAAGCAAGGGTTACTCCAAGCGGAGTCTCCCTTTTTTCCAAAAATTGGGCCCCACACACCCACCCCTTCAGTGGCAGCAGTTGTGCCCCAGTTGTACACTTCACAGCTAGATTTGCATCAAGCACATTCAAAAATACGCCATAATTAACCGTCCCCAGCATGACACCGGGGTAGGTAGATAAAGTCTTTCCTGATCCCAGCTCTGTTCATCTTGGCTTCTTTTAAAAACACAGCAAGCAAGGGTTACTCCAAGCGGAGTCTCCCTTTTTTTCCAAAAATTGTGCCCCACACACACCCACCCATTCAGTGGCAGCACTTGTGCCCTAGTTGTACACTTCACAGCTAGATTTGCATCAAGCACATTCAAAAATACGCCATAATTAACCGTCCCCAGCATGACACCGGGGTAGGTAGATAAAGTCTTTGCTGAACCATGACTTGTTCATCTTGGCTTCTTCTAAAAACAATGTAAGCAAGGGTTACTCCAAGCGGAGTCTCCCTTTTTTTCCAAAAATTGTGCCCCACACACACCCACCCATTCAGTGGCAGCACTTGTGCCCTAGTTGTACACTTCACAGCTAGATTTGCATCAAGCACATTCAAAAATACGCCATAATTAACCGTCCCCAGGATGACACCAGGGTAGGTAGCAAAGTCTTTCCTGATCCCAGCTCTGTTCATCTTGGCTTCTTTTAAAAACAATGTAAGCAAGGGTTACTCCAAGCGGAGTCTCCCTTTTTTTCCAAAAATTGTGCCCCACACACACCCACCCATTCAGTGGCAGCACTTGTGCCCTAGTTGTACACTTCACAGCTAGATTTGCATCAAGCACATTCAAAAATAGGCCATAATTAACCGTCCCCAGGATGACACCAGGGTAGGTAGCAAAGTCTTTCCTGATCCCAGCTCTGTTCATCTTGGCTTCTTTTAAAAACAATGTAAGCAAGGGTTACTCCAAGCGGAGTCTCCCTTTTTTTCCAAAAATTGTGCCCCACACACACCCACCCATTCAGTGGCAGCACTTGTGCCCTAGTTGTACACTTCACAGCTAGATTTGCATCAAGCACATTCAAAAATACGCCATAATTAACCGTCCCCAGCATGACACCGGGGTAGGTAGATAAAGTCTTTCCTGATCCCAACTCTGTTCATCTTGGCTTCTTTTAAAAACAATGTAAGCAAGGTTTACTCCAAGCGGAGTCTCCCTTTTTTTCCAAAAATTGTGCCCCACACACACCCACCCATTCAGTGGCAGCACTTGTGCCCTAGTTGTACACTTCACAGCTAGATTTGCATCAAGCACATTCCAAATCCACAAGCATTTACTCTCCCCAGGATGACACAGGGGTTGTAAATTCCTTCTGGATCCATGACTTGTTCATTTTGATGAACGTCAGTCTGTCCACATTGTCACTGGACAGACGCGTGTGCTTATCTGTCAGCACACACCCAGCAGCACTGAAGACACGTTCAGAGACAACGCTGGCAGCTGGACACGACAAAATCTCCAAGGCGTAAGTTGAGAGCTCTGGCCATTTTTCGAGGTTTGAAGCCCAAAAGGAGCAAGGCTCCATTTGCAAAGTCATGGCATCGATGTTCATTTGGAGATACTCCTGTATCATCCTCTCCAGCCGTTGACTATGTGTCAGACTTGTTGTCTCTGGTGGCCTTGCAAAGGAGGGTCTAAAAAAATTATGAAAAGATTCCATAAAATTGCTGTTACCAGCACCAGATACGGTCCTACTGGTACGTGTAGACTGTTGAAGATGACGAGACCGTCCCATGTTTGTCAAGTTACAACTGGGAGATTCCCTCCCTGCACCTGCATGGTTGTTTGGTGGAAAAGCGGATCTAAGATCGAGTAACAGCTTCTGCTGATACTCTTGCATATGTGCGTCCCTTTCTATGGCTGGAATTATGTCACAAAATTTGGACTTGTACCGGGGATCTAATAGTGTGGCAAGCCAGTAGTCATCATCACTTCTAATTTTGACAATACGAGGGTCATGTTGGAGGTAGTGCAACAAGAATGCACTCATTTGTCTTGCGCAGCCATGCGGACCAAGTCCAAGCTGTGTTTGTGGCATAGAGGTGCTAACCGTTCTTTCTTCCTCTGACATCTCCCCCCAACCTCTTTCAACTGAAATTTGACCAAGGTCTCCCTCATCTGCTGAGTCTTCCATGTCCATGGACAGTTCGTCCTCCATTTCTTCATGTCCTCCTGCACCTTCCTCAACATCTCGCCTGCTACCATGCGCCCTTGTTGATCCCTGTCCCCCATGCTGCCATGCCTGGCGCCTTGGTGATGATGAACGTCTGGACCTTGGTGATGTTGTTGTGTCTTGCGCATATGAATCCTCCTGTAGTTCATCCCCTTCCTGTTGTCCCACCCCCTGACTCCGAATAGTGTTTAGCGTGTGTTCCAGCATGTAAATGACTGGAATCGTCATGCTGATAATGGCATTGTCAGCGCTAAACATATTCGTCGCCATGTCGAAACTGTGCAGAAGGGTGCATAGGTCCTTGATCTGAGACCACTCCATCAGGGTGATCTGCCCCACCTCTGCAGCTCGTTGGCCCAGGCTATACGTCATGACGTATTGCACCAGGGCACGGCGGTGCTGCCACAGTCGATGTAACATGTGGAGAGTTGAATTCCAGCGTGTCGCCACATCGCATTTCAGGCGATGAACCGGCAGGCCGAAAGACTTCTGGAGCGATGCAAGTCGCTCAGCTGCGGCGCTTGAACGGCGGAAGTGAGCAGACAGTTTTCGTGCCCTGTTCAGAAGGCCATCTAGGCCGGGATACTGTGTTAAAAATTGCTGCACGACAAGGTTCAACACGTGAGCCATACAAGGTACGTGTGTCACCTTGCCCAGGCGAAGGGCCGCACCCAGGTTTGCAGCATTGTCGCACACGGCCTTACCAGGCTGCAGGTTGAGTGGAGACAACCATTTATTAAACTCGGACCGCACAGCTGACCACAACTCCTCAGCTGTGTGACTCTTATTCCCAAGACATGTCAAGCTAAAGACCGCCTGATGCCATTGCGCTCTGCTGCCAGCATAGTAATGAGGGGTGCGTGATTCCTTCTGCGCAGTGAGAACGCTGGTGGCCTGACCAGGCAGGCTTGGGGCGGAGGTGGAGGACCCAGATGAGGTGGAGGATGCAGAAGCAGTGGCGGAACTTGGACAGACAGAGGATTGACACACAAGTCGTGGGGACGGCAAGACTTGTGCAGCAGACCCTTCACCATCTATCACCATAGTTACCCAGTGCCCAGTGAGCGACATGTAACGTCCCTGTCCATGCTTACTGGTCCAAGTATCGGTGGTGAAATGCACCTGTTCACACACAGAGTTTCTCAATGAAGCGGTGATGTTGTGTGCGACATGCTGGTGCAGCGCGGGCACACCTTTCTTAGAAAAGTAGTGGCGACTAGGCATCTGGTACTGGGGCACAGCGACAGACATAAGGTCTCTAAAATCCTGTGTTTCCACTAGGCGGAAAGGCAGCATTTCTGTAGCCAACAGCTTACAGAGGGATAGAGTCAACCTCTTAGCTTTGTCATGGGTCGCAGGAAATGGCCTTTTATTTGTCCACATCTGAGGGACAGAGATCTGGCTGCTGTGTGTAGACGGTGTTGAGTAGGGTGTCCCTGGAAAAGTGCAGGTTTGTGAGGAAAGTGCAGGCGGAGACATGATGTTGCCTTCATCCAAAGTTGGTGCTATCGATGTCTGAGAGAGCTGTACACACTCACTTGTTTCCCCTTCCAAAACAACTGACGACCTACCAAGCAAACTGCCTGTTGCGGTTACAGTGGTGGAAGTTGTGGGTGGAAAAACAGGTGTGACAGCTGTCCCCACAGTCCTAGAAGATGAAGAGCGCGCGGATGCACTGGAAGGGGCAGGCGGTGGATGGTTCGCTCCGCTAGGCCGCATTGCAGCACGGTGAGCTTCCCACCGGGACCTATGATATTTATTCATGTGACGATTCATGGAAGAAGTTGTCAAACTGCTGAGGTTTTGACCTCTACTAAGAGAATCATGACAAAGTTTACAGATCACATAATTTGGGCGATCTTTTTCTATGTCAATAAAGGACCAGGCTAGGCAAGGCTTAGAGGCCATGCGACCTGTTGATCCACCCCGAATAATGCTCATAGGCAGAGTGGTGGCTGAGGATGCAGTTGTAGACGTGCTACCAGTGCTCCGACTCTGTCCAGGAAGGCGCAAGGTAACTTCGTCGTCGGTTGCATCCTCCTCCACCGCCTCTGTTGACCTCCTCGAGTGCCTGACTGGGGGTTGACAGTAGGTGGGATCTAGAACTTCATCATCAATTGTTGTGTTTGCACTCCCCTCTCCCTCAGACCGAACCTCTTCTTGCCCTGACCGAATATTTAAGTTGTCATCCCAATCGGGTATCTGCGTCTCATCTTCATCAGTATGTTCCTCATTGTCTATAACCACAGGTGTTACAGTTTGTGACAAAGGGTCAACATTATGCTCAGAAACTTGGTCCTCACGGCCTGAATCAGAGTCACAAAGGTTCTGGGCATCACTGCAGACCATTTCCTGTTCTGTACTCACTGTAGCTTGGGAGCAGACCTCTGATTCCCAGGCTATAGTGTGACTGAACAGCTCTGCAGACTCAGCCATCTCAGTTCCACCATACTGTGCAGGGCTGATGGAGACTTCAGAGCTGGGAGAAAGCAAGTTTGATTGGGATGACAACTCAGAGGACTGGTGTTTTTTGGATGCGGTACTTGAAGTGGCTGAGAGGGCACTTGTTGGACCACTTGAGATCCATTCAAGCATTTTCCTTTTTTGCCCATCATCTACCTTTGTTCCTGTTGTTCGTGTCCGTAAAAAAGGGAGCACATCGGATTGTCCACGGTAAGTAGTAGACATCTTACTTTTGCTGGTAGATGGTCTATTTTCAGCAGATGATAATGGAGCTTTGCCACCTTCCCCACGGACAAAACCTTTTTTGCCTTTTCCACCACGCCTCTTCCCCTTTCCACCAGCATCTGTCATTTTGCCACTCATGTTGATTGCGACAAGATTGTGGACTGAAAATGTGGTAGTAAAAATTGAGAGGTGGTGTAGATTGCAGTGGTGGTCTAGCTTTATTAACAGCAGAATAATAAAGAATAAATATCCCTGACAATGCAACTACGGCCCTTAAACTGGCAGCAAAAATTGCTAGTATAATGGCTTAGTTATAATGAGTTGGAGTGTGCAATGCAGGTAGAGGTGCTGCAAATGTCTTTGCACTAGTGTGACTATAGCAAAGTCCAATAGCCACGTATAGGATGCCACTAGGTACACTGAGTGTTTGCTAGTATAATGGCTTAGTTATAATGAGTTGGAGTGTGCAATGCAGGCAGACGCGCTCTGCAAATGTCTTTGCACTAGTGTGACTATAGCAAAGTCCAATAGCCACGTATAGGATGCCACTAGGTACACTGTGTGTTTGCTAGTATAATGGCTTAGTTATAATGAGTTGGAGTGTGCAATGCAGGTAGAGGTGCTGCAAATGTCTTTGCACTAGTGTGACTATAGCAAAGTCCAATAGCCACGTATAGGATGCCACTAGGTACACTGAGTGTTTGCTAGTATAATGGCTTAGTTATAATGAGTTGGAGTGTGCAATGCAGGCAGACGCGCTCTGCAAATGTCTTTGCACTAGTGTGACTATAGCAAAGTCCAATAGCCACGTATAGGATGCCACTAAGTACACTGAGTGTTTGCTAGTATAATGGCTTAGTTATAATGAGTTGGAGTGTGCAATGCAGGCAGATGCGCTCTGCAAATGTCTTTGCACTAGTGTGACTATAGCAAAGTCCAATAGCCACGTATAGGATGCCACTAGGTACACTGAGTGTTTGCTAGTATAATGGCTTAGTTATAATGAGTTGGAGTGTGCAATGCAGGCAGACGCGCTCTGCAAATGTCTTTGCACTAGTGTGACTATAGCAAAGTCCAATAGCCACGTATAGGATGCCACTAGGTACACTGACTGTTTGCTAGTATAATGGCTTAGTTATAATGAGTTGGAGTGTGCAGAGGACAGGAGGGTACAGTGCCAGGATTGTGGGGTCTGGGTAGAGGAATGGAAGCCTGCCTTTCTATTCCCTCCTAATAGGGAAATGCAGGAAGGAAATCCCTGACCTTGGCTACACAGACGCTGTCGCTGTTTTCAGGACCTGTCACCTTGACTCTGACCCTGCCGGTTTGAGCCCTTAAAAGGACTGCTAGAAAGTGCTCTCCCTAAGCTGTCCAGCGCTGTGTATGGAGCGCATACAGCTGTATCGGCGATAGGACTCAGGAGGATGGAGCTGCGACAGTGATGTCTGACACCAAAGACGCAGAAGAGATAATGGCGTCCTGGAGGAAAATGTCCGGTTTTATAATGCAGGGACATGTGACATGGACATCCTATCACACATGCCGTTGCTTCTCTGGCTAAAAGTCCACTTAGCTGTGTGTGTGTCTGGGATTGGCTGACATGCTGGCCCGCCCCACTACACGCGCGCGCTTAGGGAAGGAAGACAAGGAAAAAAAAAAAAAAAATGGCGATCGCCATTATAGAAACAGCAGTGATCTGAAGGCGCTGTTCACGCACACTATACACTGAAATGTCATAATAGTGTGATTCACAGAGTGACTTACACTATTACAGCAGAAACCAAGCTAGAATTTAGCTGTTTTTTTGCTGCTAGAACCGTTCTCGAACGTTTCTAGAACTATCGAGCTTTTGCAAAAAAGCTCGAGTTCTAGTTCGATCTAGAACAGGCCCCAAAATCACTCGAGCCTCGAACTGGAGAACCTCGAACCACGAACCGCGCTCAACTCTACTAAGGACTCTCAGTTCTTTTTAAAAAATGAAAAACTAACAGACCCTTTAAAATGCAACAGACTATAAAGGATTATATCAGATCTCTTAGGGTATACTCACAGTACTTTTTTCCAGTTTATTTCAAGCAGAAGATGCCTAAATAATTATATTATTGTTCATTGTCTGTGGGATTTACATAGTTTTTATCTATTCTGAAACAATTTTTGGCAATGATTTATTAATGTTTCCTGAAATGTTTTGCTATCATTTTTCATGACGTTTTCTGTAAATGCTTTTTAGTGTATAATTCTTTGGGGCAACTTTTGGACATTTTCTGATATCTATTAGTCAATAAATATAATGCCAACATATAATTTTTGGGGCAATTTTTGGACATTTTTAGGATCCATTAGACAATGAATAAAGTGACAGCATTTTTTTTTTAAATATACTTACAAAACCCTCAAAATGATGCCAAGACCTCTTCCATAATTATTTTTTAGTTTACTCATTAATTTCTATTGCAAAAATGAAGCATATTGCTAATGGAAAATGCCTGGAGAATAGAAATATCAGTTTTTTTTAAATTGCTTAGCCTTTTTTCAGAACCTGGATAATTTAAGAGTATACTCATACCGATTTTTCCAGCAGTCAAAAAAATACAAGTTTTCTAGTGAAAACTCCAGGAATCTTTTCTTCTTTTGCTGAGTTTTTGGATATGTGCATTTCCTGAATAGTTTCCTGGCTCTGAAGAGTTTTTTAACAATTTTTTTTTATTTTTGCAACCTTTTGTTTCCTTAAGGCGGGCTTTGCACACTGCGACATCGCAGGTGCGATGTCGGTGGGGTCAAATTGAAAATGACGCACTTCCGGCATCGCATGCGACATCGCAGTGTGTAAAGCCTAGATGATACGATTAACGAGCGCAAAAGCGTCGTTATCGTATCATCGGTGCAGCGTCGGCGTAATCCATGATTACGCTGACGCGACGGTCCGATGTTGTTCCTCGCTCCTGCGGCAGCACACATCGCTGTGTGTGAAGCCGCAGGAGCGAGGAACATCTCCTACCGGCCTCACTGCGGCTTCCGTAGGATATGCGGAAGGAAAGAGATGGGCAGGATGTTTACATCCTGCTCATCTCCGCCCCTCCGCTCCGATTGGCCGCCTGCCGTGTGACGTCACAGTGACGCCGCACGACCCGCCCCCTTAACAAGGAGGCGGGCCGCCGGCCACAGGGACGTCGCACGGCAGGTGAGTGTGTGTGTGAAGCTGGCGTAGCGATAATTTTCGCTACGCCAGCTATCACCACATATCACTGCTGCGACGGGGGCGGGCACTATCGCACTCGGCATCGCAGCATCGGGCTGCGATGTCGCAGTGTGCAAAGCCCGCCTTAGGCTGAGACCCCACTTTGCGTTCTCCTACTCGCAGTTCTAAACGCATGTTTTGGGCTTAATTGATTTGACCAAAGTTACCTTTTTCAGAACTTTAGCGCTGAAAACGCATGCGTATTTATTGCATTTTTGATGCGTTTTCAGCGCTTTTTACATGCTTTTTCACCTGCGTTTTGACAGATGTGTTTTGAACATCAAGACACTGCTAAATAAAGTTTAAACAGTCAAACACAATGAAAAAAAAGAAAAAAAAGGAACACAGAATTTTGAGAAATAATTTAGAAAATAGAAATAATGATTAAAATTATAGCGGTAATATACTATTTTTTGGAAAAATAGCAATAATTTATTATTTTTCTTTATTTAATTGTCGGACTATGTGTGTGTGTAAAGGGACATATGAAATCATTATTTGAATGTCCAAAAAGCATGCATTTTGGAAGTCCAAAACGCATGTTTTCTGCACATAAAAAGCAGGTAAAACGCAGGAATTTGTAGGAATCTTGTTTTTTTGCCATTTCTCATTGACTCCAATGTTAGAAAAACGTACCTAAAATGGCAAAAACAATTGACATGCTGCTTCTTTGAACGCATGTTTTTTTGCCACAAAATATGCAAATTAAACACAGCGTTTAGAAACGCAAAGTGCGGTCTGAAAATCACCATTTTCCATAGACTTTGCTGTAAAATCAAAACGCATGCCTTTTGGCATGAAAAAGGTGCTTCTCAAAACGGATCTAAAAAGTACCTGAAACGCAGGTGGAAACGCAAAGTGCGGTCTCAGCCTAAGTGTTTGCTTTTGCAACCTTGTGGTTTTTGAGTCAAAAAATTGATACCTTCAAAAAACGTTTTTGTGCGCATACCCTTTTATTAGCACATTAATCAAGATGAATCGTAACAGATTGAAACATCATTGGATCTTATTAAAATTGAAGCCATAACTTCGGTTTTTGAATAATGTATCACAAACTAGAAGATCTTTAAATGTCCAAGAAAAAGACAGGGTTTTTTTTGTAGTTGGTGCATTTTGTCACTGTAGAAATATTAAGGTGGACTTGCTCTTTAGATTTACTGTACAAATCACTATTTATTACTTGTAAAGAATGTGTGCATTCTTTAAAATTTGATCAAGATGACTATTTTAAAGATTTTTTTTTCATGATGAGGCAATATATCCTACAGAAATACGAGTGTCCTAAATGTTCACAGTTATATCACATCTATAGTTTAGCACAGGCATGTGTCCATTAGAGGACTAATGGAAAAGGTGAACATGACTGTATTTCATTCAGCTTAAACCTATCATCATATGTATGAGTTCTCTGAATTCTATCATATGTAACTCAATGCATTCATGCTCTAATTGCCTCTGCATAGCAGGCAGTAACTGCTGACACGCCTGGAATTTTGTGTTCTTTGCCACATGCTGATAATGAGAGCATGAATGTGCTGACTTTCACAGGTGAACACACAGGACACCATTTAGACACTCTAATTTTATTATGTTATGTAACTGTGTCATATCGATATTGCTTTTACTCCATAGAGCCTGGCATTGGTTTTCTAGACAATTTAGCCTGCACTGAAGTGAAACAACTAATCATGGTGCCCTATAGCAAAATATGTATGAATCCCACCTTGGTCATACTTGATAAACCACACATATACACGTCATATACAGTATATATACACATACACACGTTTCTTGGACAATCTTTATAGATCTTCTAGTTTGTGACACCTTACTAATTGAAAAACTGAATTTACGGCCTCAATTTTTATAAGATCCAATGATGTTTCAGATATGTTATGGTTCATCTTGACTATTGAGCTAATAAAATCTTTTAATGGTATGTGCACACAAATGTTTTTTTTGAAGGTGTCAAATTTTTGACATATATATATATACAGTATATATATATATATATATATATATATATATATATATATATTAGAAGGTGGCCCGATTCTAACGCATCGGGTATTCTAGAATTTATTGTGTAGTTAATGTATGATTTTTGTTATATATATATAGATGTTGTTGTGTGTAGTTGCCAGTGTTTGTGTAGGCGCTGTAAGTGTTCTGGGTGTTGTCTGGGTGGGGGTGTGTGAGAGCGGTGTTGTTTGTGTGGAGCGCTGTGTGTGTGTTGTGTTGTTTGTGGAGAGCTGTGTGTCTGCAGTGTTGTCTGTGTGTGGCGCTGTGTGTGTTGCGCGGTTTGTGTGGGTGTGGGGTGCGTGTGTGTGTTTTGGGGGAGGTATGTTTTGTGCAATGTGTGTGTGTTGCGCGGTATGTGCGTATATTTGTGTATGCTGCTGTAACAGGGTGAAAATGTACATAAGATAAACTTGCATGTTTGTTTATATAAATATATATTTATGCTATAACTTAAATGGCCACTAGGTGTCACTAGAGGGCAGGCACACTGCTAGACAGTAAGGAGTTACATTAGGTTTCCCTGGTAACGTAGACACAAAGAGACGGTTGAAAATTTCAGTCAGGATCTGAGGGACTGTGCAAGAGAAAAACGTCTGTCATTGTCCCGTGTTCGGATTTGTAGAATTGCCTGGTTTTTTTTTTCTTCTTTTTATGGACTGCTTACTTGGTTTTTTTGGGGGGTTTTTTGAGCTCCTACTGCCCCTGACGAGGGGAATTCATCTGAGTGAATTTTTCTCCAGAAACTGTTTGGACAAAATCAACTAAGAGTGAATCAGAAGCAGTCTGAGGGGACGGACGCCATCTTGAGTGAAAGACTTCAGTGAGTAACAATTAACCTGAGACCGATCGGTGTATAATAGTCAGTCAGGGACAGATAGATAGAAAGGATAAAGAAGAAGGAGGATTATTCTACAGATCATTTCCTGAGAAGGAGCTGTGTTTTCTTGTTTATCCTGAGGCGTTTGCTCTGAACCGGAAGTTATTGGAGGTTAAGCTGTGTTGTGCTGATGATAGGACTATTCTGCCTTTGCTTCATCACACTGTCTGGGGCAGTGAGGTACTGAATATTGAATAGAGGTACACAGTAGAGGTACAGGTATAAAGGTACATGTACATATATTTACTTGTTTCTGACTGTATATGGGAAGGTGGCCGGGTACCCTGATTGAATTGTAAACATAAGGGGAGGTGGTTGTAAGTAGTGCACCCGGGTACCCCCATTAATAGATAAGAGAGGGATCGGTATAGTGGGGGGAAATATAGTCCAGTTCATCCCTACAGACCGACACTTGAAGTCCTCCAAGTTGCATAAACTGTCATTGTTTATTCCGGGCTGTTGTGGCCCATACGTTGTAAGAGAACTGTTTTTTTTTATAAAGAAAATTGTTATCCACCATCTTTGTGTCCCTGGGTTTTCCATAGTGCCATCGTATCTTAATAGTCATAACGACCGGCATTCAGTCGTTACACTGCAGTGTTTGTGTGTTGGGTGTTGTGTGTGTGCGGCGTTGTCTGTGTGTGTGGGTGTCTGTGTAGGGCGGTGTTTGTGGTTCCCAGTGTGTGTGTAGTGTGTTGTGCAGTGCGCGTGTGGCAGTGTGTGTGTGTGTGTTTTGGGGGGAGGTGTGCACCCCCATCGTGCTCCATCCCCCATGCTGCGCACCCCCCATCGTGCTCCATCCCCCATGCTGCGCATCTCCATCATGCTCCATCCCCCATGCTGCGCACCCCCATCGTGCTCCATCCCCCATGCTGCGCACCCCCCATCGCGCTCCATCCCCCATGCTGCGCACTTCCTGTCGTGCTCCATCCCCCATGCTGCGCACTCCCCATCGTGCTCCATCCCCCTTGCTGCGCACTCCCCATCGTGCTCCATCCCCCATGCTGTGCACTCCCCATTGTGCTCCATCCCCCATGCTGCGCACTCCCCATCGTGCTCCATCCCCCATGCTGCGCACTCCCTGTCGTGCTCCATCCCCCATGCTGCGCACTCCCCGTCGTGCTCCATCCCCCATGCTGCGCACTCCCCATCATGCTCCATCCCCCATGCTGCGCACCCCCATCGTGCTCCATCCCCCATGCTGCGCACCCCCCATCGTGCTCCATCCCCCATGCTGCGCACTCCCCATCGTGCTCCAACCCCCATGCTGCGCACTCCCCATCGTGCTCCATCCCCCATGCTGTGCACCCCCCATCGTGCTGCACAGTCACACATCAGACAGTATACACGTACACATCTGATCGCATACACTCACACCCCACTTCTGCCTGTGCCCTCCGGTGGGCGGTCCCAGCAGCTGTGCTGCGCGCCGTGCTCCTCTGCCTTCTACCGACACGCACACATCCGATCACATACACGCACACATCCGATCGCATACACGCACACATCCGATCGCATACACGCACACATCCGATCGCATACACGCACACATCCGATTGCATACACGCACACACCCGATCGCATACACGCACACACCCGATCGCATACACGCACACACATGATCGCATATCGCACATACGGGCTCACACACTCACAACATCCGGAGATACCACATGCTTCCGGCCATGTGATCCTCCGGCAGGTCCTGGAAGGTAACTGCACGCACAGTATCGCCGCTGAGAAGCAAGCGATATCACTGGATGTTGTGAGTGTGTGGATGCGATCTGATGTGTGTGTGAGGTGTGTGTGAGCGTGAGTGTGATCTGATGTGTGTGTGTGTGTCTGTTCTTATGTGTGTGCGTGTGTGTGTGTTCCACCGCTGCAGGACCTTGATGCGCTCACCTGCTCCCGGTCGGCTTCTGGTGAGTATGATCGGGGGTCTTCTTTCTTCTATCTTCTCTCTTCTGCACATGTGTACTGGGAGCCGGTGTACGCTGGTAACCATGCTACACAATATTACCCGATGTGTACCATGGTTACCAGCGTACCCCACCCCCCGCACGCACGGGAGCCCACACCAGCGTACACCGGCAACCCCAGCAATGCGAGGGTATGTGTCGGCTGGGTTGCCGGCGTACGCAGGGGTACAGCACTCACCAGGGAGTCGGGGCTCCGTGTCGGTTCGGGGAATGCGTGCGGGGGGCGGGGCCAGGGAGGGCGTGCAATGCGTGAGGGGGGCGGGGCGTGGCCGAGTTCCCAAGAGAGGCCAATCCGTGGGGGGGCGGAGCCTGGGTGAGCGGCCAATCCGTGCAGGGGGGCGGAGCCGAGGCGAGCGGCCAATGAGAAGCTTGTCGTGGTAACGACAGAATTTTGGAGCAAGACAGACAGACAGACTGACAGAATAAGGCAATTATATATATAGATATATATTTATATATATACATATATATATATCTATATATATATTTATATTTAATAGGGTCATGAAGGGGGAGATTTATCAAACATGGTCTAAGGTGAAACTGACTCAGTTGCCCTTAGCAACCAATCAGATTCCACTTTTAATTTTTCACAGACTCTTTGGAAAATGAAAGGTGGAATCTGATTGGTTGCTAAGGGCAACTGAGTCACTTTCACAAATCTAGTTTTCACAGATATATCTCCCCCAAATCTGTTTTCTTTTCAGATAATTCAGATAAACCATGCAAATAATTTAAATACAGATCAAAGAAAATGGATTTTAAAAGAGTATTGGAAACCTCAAAATGCTGAAACTGTTAGGCTATGTGCCCACAGGAGTTTGTACCTGCGGATATATCCGCAGGTACGTCTGCAGGTTTCCAGCAGCTGCTCCCCGGCGAAATAGCTGCGGTAAACCTGCGGACATTCATGCGGCTTACCTGCGGAAGTACCGGCCTCTATCTCCATAGTGGAGGGCCGGGAATTCCGCAGGTATTTCATCATAAATAATTGACATGCAATTACGTGCAGCTGCGGGACATCCGCAGCATGTTCCGTAGCCGCACATTCCGCAGCATGGACACAGCACTCCCCATGTCCCATAGGATAACATAAGGAGTGTCTGTACTTGCTAAAACCTGCGGATTTATCTAGAAATTCCAGATAAATCCGCAAGTTTTCCACGGTAAAATCCGCGGGTACAGAGTCCCATGGGCATATAACCTTAGAGCAAATTGGGTTGGAACATTTGGTGCTCAAGCCCCAAAGAGACAAACCATTTACCGCTTTTTTTTACGTAGAATAAAAGGACAATTTACATTTTACTCAAAAATATACCTATAAAAAAAAAATCAGAAAACCTGACAATTTTGCAGTGGTCTCTAAATTTTTGCCAGAGCTGTATGTACAGTATATATATATATATATATATATATATATATATATATATATATATATATATATATATATATATATATATAATATTGTACATACAGCTCTGGCAAAAATTTAGAGACCACTGCAAAATTGTCAGTTTTTCTGATTTTTCTCTTTATAGGTATATTTTTGAGTAAAACGTAAATTGTCCTTTTATTCTATAAACTACTGACAACATGTCCCTGAATTTCTAAGCAATAAATTTTGTATTTTTTTTCTGAAAATGAGAAATGATCAAATATACACACACACAGCCACACATACTTAACATTGAAGCTCCACTAACCAAACAACACCTTGAGTTCCCAATCAGAGACTAGAGTATCTGTCAATATGACCATAATAAGTACATTCCATAGAACTGGCCTTTATGGAAGAGTGACCAGAAAAAAAGCCTTCACTTATAGCCAAAAATTAGAAGGTTTGTTTTGATTTTGCCCAAAGACATGTGGGAGACTCCCAAAATGTATGGAGGAAGGTGCTGTGATCAGATGAGACCAAAATTTAACTTTTTGGCCAGCAGGGTAAATGCTATGTCTGGCGCCAACCAACTCAGCTCATCAGCTCAAGAACACCATCACCACAGTGAATTCCTGGTGGTGGCATCATCATGCTGTCGGGATGTTTTACGGTGGCATGTACAACAAAAATGGTCCAAGTTAAGGGGAAGATAAATGATGCGAAACATGGGGATATTTTTGAGCAAAACCTGCTTGTCTTTCAGTGATTTTAAACTTGGATGGAGGTTCACCTTCTTACAAGACAATGACCCAAAATATACTGCTAAAGCAACAATTGAGTGCTTTAAGGGGAAATGTGTAAATGTATTGGAGTGGCCTAGTTAAAGCCCAGATTTTAATGCAATTAAGAATCTGTGGTCAGACTTGAAGATTGCTATTCACCAAGAGTAAACCATCTAATTTGAAAGAGCTGGAGCAGTTTTGCCTTGAGGAAGGGGTAATGGGTAGAGATAAGCAAACCTTCAGTTTTGAGACTCGGGGTTCTGGCTCAGAAAATGACATGAGAATCCCCATTGTGTATATCATGCTGCACTCATGTCTGAGTGCTGCGTAGCATTGTACGAGCTGCAGGTTTTGTGTGATTTGATTTGCTCAGAATTGACTTATAGTCTGTGTTCTAAGAGGTTATGTTCATGGAGAAATTAAAAAAAGCACCGTCGACCCACCCCTGGAAGTGTTTTGGTGAGCTAAGTGCAAAACACTTCTGGAGGTGGGTGGCCGGTGCTTTTTTTTTAAAAATTCTCTGTGAACAAAACATCTTAGAATGCAGAATGTAAGCCAAATCTGAGCCAATCACACACATCCTGCAGCTCACACAATGCTGCACAGCACTCAGACACGAGCACAGCGTGATATTCACCACGGGGATTTTCACATAATTTTCCGAGCCCTAAGCCTGAGCCTCAAAACTGAAGGTTCGCTCATCTCTAGTAATGGGAAGAGTTTCTGAAAATACGCTTCTGTTCCCCATTGATTTTCATTATACTCAGGTACTCGAATTGCGCCCATCCGAGAATCCAACTGCACTTAACGAGTACCAAGCACCCGAGTATGGTAGTGCTCGCTTATCACTGCTCATTAGTCTAGTAGCTTATGTATTGGAAGGTCTGGAGTATTGATCCCAAGATCAGGTGTAGGGAAGCTCCTGGACCATGGAATAGTGGTAATAAATTAAAATCCAGTGGTTCACCCAGATCATAGCTATGATTGAAGTGATCCATGGGCAGCATGTATCAGACTGTCTGTATGATTTGATTCAGATATGTTTAACTCTGAAATTCTGTGGTGTTTCAGAGAAAAATACAGTTTAAAAACCATGTTGGACCAAACTGCATGGAAGATAGTCATACAGGCAGGTCTAGCTGTCCTGGAGTGGCAGACCTCTCCCTCCATGCATGTATAGGGAAATACCTATGTTTTATATCTAAAACAATGCAACATTTTAGAGTTAAACATATGTGGCTGACATCATACTGTGGACAGGGCAGCATATATCAACTGTCAGGATAGCTTTAAGGGTGGTAATACCCAACATGCATAGGCTCTCGTCTTGACAGCAGCCCATGGCTACATATGTTTAATATAAATTGAAACACCCGACAAATGTATTATTCAAAGAGAAAGATCTTTATCAAATAAAGTGCAAAAAAACCACACACGTTGTTTTTATCACCTGGGAGAGCCATTCAGACATTACAAATGGCTTGCACTGAGATGTCGGTTCCCATTGTTCATTGAAGGGAGCCAGCTCTTTGTGTTTTTGTTTCATGGACAACACATCCGAGCATCCATGATACTTGGCCAAGCACCCTTATGCTCGATCGAGTGTTGAACAGTGGCATGCACAATCACTCATCTCTAATTATCATGTCTATCCATACTGTGATTTTCAGAACTTTGTGCTTTTTCCTTCCAGGTGTTGTAAATTTAAATATTCTATGGTATATACACATGCTTCAACATGAAATGTCATCTCCTCTCGCCCCGCTTCTTCCCGCATGTTTTTAAGGTTTTCACAATAAATATAGTTAAACATAGTTTTTATGGATGAAGCGTGCCACTTTTGTATTTTTCCACATCACGGAAATAGGGGATATAGAGAGCCGTTTTAACTCAACAGGCTCTATATACAAGCATTGGTAGTCACTTGCCGCCATTTTTTGTTTAAACCAGTATGGTCCAGTGACTAGAAACTGAGCATACTCTTAGCATAACAATCAAAATAATACCATTTTTGCAATAGGCCAATGTTCGAATGCTGAGAAAATAAGTTTTGAAGCCACATGCAATTTAGTCTGGAAGTATATTGGGGCACGTCTATTCAAAGCTTGGCTTCAAACTTTGATTTAAGTTTGTCACCTTTGCCATGTGTTTCTATATTATGAATGAAGGAAATCTAAAAAATTACTGAAATACCTTTTTATGCCCAGTCACTTAAAGCTACAGTACATTATTAAGCGCTTTCCTCTTGGCATTCTTCAAACGAAAATCTTCAAGAAAATTTGGCTTCCCTAACTAGAGGCAGGATTAAATACTAACTGTCTTCCACATTCCAAAAATTGATATTTTCCTATGAAATGTTCAAGATAAAACATGGATTGAAAGACAGCCAGATCTGAAAAGAAGTGTTTACTGGATGGTTCCTTTCTAGCTGCTCACCTTCTTGACTATGGTTGAACGACAGATTTGTTTCTTAAATACAAATATGGGGAAATCTATAAATTAGACTGAGCTATGCAGAAACACACATCATCCAAGGCATTGCTTTAATATTCTAGATTATTGTGGTATATATTTATAAAAAATATATCATTTCTGCTTGCATAAATTAACTGCAGAAAATGTGAATTCTCATTTTCCTGTGATAAAGTCGAGAGTGTGATGATAACAAGCTGTCAATACCCCTCTAATAGTCAAAACCTCCCACGTTCCAACTTTGTGACCAAGTAGGTTGTAGGAAGTCAACAACCGTGACAGGTCAGTATGATTGGTTTTAATTAGGAGTTTAATTTCATAAAGAGAAGAGCACAAATGACAGGCTACATGAACAGCATGCAGAGTGAATCACTTCTAAGCCAACTGTTCATGATTGTCCAAAAAAGAAGCTTCCTGCTGCTTGATGTTACATTCTTCATCTTAAACTGACAGCTCCAGTACAAACTATTTATAATTTATTCATGTTAGCTAATTTTATTAGTTTATGTGAACTTCAAACTTAATAGAAACTTTACTTATAGAAAGCAAACAAATTACTATCTCCAGGAATGCAAATTTTTCGTGTATACACTGTGGATTGTATCTTAAGAATTTATTGAAGGTGACCTACCACTATACTCAAAGTTGTACTGGTCCCTACCAATTTGGGTATTCCTTATAGGGTCCCAGTCAAATGTCAACCTGTAGTGATGAGCGGGCACTACCATGCTTGGGTGCTCAGTACATGTAACTAGTGATGAGTGAGCGCATCCATGTTTGGGTGCTCTGTACTCGTAATTAGTGATGAGTGGGCAATACTATGCTCGGGTGCTCAGTACTCGTAACTATTGATGAGTGAGCATTACCATGCTCGAGTGCTTGGTACTCATAACAAGCAGTTGGATGCTCAGATGGGGGAGACGAGTACCCGAATATTATGGAGTCATTGGGAGACTTCTTGAAGACATGCTCGAGTTCCCCTATTGACTTTCAATATTCTCGAGTACTCAAGTCGCGCCCATCAGAGAAATCAACTGCTCATTACTAGTGATGAGCGAGCACTAAACTGCTTTAATTCTCATTACTTGATTCAAGCTAGTCAGCTGCTTTGACAAACTTGGTGTGAGTAACGAGCATTATGAAAAGTCAATGATTGACCGGTTCAGGGCTTTGCCCACATACAGCCAGACAAAAACAGAGCATTTCTGGGAGGAGGGTGGGTTTTTTATTTTTGGGTCACGCTATGTCCTAGAACACTGTTTGATTCCCCCTGGACAGCCATTCAGAGACTATATAAAGTGAAAGTTGCACACCAAATTCAGAGAAATATGAATAAGCATAACTGCTCTATAATACATAAAGCAAGAAAAATGTGACATTGCATGACTGCTGAGGATTATTTGAAAAAAAAAGAGATATTTAGCTAATGTATTCATCAATTCATTACTGCCCGATAACCACTTCACGGTAATCTCTTATTTATCGGGTCCCTAACCAAATCTTACCTCTATATGCGGTTACAACCTGCTTGTGTATGGGAAGCCAGGGACCTGGTTATATAGCAAATTGAATAAACATGGCTAAAGGGTGGGACTGGGTTCTCAGACAGAAAAAAATGCATAACAATCAAAAAGACTGCTGGAACACCATTGTAGATGTGAATAGGGTGCTAGCTAAAAAATACACAATCTATATAAAGTGAAAGCTGCACACCAAATTCAGAGAAATATGAATAAGCATATCTGCTCTATAATACATAAAGAAATAAAAAACACAATTAGCCATATTCATCTCAGAGAGATTTGATGTATCTTGTGCCTGCTGGTCCTGAGGAAGGGAGCTGAGCCTCCTGAAACGCGTAGACCTGTGCCAAAATAAAAGTTTACATTAATCCAAGATTACATCTGTAATCTCTGGCGCGGTTCATTAAAGCCCCGTTCCACTATTTCTCTCTGGATGAAATATCCGAGCACCAGCGTTACTCGGCTAAACTTCATGATCATGAGTACCTGAGCATCCCGATGCTTGATCAAGTAACAAGCAGGGCCGAGTACACTCACTTATTATTACTCATTATGTGTACCAAACACCTGAGCATGGTAGTGCTCACTCATCACTATCAACCTGTAGAAGCATTTGTTGTCATGCAGTAGAAAAATATGTACAATCAGGGAGTTATTCTCTTAATAGTGTCTCAGATGGTTCAGAACAACCTCGGACCCATGTCAGCAGCAGGTAAATAAACCCTTCAGGAAGACTTGGTACATTTACATTTGAGAATGGAAAATACTTTTATACGTGCCAGAGTGTGGAGTTTGGCTTTATTGCTATGGGTCATTTAAAAGTAATTCTCAAAATAATTGAAAAATATAATGACCTTGGAAGTCTATATTCACATTTGTGTTGTGAATTTCATTTATACTAGAAGCTAATGCACATTGCCAAATTTGTCATATGAACAGAATCCAACAAACTCTATTGACAAGCGGAATAGTTCTGTATGCCGAGATATTCCCGTGATCAATTGCGATGTAACATGAAACGAAGCCTCAAACCCGTATGTGAGCAGGGCCTAAGATAATCAAAGTCTGCAAAGCAAGTCATTAAGCTACCATGTTCCCCCTATGCTATTTGGGACACCTGCCCTTCAGTAGATTGCAGAAAATACTGCTAAGACTTCCCTCTAAGTTTTAGAATTGTAGAAATATAATGCGCCCTATAAATTCGTAAGCAATCTTGTCCTATGTGTATGTTTATACCACAATGGGTTGAATTACCTTGAGGCCACGTGACCACGTTAAGCATTTGGCGAGTTTTTTTTACCTTGTTATTTGTAGCAAAAACCAGGATTGGGACAATCCGAGGAAAAGTATAAGGCCGGTGTCACACTTGCGATTGCCTCGCGTGTATCTCGCGGTGCATCACCCGGCACAGACTCACACTCTCCTCACAGGAGCGGGTCGGTTGCATGCATCTCTATGCAGCTGAGATGCTCCTGTGAGAAGAGTGTGAGTCTGTGTCGGGTGATGGAACGTGAGACTCGCGCAAGATACATGCGAGGCAATTGCAAGTGTGACACCAGCCTAATAGAAACATGGGCACCACTTTTGTATTTCTTACCCACTCATGGTTTTGGCTTTCACATACTGAGGTAAATAGCTCACCAAATTCTCAACGTGTGCACGTGGCATGACCCATTAAATTGTAGCTATTTTTTAAAATTCTAAACACATTCAATAAAACACAAACATGTCTTTAAATATGTAAGAAAAATGTAAATGCTTCAAATCATGCTAATTTCAAGGAAATCTCATAGTTAAGCGGGCTTTACACACTACAACAAATCTAACGATGTGTCGGTGGGGTCACGTCGTAAGTGACGCACATCCGGCATCGTTAGTGTTGTTGTAGCGTGTGACAACTACGTGCGATTGCGATTGAACATAAAACCGTTCATCGCATACACGTCGTTCATTTCCTTAAAATTGCACGTCGGGTTGTTCAATGTTCCCAAGGTACCACACATTGCAGTGTGTGGCACCCCGGGAACGATGAACAGATCTTACCTGCGTCCCGCGGCTCCCGCCGACAATGTGGAAGGAAGGAGGTGGGCGTGATGTTTACGTCCCGCACATCTCCGCCCCTCAGTTTCTATTGGCCGGTTGCCGTGTGACTTCACTGTGACGCCGAACGTCCCTCCCACTCCAGGAAGTGGATGTTCGTCGCCCACATCAAGGTCGTATGGAAGGGTAAGTACGTGTGATGGAAAATAATCGTTTGTGCGACACGGTCAACAAATTGAACGTGCCGCACATACAATGAGGGAGGGTCACATCGCATACGATATCGTATGCGAAATTGTAAGGTGTAAAGCAGGCTTAAATCTGCCCCTGAATGATTTATTGTGCAATTTTTTTGTAAATTTCTTGGTGGCTTTTAGGATTGTTGGCATTTTTGTTTAAATTTGTGTAAATGCAGCATGTGCAAGGTTTTTTTTTTTATTCCGATTTTCTAAGGTTTTCACTATGAAGGAATGAACAAACTGTGTTTTTTAGACACCAGCATACCCATTGAGTTTTTCCTATAAAAGAGGCTGCAGGAAAGTGGAATATTTCCTGAAGCAACTCTTTTTTTTAGTCTTCTCTGATGTGGTGTTTTTAGTTTACATTGTATGTATAAATAGTGAACGGCTTCCAAGCAGAAGCTGCCAGAAGAAAAGACCTATCATGTCTTTTCACCACTTTGCAGTTTGGAAGGCTGAATCAGTTCAAAGAAGTTAAAATACACCGAACATGTGAACAGCAAGTCATTTTGACAAGTCTTGATAAGTTGATTCTTTTTGGCACTCTTTACTGCTTTTCCAGGCAGATTCTGGGCGGAATAAGTCTAAAAAAGATGTCATTTACACATACCCTAAAACTAAAATTGCGCAAAAAAAAAATACATGTGTCGAAAAATACCATTAAAAAATCCACACTTTCTTCTTAGAAGAAAGAAAAAAGCTTTTTTTTCTTTAAAGCTTTTTTCTTTCTTCTAAGAAGAAAGTGTGGATTTTTTAATGGTATTTTTCGACACATGTATTTTTTTTAAAGAAAATCTCTTGCAAATTATTAATACTTCCAGTGAGTATTCCAAAATCAGAAAGTAGAGTCAAATATTGCTACAGAAACATCTAAATAAGTGTCTCACTATTTCAACAGGAAGACAAATGAGAAGGCATGTACCCCATGTTAGTTTTTTTTTGTTCCATATTTACGAAATATATATGCCCATAATCAGGTAAATGAAATATCAATATTATATATATATATATATATATATATATATATATATATAGTACAGACCAAAAGTTTGGACACACCTTCTCATCTCTAGAACAACTATAAGGTCAGAGTCACACTTGCGACTGCCCCGCGTGTAACTTGCGCGAGTCTCTTATTGAATCATCCGGCACGGACTCGCACTCTCCTGACAGGAGCAGGTCGGTTGCATGTATGTCTATGCAGCTGAGATGCTCCTGTCCTGAGAGTGTGAGTCCATGCCGGGTGATTCAATGAGAGACTCACGCGAGGCACTCACAAGTGTGACTCTGGCCTTACGAGGAGACTTTGTGCAGCAGGCCTTCATGGTAAAATCGCTGCTTGGAAACCACTGCTACGGACAGGCAACAAGCAGAAGAGACTTGTTTGGGATAAAGAACCAAAGGAATGGACATTAGACCAGTGGAAATCTGTGCTTTGTTCTGATGAGTCCAAATTTGAGATCTTTGGATCCAACCACCGTGTCTTTGTAAAAAAGGAGAACGGATGGACTCTACATGCCTGGTTCCCACCGTGAAGCATGGAGGAGGAGGTGTGATGGTGTGGGGGGCTTTGCTGCTGACACTGTTGTGGATTTATTCAAAATTGAAGGCATACTGAACCAG
Source organism: Anomaloglossus baeobatrachus (assembly GCF_048569485.1). Classification (NCBI taxonomy): domain Eukaryota; kingdom Metazoa; phylum Chordata; class Amphibia; order Anura; family Aromobatidae; genus Anomaloglossus; species Anomaloglossus baeobatrachus. The sequence continues at coordinate 82,420,570 of NC_134354.1, read as the reverse complement.
CATGGCTACCACAGCATCTTGCAGCGGCATGCTATTCCATCCGGTTTGCGTTTAGTTGGACCATCATTTATTTTTCAACAGGACAATGATCCCAAACACACCTCCAGGCTGTGTAAGGGCTATTTGACTAAGAAGGAGAGTGATGGGGTTCTACGCCAGATGATCTGGCCTCCACAGTCACCAGACCTGAACCCAATCGAGATGGTTTGGGGTGAGCTGGACCGCAGAGTGAAGGCAAAAGGGTCAACAAGATGTTATAAGCATCTCTGGGAACTCCTTCAAGACTGTTGGAAGACCATTTCTGGTGACTACCTCCTGAAGCTCATCAAGAGAATGCCAAGAGTGTGCAAAGCAGTAATCAAAGCAAAAGCTGGCTACTTTGAAGAACTTAGAACATAAGACATATTTTCAGTTGTTTCACACTTTTTTAAGTATTTCATTCTACATGTTTTAATTCATAGTTTTGATGCCTTCAATCTACAATTTTTAGAGTCATGGAAATAAAGAAAACTCTTTGAATGAGGTGTGTCCAAACTTTTTGGTCTGTACTGTATATATATATATACCGTATATATATATATATATATATATATATATATATATATATGTGTGTAAATGCAGATATTTACTAAAAGTAAAAGATGAAAACGATTAGTTTTAGTTAATGTTACATTATTTTTAAGTCTTTTAGGGATTTTATATATATATATATATATATATATATATATATATATATATAGTATGTAAGATTTGACGAACCTTTGTGTCCATATGAATTATTTAGTAGTACTACAAAATTAAAGTGATTCATTTTTCTTAATGTTACATTTTTTTAACCAAACGAGTAGTAGGGAACTGCTTTATTTCAATTCTGCTTTATAAAAAATATTGTCTATTCATAGACCTCCAGTGCATAATTCCAGGGGCAAAAGTTTTGACTTTTAAAGCCTTACGTATATGAGTCCCCTGATAACAAAGGGCTTATTTCCTTAATTTAAAGTATGACCTTGAGTATTCTCTACCCATATGTAATAATTCTTTTGGATTTATGTATATACAATAATCCTTTAAGCAGCGGCATTTTTCAAAAGTGACACAATTTCAATTCACAGTTCTGCATTATTTTTTCATATTTCATATACAGAAGGAAAAAAAAAGAAGGCAAAGAAGATTGGAAGCTTTCCAGAGAACAAAAGCATTTAGATGAATTTTAGCAATAGGGATAGAAATGTCATATCTACATTTTATGTCATATTGTGCTGTTGAATAATTGATGTTTTTAATTGGCTGTCAGAACCCAGACTCCACATTTAAAATACATATATTGTTCTTCTGTGATGAAACTGTTTTTGACTTTCAGCCTTTTCTATATAGAGAAAAAGAAGTTTTGTTGGATCTCATTAATTGGTAATTAGTCTGAGTTGACTTTTTGCCTTCAGTGAATTGTGGAACAACAAGGCACATTAAGGCTATGTGCCCACGGGACAATGTACCTGCGGATTTTGCAGAGGAAAAGCTGCTGATTTATCTGGATTTTCTAGATAAATCCACAGGTTTGCACAAGTACAGACACTCCCCATGTTATCCTTTGGGATTTGAGTAGTGCTGTATCAATTGTGCGGTATGTGCGGCTGCGGAATATGTTGCGGATGTCCCGCAGCCGCACTTAACTGCATGTCAATTATTCATGCGTAAATATCTGCGGAATTACCATTCCTCCACTATGGAGTTACAGTGCGGAATTCCTCAGGTATTTCCACACTTGTCCCGCAGGTTTACAGCAACAAAAATGCTTGGAACCCGCATCAATGTATAGCTGCAGATTCCAGGCAGCAGCTGCAAGAAACCTGCGAACAAACCTGCGGAAATATCTGCGGGTACATTGTCCCGTGGGCAGATAGCATGATGGTATGTCACACAGAGGGTTTTTTTTGGTGTGAATTTTGGGGCAAACTGCTTTACAATACACATTAACACTAGAAGTCCCAGAGAGGGGTCATTTAACATTTCTACCATTGGAACCCTATGGAGCTCGAAATTCCTGGGACTTTTAGTGTTAAAACCTACTTGAGGCTGAGTGCCTGCGATTAATTTTTGGTGAGTGTTTAATGCTGCATCAAAATTGCTGTGTCTTAGGCTAGGGCCCCACTTTGCGTTTCCACCTGCATTTTAGGTGCTTTTTAGGTCCGTTTTGAGAAGCACCTTTTTCATGCCAAAAGGCATGCGTTTTGATTTCACAGCAAAGTCTATGGAAAATGGGGATTTCTAGACCGCACTTTGCGTTTCTAAATGCTGCGTTTAATTTGCATATTTTGTGGCAAAAACCATGTGTTCAAAGAAGCAGCATGTCAATTGTTTTTGCCATTTTGGGTGCGTTTTACTAACATTGAAGTCAATGAGAAATGGCAAAAACCAAGATTCCTTCAAATTCCTGCGTTTTACCTGCTTTTTATGTGCAGAAAACATGCTTTTTGGACATTAAAATAATGATTTCATATGTCCCTTTACACACACACATAGTCCGACAATTAAATAAAAAAAAAATTATAATTTATTGCTATTTTTGCAATAAATAGTATATTACCGCTATAATTTTAATCAATATTTTCTTTATTATTTCTAAAAATATATGTGTTCCTTTTTTTCTCTTTTTTCATTGTGTTTGACAGATTAAACTTTATTTAGCAGAGTCTTGATGTTCAAAATGCATCTGTTAAAACGCAGGTGAAAAAGCATGTAAAAAGCGCTGAACACGCATCTAAAATGCGGTAAATATGCATGCGTTTTAAGCGCTAAATTTCTGAAAAAGGCAACTTTGAGTAAATCAATTAAGCCCAAACGTGCGTTTAGAACTGCAAGTAGGAGAACGCAAAGTGGGGTCTTAGCCTTAGCCTATGGGCGCACACTGATTATTTGGTTGCAGAAGTTTCTGCATAAAATCTGCATCACTTAGCAGAAAAAACAGAAGTTTTTGAAGCACATTTTTTGCATTATTTTTTATACTTTTTCATTGTGTCTTTAATGCATTTTTTTCCATGCGTTTTTCATGCATTCAGGGGTGGAAAAGCGCTGCAAAAATGCTGCAGATTTATTTCGACACCAAATCTGTAAGGGGGGAAAAAGCGACATGTGCAAAAAATTTCAGTATTCTCATTGACTTTGCTGGCATAAGGATTTCCATGCAGTTTTGTAAGAAAACTGCACTCAAAAACGCATGAAAAAAATGAGATAAAAATACACCTAGGATATGTGCACACGTTAGGTACAGTGCTGTGCAAATTAATTGTGACAAAGCAAAAAAAAACACAAACTGTTACATACCAATTTTAGTAGGAAATATGTCCTTCTTTAGCAGATATAAGATTTTCAATGCATTTTGGCATTGATTCTACCATGAATTCTTAAATTCTTTATTTTCAAAAGATTTGTTCATCTCTAATATATTTCTGACTTGGATATCTCATGAAGCCTCTTTAGATTTTTCTAATGTTCTTATTTGTTTATATATTTGATGGTCCGTTTTCTTTCTTGCCTATTGTGACTTTCTTTTGAAAAAGTTGCTAAAAAACACTCAATTAAAGCTTCCCCCCCTGAAATTAAAATTGACTCATAAAATGCTTACCTTACTATCAGGTGTATAAACTGATAACACATTGGGAAAGCAGTCTCGTCAGGTCTAAGGTGTTTAATTAGGCAATTATTCAGTTTGGACTGTAAAATCTGATGATCTTTTAATTTAGCTGTGGGGTATATGGAGCTGAGCCCACTTCATAAGCGGTAAATACTGATATATACAGCAAAACATTAGTGTATGCAGCGCTGCTGTATATAGCATCAGTGATCTAAAGTTCAAGCTCACTAAAAGGACTAAAAAATATAATAAGCATATTGTTTTAAAATCATTAAAATAACAAACCATAAAAAAAATATAAAAGTTTAAATTACCCAACTTACTTTTTTTCATTCAAGAATAAAAAAATGGAAAAAGATGGAAGAAAAAATAAACAATTATAGGATTGTCATGTTTAAAAAAAGTCAGATCTATCAAAATATAAGATTATAGAAACCAAAAACTGCAGTTCCCTAAAAACAAAATACAACAAGAAGCTATCAAAATATCATTTGCACCCCGGAATGGTATCAATAAAAAGTGCAACTCAGCAAGTAAAAAACAATCCCTCACACAACTCAACAGATGGAAAAATAAGAAAAAAACTACGGGTCTCAGAAAATAGGAACAGTTACATTTTTTTAAAACTATATTCTCATTTTTTCAGTCTGAAAAAACAACAAAATAAAAAGAACAGAATAATAAAAGCCATAAAAGGAACAAAAAAAAGTGGATGAATTTTGGGGTAGGTTTATACCCTGTTTTGCAATTCGTTATATGGTAAAATGAATGGTGTCATTCAAATCTATAACTCAACCCACCAAAAATCCAGGGCTCATATGGCTAAGTAAATGGGAAAATAAAAACAAATTACAGCTCTTAGAAGAAGGGGAAGAAAAATCCAAAACAAAAAAATTTCTGGGTCTTTTGAAGGGGACCAACCACCAGGATTTTCCTATATAAACTAATGCCAGTGCTATACTGGCGCTATCATGTGGATTCTATACATACCTTTAGTTGTGAGATCGGATGTATACTTTCTAAAATACAGGCAAGTAAAGTTTGTGAAATACACTGTTATGTGATGAGAGGTGCAACGGAATATCTAATAGGTAGGTCAGGTTTTGCTAGTTATTCCCGCCCCTGTCTGCCTCCCTGTACTTCCTCCCCTGTATCTGTTATTACAGGGGAAAGACAGAGGGTGGAAGGACAGGCAGGGGCGGGAATAACTAGCAAAACCCAACCCACCTATTAGATATTCTGTTACACCTCTCATCAAATAACAGTGTATTTCACAAACGTTACTTGACTGTATTTCAGAAACTTTACATCTAATGTCACAACTAAAGGTATGTATAGAATCAGCATGATAGCCCCAGTATAGCACTGGCTTTAGTTTAATTTTTCATGTTCACTGAATGATCACCAAACACAAAAGGATCACATAAATGTTATATGAATATATTGACTTATAGATCATTGTTATTATTATTATGATTAATCTTATTTAATTGATTAAAGATTTTTATTTTAGATTTTTGAAATAATTTAAAAAATATGCATCAATTAATTTTTGATGTGTAATCCTTTTTGTGCTCGGGTTTCCAAAGTGAAAATCCACCTCGCTTCATAGCAATGTAGAATTTCTTGTATCCTGTGTCAGAGTGCATGAGTCGTGCTCCCGACATACTGAATTTGGCAGAGTGTACATGTAATGAGGTAGACAACGCCACTAGTTCCACAGTTTATCAATGATTTGATCTGATATTCTTTTTTGTCACACTAGAGACAATTTTAGTGGTGTTTTTCATGTATCTACAAAGGCCACAATTTTTCTGACCACATTTGAACGATCCTATAGTAGGGATCCAATTAGACTTGTTTCCATAGATATATCTTGTATTTTATTTGTATGATCACTGGGTGACACCTGATTAGCGATTCTAATATTTTTCTGGATACAAATTTCACTCCTCCAGATAATATCTGTTTAAGTTCAAGTTCAGTATGTTGGGAGCACGACTCATGCACTCAGACGCAGGATATAAGAACATGTATATGATGTGGGCAACGCTACTACATGCAGCCTCTCAGCAGCGTCCAAGCATTTCCTTAATGAACACCAGGGTGATTTGAGGACGCTGCAGGTCAATGCAATTGAAAAAGCTATAAATGCCAGTAGAGGAGGAGAACCAGTAGAAATTCTACATTGCTGTGAAGCAAAACCTGGAAACCTGAGCACCGAAAGGATTAAACATCAAAAATGAATTGATGAGTATTTTTTAAAATTATTTAAAAAAAAAATAAATAAAAAAAAATAAATAAAAATCTTTACTCAATAAAATAAGATTAATCATAATAATAACAATGATCTATAAGTCAATATATTCATATAACATTTATGTGATCCTTTTGTCTGAATATTTGTTTGGCGATCATTCAGTGATTTTTTTTTGTATATTTGCTCATGTGACGGTTCCAGAACCTTTTCAACAATATGTTAATGGTGACTTGAAAACATTATAAACACTGCAAACTGATTATGTCAAAAGGTTTTCCAAAAAATATTATTTTTTTTTCCCTTTCCCTTATTGAATAAAGTGAAATGTTGAAAGTTCATATATTTGACATTTACTTTACCTTTACTGGAGAGACAATTTGAATATTTGACATGTAATTTTGATGAGAGATATTAAAGGGGAAATAATGTTTGAAGATATACAAAAATAAGTTGAATGTTTTCGGGTACCATTGACATATAAGGAATTTGTTGGTTATTACACCTACCCACTAATTAATTGACTGTCGGTAGTAGGTTGTCATGCCCAATTTCCGGATAATGACTTTATAACACTCTTGTTGAACGTGTGCAGTATGTTTCAGATTAAGGATGTGTAACATCCGAAACGCGTACTTGTACCTATGCTGCCAATGCATTGTTTTTTACCCTTGGAAATGGAATTTTTTTAATCTTTACAATAAAGAAGAAGATATTTTTTAAGAAAATTGGATGCTGGATATTTCTTTTCTCTTGGATCTCTACACACAGTCTGGCTGAAGCTGTCCATGAATCCGTGCACCTTCCTGGAATAGATGGTGGTCTCCTCACTGGATGAGCTGGTTCAAATTTTTCCTTCCTTCTCATCGTGCAAGTCCCTTGTATGCGTGACTACGGCCTAAAGTGAACCTCCAGAACTGAAATAAGAAATCTGCCAGGAGGATTAAACTTCTTTTCCTCCCGGCAGTGGGATTTAATTTGCAGGCGCCGGACAGGTTCAGATTGCTATTAACCTGCAGATTAACCCTATATCTGCAGGCTAATTGCAGAAGTATATATATATATATATATACATATATATATATATATATATATATATATATATATATATATAAAAAAATGTATTCAGTGGTAAAAAAAACCCTCGAAGCATTTGAATTGGGTCACCGCTAGTGATGGGTGGACCAGGACTGTAAGGCTGTGTTCGCACTTTGCGTCGTCATAGTTGCAGTTCCAAACGCATCCTCTGGCAGAAATTGCTTTTGCCAAAGTTACTTATGACCACAAAATCGCGGTAAATACGCGTGTGTTTTTACCGCGTTTTAGCCGAGTTTTAGCGCTTTTTACCTGCCTTTCCATTGCTTATAGTCAGATGCGTTTTGATTACAAAGACACTACTAAATAAAGTTTTGACATACCAACACTATGAAAAAAGGGGAAAAAAAAATGAAAAAAATATAATTATTTAAATCATTACGAAAATAGTTATATTTCATATAATTATAGCGGTTTTATACTATTTAGCGCTATAATTCCAATAAATTAATATTTTTTATTAATTTAATTGTCAGACTAGACTATGTGTGTGTGTAAAGGGACATATCATTCCATTATTTTGATGTCCAAAACGCATGTTTTCTGCAGCCAAAAAGCATATAAAACGCTGGAATTTTGATGTTTCTTGCTTTTTACAACTTCTCATTGACTTCAATGTTAGCAAAATGCAGCCCAAATGGCAAAAACAATTGACATGCTGCTTCTTTGAACGCTGAGTTTTTGCCGAAAATTGTGCAAATTTAACGCAGCGTTTTGAACTGCATAGTGCGCACAAGAAATCCACTTTTTCCATAGACTTTGCAGGAAAATCAAAATGCATGCCTTTTGGCATGAAAACGCTGCAGTTCAAAACGCTGCAGAAAAGCAGGTGAAAACGCAAAGTGTGGACACAGCCTAAAAGTCCGGATCTGCAAGAGTTCAAAAGTAGCCAAGCGCCAACCCCAGGCCCAAAGTTCTCAGGGATCTCTGGGTAACAATCTGGGTTCGGCAACTCAGGTGAACAAAAAAAAATGTTCCTAAGAGGATAATAAAGAAAAAATGTAAATAAAATATAGATATCTTTGTCATTTGTGAAATAGGTATTTATGAATTCAATGTAATTTTGCTACAATTGTGTTTTTCCTTAACCTTGTCACAACCAGTAACATATATTTACATCATCATCATCCATGTCCTTGCCTTTGATGCGGACTCACACTGTGAGACCACATCTTTTCTCGCACATGATGGCTGATTTATCAGCGATCAAGTGCCTCTAAGGCTATGTGCGCACGTTGCGTCGGAGTACCTGCAGTTTATTCTGCACGTTTTCCTTCCCTTGGTTTTTGACCAAATGGCTTTTGACCATTTTTTAGCGCTAAAAACGCATGCGTTTTTTTTGCGTTTTTAGTGCGTTTTTAGCGCTTTTTACATGCGTTTTTCTTCTAAAAAACGCATATGCGTTTGTCATGTCATTGAACTCAAAAATAAAGTTAAATGATTCAAAGACAAAAATGTCTGCCTTTCCTGTCTAGTTTATGTTAATTTGTTATGATGTCATTTCCTGAAGCAATGATAACTCTAAAATCATCAAGTTTTAACATGAAAACACTTCATATGTAGCAAAATTAAAGTATACAAACACAGATTTTGGTGCCAAAAATTAATTTATTTCTTTACAAAGCTTTATTAACGTCATAAAGCCATTTTTAAGCACATTACAACATATGTGCAACATATCATTTATATGTATGAAGAATACATAATTTTTAATGAACAGCACACATAAACATAAGATGAGAACATTATGAAATTAAGGATCAGAAAATAATTGGCTGCTGAAATATCCATGAGGTTGTTGTTGGGAATGCAAATTTACATTTAACGGGGGTTGTATATTCATTTGGCTAGATTGGGGTTTTTGAGTTTGTATGGCTTGTTGCATATATTGTTGGTGCACATTTTGATTATAGGTATTTTGATTTAGAGAATAAGGTTTTGGTATGTAGATTGGGTTTGGGGCAATAGTTGCAGTATTCTTTTGGGCTGGTGGGTTTTTGACTTCGTCAAAAATTTGTTCTATTTTAGAAATGATTGAGCCTGATGAAGGGAAACTACCCTCTTCCTCATAGCAAGTCAGCATCCCACATATGGCTGTCATGCATGTATTTTTTTTCTTCACATCTTTAATTTTTCTAATTCTACCTGCAATACTAATGCCAAAATGATCAATGTCATCTTCTTGGGCACTAGTATTCAATAATTTTAATGTTTCGTTACAAATAACTTCCTCCTCTAATTGTATATTTTTGGTGTTTTTCTTTTTGTTTTTTGGCTTGATATATTTTGTGGGACCTGAGGTAATTGTTGTAGGTCTAGGTGGGGATTTCTCTGGGACACTACCAATTTCTATCTCCCCTTCATGTTCAGATGAAATTGGTTCTATATTGCCTGATGGCCCTTCCTGGTGTGGTTGATGAAGGCTCTCTTGCCCTTCTTCATCATCAACAGGTGTGTCTGCTGCTACATTTCCTGAAGTTCTGTTGAAGGGAAAGAAAACATAAAAAACAATTAAATACAATGTAATTTATAGTGATGATAACATTATTTTAATAAAACAATGTTAACATACTGTTACATGAATACTTACTCTCTAGTTTTCCGACTTGTGCATAAAAATGACAGGTCATCATAATAGATGAAATTTGGTTTTTTAGGTGAACTGCCACTTTTCATGCCCTCATTCCTTAGCTTGTGAAATCTGTCTTTAACCGAACGCCACCTTTTCCGCACATCAAGCTCTATTTTAATTGTGCAAGGAAGAAAAAAAAACAAAAACAAAAAATTAATTATAAAAAGAAGAGTAAAATAAAAAATAAATTTATTTAAAAAACCAATATACCAATTTTATGTTGTAAGGCTGCATCAGCCTCATGCCATTGTGGGAACAGTTCTGCACAGATTGTTCCCCAACAGTCCATCCTCTTGTTTTTTTGCATATATTCAGGGCATGAGGGATCCCAAAGGCATGGCATGGATTCAACCTGTTACATATTTTAAAAAAATTGTAATGAAGTGGTTAATAAATTTATAAGATTTTAAAGCGTGACATTATCATTATAACATTTTTTAAGCACAATAATGAAAAAACAATCATGTACTTACCATAGCAATTAATTTTGCCACATCGATCTTCATTCGCTGGAACCAAGCCATTTTAAATTTCAGTAGATCAAAGTATTTATATTATGATAAATCACAATAGTAGCAGGCCCTGAAACATACTCAGCTCTGTATTTATAGTAAAAAGGAAGTGATGTAGGTAATGACGTTTGTGCCTGGGTTCTTTCCCTACTGCACCTGCGTTTTTGATCATGAAAACGCTGGTAAAAAGCATGTAAAACGCACATTAAACGCAGAATATTCACTTCAACATGCGTTTTGCCATTTCTCATTGACTCCAATGTTAAGGAAACGCTGCAGAAATGGCAAAAACAACTGACATGCTGCTTCTTTTTCAGCATGGTTTTTGACCACAAATATGCAAATTAAACGCTGCTGAACAAAAAGCAAAGTGCAGACAGGATTTCTGCTTTTCCCATAGACTTTGCTGGAAATCAAAAACGCATGCGTTTTTGCGCAAAAACGCTGCAGCCAAAAATGCTGCAGAAACGCGGAAAAAAACGCAACGTGCGAACATAGCCTTACAGTGATGGGTGAAACCGTGATCCACTTGCTGCTGTTATATAGGTAAATGCCACTGTCAATCACTAACACACACACAGACAAGAAGCCCGTGGCTGACATTAATAGGAGATTGTGATTTCTTCTGCACAGAGCAGCGCTGATGCACAACCCTGTACAGCAACAAGCGATCAGACAATCGCAGCTTCAAATCCCCTAATTAATTCCCTATTAAATACAATAAAAAGTAAAAAAAGTTCTAAAAAAATAAAAATAAACCACAAAAATTAAAATCACCTCTTTTTTTGTGATTGTGATTTGTGATTTTAAGAAAAATAAAAAAATGCACATATTTGGTATCACTACTTTCAGAAATGTCTGATCTATCAAAATATAAAATACATTATTATGATCAATGGTGTAATGAAAAAATAAAGTCAAACACTAATGTTTTTTAGGTCACCACAGCATTGCAATAAAGTGCGATTATTTTTTTTATTATTATTATTATTTATTTATAGAGCACCATTAATGCCATGGTACTGTACATGAGAAGGGGTTACATACAGGATACATACACAAGTTACAGTAGACAGACTAGTACAGAGGGAAGAGGGCCATACCCTTGCGGGCTTACAATCTATAGGAGAGGGGAGTAGGGGAGGAGACAGTAGGTGGGGTGTCGCTCCACTCGGCGGTCGGGTGGCAGCCCCACTCGGTGGTCGGGCGGCGGCTCCGCACGATAGTGAAGCAGTGAGGTCATTGTAGATTATAGGCATTTCTGAACAGATGGGTTTTCAGGTTCTGTTTGAAGCTTGCAAGGGTAGCAGATAGTCTGACGTGATGAGGCAGCGAGATCCAGGAGACTGGGGATGCTCGGGAGAAGTCTTGGAGTCAGTTGCATGAGGAGCGAATGAGAGAGGAGAAGAGAAGGAGATCTTGGGAGGACCGGAGGTGACGTGTTGAAGTGTAGTGGGAGATTAGTTCGGAGATATACGGAGGAGACAGATTATGCACAGCTTTATAGGTCAGTGTTAGTAGTTTGAATTGGATGCGGTGGAAGATTGGGAGCCAGTGGAGGGACATGCAGAGAGGAGAAGCTGGGTGGTATTGAGGAGAGAGGTGGATCAGATGGGCAGCGGAATTAAGGATGGACTGGAGAGGGGCGAGCATGTTAGTAGGGAGACCACAGAGGAGGATGTTACAGTAATCGAGGCGGGAGATTATGAGAGCATGCACTAGCATTTTTGTAGATTGCGAGTTTAAACATTGTATCTACCCAAAAATGGTATCAGTAAAAAACTATCAGCTCAGGATGAAAAAAAAATAACTCTCACACTTCCCCAGATCCTGAAAAACAAGAACGTTACGGGTCATGGCAAATGGCGACAAAAGCAAAAGTTTTTTTCTACAAGTATCTGATTTTTTTTCACCACTTAAAAAAAAACAAAAACAAACTAGACATGTTTGGTTTGTGAGTTTTACTATATATTGAACATGGTAAATAAGAAATTAAAAAAAAAACAAACAAAAAACCATCATGGAATTGCACTTTTTTTCAGTTTTAGCGCACTTTGATTTTTTTCCCAGTGTCCTGTACACTATGTAGCAGAATAAATTGTGTCATTCAAAAGTACAACTCATCCTGCACTAAAACGAAAAATAAAAAAAAAGTTACGGAACATGAAACCGAAAACGAAAAACTAAAAATTGCTCGGGTTTGAAGGGGTTAATGCACATAATTGCTTGCTCTTTTGATACCACAGAACTGATTCACTCAATAGGACACTTGGGTTTTGATTTATCTCTGCATTCTTTATCAGTTTATTTGTATGCATGTAGATGAAAGTAATGGCCCATTAAAATATTATTTTACATAAAATGACAATAAAATTACTATACGAGATATGCTCTGTCAGATTGACAGGTTCCATGGAAGAGCTGAAGTGTAAGTAAAGCTATAATTGTCCTTATTTTCTCTGGTTTCTGAAAACTGATTGCTTATAGTACTTATAGCATAGTGAAGGTATGGTAAGTAGGTAAATCATTAGCAAGAAACAGAAATGAATTTAGTAACGTTATTGATTAAACACAATATGATGATCACCTCGGTTACTTTGCATTATTTAAAATATCTTTAAACCCTTGAGGACGCAGCTATTCTTTTTTTAGCTAGTGTTTTTTATCATTAGGTTTTAAGAGTCACAAATGTTTAATATTTCATCTGATATAGCCATATGATGGCTTATGATTTGTGACACAAATTGTATTTTTTAATGGTATATATGATATTTTAAAAACTCATTGCTTTTTTTATACAATTTTTCTTTTTGTTAGTTTTTGTTTTTTTTACAGTTTTCACCATGCAGGTAAAAATAAAATGTTAATTTAATTCTGTGGTTGGTACCATTACAGCAAAGCCACATTTAGTTAGGCATTTTTTTTATGTTTTTCTACTTTTGTGTAATAAAATCCTATTTAATCCATTGTTGTATTTTCTTAATGATGCCATTTCAAGAGACGTATATGTACCTGCAATTTTTTGAGCGTAATTTTTTTTTTTACTGTGTTCACCATGAAGGAAACATGACAACCTTATTTAAATGGGTGAGAACAATTATTACAATATTGGAGATATATATAAACATATATATATATATACCTATTTTTTTCTATTTTTGTGCAGTAAAATATATATATATATATATATATAGTATATACTGTGTGTGTGTGTATATATATATATATATATATATATATATATATATATATATATCTCATAGTATGTATGCCATATAATGTGGCAATATTATACTATAGTCCTCTACTATATTATCAAAAGCAAAAATATATACGCTGCTGTGATTTTTACTTATACATATATGATGATATGATTTATATTATAAAATGTACTTTATTATTTGACCAGAAGATTTTGTTTTTGGAACATGTGTCTTCTCCAATAATTTATATATATATATATATATATATATATATATATATATATAGATATATAGATATATATATATATGTGTATTGGATATATGCTACATAGTAAGTGTTGGATAAGGTACGGTACATATTCCAAAAAACAAAACCTTCCAGTCACTGCAAAAATACTAACGCACGTAAGGAAATAAAAGAACTCTAGAGAACAGGTAAACATCACTGTAATGTATATATTTTGATTTTTGATAATATAATATTGCTATATTATATGACATACATAGTGTGGCATATATATATATATATATATATATATATATATATATATATATATTCCATATATATATATATATTCCATATATATATGGAATATGTTTCTTCTCCAACAATTACTATGTAGTATATATTGTATATATATCATAATATGTATGTCACATAATATTGAAATATACTATAGTCTCCTATATTATCAAAGGCAACAATATATATACATTGCTGTGATTTTTACTTGTTTCCTTGTGTTCTTTTATTTTCTTATGTGCTTTAGTATTTTTACAATGACTAGAAGGTTTTGTGTTTTGGAATATGTTGCTTCTCCAACTATTACTATGTAATTTAATGCAAAATCAGAAGCATATCAGAAAAAAATGTAAATGCTTAAAAAATATTGAAAAAACTATAAAAGTGTTTTATGGTGGAAGGACACATTGAAAACATAAGCTGATTTTGTCTTCAGCATTTTATATCAGGTTGCAAACTGCGAAAATAGAAAAAAAATCTTTTCTCATTCAAGTGATCCTTTTCTAGCTTCAACGTTTTAACGTCCTACCATTTGGCCTGTTATGTGTTATATTTTTTTGTGCTCGCAACCATCGCTTGTCCCAGTTCACCTCTTCCGTGACAACAGCATGGAATCTGGGCTGATGCTAATCTAGACAGACAGTCGAAGCTCATAAAAGAATTATCACTGCTAATCAAATCAGAGCGGAAACCTACCACACTGCATCGTTGGAGACATTTCACGTCCTGAATATTTCATGGGATGAGGGCTGCGGACAAAGACAGAACATTATCTACAGCTCCATGTTGCGTGCAAATATTTACTTAAACACTCTGGTGTGGTCAAACTGATGTGCAGAAACACTATTAAGCTCTGAGTGATCCTTATAAATAATGGTAATTATATTTGGCACCACTTTTACTGGGTCAAAATGGCTTAAAGTCAACCCCATTGAATTGTCAAAGCTCTCCTTCCCTGCATGATTAAGTGGGCAATGTGCCACAGGAAATTTGATGCATACTAGATGACAAATGTCTGTTTTGGCTGCTGAGAATTGAACTGAATCGTAGATCTGCAGAAACATCAAAACACAATCAAGGACTGACATCAAACCCATGAGCCAGGAGAATTCCTCAGGCAAGAGGGGCTGAACTCAAAGCTCAGTAAACAGGTGCTCCGTCTCTTCACATGCCGTATCAGCAATTCATTTCCACCGGCTTAGGAAATGGATTGCATCTGCCTTTTCACAGTTAATTTTAACCACTTTCTTTTACAGTCACTCCATGACTTTTAACGGCTGTAAATAAAAATGCGGTAATAGTAAAAGAGGGATTTGCACTCGCTCCAGGGAATTCAGCGGAGCCTTCAAGTTAAAGTGTGATTTCTGCTTTGTATGAATCTGTATATATAAACAATCTACATTTGTTATATACTGTATCAATTATAAATTGCCTTAAAAAAAGATTATATTCTAATTTTCAAACCAGTAATGAATAATTGTTTACTAAGAGCTGGCTATGGTGTAGGTAATAGATGTTCTCATTACTTCACATAATATGTGCTTAAATGAGGGGGCAGTTTTTTCATTTAAGGCTGGATTCACACGCTGGTATGGCATCCAATGCAAGTGCATCGGATGCAATATGCTTATGACCCTTAGCTCTCGCTGTGCTGACAGAGTGAGCCCAGTATCATGCAATTGTGATCCGATTCTGCAATCGGATCACATTGCGGAGGAGAGGGCGGAATTAATCTCACCATCTCCTCCATTGTCAGCTGATGCGATTATCACACTGCACTCGGATGTCATCCGAGTGCAGTCCAATGTTTCACTCGCACCCATAAACTTGTATGGGTGTGAGTGACACGTCTCTTGCTGACAGTCACTGCATGCTGCAACTTTTCACTTATCCAGAATCTGGAAGAGAAAAAAGCTGACCATCTACTCTCCCTCCCTGAATAACATTGGTCCAAGTGCAATACAAGATTTTCTCGCATTGCACTCATCCGAATCATACACTCATGTGAGCGTACCCTTTGAAGAATTCCCTTCTAGATCTTGAATTTGCAGCAGAGGAAGTTGGCAGCAAGTATTCTGTTCTCCTATAGCATCACCGTAGACCTAGAGCATGAGTACTCATTCAAATTCATGTAATGCATAAATGTACTGCATCTCACAGGCCATTTTTTGCCAGTCTTTATCTTGACTAATTGCAGGGCTGCATCTATGTACTTAAAATACCCTAAAATTATATTTGGCAATAGGAAAAAAGCCTCTTTAGACAGGAAGAGGACTTTAACTCTATTGTTACCTTCTTGGTGTAGCAATTCTAAAAGTCAACATTGACCTCTGAGACTTACAGCATGACAACAAAAACTCCAATGGCTTCATCTAAATTCTGTAACATTTAGCTTCATAAATCTCTCCAAAGGCTTTTCTAAATGTTAAAGAATCTATATCAAATGTTAAGCTAAGGGTAGGCTCACACGATCATATTACTCGGACAAGTGCAATGCGAGAAAATCTTGCATTGCATTAGGACCAATGTTATTCAATGAGGGAGAGCAGTTTGTCTGATTTCTTCTCATCCAGATTCTGGATGAGTGAAAAGTCGCAGCAGGCTGTCATTGCAAGCAAGAGACGTGTCAATCGCACCCACACAAGTCTATGGGTGCGAGTGAAACATCAGACTGCACTTGGATGACATCCGAGGTCAGTGCGATAATCACATCAGCTGACAAAGGAGGAGATGGGGAGATTAATCCCTCCTTCTCCTCCACAGCTCCCGCTTTCTCCTTGGATCACAATTGCATGACACTTAGCTCACAACGGAAGCCAAGGGTCCATAGCATATCACATTTGATCGTGTGAAGCAAGCCAAACTTAAAGTTTACATGATCATATTTACTGTCCATGTGCTGCATTCAAAACCTCAAGACCACACACAAACAGCAGTAGAATTAATGTTAATTAATATTAATGATACTCACATGAACATTTTTCTATATGGGCTGCCTTTCTATATTGACAATAAATTACAGAAGGGTCTCATCCAATTCTTTAATAAGGGTCACCCATAGGTTTCATTTAGGGATGGGTAAATTTATTCAAGTGTAATGAAATTTTACTCTACTTTTCGAAAAAAATCCATATTCTAGAAAATACATATTTTTTCTAGATTCCTCACAGATTTAGTAAAAGGGTGGCTGAATAGCGATTCCATCAAGCTGAATAGTAGATGGATAGCAAAAGATTAAATAGACAAAAAAACCTACTCAAGTACCGCTCACCTCTCCATCCTCTCACACAGCTACCTGTCCACTTTTCGGTCTTCCATGCCTCCGCCACGCTGCATCTCTGACCCAGTGTCTAGTCTGGTCCTGGCTTCTGACTGTGAGAAGGTCCAAACGTTCAGTGCAGAATTCCCGGCCTAGAGTAAATATTGGTCTGGAGATGCGGAGGACAGGATATAGTACAAAAAAAGGAATTTAGAATGCACAGCCAGAATATTGATTACAATATCATTTAAGGAGGTGCACATATGTCAAGCTAGACTATAAATTAAGTTAGAAGGAAAGCGCTTGACCAAAAAATGGCACTCACTCAAATATTTTATGAAAATATAATAGTTTTATTTGTGTATAAATTTTTAAAACACATAAAAAAAACATGGAAAACATACATTTTAAAAAACACCAAAAATATACAGAAGTATATTTGTATATTTTTGGTGTTTTTTAAAATGTATGTTTTCCATGTTTTTTTATGTGTTTTTAAAATTTATACACAAATAAAACTGATATTATATTTTCATAAAATATTTGAGTTAGTGCCATTTTTTGGTCAAGCGCTTTCCTTCTAAATGAATTTAGAGGACAGGATATAGGGCATGAAACGGTTTGCAGAGGTGAGCGGTGATGTGATTGTGAGAGTTTTTTTTTTTTTCATTTTACATCTTATGTTTATTATCATCAGGGGTCTCTAAAAACCTCAGGGAATATTAAGGAATATTCAATTCTGAGAATAGATTTGCTGCAATTCAAATTTCCTATGAAAATCAGCACTATTTGATGAAATTGAACTTTGTCAGAGCCACTTATGTTTAGTTTCAATGTTTAAAAAATAAAAATGGAGACTATAAAGACATCATGCATATGGCACCACCTTTATTTCATTCATTTCAAGATGACATAGGAAACAGTATTAGAACTTTTATAATTTTTATTGATTATGTAAAAAAATGGATGTCATACAGATGACCTTCACCTTCATTGCTGCCATAACCCTGTATTCAATTATCCCGGCCAAGGTGAAGATTCTTGTTGGTGCACAATTCTACCACTAAGCATTCAAAAGACTTGAAGACTAATGTGGATCTCATGCATTGTCTATGACAACAGATCAGAGGGTGTCCCTTAACATACCTACAGCTCTGCTTATTAATATATGAACATTCACTTGTTTTGATTCCCATAAGAATATTTATTGCTTCAATGTGTGATTATGTGTTAATTAGCATAACTATGTGGCTAATTAAAAGTTATTAAAGAAACCTGTGAAACCTGTGTTCTCAATAACTATATTATTTTTCTAGTCAAGCTGTTATTTTCCTGTCATTTGAGCTAATGCAATCCAACTCCAGTGGTGACAATGAAGTCCTAAACTGTTCCTTGTCCCATGACTAAGTCCCCTTTCTTCAAGAGCCTCACAGGCCTCATATGGGCGTCAATGTTTAATGGACTGCTGCTGGAGTCAGTGCTTCAAGAGCCACCACACACAAACGTATCCAAGACATGAGCTACAACTGTAGCCTTTCCTTTATCAAGCCACTAATGACCAATTGATAACACCAGAAGCGTCTTACCTGGACGAAGGAGAAAAAGAACTGGACTGTTGCTCAGTGGTCCAAGGTGTTGTTTTCAGATGAAAGTAAATTTTGAGTTTCATTTGGAAATCAAGGTCCCAGAGTCTGGAGGAAGAGTGGAGAGGCCACAATCCAAGCTGCTGAGGTCTAGTGTGAAGTTTACACAATCAGTGATGGTTTGGGGAGCCATGTCATCTGCTGGTGTAGGTCAACACAGAAACCAGGCCTTGGTATTTCCGTTGTCATATCTTTAAACTTGTCAAAAAGTTGGATATTGACTATAAGGGCCACTTAATATGGTGGTTATGGTGGTCTCCTAAAAAGAGTCACCCCTTGGCTGGGCCCTTCCCGGAGGGATATCTGGCTGGTTTCTGTGTTGAGACTCCTAACAGAGGCTCCACGGACCTTTTTGATTTGCATATTTCCCAGGGGGCAATGTACCTAGGATTTCACTGTCTTGAGCGTCCTCGCTGGCTGCCGGCAGTATTATCTCTGGCTGGTCTCCCCGAGATCAGTGATTGTTTTGTTTTGTTGGTCTACTAGGCATTGCTCCCACCCAGCCAGAATCCTACTCCACACTGATGAGGGGCAATACCCCGAAACAGCTGTCTGTGGATGGATACCTGGCCTTGGTATTTCCCTTGTCATATCTTTAAACTTGTCAAAAAGTTGGATATTGACTATAAGGGCCACTTAATATGGTGGTTATGGTGGTCTCCTAAAAGAGTCACCCCTTGGCTGGGCCCTTCCCGGAGGGATATCTGGCTGGTTTCTGTGTTGAGACTCCTAACAGAGGCTCCATGAACCTTTTTGATTTGTGTATATGATCTTGGCAGATAACCTCTGTGAGGGCAACCAATCAGAGATGCTGGCACAACCGTAAGACATTTACATTCCACACAGTTCATTAGACATTTACGAGGCCGTAGAAGATATGGGGATAAGGAAATTCTATAATTTCTCCACAAGACCATAAACATGGATTGCAGTGGCCTTTCTTCACTACTACGGTATATCATTTATTTTTATTACATTTTTACAGAAGAAGCTTTATGGTTAGCAATTGAAGCTCTTTTTCTGTGCTTCACAGTAAGACAAATATAACAAGTAGGTATGTAAATACACCAGCTCTGTGGATCTAAAATCTGTAGCATAAATACAAATTGTGAAATGCTCTGCTTAATGGTGCCATTTACTGCTCAAATGAAATACTCATAGCAATATATTTGTAAGGCCAAACTCAGTGTAGAATATAAAAAAAAAATCTTTTTTGATGTTTTTTTCAAAGAAAAAACTAATCCACGTTTGTTATCTCTAAACATCATACATGTGTAGATACTGTATTTGATATACCTATGACATCTGTTTTTTCATCCACAATAAAAAAGTAATAAAAGGCCCAATACAGTTTCCTACGTAATGACTGCAATGGATCCATTAAAAACAAATACCAGACAGATGGTGACAGTACGGCACTCTTTTCTTTTAGTGTTGTTTTTCTACACAACCATTGAATTCTATGGATGTTTTTCATACAAAAAACAGGAGATACTAGTGTGTGATTTTTGGTATTTTTTGTCAAATGGAAATACACTCATCTGAACAAGACCATTGACTTACATTTGTCCTTGTACTGTCTGTGTGCTATCCATTTTGCTATACATTTTTGGTCCATGTTCCTAAGCTCATTTGAATCCAGCCTAAAGTTTCCTTCACACATCAGTGATTCTGGTATATATGTTGCTGTTTTTACATGTACCGGAATCATGGACATACTTAGAGCCAATAAAATCAATGGGTCTGCGCACACATTGGTGATTTCTCATTGACTGTGTTTCCATGCTGCTCACATGCGTGTCCACGTGTTCTGTACGGAGGCAAGTCCGTTTTTTTTCCGTCATCACTGATGTCACACGGACCACACAGTGGTGTGATCCGTGTGACACGTACCAGAGAAAACACGTACCTTTGAAATAAAATGATTTTAGGCTATGTGCACACACTGCGTTTTTTTGACGCTGCGTTTTTGTGCGTTTTTTGCCGCGAAAAACGCACAAAAACGCACCTGCGTCGAAAAAACGCGGCAATAAACGCACGCGTTTTGCCGCGATTTGGTGCGTTTTTTTGCTGCGTTTTGCTGCGTTTTTGCTCACTGCGTCTTTATGCGTTTTTTATCAGTGAACAAAAAAAAAAAAGGTCTGATGTCATTTCCTTCTTCAATGTGTTCTTCATTCTCCACTAGTGTATGCAGAAGAGCAGACAGCTGCAGAACTACAAGTCTCAGCATCCTCGATCCAATAGTGTATGCAGGAGAGCAGACAGCAGCTGTCGAACTACAAGGCTCAGCATATGCAGAAGAGCAGACAGCTGCAGAACTACAAGTCTCAGCATCCTCGATCCAATAGTGTATGCAGGAGAGCAGACAGCAGCTGTCGAACTACAAGGCTCAGCATCCTCCATCCAATAGTGTATGCAGGAGAGCAGACAGCAGCTGTCGAACTACAAGGCTCAGCATCCTCCTTCCAGGACTGTATGCAGGATTTCTTTGCCCCCCCCAAAAAAAAAATGACATGGGCTTCGCCATATTTTTGTATGCTAGCCGGGTACAGCAGGCAGGTACGGGCTGCCCCCAACCCCCAGCTGCCTATTTGTACCCAGCTGGGAACCAAAAATATAGGGAAGCCCTTTTTTTTTAAATTATTTCATGAATTTCATGAAATAATTTAAAAAAAAAATGACGTGGGCTTCGCCCAATTTTTGAGTCCAGCCGGGTACAACTAGGCAGCTGGGGATTGGAATCCACAGTGCAGGGTGCCCATGCTTTCTGGGCACCCCCGCTGTGAATTGCAGTCCCGCAGCCACCCCAGAAAATGGCGCTTTCATAGAAGCGCCATCTTCTGGCGCTGTATCCAACTCTTCCGGCTGCCCTGGTGACGGGTGGCTAGCCGGGTAATAATGGAGTTAGGGTTAGCTGTATATTATCAGCTAGCCCTAAGCCCGAAATTCATGGTGTCACGCCAATATTAGACATGGCCACCATGAATTTCTAGTAAAGATAAAAAAAAAACACAACACACAGAAAAATATTTTTATTAGAAATAAAACACAACACAATTAGTGACTCCATCTTTATTGAAATAAAGAAGCCCCCCTCCGCAGTAATCCTGGGTCACGGGTCCCGCGCCGTCCAATCTGGATCCAATATCATCTGATCGGTTTGCTGGAAGGCAAAGCGATCAGATGATGTGTCAGGATCAAGTGCCTGAATCAAATGACACAGCAGCTGATTGTATAAACGACTTTTATACAATCAGCTGATGCATCAGCGCAAAAAAAAAAAAAAAAATAATAATACTCACTTATGTGCTGAATACCGGCAGCTCCTGCAGCGATGGGGCGGGAGTCTGATCCTGTCCGATCGCTGCAGCAGCTGCCGGTTATCAGGGATGAAGTCTCCTGACGCATCCGCTGATACCGGCCGGGCGCCCGCGTCATCGCGATACTTACGATCACCTGATGCGTCAGGTGACTGCATCAGGTGATCCATCGCCAGGTCCTGCATCCATCGGAGCCGGAGGTTTCCCGGCCATCTGCACACAGCCGGAGCGGGGGTGGCGATACCGTGAGAGGAGCTGGGAGCGGGCATGGCACCGGGAGTCTGCAGACAGGTGAGTATAACTTTTTTTTTTTTTTTTCTACTGTTAACTTTTGTTTTCGCAGCCGCTTCCATCTCCTGCCTGTACATGGCGCCGCACGGCAGCATACATGCACAGGACGGGAGGTGGAAGCGACGGTGACGGTACCGGGAGGATTCACGCTTCTGTCTATACTGACAGAAGGAATCCTCTTCCTGTACACGTCACTTTACTACCCACCTCCTGCGTTTATAGCTGCGTTTTTGGTCTTAGAAACGCACCAAAACGCACCAAAACGCAGCTATTTGCGTTTCTCATTGCGTCTTTCAACATCCCATTGAACTCAATGGATGAAAAGCGCAGTGAAAAACGCGGGAATAATTGACATGCTGCGTTTTTGTGGTCACCACAAAAACGCAGCTGAAAAAAAACGCTGTGTGGGGACAGCAAAAATGAAAACTCATAGACTTTGCTGGGGAAGCAAAGTCATGCAGTTTTGAGGCCAAAAACGCACCCGAAAAACGCGCAAAAACGCCGCGAAAAACGCACCGTGTGCACATAGCCTTATACTCACCTGTCTCCAGTGATGCTGTCCACTGCTTCCAGACCAGCTAATTATGCTCATAAATATTCACTACACCGCGACACGGAAGTACCAGCAAAGGAGACACACAGCAGTGGCTGGAGACAGCAGAGCCAGGGACATCAGCACCATGGACAGCAGCATCAGGGACAGGTGAGTATAGGATTGCCTGATCTCCGTGTGCTATCCATGATAGATCACACATGTGCCAAAATCACAGCACATACAGTCATATGAAAAAGTTTCGGCACCCCTATTAATGTTAACCTTTTTTCTTTATAACAATTTGGGTTTTTGCAACAGCTATTTCAGTTTCATCTAATAACTGATGGACTGAGTAATATTTATGGATTGAACTGAGGTTTATTGTACTAACAGAAAATGTGCAATCTGCATTTAAACAAATTTAACTGGTGCAAAAGTATGGGCACCTCAACATAAATGTGACATTAATATTTTGTAGATCCTCCTTTTGCAAAAATAACAGCCTCTAGTCGCTTCCTGTAGCTTTTAATGAGTTCCTGGATCCTGGATGAAGGTATATTTGACCATTCCTGTTTACAAAACAATTCCAGTTCAGTTAAGTTTGATGGTCGCTGAGCATGGACAGCCCGCTTCAAATCATCCCACAGATGTTCAATGATATTCAGGTCTGGGGACTGGGATGGCCATTCCAGAACATTGTAATTGTTCCTCTGCATGAATGCCTGAGTAGATTTGGAGCGGTGTTTTGGATCATTGTCTTGCTGAAATATCCATTCCCTGCGTAACTTCAACTTCGTCACTGATTCTTGCACATTATTGTCAAGAATCTGCTGATACTGAGTTGAATCCATGCGATCCTCAACTTTAACAAGATTCCCGGTGCCGCCATTGGCCACACAGCCCCAAAGCATGATGGAACCTCCACCAAATTTTACTGTGGGTAGCAAGTGCTTTTCTTGGAATGCCGTGTTTTTTTGCCTCCATGCATAACATCTTTTTGTATGACCAAACAACTCAATCTTTGTTTCATCAATCCACAGGACCTTCTTCCAAAATGTAACTGGCTTGTCCAAATGTGCTTTTGCATACCTCAGGCGACTCTGTTTGTGGCGTGCTTGCAGAAATGGCTTCTTTCGCATCACTCTCCCATACAGCTTCTCCTTGTGTAACGTGCGCTGTATTGTTGACCGATGCACATTGACACCATCTGCAGCAAGATGAGGCTCCAGGTCTTTGGAGGTGGTCTGTGGATTGTCCTTGACTGTTCTCACCATTCTTCTTCTCTGCCTTTCTGATATTTTTCTTGGCCTGCCACTTCTGGGCTTAACAAAAACTGTACCTGTGTTCTTCCATTTTCTTACTATGTTCCTCACAGTGGAAACTGACAGTTTAAATCTCTGAGACAACTATTTGTATCCTTCCCCTGTACAACTATGTTGAATAATCTTTGTTTTCAGATCATTTGAGAGTTGTTTTGAGGAGCCCATGATGCCGCTCTTCATAGGAGATTCAAATAGGAGAACTACTTGCAAGTGGCCACCTTAAATACCTTTTCTCATGATTGCATACACCTGCCTATGAAGTTCAAAGCTCAATGAGGTTACAAAACCAATTTAGTGCTTTAGTAAGTCAGTAAAAAGTAGTTAGGTGTGTTCAAATCAAGAAATTGATACGGGTGCCCATACTTTTGCACCGGTCAAATTTTGTTTAAATGCGGATTGCACATTTTCTGTTAGTACAATAAACCTCAGTTCAATCCAGAAATATTACTGGGTCCATCAGTTATTAGATATATGAAACTGAAATAGCTGTTGCAAAAACCCAAATTGTTATAAAGAAAAAAAGTTAACATTAATAGGGGTGCCCAAACATTTTCATATGACTGTATGCACCTTTATCATCTGAGTGAAGAAGTGTGTATTTTTGACTGATGTGTGAAGGGGGACTAAAGGCAATAGCACAAAAACAGTAAATAAATCATGGTAATTTGCTGAATGGTGTGATGATGTAGAAGAAATAATAGCACAAAGTGCAGGTATATAACATGAAAACAGGAAAAAAAACACAATGAGAAGTACCATGCACAGCACTGGCCATAAAGAGCCTATATCCAAAATTGTGCCAAAAGGATTACAATGATTACAATCTTCTCAGTCTTCTCAGTTTTGTAAGAGGATGTTAGTGGTCACTTGAAGGTTGTGTTAAACACTTTGCAGAGCCAATGGAGAATATGTGTGCTCAAAGACGTATTCAGAGGTCATTCCAGGCAATGTGTGTAAATTGAGATAACTATTCCTGCTAACATCATTAGCACAGTCATATTTTGTGTATACAGATAATGGAAATTACTGACACCATGGACTTCATTTACTCTCATCACTTGCTTCCAACTAAGAGTGGTCTATTCATAAACATCATGAGAAAGAAAAGGGCTATAAACAAAAATGAAAGGGTTGTTTTAATTATAGAAATATTTATAGTTGAGATTTCCATTGAGATTAATATTATATGTACAGCTAAAACTAAACTCCAATTCACAATATAAACTGCTAAGAAAGAAAGATACTAAAACAATAGGGCAGATTCATCAATGCTCTCTGTGGTTATGTGCATACTGTCAGGATTTGCGGCAAAAATGTTTGCCGCAAATCCTGATGCGTTGTCAGGGCAAATGCTATCTAAAATGTATGCATTTTTGTTACATTTTTCTCATGTTTATTGCCTTTTTTCCCCCATTTGTTAGTACAAGTAAAATGTGCAGCAAAAGCACTGTAAGGCCAGAATCACACTTGCTAGTGCCTCGCGTGTAAGGCTATGTTCGCACATTGCGGTTTTTTCCGCGTTTCTGCAGCGTTTTTAGCAGCAGCGTTTTTGCGCTAAAACGCATGCGTTTTTGATTGCCAGCAAAGTCTATGGGAAAAGCAGAAATCCTGTCTGCACTTTGCTTTTTTTTCTGCAGCGTTTAATTTGCATATTTGTGGTCAAAAACCATGCTGAAAAAGAAGCAGCATGTCAGTTGTTTTTGCCATTTCTGCAGCGTTTCCTTAAAATTGGAGTCAATGAGAAATGGCAAAACGCAACCAAAATCAACTTTCCTGCGTTTTTCATGCTTTTTACCTGCTTTTCCATTGCGTTTTTGGCTTTAAAAACGCATGCTTTTCTGGCATAAAATTAAAGGGTTATAATGTTCCTTTACACACAAACAAAAACCGAAAATTTAAAGGATAAAAAATATTAAACTTTACCTATTTTTCTGTTAAAATGTGCATAACCGCTATTATTTCATTAAAATTGATAATGTTCCATATATTTTTATTTAAAGTTAATTTTATCCTTTTTTTCTCTTTTTTCATTCTTTTTGACTATTCCAACTTTATTTCTCAGTGTCTTGATCTACAAAACGCATCTGCAGAAACGCAGGTGAAAACGCAGGTAAAAAGCGCTGAAAACGCACTAAAAACGCGGTAAATACGCATGCGTTTTTAGCGCTAAAAATGGCCAAAAGCCATTTGGTCAAAAACCAAGGGAAGGAAAACATGCAGAATAAACTGCAGGTACTCCGACGCAACGTGCGCACATAGCCTTACTCGCGCGAGTCTCTCATGGTAGAACCCGGCATGGCCGCACACTATGCATACAGGAGCGTCTGAGCTGCATAGAGATACATGCAACCAACCCGCTCCTGTCATGGGAGTGTGCGGCCAAGCCGGGTTCTGCCGTGAGAGACTCGTGCGAGTTACACGCGAGGCACTAGCAAGTGTGATTCTGGCCTAAGAATTGAGAGGCTGCAGATTTAAATCTACGTGTGAATGAGACATCAGGAATCTCATTCAATTTACTACTACTAGGAGATTCTTGAGATTTTGTTCCAAAAATGTGCAGAAAAGCAAGAAAAAAATGCCGCGCACACATACCCTAATTGTTAACCCCTTCATCTCCCGGTGATTTTTCGTTTTCGTTTTTTCCTCCCCTTCTTCTATGACTTTTTTATTTCTCCATTACTATAGCCATATGAGGGTTTCTTTTTTTGCAAAATAAGTTGTATTTTTAAATTCATTCTGCCTATATTGTACTGGAAAACAGGTAAAAAAATTTCATGCTCCAAAAATGCAAAAAAGTGCAATTCCATAATTGTTTTGACTTTTTTTTTTAATTACCATGTTCCCTATGTGGTTAAACTGACCTGCATTATGATTCCCCAGGTCTGTGCGAGTTCGTAGATACCAGAAATGTAATGATTTATTGTTTTTTTTAAAGAAAGTCAGAAATTCGCCAAAAAACAAGTGCACGTTTGTCGCCATTTCTGAGATCTGTAGTATTCTCATTTTTCTGGATCTGGGGCTGTGTGAGACATTTTTAAGTATACTATTTTTTGATAGATGGGATATTTTGATAGCCTCTTATTGCATTTTATTGCAATGTTACGACAACCCCAAAAAAAAAAAATTTAATTAGAAATTTTAGCATTTTTATTTTTTTTCTCGTTACTTCCTTTACTGATCTCATTTATTTATTTTATAATTTGATAGATCGGGCATTTATGAACATGAATATACCAAATACAGTGGAACTGTTTGTGTATTATTTTTATTATTATTATTATTATCATTATTATCATTATTATCACTATTATTATTGTTTTATTTTCAATTGATCAAAAAGGGGTGATTTGAACTTTTATGAGGTTTTTTTTTATTTTTTTTCATATTTTATTACTTTTTTTGTATTGATTCTACTAATCCCCTTAAGGGACTTGAAAATGACATTGTTCGATCGCTTCTGCTGTTCAAAGCCATGCTTCAGCATGGCTCTGAACAGCAGAAATGCTAATCTCCTGTGTATGCCAGCACTAGCAGCATGTTAACTAGTTAACAGGCACGGGTGGATTTCAGATCCACCTGGGCCTTCTAGCTGTACATGTCGGCTGATTATATCAGCCGACATGTAGGGGAAAAAATGCGGCCTTGCTGCCCTAGCCAGCATCAAAGGGACAGACACAGCCTTGGACGTGGCAGTCTGTCCAAGTTTGGGAAGAAGTTTTAATAGTATAAACTTAGGCTAGAAAGAATTATAATACTCCAGTTGTTCAAAGTGGTTCATGCTATTTGATAATAATCTGGCATATTTTATGACTGTCTATAGTTAACTTACTTTGTGCCAGGAATTATAATCCAAATATTTGGTGCATTTTTTTTATTCTCAGTGTGGCATATAAGTGCCCACACTTTTTTTCCCAGTAAACAAAAGCAAAGACAGGACATGTATACAGCAAGAGGATAACAAACATATTTCACATTTTATTCAAGTAGTCAAGGACATATTTTTGATTAAAAACACTTAAAAGGTTCCCCAACCAACCAAAATATACAATGATTTAACTATAATAAGTCAAATAACCAAACACTCAATAAAAAATATTTTAGTAAATTGCAGTGGGATTTTACAAACACTAAAGACTTCAGTACACATTCGATTAATGTCGGCTAAACTTGCTGACATCGATGGTTTCTGCTGACAATGTGTATTGCCTGTCAATTGATGGTTAGAAGAAATGTCGATCGGTCACTGTTGAACGTATTGTTCTCTAAGGCTATGTGCCCACGGGACTCTGTATCTGCGGATTTTTCTGCATCAAAAACCGCAGCTTTCCCCCAGAATCCGCACCTTTTCATAGGTGCGGATTTGACGCGGATTTTGCGATTTTTTTTTTTAATTCAATTGAATAGGCAAAATCTGCACGAAAATCCGCAACAATAATTGACATGCTGCAGATTTCTCCGCATGAAAATCCGCACGATTTCCGCTGCGGAATAATCCGCAGTGTGGGCACAGCATTTCCCAAATGCCATAGAAATGGCTGGGGAGTAGCTGTGCTGCAGATTTCTGGAAAATCCGCATCTTTTCCGTGAGAAATCTGCGGCAAAATCCGCGCATTTTCTGCAGCGTGGGCACATAGCCTAAGAGTTAAGCTGTTTTCAGCCAGTGGCTTTCCCATAGAGAACACAACAACATTTAGCTAAATGATCATTCCTGTGTTTGGAAGATGGCTGTCAGTGCACTGACCGGCAGAAACATCATTCAGACAACAGCCATCTAATTTGCATGGGATCTTAAGTCAAAGTAAGCTTAAGGGTTAAATAATGTACTATAAATTATCATGTAGGTAATCAACAAACACATCATGCCAACCAAAGAGCTAATCTGATGTAAGTTTTCCAATATTAAGTAAAACACTAGCAGTGAAACCGCCAACTGTGCCTAATCATAATATTAGCGAGGGATCTGGATTTGTGTGCCCTTCATAGAAACAAGAAAGGGGATGGGTGAGGAAGAACTTGATTAAAAAAATGTATTGGCTGTGACTTTAGGGTTTGGGTTTTTGAACAGTTGACATAATCAAGTATAATATAGTTTTCAGCCGATATAGGTCCAATTTTTGTTTTTCAAATAATCTCCAAAAAATGAATGCAAACTTTTTAAAAGGAAGAAACTTTTTAATACAATATAATACTTTATTAATTCAAATAACATTTTTATAAAAAATATAAAAACATTAGGCAATAGGCTATAAGGCTATAAGGATAAAAGCACATTCTAGAGCAGTCATGGCGAACCTTTTACAGGCCGAGTGCCCAAACTGGAGCGCTAAACCCAATTTTGTTTCCGAAGTGCCAACCAATCCTATTATGTAAATAATTGATTGTAACCTTACCTTTGCCGTCTTCTCTTCTCTTCAGCAGGGGCATCACGCTCATGCTTACCACACATTAAAGCTGAGCCCCTGCCCTTTCCAGACACAGCAGTTGGATTGATCTTTCTGGAAAAAATTGCAGCATATTAGACAGAGATTTTAGCCTGGAATGCAATCAGATGTAACCCTGTAATCCACATCTACATTTCAAAGTCTGAACATCTTGAAATCCCATAAAGACGTACGAGTGGCTCCCCTCCCATCATTGTGTAGTTCTGTCCCCTTCCTCGGCCACTTCCTGGTAAACATGTCCCCCATCCTGATATATATTTCTTACATTCTGGTATATTTGTCCCTATCACGGCCCCATCCTGGTAAATGTCCTCCATCCTGGTAAATGTTACCCATTCTGGCATGCTCCCCCATGCTGGTAAATGTACCCCATCCTGACATATTGCCCATCCTTGTAAATGTTCCCCCATCATGGCATGTACCCCATTCTTGGTAAATGTCCTCCATCCTGGTAAATGTTCCCAATCTTGGTTAATTTACCCCCATCCAAGTAAATGTACCCCTTCCTGGTAAATGTACCCTATCGTGGCATGTTTCCTCCATCCTGGCATGCATGTTTCCTCAATCCTGACATGCATGTTTCCTCCATCCTGGCATGCATGTTTCCTCCATCCTGGCATGCATGTTTCCTCCATCCTGACATGCATGTTTCCTCCATCATGGCATGCATGTTTCCTCCATCCTGACATGCATGTTTCCTCCATCATGGCATGAATGTTTCCTCCATCTTGGCATGTATGTTTCCTCCATCCGGACAGGCATGTTTCCTCCATCCTGGCACGCATGTTTCCTCCATCCTGGCATGCATGTTTCCTCCATCCTGGCATGCATGTTTCCTCCATCCTGGCATGCATGTTTCCTCCATAATGGCATGCATGTTTCCTCCATCCTGACATTCATGTTTCCTCCATCCTGACATGCATGTTTCCTCCATCATGGCATGCATGTTTCCTCCATCCTGGCATGTATGTTTCCTCCATCCTGACATGCATGTTTCCTCCATCCTGGCATGCATGTTTCCTCCATCCTGGCATGCATGTTTCCTCCATCCTGGCATGCATGTTTCCCCTATCCTGACATGCATGTTTCCTCCATCCTGGCATGCATGTTTCCCCTATCCTGACATGCATGTTTCCTCCATCCTGGCATGCATGTTTCCCCTATCCTGACATGCATGTTTCCTCCATCCTGACATGCATGTTTCCTCCATCCTGGCATGCATGTTTCCTCCATCCTGCCATGCATGTTTCCTCCATCCTGCCATGCATGTTTCCTCCATCCTGCCATGCATGTTTCCTCCATCCTGCCATGCATGTTTCCTCCATCCTGACATGCATGTTTCCTCCATCCTGGCATGCATGTTTCCTCCATCCTGGCATGCATGTTTCCTCCATCCTGCCATTCATGTTTCCTCCATCCTGGCATGCATGTTTCCTCCATCCTGGAATGCATGTTTCCTCCATCCTGGAATGCATTTTCCCCCCCCATCCTGGCATGCATGTCCCCACCCCATGCTGGCATGTGCGTTCCCCCTCCCCCACCCCATGCTGGCATGTGCGTTCCCCCTCCCCATGCTGGCATGTGCGTTCCCCCACCCCATGCTGGCATGTGCGTTCCCCCACCCCATGCTGGCATGTGCGTTCCCCCTCCCCCACCCCATGCTGGCATATGCGTTCCCTCTCCCCCACCCCAAGCTGGCATGTGCGTTCCCCCTCCCCCACCCCATGCTGGCATGTGCGTTCCCCCACCCCATGCTGGCATGTGCGTTCCCCCTCCCCCACCCCATGCTGGCATGTGCGTTTCCCCTCCCCCACCCCATGCTGGCATGTGCGTTCCCCCCCACCCCATGCTGGCATGTGCGTTCCCCCACCCCATGCTGGCGCTGCCCCCCCATCCCCACCTTGGCACAGCCACACACGAGTTATAAATAATAATAAAAAAAAAAGCGCAACACACAACTTACCTGCACACGCTCCCCCGCTACGCGCTGCTGGGTCCTCAGTTCCCACGCGGCCAGCAGATGGCGCCGGCGCCGCTCCTCCGTCTCCTAGGCAACACACCTGCAGCCTGGGAGAGGAGGAGTGTCAGAGCGGAGGAGAAATTTGATCTGCCGGCGCGACTGCACTAGCAGACCAAAGCTGCAGGATCGGGCGACAGCACGCGTGCCACCAGAATGGGCTCAGCGTGCCCCTGGTGGCACGCGTGCCATAGGTTCGCCATCACTGTTCTAGAGTATAGCTGTGCATACATATATATAGGCTACACATCTTTACTACAGAAATTTGTAGCTCTGGCACATAACAATGAAACAATCCATGTGAGATGCCTATGATGGGTATCAAAGAAAAAGACTGATGGCACATCCTATCTTTCTAAACAGAAGCAAACTAAATATGAAACATAAAAAAAGGAGACAGTTGTACTCTGTATTGCTAAGATACATTGAACAATGAATATAGGAACATAGACATGTATTACTACTATGAAAAAACATGTAAAAATTGAGATACTTAGCACACAAAACTGGACAGATTTATGTGAGCCCAACAGCCATCGGCAAGGGGACATCAATTTTGTTGGGTCCCTATCCAACTAATGTCTCTTTGGGATAAAAAAACTACAATTTATGGGTATGAGACACATAAATAATATAAATCAATAAGTCAAGTTCTCACTTCACTCATTTATTTATTTTATTCATAGACAAAAAGATATACATAACATGGATGGTTGTCATTGGAAAAGTATAGCATGATACAAAACGCTATGCCGTTTGTGTCATTATTTATGGAAATAACATGAAAGAGTTATTTGGTATTGATCAAATTGACTGGGTATTACATACATATTACATACTAAACCATATTCTTCACAGGTAGTTTAGTATGTTTTTTCTATGCTTAGAAACATTCCCCATTGCCAAGTATGGTCAAATAAAACCAAAAGTCCTATTGAAACAGTAAGACAAAGAGGCAAAGGAACTAATTATGTAGAAAATTATGCACAAACGGCTATACATTATGCTTAGTGTGTCAACCATCACCTAAGCGTTTTGGTAGCTGTGAGCTTTGGTTCAGGAAAAAAAAGGAATAAATAACTGTTTTTTGTAATACCTTACAAAATAGGAACTTAATTTCATGGGGATACTGTATGGCCATGACAGCGTACCTACAGTTCAGACCAAAAGTTTGGACATACCTTCTCATTCAAAGAGGTTTCTTTATTTTGATGGCCACTCGTTTTTCTTTACTTAGCTGCTTTTTTTTGCCATAATACAAATTCTAACAGTCTATTCAGTAGGACTATCAGCTGTGTATCCACCAGACGTCTGCACAACACAACGGATGGTCCCAACCCCATTTATAAAGCAAGAAATCCCACTTATTAAACCTGACAGGGGTAAATTCAGAAGGCAGGAGAAAAGCAGTTTTAAATACCGCGCCAAACCACAGGAGTCCAGATGATGTTAGTAAATCCCTTTTCTTTATTTTCACAGGTCTACGCGTTTCAGGGACATGTCCGTCCCCTTCCTCAGGAAAGTGTACAGAGAATAACCTGACAGGGCACACCTGTGAAGTGACAACCATTTCTGGTGACTACCTCTTGAAACTCATCAAGAGAATGCCAAGAGTGTGCAAAGCAGTAATGAAAGCAAAAGGTGGCTACTTTGAAGAACCTAGAATATGAGATATTTTCAGTTGTTTCACACTTTTTTAATTAAGTATTTCATTCCACGTGTATTAATTCATAGTTTTGATGCCTTGAATGTGAATCTACAATTTTCAGAGTCGTGAAAATAAAAAAAACGCCTTGAATGAGAAGGTGTGTCCAAACTTTTGGTCTGTACTGTATATCTATGTGCAAACATTCTCTTATACTGTGCCACTTTGGAGGATATCTTATTTTTATTCTGTCATTAGAGCACATTTGTCAAGTTAAATGAACAAGTATTTGTACAAAAATATGTCTTTCATGACTTTCGCCATATTTAACATGGGTTTCACAAACCTATTAGGACTTTTCTAAGACGGTTGTGTGACCTTGCTTTAAGGAGTTATGGTTTACTGGAAAAAAGATGGTAGAAAATCCAAAAAAGATGGGCACCACCAAATGTAATACTCAACTGCAAATGCTAAAAGTACAAGGAATCCAAAGGAAAAACAAGAAGTGGAAGAAGCATGAGCATTCCAAATATATTAAAAATTTTATTTAAGTAGTCAAGGACATACAAAATATTCAATATACTTAGGCATACAAAGGGACCAAACTATATAAGGATGTGACTATAAAACTATTTTATAAACTTATCAAAAAGAATATATATATATATATATACATATATATATATATATATATATATATATATATATATATATATATATATATATATATATAAAAGTTCAGAAGTGGAAGTTCAGGTTCGCCAGGTTCACCCGAACTTTAGATAAAGTTCAATTAGGGACCTGGACTTGACCTCACCTTGACACCGGATCCTGAACCTCATTGGAAGTCACTGATTGGGCAGTTGGGCTCTCCACCAACATACAGCAAACCCTAAACAGTACAGCATTTCTGGAGGAAGGAAGGCAGGTTTTTTTTGCTGTTGTTGGATGCACTACAGCCAAAAATGTTGTTTTTGCCCCCAGTGAGAGCCATTCAGAGACTGAAGCAGCTTGCACTGGGTTGAGAATCGAGCTTACCCAGGCACCCTGATGTTTGATCAAGTGCTCAGCATACGTATAACACCCAAACTACAAACTTGGATACTGACTTTTGTAAACGTACATGTTTGGTACAAACCCAGAACTTTACAGTTTGGGTTTTCTCATCTTTAGTGACTAGAGATGAGCAAACTGGAGCTTCGGTGTTTGTATCAAACACAGACTTTACAAAAAAACATAGTTCAGGTTCCGAGTTAGGCAGCTTTACATATGCTGACCACTTGAGAGAGTATTGCTGTGCTTGGGTACGTTGGGTGCTCAGGCCAGTATGAGTCACTTGCAGTGTTTGAATGGCTCGCAATGGAGATAACTACAGAGATATCAGATGTAGTATGCACCCCCCCCAAAAAAATGGGAAAAAACGCCCCCCCCCAGAAGTTATCTGTTTATGGCTGGCTGTATGTGGGCAGAGACTCAAACTGCCAAATGTGTGACTCAAATTGGACTAGAGGTCAAGTCCGGATCCCAAACAGAACTTTTTCTCAATTCTGGCTGAACCCACCAAACCGTACTTCTACGTGATGATGTGAAACCAATGTAATGTAGCATAAAGATTAAAAAAAAAAAAAAAATGGGGAGCAACAGCCGGGCACTGCAGCTCCAAACATTTTCTCACAGACCGCAATCGTGCTCAGTAATAGACTTCCAGCAGTCCCAGGTGGTGCTCAGCCAACGTTGTAGTTGTTCATCAGCTGAATCTAGAGAAGGAGGGCGGCACTTTACGGTGCGATTCTGCAATTTTAATAACTTTTTGTAAATAAGTTACAACATATAAGGGGAGAGGGGAGTGCAGGCACGCCGGCCACCTGCCGTTTCGCACTCCCTTTGGCTAGGACCCGTGGAAGCACTTTGTCTGAGGCCCCCTTCACACGTCCGTGAAACACGTGCGTGTTTGGTCCGTGTCCGTATGTACCAGAGACACGGACAAACGTGGACCATTGTTATTCAATGTCTGTGTATACACGTACGTTTTTCCATACGCTCCGTATGTCCGTGTGCGTGACACGTATGTGTATCCGTGCCTCACGGATGCTTGTCCGTTTTTGGCACGGAACACGCACACGCGCATCCAATGATAGTCTATGGGTGCGTGAAAACACGTACGTGACACGGATGCATCTACGTGTGGTCCGTGTCCGTTTTTTCAACTTTGCTTGTAATTAATGTATCTCTTTATTGCCAGGTGTCTTCAATTTGCTTTGAGCTGTATTTAATGTCATTTTGCAGCCTGCAGGCATTAAGGAAGGAGTGTGAGGCTTCATTTGAGCGTTTCTTCAGCTTGTTTTTGGTTTAGTGCTTGAAAAACTAAACATGGCTCCACGCGTGGATACTGGACGCATAATTGCGGTAGTTGAGGGTCACCCAGATTTATGGGATACACGCACAGATGGTTATCGTGACCGAACAATTGTAGAGCGAACCTGGAAGTCGGTTGCAGCTGAGCTTTATCCAAACAATGGATGGGACCGTTGCTCACCTGGTAAAAGAGCTCGATTTGGTAAGTTTTTTTTTTTATGTTTTTTGTGTTTTTTTATTTTATCTAAAATTACACTTACAGATGCCAATGGTTAAAAAATTGTTAAGGCTATGTGTACACGGTAGAATGTAAATGTTGTTTTTTGTTTTGCGCCAAATCAGCACCTTATTTTTGCCGCGGATTTTCCGAGGATTAGCGGCAGATTTTGATGCGGAATTTTTTATATCGTATTCCCCATTCTCTACCCAAAATCCGCACCAAAATCCGCAACAATAATTGACATGCTGCAGATTTTTCCTGAGCAAAATTCGCGTCAAATCAGCCACGGAAAAATCCACAGCATGGACTCAGCATTTCCAAAAAGCCATGCCGCTGCTGCAGATTTGCTGATAATCAGCGGTAAAAATAAGGTGCGGATTTGGCGCAAAATACAAATCCTCAAGTACAATCGACCGTGGAGTCTGTGATAGCACTAATTTTTTTTTTTTCTTTTTTTTCCCACAAACATATCCAATTGTCCTTTTGGTTTGTTTAACCAAAAAAACTTCATTATGGTACAAATATTCAATTTCACAACATGGATAAAGTGGAATTAGTGCGAAGGAGATGGAGATCTGCCCGGGACCAGTACAGACGGGAATTTAATCCCATTCCATCAACTTCCGCCAACACACGCAAGAGAAGATATGTTTATTTTGAACAGTTAGAGTTCCTGCGACCGATAATGGAGGTCACGCAGTAAGTATATATGTCAATTAACACTTTTTAAAAATGAAATTAACATAACTAAAGGACAATTTACACGCTGCAACATCGCTTACGCTCATGGTAGTGATAACATAACCCAGATTGCAACGATTTTGTGTGGTGTCACATCACTTTTAAGATCGTCAGCGATGTTGCTTCTTGTAAATTGAATTTAAAAAAATGTTAAAAAAATTTTTAATTTTTTTTTTTTTTTGTTTTCAAAAATAGAACTGATGACAATTTGGACGACTCCGACGAAAACCCATCCGCCGCACAGTCAGCACCAGCAACTTCGGCTTCAGAGGTGGAACAGACAAATACAAACAACCCAGAAAGCCAAAACTCGGGAAATCTAAATACAGAAAATATCTCAAGTGAGGCAGGACCCCAGAGCACCACAAATCAGGCAACAAACACACCACAAGACACTACAACAAATATACCTCCATCCTCTATTCAAATTTCAGGCTCACGCTTACAAACATCAACATATCGTGCTAGAAGACTTAGACGACCAGAGGATTTCCGATCCCTCCCAGAAATTATAGACACCAGAGTCATGTCAATAATGAACTCGCTTTTGCCGGAAAACGATACCGAGAGATTTTGTCGCTCCTTAGCACCATATTTGTCCAAAGTACACTCGGACAACCAGGAACGCTTAAGGGCTGCCATATTAACCTTAATATCGGCATGCCAAACCAATCCCCTACCAAATCATGTCCTATTAGCCATCGAGCAATGGCGCACTAATTATAATTCACCTATCCCTGATGTTTCTGCTCAACTAATACCACAAACTCACTCCAACCAGCCAACTACTTCACTTATAACCAACTTTGGCAACCAAGCAGCCCAAAATACAGAAGTACAAAACATCATTAATAGACCCATACCATCTATTTCTACTCTAATGTCTGGCCAAAGTAGCAATATGTTGACACAATTGACTCAACCTACTAATCCAATTGTTCCAATAAATTACCTACAACATCCTTTACAAACTCAAATTTATAGAAATACTACTAACATTCAACCAACACAAATCCCAAGTCAAATTCCATCATACCAGCAGTCATTGTTTTTTGGACAAACTCCAACACACTCATTCATACAGGGTCAACAATTACCATCAAATATATCTTACACACAACAACCACACATTCAAAACCCAATAATGTTTTCTCAAAATCTGGCCCAACTAATGTATGCGTCATCGTCACACATGCTACCAACATCATCTTCTCAGGATTCAAATGTTGCCACATGCGTGAATAAGACGCAAACATCAACCTATGTTTCACAAACAATCTCTGACCCCGAAAATAATATCCCTTCAACACAACAGTCAGTTGCTACTCTAGATGATTTAATTGACTAGGTGCCTATGTTACACATAAGTCTTCTTTCATTTTTTTTGTTGTTATTTCTAAATATTTTTTTGGTAAAAAACATAATTTCTGTTATGTTGGTCAAACATGACGAATTTAACATAATAGGGAAAAATAACAAATGTCTGATTTTCTAACATTTTTTCAAGATTTTTCTTAAATTATATCACAGAATATAAAACAGTTTCTGTGTGTTTGTAATGGAAAAACTTATGGTACTTTAAATGTAAGTAAAAACTATATTTTTTAAAAATATAGATTCGTCATTGGCCATTCAACTGCTACAATGTATCCAAATTGTTTATTTTGTATGGATATTATTTTTGGTTTATGAACCATACAAAGAATGGTAATATCAACAAAAAATGGTTTAAACGTTTATCAACCTCTAGGCCCATGATTTTTTGCCAAATAAACATAATGACAGGCATATGTTTTTTAAATGTTTGTGGTGATTTGATGTTTTTTGAAACTTAAACTATGACAAATATGGCTATATTGTTTCAAGTGTCATAAATGTTTCCATTTTTTCCATGACAATAAATGTTTTTTTTTACTCAAAAATTTGATTCCCAGTTTTTTAATAAACATCATATTTATTTACAAGATATTTAATTGTTATGTTTAAATCCAAATCTCTAATTACCAAAATTTTTTTTTTTTTTGAAAATAAAGTATTTTTTTTTTTTTTTTTTTATTTGTAAAAAAAAATTTGGCAATCATGATAAATTCTTTTATCACAGCATAATAAATGGAATTTTAATCAATAAAGACAGATTAGATGATTTAACGAAGTTAACAGGATCATAAAGGTTTGGTATACAATAACAAAGGCTCTAACCATGACAATGGTTTCTGTTTACATTGCTAGCCTAGCAAATTTAAAATTAAAAATAACATAAAAAATGATAAACATATTAATTATTCACAAAATAATGCATATAGTTATTTCTAATTTGTAAAGCATTCAAACATGGTTGTGTGCTGGAATTCTCATTACGTGGAACATTACTTATATAATGAGATGTAGATGTGTCACTCGTAATGTTTACCTCATGAATTCTACAAAAATTATGTAAAACTATTGTAGCTTTAACAACAGACGTAACATTTGTTGGGCTGAGTTGTATGGTTGTTAAATATATGCGCCATCTTGAAGCGAGAATACCAAATGTGCATTCAACATATGAGCGTGCTCCCTTTAAACGTGAATTAAAGTTAGATTTTAAATCATCAATTCCACGCCTTGGAAAAGGTCTCATGACATGTGTCGATAAAGCAAAACCCTCATCTGCTACCATAACAAAAGGAACTTGAGGTGTAGAAGTACCAGGCAGTGGTGATGGAGAAGGTAAATTCAACTCATGAGAAACCAAACGTCGGGCCAATCGTGATGATCTAAATATTCTTGCATCTGATGCACTACCATATGCCCCAATATCAACATAAGTAAAATTATAATGTGTGTCTACTAAGGCTAATATGACAACGGAAAAATATTTGTGAAAATTGAAAAATCGTGACCCTGAATTGGGTGGCTTGCGTACCCTAATGTGCTTCCCGTCCAAAGCCCCAATACAGTGCGGAAATTTTGTCAGTTCATGAAATCCATGGGCTATGGAGAGCCATTTCTCACATGTTGGTTGAGGCATTACTTGATTGCGGAGATGTTCCCATAATGCATCACAGGTTTGCTTTATAATCACACTTATAGTTGATGTTCCAAGGAGGAAGTCAAAATGTAACGCACCATACGACATGCCTGTTGCCAGAAACCTATGTAATGTGTAATAGAGAAACACTATTAATAATATTAAAGACTAAACAGGTTAAACAGTCATCATATAGGATAAATCTTGTAATAATTAGGGTTTACCTTATTTTTTATTAAATTTCTTTTTTAAAAAACTTAAAAATCATTTCTATATGAAAAAGAAATTTACTAAAAAAGGTAATAATCGATATGGTGTTTTAAATTTTAAAATGTAAACAAATATATTAATGTAAACATTTTAAATTTCAAAATATTAATGTAAGAAACCATACCTTAAAGTAACAAGCAATCTTTCTTCTGGAGGAATACATAGGCGCATGCTTGTGTCCTGGAGCTGAATATGAGGCCTTAGTATGTCCAAAATTGAATCAAACTGTTCAACTGATAAACGAGTATATGCCTGGAATTTTGCTGGATAACGCCTTAACTCGAGAAAAAGACAATGAAAATGTCCATGTGTAGGATGCATGAGGACAATAGGATGCACCCACATTCTTCTGTCAGCAATATCCGAAGACGGTATCATAAAACGCCTAACCCCAAATCTTCGAGATATCATCCATGCGAGAAACAACAGAGCCTCATTTGATATGGACATTTTGAAAAACTCAACAAGACCCAGTATGGAAGCACACCAAAAAAAACAAATCCGGATTAGTGGCTCATTTAAGTTGGAAAATGTTAATTAACACCAGCATCAACACATTAAATCATTAATGTGATGACAATCCACAGAAAAACGTTCTTGAAAAACGGATGGCAAACGCTAGTGACACGGATCACACACGGACTCTAAAAACGGACAAACGGATGAATCATACGGACATACGGAGGCAACACGGATGTTACACGGAACAAGAATACGGATGAAAAAACGGACAACGGACATGAAAAACGGACCGTGAAACACGTGCGTGATTTTAACGGACGTGTGAAGGGGGCCTTAGGGGTACTTTGCACGTTGCGACATCGCTACTGCGATGTCGTCGGGATCAAATCGAAAGTGACGCACATCCAGCATTGGTAACGACGTCGCAACATGTAAAGACTAGATGCGCCGATAAACGATCGCAAAACCATCATAAATCGGTGATCTGTGTAGTGTCAGACATTTTCATATTGTCACACCAATAGGAGATATGATGTTGTTCCTTGTTCCTGCGGCAGCACACATCGCTGTGTGTGAAGCCGCAGGAGCGAGGAACATCTCCTTACCTGCCTCCACCGCCAATGCGGAAGGAAGGAGGTGCACGGGGTGTTTACATCACGCTCATCTCCGCTCCTCCGCTTCTATTGGATGGCTGTCGTGTGACGTCGCTGTGATGCCGCACAACACGCCCCCTTAGGAAGGAGGCGGGTCGCCGGCCAGAGCGACGTTGCAGGGCAGGTAAGTGCATGTGAAGCTGCCGTAGCGATAATGTTCACTACGGCAGCTATCACAGGATATCGCATGTGCGACGGGGGTGGGTACTATCATGCTCGGCATCGCTAGCATCGGCTATCGATGTCACAGCGTGCAAAGTACACCTTAGTGTGAAAAGGCCGTTGTTTGGCGTGCCTGCACTCCCCTCTCCCCTTACATGTTGTAACTTGTTTACAAAAAGTTATTAAAACTTCAGAATCCCATCGTGAAGTGCTGCCCTCCTTTCTTGTCTGGATGTACGGTCCTGTCCAAACCCCTGGCCAAAAGTATTGACACCCCTGCATTTCTGTCAGATAATACTCAGTTTCTTCTTGAAAATGATTGAAATCACAAATTCTTTGGCATTATTATTTTCATTTAATTTGTCTTCAATGAAAAAAAATAAAAAAATTGTCATAAAGCCAAATTGGATATAATTCCACACCAAACATAAAAAAGGGGATGGACAAAAGTATTGGCACTGTTTGAAAAATCATGTGATGCTTCTCTAATTTGTGTAACTAACAGCACCTGTAACTTACCTGTGGCACCTAACAGGCGTTGGCAATAACTAAATCACACTTGCAGCCAGTTAACATGGATTAAAGTTGTCTCAACCTCTGTCCTGTGTCCTTGTGTGTACCACATTGAGCATGGAGAAAAGAAAGAAGACCAAAGAACTGTCTGAGGACTTGAGAATCCAAATTGTGAGGAGGCATGAGCAATCTCAAGGCTACAAGTCCATCTCCAAAGACCTGAAAGTTCCTGTGTCTACGGTGCGCAGTGTCATCAAGAAGTTTAAAGCCCATGGCACTGTGGCTAACCTCTCTAGATGTGGAAGGAAAAGAAAAATTGACAAGAGATTTCAACGCAAGATTGTGCGGATGGTGGATAAAGAACCTCGACTAACATCCAAACAAGTTCAAGCTGCCCTACAGTCCGAGGGTACAACAGTGTCAACCCCTAGTATCCATCGGCGTCTGAATGAAAAGGGACTGTATGGTAGGATACCAAGGAAGACCCCACTTCTTACCCCGAGACATAAAAAAGCCAGGC
Source organism: Anomaloglossus baeobatrachus (assembly GCF_048569485.1). Lineage (NCBI taxonomy): Eukaryota > Metazoa > Chordata > Amphibia > Anura > Aromobatidae > Anomaloglossus > Anomaloglossus baeobatrachus. The sequence goes on along the minus strand of NC_134354.1, from coordinate 82,378,338 downwards.
TGGAGTTTGCCAAAACTTACATGAGAAAGCCTATAACGTTTTGGAAGAATGTTCTCTGGTCAGATGAGACAAAAGTAGAGCTTTTTGGGAAAAGCCATCAACATAGAGTTTACAGGAAAAAAAAAGAGGCATTCAAAGAAAAGAACATGGTCCCTACAGTCAAACATGGCGGGGGTTGCTTTGCTGCCTCTGGCACTGGACTGCTTGACCGTGTGCATGGCATTATGAAGTCTGAAGACTACCAACAAATTTTCCAGCATAATGTAGGGCCCAGTGTGAGAAAGCTGGGTCTTCCGCAGACATCATGGGTCTTCCAGCAGGACAATGACCCAAAACACACTTCAAAAAGCACTAGAAAATGGTTTGAGAGAAAGCACTGGAGACTACTAAAGTGGCCAGCAATGAGTCCAGACCTGAATCCCATAGAACAACTGTGGAGAGATCTCAAAATGGCAGTTTGGAGAAGGCACCCTTCAAATCTCAGGGACCTGGAGCAGTTTGCCAAAGAAGAATGGTCTAAAATTCCAGGAGAGCATTGTAAAAAACTCATTGATGGTTACCAGAAGCGGTTGTTCGCAGTTATTTTGGCTAAAAGTTGTGCAACCAAGTAGTAGGCTAAAGGGTGCTTTACACGCTACAATATATCTTACGATGTGTCGGCGGGGTCACGTCGTAAGTGATGCACATCCGGCATCGTAAGTTACATTGTAGCATGTAACAGCTACGTTCGATTGCGATTGAACGGTAAAACGTTTATCACATGCACGTCGTTCAATTCCTAAAAATTGAACGTCAGGTTGTTCATCGTACCCGGGGTTGCACACATTGCAGTGTGTGACACCCCGGGAACGATGAACAGATCTTACCTGTGTTCCGCGGCTCCCGCCGGCAATGCGGAAGGAAGGAGTTGGGCGGGATGTTTACGTCCCGCTCATCTCCGCCCCTCCGCTTCTATTGGCCGGCTGCCGCGTGATGTCGATGTGACGCCGAACGTCCCTCCCACCCCAGGAAGGGTATGTTCGCCGCTCACATCGAGGTCATATGGACGGGTAAGTACGTGTGACGGGGGGTTATTCGTTTGTGCGACACGTTCAACAAATTGAACGTGCCGCACATACGATGGGGGCGGGTACGATCGCATACGATATCGTATGCTGGATCGTATGGTGTAAAGCAGGCTTAAGGGTGCCAATACTTTTGTCTGGCCCTTTTTTGGAGTTTTGTGTGAAATGATCATTGATTTCATTTTTGTTTCATTCTCTTTTGCGTTTTTTCATTGGAAGCAAAATAAATGAAGTTAATAATACCAAAGAATTTGTGATTGCAATCATTTTCAAGAAGAAACTGAGTATTATCTGACAGAAATGCAGGGGTGCCAATACTTTTGGCTAGCACTGTAGCATAAAGATTGTACATGCCATAATCTAGATGAGGGGTGTAAAAGTTTTTGCAGACTAAGGGCCACATTGTTAGATTTATTCAATCCCAATTAACACAATAGAATGTCAAGGTGTATTACTGAGTCATTTATAGCTTATCAAGTATTTATTTTTGTTGTTGTTTAATTTTCGTGTTATCATCCATACTGACTGATATATTATTGCACAAACAGTTAACAATGTATTTTCATGATGTATGCTGAATACATTCATGTTTCAATGAAAATCAATAAAAATTAATTGGTTAAAAAAAAAGTTTAAGAAAAAAGCCAAATTAGTCTAGCTGGGAATCCACAGGATATAGTAAAAAGTAACTTTTCTTCCAACATTAAAAATTAAGATTTTGCACATTGTAAACATTGTTACTTTGTGTTAACCATTTCTGTGGTCACAATGTCAGGTACAAAAAGCCACTATTAGTCCCAACCTTTTTCTTTCATTTTTATGTGTTCTTTCAAAAGCTGTACTGTGACTTGTAGGACTATTACTGATGTTTTTCATGGGTTCTTCCTATTAGCAGCGGTATTTCTGTCAACATTGAAGTAAGAATAAGTACTTCACCTAAAATAAGAAGGAAAATGTAAAAAGTTACTTTCTCGGTATGTGGGAACTCTACAAATACTGAACAAAGTCATCACTAAACAACCACCATAACTGATCCATTAAAACATTGGACATACATATTTTATAAAGCGATGACCGGTTTTTGCACATTTCAGTGAAACCATGTTAATAAATCCCTTTTATTGAAGTCTTTACTTTTTGTCAATTTTGACTTGACCTAAAGCCCAAGAATCCATTAGAGCCAGCAACTAGAGGGCTGCGGACACTTCAACTACGAAGGAATGGAGTAAAGATGACACTGTCTCTACATTAACAGAACTAAATTCATCCAAAAGAAAAGTCAATTTTTTTCCCCCTGCTGGGAAGTCAAGATCTCCGGAGAATCATTCCAGAATAAAGAACATGATATGAAAATCAATAAAAGGCATATTGTGCTAGGGATGTGTCCGGTAAGTGTCATCTTATATCTTCCCAGTGTATAGCTCAAGAAAGTTTAGGCTTTCATGCTGACAATAATTAAATAATCCCTTTTTCATCAATGATCTTTTATTACACAGCTCAAAGAGAAGAAAAAGAGTATCTTCCAGCTCACCGGTGAAATATAATATTTTGAAATACATTGAATGATTTATGTCCTTATTCATGATAACAAAAGAACATCAACTGCGCAATGATTTTTATCTTTAAAGATAAAAGAAATAAAGAAAGAATAAAGAAAATAATACGATTGTGAGATAATGTATAATAACATAATATGTGAGTAATAATATATAGCATATACATACTGTTGCTAGATATATTATAATGTTATTAGTATTTTCTTAGAAGAAAACTCTGCTAAAGGAAAACATACTTTTGTCCCTTGGAAGGGGTTTTGCACACATACAAGTATATCAGTAGTCCTTGTTCTCTCCATTTATTTTATTTTTTTTTTTTTTTAAATTATTGGAAAAAGTTAAGAAAAAAAAAACCTAAAACTTCTCCAAAATCTATATTCAGAGACCTGTTATTTTTCTCGAAAAATGAAAGTAACTAATAATGATAAAATTACCTGTCAAAAAATTGTTATTCTGAATTTTGTATTATATAGAAGTGCATAACAATGTTCTACATACAATTTTTATTAAAAAAAATATCTTTTTTTATATAGTTTAACACTTTTACGACCAAGGACTTATTGGTACAACTGTTTATCTGTCGAAAGATACACTGTCTATACAGTAATCAAGAAAAACATCAGCAGTAGAGATGAGCAGATTTGGTGGGTTCAGCCGGACTTTAGATAACATTCCCAAACTTGACCTGAACTTCATTAGAATTCACTGAATGGGCAGTTCATCTCTCTGCCCACATATAGCAAGCCATAAACAAAGCACTTCCGGGGAGGGAGGGTGTGTTTTTTTCCATTTTTGGGGGACAAACAACATCCAATAACATTGTTTTTACCACCTGTGCTAGCCATTCAAACCCAGGAAGCAGCTCACACAGGGCCGAGCACCGAGTCACCAAGCACACCAATGCTTGCTTGAGTGGTTGGCATACGTGAAACAACTCAGAACTTAAATACTGATTTTTATTTTTAAAAAAATTGTGTTCGATCTGAACACCAAACTTTACTGTTCAGGTTCGCTCATCTCTAATCAGCAGGCTTCTGATTATAACTAGAGATGAGCAAACCCGTGGAAGTTTGGTTCGGCATGTTCAGCTGTACTTTCAAAAAGTTTGGTTTGGGACCCGGACTTGACCTGAACCTCAATGGAAGTCACTGATTGGGGGGTTATGGCATCCGCCCACATGCAGCCAGCCATAAACAAAACACTTCTGGCTGAGGGTAGGCAGGGTTTTCCATTTTTTGTTTGGTGCACACTACATCTGTTCATGCTGTTGGTCACTCAGTGCTCAGTCCAGTGCGAGCCACTTGCAGTGTTTGTTCAGCTTGCACTGGACTAAGCACTGAGTGTACCCAAGTACAGCAATACTCATGTAAGTGCTTTACATAAATAAAGCTCCCAAACTCCAATCCTGAACTCTGACCTTTTTGTAAAGTCTGTGTGAGGCACGAACACCAAACCTCTAGTTTATTCATCTTTAATTACAACTAGAGATGAGCGAATCCAAGGTTCAGTGTTCGGTGTTCATACTAAACACAGACTTTCCACTAAAAACATAGTTTGTATTCGAAGTTTGGGTTCTTTATGTATGAACACCACTATGTATGAACACCATCGCTGTGATTGGGTACGCTCGGTCCTTAGCCCAGTGCAAGCCACTTGCAGTGTTTGAAGCTCACACTGGGGGTTAAAAGAGCATGATTGGATTTCGTGTGCACCCCCAAAAAAAGGAAAAATCCCACTCACTCCCGGGAGTGATCTGTTTATGGCTGGCTACTTGTGAGAACAGACCCGTACTGCCCAATTAGTAACTTCCATTGGAGCTCAGATCAAGTTTGGATCCCAAACTGATCATAATTTAAAGTTTGGCTGTCCCCGCCGAACCGAAATTCCACAAGTCCACTCATCTCTAATTACAATTCCTGTGCATACGAGGATAATAAGAGAAACAAAAATAGTGGATGTTTCATATGTCAAGACAGAAGTGCATATAATAGCCCTCTTCTGTCATGATGGAGTAAATGTGCATACTAGATATCATAAATCTGCAATTCTCACAAAATGGCAAAAATGTATCTACGCATGCTCAAACTTTAGGAATAGAAACCATAGGATGTAACCAGTGACCAGAGTTTCAATAGAATGGTAGAATTAAGTCTAATTATGGAAAAACTTGAATTACATAAATATTAACTTTGATGTAAATTACATATAGCATAATTTTTTAAAGAATCATATGGTTTGACATAGTCAGTATCATGGGAATACACTTTTAATGTTTGCTACTGAAAGAGGGGACCAGCCTTGGGTCATATGGGTGCCGTGATTGTTCAGCGAGGAGACTCTGTGTGCTGAAATGGCTTCCGACAGGGTGCATAACACGTACTTGCTGTTTTGAGCTGGTGTCCATCACCCCTGCTGCCCTTCTTCCACATAAACAGATAGTGAGAAACGCAACACCAGAGTTCGCTTAGCCAACCAGTTTTGTTTACTTTTATTCTTTACACCTTATAACATACATGGCCTTCCTTTCTCTTTTTGGGGTACTATTCATTCTGTCCCCCCCTATCCCTGACCTTGTCTTCAATACGCTGGTTTCTGTGTGTCTTTCTCCCCTTTATTCCTCGCATCTTCATCTGCTTCTAGGACCTGGCAGCTTCTTTAGGTGGACAACTCTCTTAGCCTGCAAGGGTGAGCCATAAGCTCTGGACCTCTAGAGATTATTTCAGGGTTCCCTGACTGGCCCTAGCACCAAGGCCACATCTTCTGTCATCTGAAGTCCTCTAGACTACTCTTCTCTGGAGCTCCCGTTTCTATCTGCTCTGCCACCTGTCATTCTTTCCTTTCACTACCCTAACCCTACCTTATCTTCCAGAACTCGCTCTACTGCTGGCTAACCAAACTGCTAGATGGCAGTATTTGGTAACCTGATAGACAACCCTAACTCTGAGTCATCCAAAACCTGTTCTTCTCTAAAAAAAAACACTTAAATAACAACATATACATTTATATCATTCAACAGTGTATACATAAGACATAACATATTTACATTATCGGGGCACTGCCCACTAATAAAACTACATCATCGTGTCTTGCATTATTTATCAAGTTTAAGCTTGCTACATCTGTACTTCAAATTGAGAGCATCAATTTTCATCGGTTTATTTTAGAAAATAAATATATTACAAATCCTATGCAAATATGACATCTGTACCACAAATACAAAAGGATAAAGAAACAGTGAAATAGAGAAACAAGAGAGAGAAGAGAAAAGGTGAATCATCTCTCCAGCCTCTATGCACAGCACTGTTCCTGTCTGGTCCTCGGCACATCTTGAAATCAATGCCAAGCAGTTTAGGCCAGGACTTCTGACTCTGATGCTGATGAGGCCTGGGAATTTTACATGCAAGGTCACAGCTAGAGATGAGCGAATCTGAGGTTCGATTTTTGAACCGCACACCAAATTTTAAAATCAAGGTTTGGGTCTGTGGATCTGATGCTGTATGTGAGAACAAAACTCATGCGAGCAACACTGTGCTCCCGTACGCTTGGTGATCAACCCTGTGCGAGCCGCATAGAGTGTTTGAATGGCTCGCACTGGGGGTAACAGCAACATAATTTGATGTGGTGTACAAGAAAAAAAAAGTTTGAAAAAGCCCGCCCACCCTCCATCAGAAGTGATCTGCTGATGGCTGGCTGTATGTCGGCGGAGACACAAACTGTCAATCAGTGACTTAATCCGGGGTTCAGGTCAAGGTCGAGCCTGTGTAGCTAGGCTCGTTTGCTGCCGGCGAGCCAAGCCTTCGATGGAACCACTAGTCTCTAGTCACAGTGCACTTTCTAAGGTCATATCGTTGTGAGCTTATGTATGCTTGCGCAGAAAAGTCCCAGGCTCATCATTGTTTTTTCTCCACCTCTTGTGTTTATTTTACTCTGTGTTGTAAAGAGACCCCAGAGTATAATAAGGGACATTTAATTTGGGAAGAATACAATTAATTAAATTCAAATTTTTCAGAAAAATCTGCGCAAATTATTCAAAACCAAATTTAGGGAAATCTGCTAATTTGTCGTTAGATCCGTTGCAAAAGTTACAAAAAGTGAATGTTTTTTTTTCTGAAACATGAACATACATAGATTAATGGCATAACAACATTATTTATCTGTTAGCTGCCTTACACTTAACCCCTTCACGACCGGCCGATTTTTCGCTTTCCGTTTTTTTTTTTCGCCATTCTTTTTCTGAAAGACGTAACTTTTTTATTTTTCAGTCAATATGGTCATGTGAGGGCTCATTTTTTGCGGAACGAGCTGTACTTTTAAATGAAACCATCAGTTTTACCATATTGTGTACTAGAAAATGGCAAAAAAATTCCAAATGCTGAAAAATTGCAAAAAAAGTGCGATAGCACTATGGCTTTTGAGATATTTTATTCACTGTGTTCACTATATGGTAAAACTGATGTGTGGGTGTGATGCCTCAGGTCAGTGCGAGTTCGTAGACACCAAACATGTATAGGTTTACTTTTATATAAGGGGTTAAAAAAAAATCGGAAGTTTGTCCGAAAAAAGTGGCGCACGTTTTACGCCATATTCCGTGACCCGTAGCGTTCTCATTTTTCGGGATCTTAGGCTCAATGACGGCTTATTTTTTGCGTCTCGAGCTGACGTTTTTAACGGTACCATTTTTGCGCAGATGCTACGTTTTGATCGCCTCTTATTGCATTTTGCGCAAAAGTTGTGGCGACAAAAAAACGTCGTTTTGGCGTTTGGAATTTTTTTGCCGCTACGCCGTTTACTGATCAGATTAATTGATTTTATATTTTGATAGATCGGGCGTTTCTGAACGCGGCGATACCAAATGTGTGTATATTTTTTATTTTTTTAACCCTTTAATTTTCAATGGGGCGAATGGGGGGTGATTTGAACTTTTAGGTTTTTTTGTTTTTTTTTAATTTTTTAAAACTTATTTTTTTACTTTTTTTTTTTATTTTACTAGTCCCCCTAGGGGGCTATTGCGATCAGCATTCCGATCGCTCTGCAGTATCTGCTGATCACAGCTGGAAGGCTGTAAACAGCAGATACGCTGTCTTTCTCTTTTGCTGTGCCCCGGGCACAGCGAAAGTGAAACCAATTCATGTGTAGTACAGGAGTCATCACATGACCCTGTACTACCATGACAACTATCGGGAGTCACGTGATCGCGTCACGTGACTTCCGGTTTCGGCGGTAAGTAAAACTTTACCGCGATTGCGCTTATAATGGCGCTGTCATGTATTGACAGCGCCATTATAAGGGGTTAATCGGCACGAGCAGATAACGATTCTGCTCGTGCCTAGCAGGCACACATCTCAGCTGTGAAAATCAGCTGAGATGTGTGCCGATCGCGGCATGCTGCCGCCGGAGGACCGCGGGCAGTAACATTATGTCATTTAGGACGTAATTTTACGGCCCGCGGTCGTTAAGGGGTTAAAGGATAAAACTTTCGTGACATAGAGATATCTTTTCAAAAGAATGTATTTCAGAAAGACAGTGAAAGAAAAGCTATACAAACAATAGGGCACCTTATAAGAAAATTATAAGAAGAAAATCAAGGACACCATAAGGTGATAACACAAGACCCCCTTTAATAGGCTTCAACTAAAGATTCCAAACAGAAAAAAAAAGCAAATTCACATCACATAAAACAGAGAATAGAGTGAAAAGCATTCAAGCTTATTCCTTTAAAATGAGAAAGCAGTGATGAAAAGACAGGTTTTTTTTCTATTTAATACCATCAGAGAGCGAAATAAAGTGAATTCTATACCAGAAAAGATCTAAACAGGTCTAGATTAAACCTTTAGAGGTTTGACGCTCTTCAAAGCATGACAAAAAGAAAAGACTGGCTGTGGTCAATACAAAACACTCAAAGAGAGACTTCATAATAGCTTGTAATGAAAAAGTTACACTCTATATGTCATTATGTGGACTTTACTTTGCTTGTGTAGTTTGTGGTTTGGGCTTTGTAAAGGAGTCATGGGCACAAATTCCTTGTATAACCTAAATTTGTAAGAGCATTTTCTCACTAAAATTCCTGAGTATTCCAGTTAGGCCGAGGACACACTGGCGTATAGCATCCGATGCGAGTGTCATTATACTGTGATCTGATTCTCTCGCATGTGATAATCGGAGCATAGGCGAATTGTCTGTCTCTGCGTATATAGGACTGCCGTATTCAGTCTGAATGTTTTATATGCACCCGTGAACTTGTATGGGTGCGCGTGATCCAAGATACACTGCCAATTGCAGCATGCTGCGTTTTTTCCTAAAGGTACCGTCACACATAACGAGATCGCTAGCGAGATCGCAGCTGAGACACGGTTTCCGTGACGCGTTAGCGATCTTGTTATGTGTGACACCAACCAGCGATCAGGCCCCTGCTGTGAGATCTCTAGTCGTTGCAGAATGGTCCAGGCCATTTTCTTCAAAGGCGATGTCCTGCTGGGCAGGACACATAACTGTGTTTGACACTGTGTGACAGGGTCACAGTGACTGCTGAGATCGTTATACAGGTCGCTACTGCGACCTGTATTGTTCCTGCATCGCTGGTAAGATCTGATTGTGCGACATCTCACCTGCGACCTCCCAGCGACTTACCTGCGATCCCTATCAGGTCGCATCGTTTTCGAGATCACTGGTAACTCGTTATGTGTGACTGGGCCTTTAGTCTGATTAAGGCTGATGACAGACTTGCAGAGTTGACTGCAATATTGACTAACATTTTGCCAAGTGCAATTGTCCACTTCATAGGCTAGTATGACCCTGGCCTTATGTGAACTCTTAACCCCTTTACCTGATTTTCCGTTTTTTGTTATTGTTTTTTGCTCCCTTTCTTCTGAGAGCTGTAACCTTTTATTTTTCCGTTAACCTTACCATATGAGAGCTTATTTTTTGCGCGACGAGTTGTACTTTTGAATGAAACCATTAGTTATACCATATAATGTACTGGAAAATGGGGGAAAAAAATCCAAGAGTGAAATTGCAAAGAAAGTGCAAATGTATGATTGTTTTGGGGTATTTTATTCACAGTGTTCATTATATGGTAAAACGGATGTGTTGGTGTGATGCCTCAGGTCGGTACGAGTTCGTAAATAGCAAACATGTATAGTTTTACTTTTATCTAAGGGGTTAAAAAAATTCTGAATTTTGTCCATAAAAGAGTAGCACTTTTGGCGCCATTTTCTGAGTTCCATAGCATTCTCATTTTTCAGGATCTCGGGCTCAGTGAAGGCTTATTTTTTTGTGTCTTGTGCTGATGGAATTTTGATGTTTGAAATTTTTTTCTCGCCATGCCGTGTACCGATCACATTAATTGATTTTATATTTTGATAGATCAGGCATTTCTGAATGTGGCAATGCCAAATATGTGTATTTTTTTAACTGTTTGAACTTTTAGGTTTTTTTATATTTTAGGGCTTTTCATATTTTTAAAAACTTTTTTTATTTATTTTACCAGTCCCCCTAGGGTACTTTATCATCCACTGTCTGATTACTTGTGCATTTCTGTTGATCAGAATTCCTTTAAGAGCCATTAGTCTGTCGGCTCTTACAGGAAGTACGTCATGATCAAATCAGAGGTCATCACATGAGCCCAAGCTACCATGACAACCATCGGCTCCCCATGATCATGTGACAGGGCATCCGATGGTGGTGGGGAATGGCACGATCCCCGCTGTGGCCATTTAAATTACACTGTCACATTTTGACAGCTCGATCTAAGTGGAAAGCAGGTGCGGATCCACCTGTGCCTGTTAGCCCCACATGTCTGTTGATCAAATCAGCAGACATGTGCAGGAATCACTGCCGGCTCACCGCAGCAGCCGGTGATGATTACTGCAACATGACTGATGACATACCAGTACGTTATCGGTCGTGAAGGGGTTACTTCTATCTAACCATTGCTGAGCTATTTAAAGGGACCTATCACATTGAATATGGATATCTGATCTGATTTGTGTTTGCTGAGTTCACCAAATTTTACACCAAAATTTAAATTTTGGGAATACAATTGTGTAAATTTCAATACTGGAAAGCTTGCAGTTGCACTTAAAATATACATGGGGTAGAGGAAAGAAGAGAGAAACTCGCGGACCATGAGATCTTACATTTTACAGGAGAGAGAGGACCCTACTGACCATAAGATCTTACAGTCTACATGCCACTGACCATAAGAGCTTAGAAACTACAGAAGAGAGAGACTTTTCCAGTAACTCTGGAGATAGAAACTGACTCTGCCGTACAAACTGTGCTCCACTGTGAACCGCTGATCTTTGTTGGCCCAGGTAATGACCACCCCTCTGCAAGGTATGATAATCCATAAGATGTCATAGCTTTAGGGCATTATGCGGAGGCCCGTGCAACAATATAAAATGATGTTTGCCTGTTCTTTGATGCTTCAGCAGAGTGGGAAATGGTGCTTGTAAAGTTTATTTTCCAAACTCAAATCGAATGTCAAAGTGTCCAAATTTGCATGAAACTGGAAATATCAGGAAATTTGACTTGATCCTCTATGATTCCATTTGCTTCTCTCTAACTGCTACATAATTAAAGGCCCAGCTCATAAAATGGTTTTAACCTTGAAAAGATGAAAGGTAAACAATGAAGCCCACACAAACATGGTGAGAACAATTAAAGTCCATACAAATATTGCCTTAAAAGTTAAAGAAAAAATTTAAAAAACGGTAGTGTGATCCTATGACTTAGGAAAAATGTGTCTTAAATGCGTAACGTTTAAATATCTGGGGCTAGATGGAGTTTTTTCACCTCTATTGGAATATTTTAAATGTTTTAATAAAGTACGAGTTTTATTTATCATTTTTGGTGCTGGATCACACTACTGGTGAGATTTCGTGGATACCGGCCATGAAAATCTGGGCACCTACCTCAGAGCCCATGGGCATTCTTCAGATGTGACGATGACCTGTTTCATTTTTACTTAAAAATCTAACCATATCAAAGGGTCATTAGCAATAATCCGACCATATCAAACAGTTCTGAGAATAAACATATTACAAAGAGAAAGCTCATTGTATAGTCCGATGTTTGTGAGATTCCTAAGCTACTCCTATCAATCAGCATTCGTGATGTTAAAATTTATATATTAGTAACATGATTTTCCTCATTTTGGTTTCTATTTGTGTGTTCTCAGTTGCATCGATTTATTGTTTCAGGCTAAATTAGACGTAAAAAGAATAAATACAATTACAACATGCTTTCTACATTCTATATTTTCAATGCAATTATGTCAAATTGCTTCCCATTAGATTCGGAACATGTCATTATTTTGGCTATGAAAATGTATTTTAAATGTATTTTTCACTTAAAAAGTAATTTCATTAAGCACCGTCATTTATGTTTTTTCCATTGTATCCCTCTTCGTTTTATAGCTGCCCATTTACACATCAGTGAACATTAAACTTATACGTTCTTCTAAGACACTAAATCAATTTGAATTTATATTTTCTCATCTTCAGTCTTTGAACAAAATATTAAAATATTTTTTTAAAAAAAGTTACTTTTTATATTTAGAAAGTAGAATAAATATTTATGTTAATGTATATTTTAGCTTGAAAATATGTAACTAAATACATTGGTATTTATTATTTTTATATTTCTGTATTTCTTTACATGTATTTGTGCTTTAATACACTGTAACAAAAAGTTGTATGGGGGTTATTTAAATCCTTAACTGTAAATGTTTTTTGAAATTCCAAAACTATAATTTTTCAATTTCAAATATATGTGATCCTAAATAGCTGCTCAGTGACCTAAAACTGTATGTCTTTAACATACTGACCTTATCCATTTCCAACATGTGCCTCCACCGTCAGGTGCCATTGCTCCAGCTACATGGGCAGCACTATAGCGGCGCTGATGGCACTGACGTGATTACCTCCACAGATATTTCTCCTAATAGCAGTGTGATTTGCTTGCAATTTAATTCTAATTTTAATGCATTTATATAATGTACTGATAACCGACAAATGGCCATAGGAAATAAGTAGTCAAATAGCAAGATACAGTTAGGGATCAATAGGAGAGTGAGGCATTCTATTATAATCTACATGTGACAGCTATACAGTGCCAGTTGTTGTATTGTTCCCACTTTTGCTAGCCCCTGTCTGTCTGCCTGCACAGAATATAATGTCTATGACAGCACAGGGGGAGGAAGGATAGGCAGGCAGACAGGGGCGGGAATATGTAGGTTGGGTCTTTCTATCTATTCCTGACCCTGTTGCACCTGTCAATCAAATAGCAGTTCATTGCTGGAACTTTAATTGCACATATTTCTGAAATAAAACATCCAATCAGCCTGGCAAATGGATCATTGTGATAGCCTAACAGATTTAGCACTAGCCACTCTGTCTACCAGATCCCTGTGCAGGGGTTGCCTTACCCTTCACCTTTTAACACCTGCAGCAGTCCCTTGGTTTGGTCAACAGAATAGTTGCTGGCTGGGGAAGTTGGCTAGTCAAGGATGTTCAGGGTGTCACATCAATACCAGGAGGTCAAGAACAGGAACCTAATCATCAAACAGAAGGATAGTCTAATCAAGGGCTAAGAATAAATATGGGAAACAAAGAAATTAAACAAGAGGGGTTAAAATAAGACTGGACATGAGCAAATATATACCTAAAATTAAATGCCAGCAGCATGCTAACAGAAAAGTAAGGTATGGTGCTGTCCCATTGACCACAGCAGATGATTACTTCTGCTGGACAGCACAGATACCCAAACTGGCACTATTGTTCCCAGCCATTATAGCATCTCTGATTGGACAAAGCCTGTGGTACCCCAAACTTCTAGTCATTGCATCTCTTCCACCTTTGGAATGAGCTGTGCTAGATGACAGAAGCAAACATTGGTGAAACAGGTTCAGGTGGAGATATGGCAGAGGCTGGCAGGATTTGACATACAAGGTCTTTTGTGCCAAACTCTCAGTCCTGATCTCACGATAGAAAGTGATTATCTTCCAGTAGCTCTTTTTAGTCTTATATCTACTGTATCTCTATTAGCTGTCTCCTTTTTTATTTATTTTTCTTTTAGGAACTTAATGAGTTGTCCACTAATAGAAAACCCCCTTCTTATTCCATATGTTTGACCTCATTAAAATAAAAAAGGTGATTCTTATCTCCTATGCTGGTGACATTCCAGTGGGGCTGGAACTTTCTCTCCTGGGGATCATGTGAGGTTACGTTATGTGAGCTCTAGGCCCAATCACTGCCAAACTCACTGTCCCCGCCTTTGGACATAAAAGTAATTCAGAGGAAGTGAGAACTGTAGCTTGCCATTGAATTCCTTTAGATCACTTATACGCCCAAAGGCAGGACGAGAGAAGCCAGCAGTGATTGGGCACGGGGCTTGCATGATGTAGCAACTTCACGTGAGCCCTGAAAGAGCAGAGTTGAGTATTAGCTCTTTTCATTAAACAGGGGCAAACATGTGGAGGGACAAGGGGTTGTCCAAGCAGTGTACAACCCCTTTAAGGCCCAATTGCTGTATACTATAGAGTTATGCAGCATTATGGTCTTAAGTCCTTAGATCTACAAATTACAATCATCATCTTGCAGTCTATTAACCCTAGAACGCGCAACCATAGAAATCTACCATAGAAAACAAGTAACCTAGCAGGCCTGCAAGGCCCCAGATATGCATTCTAGGGTTAATATAGTAACATAAGGGAGCACTGACACTTTTGTAAAATTGATAGACTGATTGTTACACGTCGTGGCTCTCTTATTGCAAGGAATAAGGTGGTCCCCCATTCCTTGTCGGCCACGAGCCCTCCTGCTCAGCAGCACCAAAGGTCTGGGAGACTGCGCAGTCTGCAGGAGTTGCCTTCTCAGAGACACAGCAGAAGGGTGACACCTAGTGGTTCTCCCCTTGCAAGGAATGGAGCGGTCTCCCATCCCTTGCCTGCCACAAGCTCTCCTGCTCAGCATCACGGATGCTCTGGGAGGTTGCGCAGTGTGCAAAGAGTAGATGCTCAGGGAAGCAGCAAGACTTCCCATGTCTCTGCACATTGTGAAACCGGGGATCCCGCCTTTATGACCCAGAGGCAGGAAGATGAGCATGTGCTCAACGTGACGTCTTCTGATTCGCTCACTGATATTACACGGCCCCATGACGAGGCTGGTGATGTGCTGAATCCTGACTGGCTGGGCCAGGACGTCACGATCCCTGATTGGGTCACGCCCGTCTCGCGCCCACCCTTGGGTGGAGCTACACCTCCTTAAAAGCTCCCCCTGCCATCATGGCGGTGCGCGACCGTCCTTCTATGTTTGGATGTCTGGCAGCGTGCTGCCACGCCACTGCTCAGGCATTATTGTCTTTTGTGGGCTTTGCCCTTGCTGCTCAGGCAGCACCTGGTTTGCAGGCCGTGTTCCTGCCTTGCTGCTCCGGCAGTATCTCCTTTAACAGGCCGTGTTCCTGTCCCAGGTGAGCTCCTCGAGTCTCCACTGGACTCACCTGGTTATTGAAAGCACACGTGCGTGGGCACCTCTGTGCTACCCTCGTGCCATATCCTGTGACTCCCGCTGGCACACGTGCGTAGGCACCTCTGTGCGTCCCCGTGCAACAGGTACACCGATCGAGAAGCCCCGAGCCATACAACCCTCACGGGTTAGGGCGGACCGGTGTACATAGATCGTCTGTGACATTCCAGACGATCACTAGTAGCAACCCGCTCACTCTTTCCTGACCATAGCAGCGGTCCCTTACACCGCACAGTGGACCTTGACCGGCGGAAGCTGTCCATTTCCCATCTTGGCACGCTTCCCCGGGTCCCCCTCGTAACATTACGGTCGCGCCAAAGGTCTGGCTATGGCGGAAGAGCAGCAGCAGTTGCTGCATTATGTGCAGCAGTTGGAGTCACGATTGGCAGCAGTGGAGAGGTCTTCCCCCGATAAGCCTGCTCTAGCAACAGTCGCCACCCAGGCGGCTACTCAGGCTGTGGAATTGTGCGGAAGGTCGCCTCGCCTTGCGCTCCCAGAGCGCTTCAGCGGGGACAGCTCAGAGTGCCGTGGTTTCATAAACCAGGTTACCACCTACTTGGAGTTGTCCGCGACTGATTACGCTACTGAGAAGGCGAAGGTAGCTTTCGTCCAGTCCCTGCTCACAGGGAAAGCGCTAAAATGGTCCACGCCGTTGTGGGAGTGCGGAGATCGGGTGGTGAATCACCTTCCAGTTTATCTTGAGGCCATGAGAAAGGTGTTCCTCGGGCCTCAAGTCACCCACGACTCCGCGCTGCGGCTCCTACGCCTTCGGCAAAGGTCCACTTCAGTCGGGGACTTTGCAGTACAATTCAGGACACTCGCCGCAGAGCTGGACTGGCCAGATAAAGTCCTGGTCCCTGTGTTCTGGGAGGGTCTGGCAGGGTTCGTCAAAGACGCGCTGGCCACGCGTGACGTGCCGACCACCTTAGAGTCCTTGATTCGGCTTGCCTCTCGCATAGACATCCGCCACGCGGAGCGGAGGCTCGAGGTCTCTTCGGCACCCACGTTTACCTGGTCTACAGAGCCTCTGACTCCCCTTCCCCACCAGACCGGTCTCCCAGCCAGCTCTGTTGATGACTCTGTGGAGCCAATGGAAGTCTCCAAAGTGGTCTCCTCTACCACAGGTTCTCTGCCGTCGGCCGATTGCTTTGCCTGTGGGCAGGGGGGACATGTAGCTACCCGATGTTTGAAACCTTCGGAAGAAAGTCAGTGTCTTGTTTCACCTTCAATCAGCGTGAGGAGGGTCATTTCCACTTCCCAAGACCAGGTGCCCCCTGGTAAGACCCTCACTTCCTCTGACTCACGGAACGGTGTGCTGTCATGGGATCATGCCTCCAAAGTTGGGGCCCACTTTGGGGTCGACAGGACCAGAGACCTAGGGGTCAGGCATTATTGGGGGGCCGGCGGTAGCTCAGGATGTACAGAAGAATATGGGAGTCCGTACGTCGTGTGCATATAATAAACCGTTCAGGCGGAGGCCTGCGGGTCTTCCACATCCTGTGCCATCTTTCGCACCTGGTGACCTAGTGTGGCTGTCTTCTAAACATATTAACCTTCCGTTACAGACAGCCGAGTTTGCTCCTAGGTACCTTGGCCCGTTTACAGTAATAGAGCAGGTAACCCCGGTAACATATCGACTCCAGCTCCCTCCGCGCTGGGCTATTTCTAATACTTTTCATGTATCTCTCCTGAAACCCGTACGACCTAAAACCTCGGGGTCTCTGCTGTCCCAGGTTGGCTTCTCGTCCGACGACCCTGAAGTAGCGAAGCTAGTAAGAACAAAAATTGTACAAGGCAAGAGGTACTTCCTCGTGGAGTGGGTCGGTCGTGGCCCAGAGCATAGGTCCTGGGAATTGGAGGAGCATGTCCACGCCCCAGGTTTGGTGGCGGCCTTCAGGCGCAGGCGAGGGGGCCCTAGACGGGGGGGTAATGTTACACGTCGTGGCTCTCTTATTGCAAGGAATAAGGTGGTCCCCCATTCCTTGTCGGCCACGAGCCCTCCTGCTCAGCAGCACCAAAGGTCTGGGAGACTGCGCAGTCTGCAGGAGTTGCCTTCTCAGAGACACAGCAAAAGGGTGACACCTAGTGGTTCTCCCCTTGCAAGGAATGGAGCGGTCTCCCATCCCTTGCCTGCCACGAGCTCTCCTGCTCAGCATCACAGAGGCTCTGGGAGGTTGCGCAGTGTGCAAAGAGTAGATGCTCAGGGAAGCAGCAAGACTTCCCATGTCTCTGCACATTGTGAAACCGGGGATCCCGCCTTTATGACCCAGAGGCAGGAAGATGAGCATGTGCTCCACGTGACGTCTTCTGATTCGCTCACTGATATTACACGGCCCCATGACGAGGCTGGTGATGTGCTGAATCCTGACTGGCTGGGCCAGGATGTCACGAACCCTGATTGGGTCACGCCCGTCTCGCGCCCGCCCTTGGGTGGAGCTACACCTCCTTAAAAGCTCCCCCTGCCATCATGGCGGTGCGCGACCGTCCTTCTATGTTTGGATGTCTGTCAGCGTGCTGCCACGCGACTGCTCAGGCATTATTGTCTTTTGTGGGCTTTGCCCTTGCTGTTCAGGCAGCACCTGGTTTGCAGGCCGTGTTCCTGCCTTGCTGCTCTGGCAGTATCTCCTTTAACAGGCCGTGTTCCTGTCCCAGGTGAGCTCCTCGAGTCTCCTCTGGACTCACCTGGTTATTGAAAGCACACGTGCGTGGGCACCTCTGTGCTACCCTCGTGCCATATCCTGTGACTCCCGCTGGCACACGTGCGTAGGCACCTCTGTGCGTCCCCGTGCAACAGGTACACCGATCGAGAAGCCCCGAGCCATACAACCCTCACGGGTTAGGGCGGACCGGTGTACATAGATCGTCTGTGACATTCCAGACGATCACTAGTAGCAACCCGCTCACTCTTTCCTGACCATAGCAGCGGTCCCTTACACCGCACAGTGGACCTTGACCGGCGGAAGCTGTCCATTTCCCATCTTGGCACGCTTCCCCGGGTCCCCCTCGTAACACTGATTGCATACAGTATTAGGCTTTTCTAAAGAAAGATCTGATTAAAGTCTCACAGAATTAATTACAGTATAACCTAAAAGTCTTTTTACTAAAAAGGCTTAGTTTGATTAAATATTTCAAGATGCATAAGGTTATCACTCTAAACAAAGTATGAAATATCAAACTACTTCAATTTACAGTTCCCTCAGTTGTACAGTTTCTGAGAAACCATATAAAATAGTGCTGAGATTAAAATAAAGGACAATTAGTGAAGCATTGAAATTAATAATTGCTTTAAATTAAAGCGTCTTGTGAAGCAGCGATTTTGCAGTCAATACCATCTCCTTCCCAATAATTCTGCATTTTAAATTAATAATAGAGGCTAATCTTATTGCGCTTAATATTCTACTTCAAATGTTCGAAATGAAGACATGACATGATGCCTTAAAAAAAGATTTAACAAATTGAGATGCCTTCAGCAGAATAAGGCCGAGACGCCATGCTGTTTTTTTACACAGAGTTCAATAGTAAGGAGCATTTAGACAAACTGATAATTGAGGATTGAGAGTTTGTAGAAATGGTCATCCCCATTTATCAGGTCATCTAAATGGGTCAACAAACACTTGTTAAGCAAGCAAAATTCATCCCTTATGTTGAGTTTCAAGTTTGCTTTAAACAAAGTTATGGGCAGCACATTATCTAGTAAAAACAGGTAATGTGCTACCTATAGCATGACATTCTATATGTTCTCAAGCATTCATGTTGTATGACCATTTCATTGTTTATAGCATTCCAACTTTGGAGGTGTTTTGTTAAAAAGTAGTTAAAAGCACATTTTGATCGCCATTCAACCTAACAGAGCTTCTTCATCCCCTCTAATTTTCTGGGACATGATGAAGAGGCTGTAGCTCTCAGTAGCTAAGCCACTTCCCTTCTTTCTCTGCAGTAACTGGTGCAGATAACGAGGCACACTTAGCAAATGAACAGAGACAGACAGCCAGCCATCGGCACAGAAGAAGCTTTCGGAAGGTGTTGAAAGAAATACAAAAGTAGAGCTTCTTGGACTAAAGGACTGTCTCTGAACTCGGAACATCAATGCAGATTTTATACTTAAAAGATTACTGTACAAATGTTTCATAAATCAAAAGTACAGGGAAGTATAGGAAACTTTGTATGATAACAGATAATTCTTTCTCTACTATTATGCCAATTTATCATGTCCCCCTGCCTCTTAAACATACTATACTCCGGAAAAAAAAAAAAATACAAGTTTGTCTTGGTCAAGACAAGATGAACTGCCAGCACAAGGAGATGTCAAGTTATACAACCCATTATACTCAATGGAGAAATAGAGGAGAAGAAATGAGAAAACAAGCAAAGGGAGACACAGAGAAGATTGTGCTGAGATTTTTAACAAGTCTTTAACTCAACCTAGAGCTGGAGTCACATCTGCACAGCTCACTACTGCTATATAATTTTTTAATTTCTTCTTTACTTACTCTTTTTTCTGTGTGCTAACAAAGGACTGAAAAATGTGAATTCCTCTTTGTGTACTAAGCCATGTATAGAAGACATCAAAGAGCTAATCTCCTCCAACCAGCACAGAGTTAATTCCAAATTAAAGAATAAGGGAAGACTGGTAGTAATTGAAGCAACCTAAAAAAAACATATGACAAATGGATCCCAAAAGTAGTCAAGAAATCTATATCCGAGATGCGGTATCTCTAATTTTGGGCTCCCTATTAGAGATGAGCGAACCGGTCGCGGTTCGGCTCGAGTTCGGTTCGTCGAACGGGTGTCTTGTTTGAGTTCAGTTCGGCGAACCAAACTCGAACCGCATAGGAAACAATAGGAGGCAATCACAAACACATAAAAACACATTATAAATGTACACATACAGTTAATAAACATTGCCATAACACTTACGGGTCCCCGCGATCCCTCCTGCACTCTTTCTCCTGCCGCTATTCCATCCGATGATCGCTGAATCCTCCCGGTAACCAGCACTGCCAGCAGTGATGCAGGACCTATCGTGACGTGAAAAATAGCCATGTGACCAGTCACGTGCCTGTTATCTCATTGGCTACAGACTGGTCACATGACTATGACGCGTCATGTAGGACCTGTCATTGCATCTCTCTGTTACACGGTGCACGTTTGTGTATCGCCTTGTACCGGCGACATGCTCTAGCTCAACTCCCCGCTCTGCTTCCCCATTCCCTTAAGGTACCGTCACACTAAGCGACGCTCCAGCGATCCCACCAGCAACCTGACCTGGCAGGGATCGCTGGAGCGTCGCTGCACGGGTTGCTAATGAGCTGTCACACAGGCAGATCTCACCAGCAACCAGTGACCACAGCCCCCAGCCAGCAGCACACGTGGAAGCGATGCTGCGCTTGGTAACTAAGGTAAATATCGGGTAACCAACCCGATATTTACCTTGGTTACCAGCGCACACCGCTTAGCGCTGGCTCCCTGCACTCCTAGTTACAGTACACAATGGGTTAATTTAACCCGATGTGTAGTCTGGCTATGTGTGCAGGGGGCTGGCACTGGCAGCGTGAGAGTTGCGGACGCTGGTAACTACGGTAAACATCGGGTAACCAAGGAAAGGGCTTCTGGGTTACCCGATGTTTACCGTCATTACCAGTGTCCGCAGAAGCCGGCTCCTGATCGGCTGACACAGCCGGTCAATCACGGAGATCACCGTTGCCATAGCAACGCACTTGGTAGCGGTGACGGGGACGTCCTGCTACCGGCACGCAGCGGCACCGGAATCACGTGATCAGAGCAGCGTTGCTATGGCAACCCGTGCCACCGCTTACAGCCGGGAGCCTGTGGTCACTCTCACAGAGTGATTTCTGCACGGAGCACAGCGTCTTCCACCATGCAGCTGTGCTGTCTGATGGAGCAAAGCTGCATGTGTTGAAGGGGAAAGAAGACAGAAGAGCAGGATCGTGGAGGGGTGACAGGGGGTAATAAAGATGGAGTCTCTAATGTGTCTGTGTATTTATTTCTATTAAAGTATTTTTTCTCTGTGTGGTGTTTTTTTTTTAACCCTTTATTGGAGATTCTTAATGGCCGGGTCAAACGTGCCTGACATTAAGAATCTCTTGCTTAATACTGGCTAGTAAAACAAAGCCAGTATTAACTCATGATTACCCAACAGGCCACCCGGCTCCAGGGCTGTTGGAAGAGTTGGATACAGCGCCAGATGATGGCGCTTCTATGAGAGCGCCATTTTCTGGGGCGGCTGCGGACTGCAATTCGCAGCAGAGGGGCCCAGAAACCTCGGGCTCACCTGTGCTGTGGATTCCAATCCCCAGCTGCCTAGTTGTACCCGGCTGGACACAAAAATGGGGCGAAGCCTACGTTGGTTTTTTTTTTTTTTAATTATTTCATAAAATTCATGAATTAATTAAAAAAAGGGCTTCCCTATATTTTTAGTTCCCAGCCGGGTACAAATAGGCAGCTGGGGGTTGGGGGCAGCCCGTACCTGCCTGCTGTATCTGGCTAGCATACAAAAATATGGCGAAGCGCACGTCATTTTTTTTGGAGTTTTTTGGCAAAAAAAATAAAAAATGCTTCCCTGGATTTTCCATTGCCAGTGAAGGTAACACCAAGCAGTGGGGGTTAGCAGCCAGTAGCTGCTTGGATTACCCTTAGCTAGCAATACAAAAAATGCAGCGGGAGCCCATATATATTTTTTTTAATTATTTATTTAAATAACTAAAAACAAAAAGGGCTTACCTGTATTTTGATTGCCTGACATGACAGTGCTGTAAAAATAAATCTTTAAAAAAAATGACGTAGCGCTCCGCGGTATTTTTGATTCTCAGTGCAGATAAAGCAGACAGCTACGGGTTGCCACCCCCATCTGCCTGGCGTTACCTTGGCTGGCAATCAAAATACAGGGAAGCCCATTAATTTTTTTTATTTAAAAAATAGTTGAAAAAAAAATGATGTTGGGTCCCCCCATTTTTGATAGCCAGCTAGGGTAAAGCAGATGGCTGTAGCCTGAAAACCACAGCTGGCAGCTTTCCCGTGGTTGGGGATCCAATGTGGAGGTCACCCCAGGCTCTTTTTTTATAATTATTTTATAAATAATAATAATTACAAAAAAAAGTAGTCCCCCCCAAATTGGATCACCAGCCAAGGTAAAGCGGACAGCTGTGGTCTGGTATTCTCAGGGTGGGAAGGTCCATAGTTATTGGGCCTTCACAGCTTAAAATAGCATGCCGCAGGCGCCCCAGAAGTGGCGCATGCACTAGATGCGCCACTCCTGGCGCTTCACCCTAGCTCATCCCGTGCCCTGGTGCAGTGGCAAACGGGGTAATAAATGGGGTTGATACTAGTTGTAAAGTCACCTGACATCAAGCCCAGCAATTTGTGATGTCATGGCATCTATCTGATACCCAACATCATAAACTGTCAGTACTAACAAAAAAAAATCGACAAAAAAAATGTATTTGAAAGAAAACTCCCCAAAACATTCCCTCTTTCACAAATTTATTGTAAGGAAAAAAACGGGAACGTATCCCCCATTTTCTAGGAGTGCAGACCCTCCATGTGAGGAGTGTGGGTGCAATGAATCTGCACCCACTCTCCCCGGGTCCACAGCAGCAGAGTCCATGTCATAACGATTGCTTCCAAAGCTGCAATGCCCTGCTCATGAGGTAAGGGCATGCCTAATCAGGAGAACTATTCTACATTTCCAAATATTGGTATTTGCTGATATTATTGCTATTCCACCTACTATATATTGGGGATAGGATCTTGGAGATGGAATACCCCTTTAAGGTCAGTTATCCAGCTGAATGAATACTAAACAACAGAGCTCGCTATTTAGATGTGTTTTCTTGTGGCGTATAACGGACTCTCATGTTTGGTAGTCATTCAGCAGGGAAACTATAAAATCAAATGCCTCCATTTGGAAATGTAGTATATAGCTCTCCTGATCAACTATGTTCCTTACCTCATGAGCAGGGCATTGCAGTAATAATAATAATTTATTCATTTATTTAGCGCTATTAATTCCATAGCGCTTTGCATACATTGCGAACACTGTCCCCATTGGGGCTCACAATCTAAATTCCCTATCTGTATGTCTTTGGAGCGTGGGAGGAAACCGGAGAACCCGGAGGAAACCCACGCAAACACGGGGAGAACATCTACAAACTCCTTGCAGATGGTGTCCTTGGTGGGAATTGAACCCAGGACTTCAGCGCTGCAAGACTGCAGTGCTAACCACTGAGCCACCACAAGACTGCAGTGCTAACCACTGAGCCACCGTGCTGCCCATTTAGCTTACAGATGCATAACCACCACTCACTGTGTCTGAACACAGGAACTTGAGCTGACAGCCTCTCTGTGCATGCGGCAGCGTCTATTGTGAAGAATAGGGCCGCAGGGGATCAACGCTGCACAGGTACCGTGGGACACCGGGGAACACCGGTGGGTTTATAGGGGGTGATCTGGCAGGGCCTGGGGAGGAGTTTTCTGTCGCATGTGTCATGGCACATGCGACAGAAATCAGAGGAGTAGGGTGAATGCGGCCGGCGCGCTGCTGTGCGCGCGGCCATCTTGGATTTCTGGGAGGGCATCAGGGGGGGCACTTTGGCGACACCGGGGGACCGGAGGGGACCGGGTAGGAGATTTATCATGTTTGTTCATGCCAGATGGGAGATAAATAATTTTTTACCGACACTGTCATTTACTGTAACATGATCATCGGTATACGGTATATACCTGTGATCACGTGAGCGGGGACCGTAAAAACCATCCTGAATCAGGATCTCCAGGGTCTCAGCTACCCCTGAAACCCCGGAGATTTTCTGATGCTGGGGGGCGCTATTCACTTATTTCTGCCTGCTGTTTATAAACGGCAGATCAGAATAAGGCTACATTAACACGACCGATCCATTTTTGTGGTCTGCAAAAAACAGTCCGTTTTTTTTCACGGGTGCATCCGTGTGGCATCCGTTTCCGTTCCGTAGATGGTCCGTATGTCATCTGTTTGTCATCCATGTGCCTTCCGTTTTTTTTGCGTACTGCAAAAAAACTGGAGGAGGGAAAATACATAAATTTACCCACGATCCATAGCTTCATCCTACATGAGGCGGTCACATGTTCACTCCAGTGCCATTTTCTACTGCTTTTCACAGCGTAGAGCGCTCTGGTGATTTTCTTGTGCTTGCACACTTCATATCAGTCTTTTCTGTCATTATAACGGCAGAAAGACACATAATGTCCCACTCTCCTGCATTTTGTAATTTTGCACCCCTTGGAACCTTTCATGTGGCACTAAGGGGTGCTTAGCTTTGTATTTAGCCAAAAAAATGAAAAAAAAAATGACGTAGGGTTCCCCCTATTTTTGTAGCCAGCTAGGGTAAAGCAGACGGCTGCAGCCTGCAGACCACAGCTGGCAGCTTCACCTTGGCTGGTAATCCAAAACTGAGGTACCCCACGCTGTTATTTTAAATTAAATAAATAATTTAAAAAAAAAAACACGTAGGGGTCCCCCCAAAATTGCATCACCAGCCAAGGTAAAGCAGACAGCTGGGGTTAGATATTTTCAGACTAGGGAGGTCCATGGTTATCGGACTCTCCCCAGCCTAAAAATAGCAGGCCACAGCCTCCCCAGAAGTGGCGCATCCATTAGATCCCGTGCCCTGGTGCAGTGGCAAACGGGGTAATATATGGGGTTAATACCATATGTGTAATGTCACCTGGCACCAAGCCCTGGGGTTGGTGAGGTCAGGCGTCTATCAGATACCCGACATCACCAACCCAGTCAGTAATAAAAAAAAATAGACGACAAACACATTTTTATTTGAAAAAACACTCCTCAATGCATTCCCTCTTTAACCAATTTATTAGAAAGAAAAACAAATCCAGGTCTGGTGTAGTCCAAGGGGTTGCCATGACGATCCACACTGTCCCAGTCAATGAAGAGCAGGATGTTCCCCATTGGCTGGGAGAGCAGTGCAGTGACCTGAGCTAGCATCAATGGGTCAGCCCAGGTCACTGCAAGGGATGACAAGTGCTGCTGTCAGCGAGGTACATTACCTGCGCTGATCTCCTGCACACTGACTTCAATCATCTTCACAGCCAAGTATCGCGAGAGGCCCGTGACGTCACCGCTAGTCAGTCTCGGGTCGGAAGTGAGAAAAGGTGATGTGACAAGTGGCGGCCATGGAGGACAGTGACAGCGCTGAGGTCGGGACTTCATCACCGCAGGTAAGCCGAGCAGGACCATGTGTGCAGAGTGCCATGTGGGCAGAGCCTAGCGGGGTAATGTGTGCAGAGTGCCAGGTGGGCGGAGCCTAGCGGGGTAACGTGTGCAGAGTGTCAGGTGGGCGGAGCCTACCAGTGCCATGTGTGCGGAGTGCCAGGTGGGCGGAGCCTAGCGGGGTAATGTGTGCAGAGTGCCAGGTGGGCGGAGCCTAGCGGGACCATGTGTGCAGAGTGCCAGGTGGGCGGAGCCTAGTGGGGTAATGTGTGCAGAGTGCCAGGTGGGCGGAGCCTAGCAGTGCCATGTGTGCAGAGTGCCAGGTGGGCGGAGCCTAGCGGGGTAATGTGTGCAGAGTGTCAGGTGGGCGGAGCCTAGCGGGACCATGTGTGCAGAGTGTCAGGTGGGCGGAGCCTAGCAGGACCATGTGTGCAGAGTGCCAGGTGGGCAGAGCCTAGCGGGGTAATGTGTGCAGAGTGCCAGGTGGGCGGAGCCCAACGGGACCATGTGTGCAGAGTGCCAGGTGGGCGGAGCCTAGCGGGACCATGTGTGCAGAGTGCCAGGTGGGCGGAGCCTAGCGGGACTATGTGTGCAGAGTGCCAGGTGGGCGGAGCCTAGCAGTGCCATGTGTGCAGAGTGCCAGGTGGGCGGAGCCTAGCGGGGTAATGTGTGCAGAGTGTCAGGTGGGCGGAGCCTAGCGGGACCATGTGTGCAGAGTGTCAGGTGGGCGGAGCCTAGCAGGACCATGTGTGCAGAGTGCCAGGTGGGCGGAGCCTAACGGGGTAATGTGTGCAGAGTGCCAGGTGGGCGGAGCCTAGTAGTGCTATGTGTGCAGAGTGCCAGGTGGGCGGAGCCTAGCGGGGTAATGTGTGCAAAATGTCAGGTGGGTGGAGCCTAGCAGGACCATGTGTGCAGAGTGTCAGGTGGGCGGTGCCTAGCAGGACCATGTGTGCAGAGTGTCAGGTGGGCGGAGCCTAGCAGGACCATGTGTGCAGAGTGCCAGGTGGGCGGAGCCTAGCGGGGTAATGTGTGCAGAGTGCCAGGTGGGCTGAGCCTAGTAGTGCCATGTGTGCTGAGTGCCAGGTGGGCGGAGCCTAGCGGTGTAATGTGTGCAGAGTGCCAGGTGGGCG
Organism: Anomaloglossus baeobatrachus; assembly: GCF_048569485.1. Lineage (NCBI taxonomy): Eukaryota > Metazoa > Chordata > Amphibia > Anura > Aromobatidae > Anomaloglossus > Anomaloglossus baeobatrachus. The sequence continues at coordinate 82,351,842 of NC_134354.1, read as the reverse complement.
GAGCCTAGCGGGACCATGTGTGCAGAGTGTCAGGTGGGCGGAGCCTAGCGGGACCATGTGTGCAGAGTGTCAGGTGGGCGGAGCCTAGCGGGACTATGTGTGCAGTGTCAGGTGGGCGGAGCCTAACGGGACCATGTGTGCAGAGTGCCAGGTGGGCGGAGCCTAGCGGGGTAATGTGTGCAGAGTGCCAGGTGGGCGGAGCCTAGCAGTGCCATGTGTGCAGAGTTCCAGGTGGGCGGAGCCTAGCAGGGTAATGTGTGCAGAGTTTCAGGTGGGCGAAGCCTAGCAGCGCCATGTGTGCAGAGTGTCAGGTGGGCGGAGCCTAACGGGAACATGTGTGCAGAGTGTCAGGTGGGCAGAGCCTAGCGGGACTATGTGTGCAGAGTGCCAGGTGGGCGGAGCCATGTGTGCTGGCGGCAGAGTGCGAAGTGGGTGGAGCCTAGCGGGGTCTTATGGCGCTGAGGAAGTCAGTGTTGTGGACTGCATGGCTGGGGACAGGTGAGTGTGAGTGTGTGTGTGTGTATGTATGTGTACATGCCGCGTGCAAGAGGGGGCGGAGCAAGCTGAGCGGGGAAGTGTCAGATTCCTGCACACGTAACTAGGATAAATATCGGGTTACTAACCAAAGCGCTTTGCTTGGATACCCGATGTTTATCTTGGTTACCAGCTTCTGGCAGGCTGCCAGCAATGGCTCCTGCACACTGTAGCTGTAAAAAGCCCTGCTTTTTGCTGCTAGAACCGTTCTCGAACGTAACTAGAACTATCGAACTTTAGCAAAAAGCTCGAGTTCTAGTTCGATCTAGAACACCCCCCAAAATCACTCGAACCGCGAACTGGAGATTCTCGAACCGCGCTCAACTCTACTCCCTATACAATTGTCCCCTGAGGAACCCAAAGCACTATGGGAGGAAACACGTTGGGAAAAGGATTTGGGACTGACATGCTCTTGCGATAAGTAATGATTCTGTTTTTAATATCTGTATTTATGATCTCATATTTGTATATCACTATTGGTTATTCACATGTGTTTGGTATTGAGAGTAACAAATTAATACGGAATTCTAGGGAATCCCAATGCTGAGTGGAGGCGCCACGAACCTTAGAGCTTTAAACTCTCCACTATCAGGCAGGGAATTGTAAGGCTAAAATGGGATAATTTCCCTCCACCCTCTCCCAGATGCCATAAAGTATTCAGTTGCACTATTCTCTAAAAATACCTGTTGTGAGTTTTATTTTTGCTATATGGACTTTTTAAGAAATAATAAATGATATATTAGGGTTTTTTTCGTTTTGATTTTCAAAACTTGTAAAAATGCAGCATACAAAATATATAATGGCCAGAAAGTGTTCATGTACATGACAGTTTAGTTAACCTATTAGGTGCAAAACTGTGTTTTATTGATTTCCATTTGCCAATCATTCAGACAAGTTGTTGAGTCCCCAAATAAAGCCTTTAACAGACACAACCACATGTCTTTGTTAGCAAACGTATGTAACATTCATAAAGTAATTTTACTGCATAAATTCTCTTAGAAACTTTTTGAAAACTCAGTGGCAGAGACTTTTATTTTCTCTGTAACTGTACCATTAACAGAATATTAAACGTTACAGAAATGTAATTGATAAAGAGTAAGTATCCACTTCATGCATTCTTGGCTTAATTGCATTTCTTGTGGTCTGTCCATTACTGTTTCATATCTAATTTTTACAGTTATCATTAAAATAATTATGCAATAAAATTTAATGTCCAGGATTCCTGGGACCAATATACTAAACATTAAAGACCCCATCAAGAGTGTGCAAGCAATAAAAGCAGGTGTTTCTAATAAATACACATTAGTATGTTAATGAATATTGTAAGAATTTAGCTTTCAGATACGAGCAGTAATTACTATATCTTGTACAAATGAACAGTATTAAAGAAATATTCTTGACATTGACAGACAGCATTCTGCCTATGTGTAGCACAATAATACCATGAACACTATATCTGAAGTGACTGTGACAAGTATGATCACACTTTTTCTGAATGTCACATCTTTTTATCTATTTCCATCTATTCTCTGTCTGAGCATGTGGAAGGGAGCAGAAAAGCTCATTTTCTCGGTATGGATCTTGGCTAGGCCTGACGTTAAAGGGAAAATGAATGTTCAAGCCAAGTACACGCGCTCGGTGATTCACAGAGTGGCCAATCATCTAAGTGCTCCTTCCCACTTGCTTTTTATTTCTGCCCTTCTCTGGCGCTGTGAAGCCAAAGTTGTTAATTAAAAAAGAGGGATGGGCGGATATAGAGGGAAAGCAAGCATTTGGGAAGGTGCACTTAAATGTTTGGCCCCACCATAATGCATGAGCGCCTGTACTTGGTTTCAACAGTTATTCTGTGCTGGAACACTCTTTTAAAATCAGCTAGTAGGACAGAATTTACTGTAAATGGATAAACCTGCACTTTTGGCATGGTGTTGAAGGGGTTGTCCACTACTTTTACATTGCCGGCTTATTATAGGTCATCCAATACGCCGCACCCTATGCCGATCAGCTGTTCTCGGTCCCAGTGATGGCCACAGGCAGCCAGAAATGCTCAGTTTCTGATCTACTCCGTCTTCTGATAGTGGCCTTTGCCGGTTACTGCACATTCATCTCCTATTGGTTAAAATGGGAGATGGATGTGCAGTACCTGGTCGCGGCCAGTATCAGAAGATGGAGCAGTGATGGAATTGAGCATTTCTGTCTGCCTGCTGCCACCACCGGGACCGAGAACAGCTGATCAGTAGGGGTGCATGTTTCGGACCCTGGCCTATCAGACATTGATGACCTATCCTAAGGATAGACCATCAATGTAAAAGTACAACCCCTTTAAAGATAGATGGAAGCAAACTAGAGTAATAAAGTACATTACAAAGATTCATAACTTTACAAAGGCTTATCAATGATTAAATGTATACTCATAAGGATAACAAAAATATTAGTTACTCTTTAACCCCTTCGTCATAAAGCATGTTTTCCCCTTCCTGACCTGATCATTTTTTCAATTCTGAGCAGTGTCACTTTATTGGGTAATACCAGGTTTACTTGAAAATAAGATAAGGTATTATATTATTTTTGACTTTGAAACATGTGCTAGGGCTTAGTTTCAGTGGATGTCATATTTCTTTGCTTTGTTTGATGAAAAGTACTGCTGTATCATGTAATGGGAATCTGTCAGGTTATTTCTGTATGCCACATTAAGACCTAGAATCCTGAAATAGGGATTGGACAGCCCTTTCAGGATATGTAACTTTTATTGCTGTATATTGCCCTGCTGTGTTGCTGTAAGCCCTGCAAAATTTCTAGTCACGCACCAGCTGTTAATGCAAAATGAATATTCACCTTTACCCCTGTCCATAATCCTGTCAACCCTTACAGCAAACTGATCAGATGATATTGGATCCAGATTGGACGGCGCGGGAACCTTGACCCAGGATTACTGCAGAGGGGGGTTCTTTATTTCAATAAAGCTGGAGTCACTAATTGTGTTGTGTTTTATTTCTAATAAAAATATTTTTCTGTGTGTTGTGGTTTTTTTTATCTGTACTAGAAATTCATGGTGGCCATGTCTAATATTGGCATGACACCATGAATTTTGGGCTTAGGGCCAGTTGATAATATACAGCTAGCCCTAACCCCATTTATACCCAGCGAGCCACCCATCACCAGGGCAGCTGGAAGAGCTGGATACAGCGCCAGAAGATAACGCTTTTATGAAAACGGCATTTTCTGGGGCAACTGCGGACTTCAATTCGCAGCAGGAGTGCCCAGAAAGCTTGGGCACCCTGAGCTGCAGATTCCAATCCCCAGCTGCCTAGTTGTATCTGGCTGGACACAAAAATTGGGCGAAGTTCACGTCGTTTTTTTTTTAATTATTTCATCAAATTCATGAAATAATTAAAAAAAGGGCTTCCCTATATTTTTGGTTCACAGTCGGGTACAAATAGGCAGCTAGGGGTTGGGGGCAGCCCGTAGCTGCCTGCTGTTCCTGGCTAGCATACAAAAACATGGCGAAGCCCACGTAATTTTTTTGGGGGGGCAAAAAACTCCTTGATGGAGTATGCTGAACCTTGTAGTTCTGCAGCTGCTGTCTGTCTGTCTGTATGCAGGAGAGCAGACAGCAACTGAAGAACTACAAGGCTCAGCATACTCCATCCAGGACTGTATGCAGGAGTTTTTTGCCCACCCAAAAAAAGACGTGGGCTTCGCCATATTTTTGTATGCTATCCAGGTACAGCAGGCACCTATTGCTGCCCCCAACCCTTAGCTGCCTATTTGTACCCGGCTGAAAACCAAAAATATAGAGAAGCCTGTTTTTTTTAATTATTTCACGAATTTCATGAAATAATTAAAAAACAAATGATGTGGGCTTCGCCATATTTTTGTATGCTAGCCAGGTACAGCAGGCAGGTATCAGGTATGGCTTTCCCCAACCCCCAGCTGCCTATTTGTACCCGGCTGGAAACAAAAAAAATAGGGAAGCCCTTTTTTAATTATTTCATAAATTTCATGAAATAATTAAAAAAAAATCGACATGAGCTTCGCCCCATTTTTGTGTCCAGCCAGGTACAACTAGGCAGCTGGGGATTGGAATCCGCAGCACAGGTTGGTCGAGCTTTCTGGGCCCCTCTGCTGCAAATTGCAGTCCGCAGCCGCCCCAGAAAATGGCGCTTTCATAGAAGCGCCATCATCTGGCGCTGTATCCAACTCTTTCAGCAGCCCTGGTGACGGTGGCTCGCTGGGTAATAATGGGTTAATACTAGCTTTATTTTACTAGCTAGTATTAAGCCAGAGATTCTTAATGTCAGGCAAGTTTGACCCGGCTATTAAGAATCTCCAATAAAGGGTTAAAAAAAGACATTACACAGAGAAAAAATACTTTAATAGAAATAAATACACAGACATACTTATAGATTTTATGTTTATTACTCCCTCTTATTCCTCCACGATCCATGGTGTTCTATCTTTTTTCTCCTTCAACCTATGCAGCTCTGCTACATCAGGCTGCACTGCATGGGAGAAAGACACTCACTGAGTGAATAGACTGCACGGAGCAGCAGCGTTCTTCCTCCCATGCTGTGCTGTCTGATTTAGTAGTGCTGCATGGGTTGAAGGCAAATCAACCCATGCAGCTCTGCTACATCAGACAGCACAGCATGGGAGGAAGATGCTGCTGCTACATGAGTGATCAGAAGCTGCGTGCTGTAAGCGGTGATGTCCCCGCTGACAAGCGGGTTGCTATAGCAATGGTGATCTCCGTTATTCACCGGCTGTGACAGCTGGTGAAAAACGGAACGGGGAAGCAGAACGGGGAGCCGACCATGTGCCAGAGCATCTCGCCGGTACATGGGGATGCACAAACGACCACCACGTACCGGAGAGATGCGCTGACAGGACCTAGCAATGACGTCTAGCCATGTGACCAGTCTGTAGCCAATGAGATAATAGACACGTGACTGGTCACATGCTTTTTTGACATCATGGAAGGTCCAATCATCAGTGCTGGTTACCTGGAGGACGCAGCGATTATCAGAAGGAAAAGCGGCGAGAGACAGAGTGCAGGACGCATTGCGGGGAGAGGTGTTATGGCAATGTTTATTAACTGTATGTGTACATTTATAATGTGTTTTTATGTGTTTGTGTTTGCCTGCCATTGGTTTCAATGGGGCTTGAGAGGTTCGTCAAGCCGTTCGCCAAACCAAACTCGAACGCGGCCTCCGTTCGACAAACCAAACCGAACTCGAGCCTCTAGAGCAGGGGTGGGGAACCTCCGGCCCGCGGGCCGCATGCGGCCCGCCATGACCTTTTATGTGGCCCCCGGGCAGATTCCCGGGGGAGGCAGTGCTGGTGCTGTCACCGCGGTTTGCTGCCGCCGGCCCTTTAAATCCACACATTGCTGTTTGTGCTGCAATGTGTTCTCCCGTCGGCCAGTGCCAATTGTGGGCGGGTCCACAGCAGCCTCAGCTTCTAGCCTTGTGTGTACGCCCCCTGCCCTCCGGAGATCAGTGCCTGCCTTTTCCTTCTGATGCAGTGTGTCCGGCTCCTGCACTCCGGTGATGTGAGTGCAATGCTGCTGTGAGTCCAGCGCCGACCCTCTGCTGCTATGTGCCCTGCCCAATGCTTTGTGCCTCCCCACACCAGTTCTGTAAACCCTCTCCCCCAGAGTTGCATGAAACTCTCAGCGCAGTGTGGCCCCCAATGTCCTGTGTGCACCCCTCCCCCAGTCCTGTGTGCAGCCCCCCAATGTCCTGTGTGCAGCCCATCACCCAGTAGTCCTGTTTGCACCCCCCCAATCCTGTGTGCACCCCTCCCCCAGTCCTGTGTGCAGCCCCCCAATGTCCTGTGTGCACCCCCACACAATCCTATGTGCAGCCCATCACCCAGTCCTGTGTGCACCCCCCAGTCCTGTGTGCACCCCCCAGTCCTGTGTGCACCCCCCCAGTCCTGTGTGCACCCCCCCCAGTCCTGTGTGCACCCCCCCAGTCCTGTGTGCACCCCCCCAGTCCTGTGTGCACCCCCCCTAGTCCTGTGTGCACCCCCCCCAGTCCTGTGTGCACCCCCCCTAGTCCTGTGTGCACCCCCCCTAGTCCTGTGTGCACCCCCCCTAGTCCTGTGTGCACCCCCCCAGTCCTGTGTGCACCCCCCCAGTCCTGTGTGCACCCCCCCTAGTCCTGTGTGCACCCCCCCTAGTCCTGTGTGCACCCCCCCTAGTCCTGTGTGCACCCCCCCAGTCCTGTGTGCACCCCCCCAGTCCTGTGTGCACCCCCCCCAGTCCTGTGTGCACCCCCCCAGTCCTGTGTGCACCCCCCCCAGTCCTGTGTGCACCCCCCCAGTCCTGTGTGCACCCCCCCCAGTCCTGTGTGCACCCCCCCAGTCCTGTGTGCACCCCCCCCAGTCCTGTGTGCACCCCCACCCCCCCCGTCCTGTGTGCACCCCCCCAGTCCTGTGTGCACCCCCCAGTCCTGTGTGCACCCCCCAGTCCTGTGTGCACCCCCCCAGTCCTGTGTGCACCCCCCCAGTCCTGTGTGCACCCCTCCGGTCCTGTGTGCACCCCCCCAGTCCTGTGTGCACCCCCCCAGTCCTGTGTGCACCCCCCCAGTCCTGTGTGCACCCCCCCAGTCCTGTGTGCACCCCCCCAGTCCTGTGTGCACCCCCCCCCAGTCCTGTGTGCACCCCCCCAGTCCTGTGTGCACCCCCCCCCCAGTCCTGTGTGCAGCCCCCCCAATCCTGTGTGCAGCCCCCCCAGTCCTGTGTGCAGCCCCCCCAGTCCTGTGTGCAGCCCCCCCCAGTCCTGTGTGCAGCCCCCCCCAGTCCTGTGTGCAGCCCCCCCAGTCCTGTGTGCAGCCCCCCCAGTCCTGTGTGCAGCCCCCCCCAGTCCTGTGTGCAGCCCCCCCAGTCCTGTGTGCAGCCCCCCCAGTCCTGTGTGCAGCCCCCCCAGTCCTGTGTGCAGCCCCCCCAGTCCTGTGTGCAGCCCCCCCCAGTCGTGTGTGCAGCCCCCCCAGTCGTGTGTGCCTCCCCCCAGTCGTGTGTGCGCCCCCCCAGTCGTGTGCGCGCCCCCAGTGATGTCTGTGCCTCCCCCCCAGTGATGTCTGTGCCTCCCCCCCAGTGATGTCTGTGCCTCCCCCCAGTGATGTCTGTGCCTCCCCCCCAGTGATGTCTGTGCCTCCCCCCCAGTGATGTCTGTGCCTCCCCCCCAGTGATGTCTGTGCCTCCCCCCCAGTGATGTCTGTGCCTCCCCCCCAGTGATGTCTGTGCCTCCCCCCCCAGTGATGTCTGTGCCTCCCCCCCAGTGATGTCTGTGCCTCCCCCCCCAGTGATGTCTGTGCCTCCACCCCCAGTGATGTCTGTGCCTCCCCCCCCAGTGATGTCTGTGCCTCCCCCCCCAGTGATGTCTGTGCCTCCCCCCCAGTGATGTCTGTGCCTCCCCCCCAGTGATGTCTGTGCCTCCCCCCAGTGATGTCTGTGCCTCCCCCCCAGTGATGTCTGTGCCTCCCCCCCAGTGATGTCTGTGCCTCCCCCCCAGTGATGTCTGTGCCTCCCCCCCAGTGATGTCTGTGCCTCCCCCCCCAGTGATGTCTGTGCCTCCCCCCCAGTGATGTCTGTGCCTCCCCCCCAGTGATGTCTGTGCCTCCCCCCCAGTGATGTCTGTGCCTCCCCCCCAGTGATGTCTGTGCCTCCCCCCCAGTGATGTCTGTGCCTCCCCCCCAGTGATGTCTGTGCCTTCCCCACAGTGATGTCTGTGCCTTCCCCACAGTGATGTCTGTGCCCCCAGCCCCTCCAGTGGTATCTGTGCCCCCAGCCCCTCCAGTGGTGTCTGTGCCCCCAGCCCCTCCAGTGGTGTCTGTGCCTCCCCCCCAGTGATGTCTGTGCCTCCCCCCCAGTGATGTCTGTGCCTCCCCCCCAGTGATGTCTGTGCCTCCCCCCCAGTGATGTCTGTGCCTCCCCCCCAGTGATGTCTGTGCCTTCCCCACAGTGATGTCTGTGCCTTCCCCACAGTGATGTCTGTGCCCCCAGCCCCTCCAGTGGTATCTGTGCCCCCAGCCCCGCGTGTGGTGTCTGTGCCCCCAGCCCCATGCCCCCAGTTAATTAATTGCTTCACCCAATATAGCAGGGTCATTTAAACATTGATAATTTTGTGCGGCCCCCGAAGGTTGGTAGAAATTTCCAAATGGCCCCCGACAGAAAAAAGGTTCCCCACCCCTGCTCTAGAGGCTCGCTCATCTCTAGTCCACATGCGAGTTTTACACTTCTGGTAAGCTCCCTTACACCAGTGCTATGGGCTGCTCTGACACCCCTTGTTTACTGGATGTTTAGCAGCAGATTAACTGGTACTGGGGTGTCTTGCTGCTAATCCCCCCCCCATTTATGGGATTATTATACAGCATATTGGTTGCCTGGGAGCTGTTTGTATTTTTGTATGTGTCCCTACATGGAGATTTTTTAACCCTTGTTTGTCAATCTCCTGCCTTTAATGCTTTTATCTATTGTATCTATATCCCGTGCACTTTTTGTACAATAAATATTGTTTATTATAGTGCTTTTTAGTGTCAATTCTTGACCCTGGGATGCATGTATTTACTTAGGCAAATTTAAAGACTTCTGTCTTTCCTTGTGTGTGTCATATACTATCACACACTGAAGACTTTTTGGGCACATAACATTTTTTGATTGCTTTCTATAGCAATTTTTGGGACACAGAATTAACAAAACAAGGATTTGAAGAATAGGCTTTTTGATTTTTCTTTGCTGTTTACCATATAGTAACAGTGATAAGACATCTTTATTTTTTGGGTCAGTATGGTTACACTGATACTACAGACAAAAAGACTGACAGCACTCCCAAAACTGCAATGTGAACAGGTGCATAATTAAATATGACATAAAATTACAAAAAAAAGAGACAGTTTATCACTCTGAAATGCTAAAGAATGAAAACAATGAATGTAAGAGTATAGACATGCATTACTGCTGAGGGAAATCTAAGAAAAAAAATCGGATATTTAGCATACAAAAACAGCAATTTTTATATCTGCCCAGTAGCCACGTCAAGGCATACCTCGTAATACTGGAAACCTACTCTGAACTGAAGCTTGTCTTTGGGTTAAAAACCTCCTGTGCATGGGCAAGTAGGAACCTGCTATAAAGGATAAAATCAGTTGTGGCTAGTGGGGAAGGGGTGCACAAAAATGGCTGTTTTGGTATGCTAATTATCTCAATCTTTTCTTAGATTTCCTTTAACAGTAATGCATATCTACATTCCTACATTGATGGTTTTCATGCTTTATCATTTCAGAGTCCAAACTTTCTCTTTTTTTGTTACGGTGATACTACAGCTATGTTGTTTTATATGTTTTGCCGCATTTACACAAAAAAATAATAAAAAAATTACTGTTTTTTTATTTCTTTAACATGAAAGCTGTAGTCAATAAATGGGCTAACTATTGTGAAAGGTCTTTCCGGATAAGACAAAAATAAATATGTGCACAATTTTTTTATTTTGTGCAAAAATAGATGAACTTATCGGTATAATATTTTTTTCTTTTTTTGTGACTCTTTTATATATTTAAAAAAAAAAGTTAACCTTTTTTTGTCTCGTCCCAGGGTGGGATATCATTTTTCCCTGGTCTGATATCTAATCTACTACTGTGCAATGCTTTTCCATTGCAGGGCATTAGATCAGGGTTCCCCAACTCCAGTCCTCAAGGCCCACCAACAGTGCATGTTTTCAGGATATCCTTAGCATTGCACTGCTGTTGGAACCAGCACCTGGGCAGGTAATTACATTAACACCTGTGCAATACTAAGGAAATCCCAAAAACCTGCACTGTTGGTGGGCCTTGAGAACTGGAGTTGGGGACCTCTGCATTAGATCACTAAATCAGACATAAGCAAGAGGCATCATGTCCTTCTCAAGGCAAGACCTTATAGGCCCTCATACCTGGGTGATCTCACGGCCATAATTTGGTTTGGAATCACCATGGAGACCATTGGTGCAATTGTGTTTTGCGAATAGAGGGAAAGCGAGAGCTTCCGTCCTCTGTTAAGTAGATCAATTTCGCTGTCACTATTTGCAGCTGCATCAGATGGATTAAACTCCCATAATTAGTTCTAGCACAGATCATGGGCATTAGAGCAGGATGTCACCTATGATATTTTTACAGGAGGGCAAACTACGTCCACTCCTACATGCTAGTGCTATTGTGTTATAAATATAATGTATATAGGAGTGTAATTCTTTCAATGTAATGCTTTCAATGTAAGATGTAGCAGAGCTGGACAGGAGCAGCATTCGGTGCCTTCTAGTGATCACCAGCATCATATGTTTTATGGCAAGTAATGTATTTGATAATATGCATATTTTAGAATACTGTAAATAATGAGTAATGTAAGATGCTGGCCCCTCATGCTGTCTCAGGTGGGAGACAACGTGTAGAGAGCAAGGAGTCCTATAGATATGTGTTATAAATATGATGTTTTATTATAGTGTAACTAGGGACCAAGTGTGGAGGAGTGGGGTGTCAGTAGCAGATAGTGAGTTTGGTAGGATAGAGCAATAGCTAACAGCTAGGTGGTTACCAGGGAGATGGAGACATTGAGGGAGGAATGAGCAGAGAACTTTTAGAAAGCCAAGACAGTTAGTCAGATAAGCTGCAGAGGTTCAAGAGAGTGAACAGGGCCAAGAGCTAGGACCTATCTGGGGTGGGAAGAATCCTCCCATGTGTAAAGACCTCACCCTGCGAACAGGCTCTAGTGCGTCCTGACATTGGTGGGATGTCGGGGTATAGAGACCGCTGGTGGGATCTTGAACTGGTTGGGAGCTGCTAAGTCATCTGAGGGCCCAAGTAAGACATGGCAGTCTTAAGGAAAGGTTATGGGGAGAGAAATCACGTGTCGGACTCAGCTGCTGAAGGATAGTACCCAGGACAAGTGCCAGCAAGGTAGAAAATCCAACAGAGGTGAGGCAACAGCATGAGCGGCCTTCTCGGTCTGAAGTAAGAGAGAAGTGGTGACTTCAAGTAAACTGGTTCCTGTATTGTTTTTAGAGTTGAGCGCGGTTCGTGGTTCGTGGTTCTCCAGTTCTAGGCTCGAGTGATTTTGGGGCCTGTTCTAGATCGAACTAGAACTCGAGCTTTTTGCAAAAGCTCGATAGTTTTAGAAACATTCGAGAACGGTTCTAGCAGCAAAAAAACAGCTAATTCCTAGCTGGCTTTCTGCTGTAATAGTGTAAGTCACTCTGTGACTCACACTATTATGACATTTCAGTGTATAGTGTGCGTGAACAGCGCCTTCAGATCACTCCTCTTTGTATAATGGCGATCGCCATTTTTTTTTTTTCCCTTGTCTTCCTTCCCTAAGCGCGCGCGTCTTGTGGGGCGGGCCAGCATGTCAGCCAATCCCAGACACACACACAGCTAAGTGGACTTTTAGCCAGAGAAGCAACGGCATGTGTGATAGGATGTCCATGTCACATGTCCCTGCATTATAAAACCGGACATTTTCCTCCAGCACGCCATTATCTCTTCTGCGTACTTGGTGTCAGACATCACTGGCGCAGCTCCGTCCTGATTGAGTCCTATCGCCGATACTGCTGTATACACAGCGCTGGACAGCTTAAGGAGAGCACTTTCTATAAGTCCTTTTAAGGGCTCGTACGGGCAGGGTCAGAGCCATAGGTGACAGGTCCTGAAAACAGAGTAGGTCAGGGATTTCGTCGCTGCATTTCCCCATTAGGAGGGAATAGAAAGGCAGGCTTCCTTTCCTCTACCCAGAGCCCCACAATCCTGGCACTGTACCCTCCTGTCCTCTGCACACTCCAACTCATTATAACTAAGCCATTATACTAGCAAACACTCAGTGTACCTAGTGGCATCCTAAACAAGGCTATTGGACTTTGCTATAGTCCCACTAGTGCAAAGACATTTGCAGCACGTCTGCCTGCATTGCACACTCAAACTCTTTTTAACTAAGCCATTATACTAGCAAACAGTCAGTGTACCTAGTGGCATCCTAAACGTGGCTATTGTACTTTTGTCTAGTCACACTAGTGCAAAGATATTTGCAGCACGTCTGCCTGCATTGCACACTCAAACTCTTTTTAACTAAGCCATTATACTAGCAAACACTCAGTGTACCTAGTGGCATCCTAAACGTGGCTATTGGACTTTTGTGTAGTCACACTAGTGGAAAGATATTTGCAGCACGTCTGCCTGCATTGCACACTCAAACTCTTTTTAACTAAGCCATTATACTAGCAAACAGTCAGTGTACCTAGTGGCATCCTAAACGTGGCTATTGTACTTTTGTCTAGTCACACTAGTGCAAAGATATTTGCAGCACGTCTGCCTGCATTGCACACTCAAACTCTTTTTAACTAAGCCATTATACTAGCAAACAGTCAGTGTACCTAGTGGCATCCTAAACGTGGCTATTGTACTTTTGTCTAGTCACACTAGTGCAAAGATATTTGCAGCACGTCTGCCTGCATTGCACACTCAAACTCTTTTTAATTAAGCCATTATACTAGCAAACAGTCAGTGTACCTAGTGGCATCCTAAACGTGGCTATTGTACTTTTGTCTAGTCACACTAGTGCAAAGATATTTGCAGCACGTCTGCCTGCATTGCACACTCAAACTCGTTTTAATTAAGCCATTATACTAGCAAACAGTCAGTGTACCTAGTGGCATCCTAAACGTGGCTATTGGACTTTGGTCTAGTCACACTAGTGCAAAGATATTTGCAGCACGTCTGCCTGCATTGCACACTCAAACTCTTTTTAACTAAGCCATTATACTAGCAAACAGTCAGTGTACCTAGTGGCATCCTAAACGTGGCTATTGTACTTTTGTCTAGTCACACTAGTGCAAAGATATTTGCAGCACGTCTGCCTGCATTGCACACTCAAACTCTTTTTAACTAAGCCATTATACTAGCAAACAGTCAGTGTACCTAGTGGCATCCTAAACGTGGCTATTGTACTTTTGTCTAGTCACACTAGTGCAAAGATATTTGCAGCACGTCTGCCTGCATTGCACACTCAAACTCTTTTTAACTAAGCCATTATACTAGCAAACAGACAGTGTACCTAGTGGCATCCTAAACGTGGCTATTGGACTTTTGTGTAGTCACACTAGTGGAAAGATATTTGCAGCACGTCTGCCTGCATTGCACACTCAAACTCTTTTTAACTAAGCCATTATACTAGCAAACAGTCAGTGTACCTAGTGGCATCCTAAACGTGGCTATTGGACTTTTGTCTAGTCACACTAGTGCAAAGATATTTGCAGCACGTCTGCCTGCATTGCACACTCAAACTCTTTTTAACTAAGCCATTATACTAGCAAACAGTCAGTGTACCTAGTGGCATCCTAAACGTGGCTATTGTACTTTTGTCTAGTCACACTAGTACAAAGATATTTGCAGCACGTCTGCCTGCATTGCACACTCAAACTCTTTTTAACTAAGCCATTATACTAGCAAACAGTCAGTGTACCTAGTGGCATCCTAAACGTGGCTATTGGACTTTTGTGTAGTCACACTAGTGGAAAGATATTTGCAGCACGTCTGCCTGCATTGCACACTCAAACTCTTTTTAACTAAGCCATTATACTAGCAAACAGTCAGTGTACCTAGTGGCATCCTAAACGTGGCTATTGGACTTTTGTCTAGTCACACTAGTGCAAAGATATTTGCAGCACGTCTGCCTGCATTGCACACTCAAACTCATTGTTACTAATACATTATAATACCAAAAATTGAGTAAACTTAGTGTCATACAAGAAGTGGCTGTTGTACTCCATTAATGCCCCACTGATGCAAATCTATGTGCAGCACCTCTGCATGACACCCTCCTGCTCTGTTTTTAATAAGCTATAATGATAGCAAAAAAAACTGCCATTTAGTGGCATCATAGAACTGGATGTTGTATTTCATTATTGTCCCACTGGTGCCAAGCTATTTCTAGCACCTGTGCAGGAAACCCTCATGCAGATTTTGCTACGCTAATGTTATAGCAAACTCAGGGAATTCATTGCTGCATTTGATAATTCGGAGGGATATAAAGTGAGGCTTTCTTTAGCTTTTCCTTCTGTTCATAGACAGCATCTCCAAGTCCACACCCGAAGAGCAATTTCTCCTCCACGTTTAAGTGTGGAGAGGCAGCTAGTGCGCATGCGTGTGCCGATTTACCCCAGCTGCAGCCTAACTACAGTGTTTCGCCTAGTGAGTATGCTCAGCCTGACTGTGCCATTCCTGACGCTAAGTCTTCATTTCGGGATACAGCGCATGCTCCCACACTTAGTGTGAAAACCCTCTTTGCACAGGTACTTGCATTCCGTGCCGGGTCTAAGTCCTGTTTTGTGCCTAGACACCATGCTAAAGCTGATAGTCTTTTTTCAGAGACTCTATTTCATGCAACTGACCATGCTCAGGCACTTACTGCATCAGAGACTAGGTCCGGTAATGAACTCTTTGGCCCTGCCCCTGATGTGGGGGGGCCCATATAGACCACAGGGCATCAGGTGTCCTGACGATGTGGCCAGGCCACTCCCAAATGACTTGCAGAGGCCAGCCCCTATGACTTGTCACCTCATTATTGATGGTCAGACGATGACTGGTGAGGTGTTTGGGTCATGACAGCCATGAGGTCATCATTGAAGTTGCAGTTCCAAATAGGACGCTAGTTATGCCACTCATGACGTGTCACTCTGCTTTTGTCTCCAGGAGGTGCATTGTGGTCCACCCTGGTTTGGGGCGGACCCAGGTTATAGAAGGTGCTGGAGACAACAAGGAGGTGCGCAGTCTTCTATTATGCGCCGAAAGAGCACACCTCCATGTGTTGAACCCATTGTGGCTTTAGGCCAGAGGTAGGCAGGGATAGGGCGTTGATGCAGGCCGCCACCACAGTTGGTAACGCAGAACGGTTAAGACCAGCTCCTGTCCTACAAGTCCTGCTTGTGCAGCCCAGTGGCATTAACAGGCCTGCTGCTGCTGATGTGCCTGCTGTTCACAGGTGTGGCCCCAATGCACACGATCAGCATACTGAATGGCCCCTGTGATGTTAACAGGGAGTTCCTGGGCTGGGTGGGCGTGTGGACCCTGTGACGCTAACAGGGCTCCCAGTCTCAAGATCCGAGTTGCGTCTAACTTGGTTCAGGCTACTATTAGTTTCATAGCCACACAGCTCTGTATCCTCCACCGAACCTTCCAGTTGCCAACCTCTCCTTTTCCATCTGGGAGCACGGTGGACACTGACTGCTGATGGGGATATATACCTTTATCTTTCTTTTCTTATTAATTTTCGTTATATAGCGGTAACATAGTATATACCACCTTATCCAAATCTGCCAGTCCCACCGTAACAGATGGTGTTTCTTCATCAAATGTTACTTTTGCTTAACCACCAAACCCACGGACCAAAACTTTTTTCCCCTTTCCAACACACCTGTTCCCCTTTTCACCCGCATCTGTCCTTTTTCAACTCATTTTGTATATGACCAAAAGTGCAACTCTGCAGGGACACCATACTCAATGGCATCTCAGCACAACAGCCACCCCTCGGTCCCTCAGATGTGGACAAGTAAAAGACCATTTCCTCCTATCCATGACAAACCGTTGAGATTCACACTGTGCAGCACTGGTGTTTAGTGGAAAAGCAGATGTAAGATTGCGTACCACATTCTGCAGATACTCCTGTATACGTGCGTCCATTTCTATGGCAGGAATTATTTCGCCAAATTTTGTCTTGTACCGGGGATCTAACAGTGTGGCAACCCAGTAGTCAGGATTACTTTGAATTCGTACAATCCGAGGGTCATGTTGTAGGTAGTGCAGCAAGAAGGCGCTCATGTGTCTTGTGCATCCAGGAGGATCAAGTCCTTGGTGTGTTGGTGGCAGAGAGGTGAGAATCGTGCCTCCTTCCTCTGCCCTCTCCCCACAACCTCGCACAACCGAAATGTGAGCAAGCTCTCACTCATCTGCTGAGTCTTCCATGCCCATCGCCAGTTCGTCCTCCATTTCTTCATGGGCTCCTGCACCTTCCGCAACACTTTTTGCTGATACTATGCGCCCTTGTTAATCCCTCTCCCTCACCATGACTGCCGAATAGGTGCCGCTGACCATCTGGACCTCGTAGATCTTGTTATCCCTTCCGCATATGACTCCTCCTGTACTTCCTCCCCTTCCTCTTGTCCCAACACCTGACTCCGAATAATAATTACAGTGTGCTCCATCATGTAGATGACCAGAATTGTCATGCTGAGAATGACATTGCCAGTGCTAAACATCATCGTCGACATTTGTAAACTGTGTAGCAGGGTGCATAGGTCCTTGATCTGACACCACTCCAGCAGTGTGATTTGCACCACCTCTGGATCAAGTTATCCCAGGCTATATGTCATAACGTATTGCAGCAGGGTTCGGCGGTGCTGCCACAAACGCTGCAACATGTGCAGATTCAAATTCCTGCGTGTGGGCACATCGCATTTCAGGCGTTTAACCGCCAGACCTAAAGACTTCTGTAGCGACGAAAGTTGTTGAGCTGCTGTGTGCGCACGATGGAAGTGAGCACATAGCGAGCGTGCCCGCTGCACAAGGCCATGTAGGCCGTGATGGTGTTTTAAAAATTGCTGGAGAATTAGGTTCAACACGTGAGCCATACAAGGCACGTGTGTCACATTGCTCTGACGATGGCCCGCAGCCAGGTTTGCATCATTGCCGCACACGGCTGTTAAGTCACCAACGGAGTACGCTCCGTCAATTTGTACTCCGGTCGCCAGGTGACAACGTGTTCCTTTCATGCATAGTGCTGATGATGGGAGAGGAGTCGATGCCAGCGGCGCAGGTGGACGCAGGTTATGCTCACCCACTGGGCTGCATTACCTTGACAGATGCAGAATCTCTGGCTGAATGTAGCTGGTGGGTATCTCACAGATGAAATACCATCATTCAGCTACAACCAATGGGAAGACACCACACCCTTTTTTATGCCCATCCTGTCTGCAGACCACTGCCAGACATAGCTCTGCTTTTACCCCCAGTTCAGTTTTATGATTTTGTGTGCTTGTTACCTGACTACTTTTCCTGCTTGCTGTTTATGTACCTTGTTGGCCGATCTGCATTTCACCTCTTCTTGTTTTCTGATTAAGTCCTGGCCGTCCCATTCTGTTCCTGTTCCTCAATTAATGTTTTGACCCTGCCTGACTACTATTCTCTGGAACTGCAGCCTTCCACAGGTATTAATCACCTTGGGCCCTGTGTAATTCCTAATCCCTGTATAGGGATTAAAGGGTTTCAGGGTTCTAGGGGTCCTGCTTGGTGAGTGGCTTCCCTCTAGCCTATCATTTACAGCCCATCTGAGTGTGTGGATCAAGGAAGGCATTACACCGTGCTCTCTGCAGAAGGCCATGTGGGCCAGGATAGTGCTTTAAAAATTGCTGGACAATCAGGTTCAACACGTGAACCACACAAGGCACGTGTGTCACATTGTCACAGCGAAGGGCCGCACCCATGTTTGCATCATTGTCGCACCCGGCCTTCCCTGGCTGCTGGTTGAGTGGAGACAACCATTGATGAAACTCGGTCTCCAGAGCTAACCGTCCACAACTTCTCAGCGGTGTGACTCACATTTCCCATACATTTCAAAGTAAACCTTTGACCGCCTGATGGCATTGAGCTCTGCTGCCAGCATAGTAAGGAGGTGTGTGGTATTCCTTGTGCGCAGTTACAAGGAAGGGTGGCCTGACCACACAGGGTTTGCGCCAAGGTGGAGGACCCACACGAGGTTGAAGAGGCAGAAGCAGTGTATTAACTTCTACATACAGAAGAAGGATTGAAACAACTCGTGGGGACGGCAAGACTTGTACAGCAGACCCTTCTCCATCTCTCCCCACAGCAACCCATTGCCCAGTCAGCGACATGTAACGCCCCTGTCCATGCTTACTGGGCCAATTATCTGTGGTGAAATGCACCCTGTCACACAGAGTTTCTCAAGGAATCAGTGATGTTTAGTGCGACATGCTGGTGTAGCGCGTGCACGCCTTTGTTGGAGAAGGAGTGGCGCCTGGGCATCGGCTCTTGGGGCACTGCGATGGGCATAAGGTCTCGTAAATCCTCGGTTAAAAAGGTTGGAAAGGCAGCATTTTGGTAGCCAACAGTTTCCAGATGCTGAAAGTCAACCTCTAAGCCATGTCATGCCCTTCTAAAAGCATGTAAAACACAGCGAGGGGACTCCAACCACAGTCTCCCTCGTTGCCACTAACTGGGCCACACACACCCCACTTGACTGGCATCGGTTGACCCCCCTTTTGAATAAGAAACAGATGCTTTGCATGAAGCACTCTCAAAAATACGCGTGCCTTTCCCGTCCCCTGGCTGACCCAGGGGAAGAAAAGTCCGCCGAGAGCCATGACTTGTTCATCTTGGTTCTTTTAGAAACACAGCGAGGGGACTCCAACCACAGTCTCCCTCGTTGCCACTAACTGGGCCACACACACCCCACTTGACTGGCATCGGTTGACCCCCCTTTTGAATAAGAAACAGATGCTTTGCATGAAGCACTCTCAAAAATACGCGTGCCTTTCCCGTCCCCTGGCTGACCCAGGGGAAGAAAAGTCCTCTGAGAGCCATGACTTGTTCATCTTGGTTCTTTTAGAAACACAGCGAGGGGACTCCAACCACAGTCTCCCTCGTTGCCACTAACTGGGTCACACACACCCCACTTGACTGGCATCGGTTGACCCCCCTTTTGAATAAGAAACAGATGCTTTGCATGAAGCACTCTCAAAAATACGCGTGCCTTTCCCGTCCCCTGGCTGACCCAGGGGAAGAAAAGTCCTCTGAGAGCCATGACTTGTTCATCTTGGTTCTTTTAGAAACACAGCGAGGGGACTCCAACCACAGTCTCCCTCGTTGCCACTAACTGGGCCACACACACCCCACTTGACTGGCATCGGTTGACCCCCCTTTTGAAAAAGAAACAGATGCTTTGCATGAAGCACTCTCAAAAATACGCGTGCCTTTCCCGTCCCCTGGCTGACCCAGGGGAAGAAAAGTCCTCTGAGAGCCATGACTTGTTCATCTTGGTTCTTTTAGAAACACAGCAAGGGGACTCCAACCACAGTCTCCCTCGTTGCCACTAACTGGGCCACACACACCCCACTTGACTGGCATCGGTTGACCCCCCTTTTGAATAAGAAACAGATGCTTTGCATGAAGCACTCTCAAAAATACGCGTGCCTTTCCCGTCCCCTGGCTGACCCAGGGGAAGAAAAGTCCTCTGAGAGCCATGACTTGTTCATCTTGGTTCTTTTAGAAACACAGCGAGGGGACTCCAACCACAGTCTCCCTCGTTGCCACTAACTGGGCCACACACACCCCACTTGACTGGCATCGGTTGACCCCCCTTTTGAATAAGAAACAGATGCTTTGCATGAAGCACTCTCAAAAATACGCGTGCCTTTCCCGTCCCCTGGCTGACCCAGGGGAAGAAAAGTCCTCTGAGAGCCATGACTTGTTCATCTTGGTTCTTTTAGAAACACAGCGAGGGGACTCCAACCACAGTCTCCCTCGTTGCCACTAACTGGGCCACACACACCCCACTTGACTGGCATCGGTTGACCCCCCTTTTGAAAAAGAAAAAGATGCTTTGCATGAAGCACTCTCAAAAATACGCGTGCCTTTCCCGTCCCCTGGCTGACCCAGGGGAAGAAAAGTCCTCTGAGAGCCTTGACTTGTTCATCTTGGTTCTTTTAGAAACACAGCGAGGGGACTCCAACCACAGTCTCCCTCGTTGCCACTAACTGGGCCACACACACCCCACTTGACTGGCATCGGTTGAGCACCCTTTTGAAAAAGAAAAAGATGCTTTGCATGAAGCACTCTCAAAAATACGCATGCCTTTCCCGTCCCCTGGCTGACCCAGGGGAAGAAAAGTCCTCTGAGAGCCATGTCCACATTGTCAGTGGACAGACACGTGTGCTTATCTGCCAGCAGACCCCCAGCAGCACTGAAGACAGGTTCCGAGAGAACGCTGGCTGCAGGACACGACAAGATCCCCAAGGCGTACGTGGCGAGCTCAGGCAATTTATCCAGATTGGAAGCCTAAAATGAGCAGGGCTCAAGTTGCACAATAATGGAATCGATGTTTCCTTGCATATACTCATATATCTGTGTGTCCTCCTCTTTTTCCTTGTCCAGCTGTTTTGTTTTCGCATGAGTATATGTCCTTGTCACTTTCCCATGTGTTTGAGTTGTTTGTCACCTTTTGGACACCTTTGAGGGTGTTTTCTAGGTGTTTTTATGTGTTTGTGATTGCCTGCCATTGTTTCCTATGCAGTTCGAGTTCGGTTCGTCGAACGTTCGACGAGCCGAACTCGAACGGGACCTCCGTTCGGCGAGCCGACCTCGAGCCGAACCGGGACCGGTTCGCTTATCTCTAATTGTTTTACAAGAGACTTGTGTGTTAAGCGTGTGACTTTCCACGGGTACGGCGAAGACCAGCAGTGAAGATGGAGGTGGCACCAGAAGTTATTGTAAGTGCCACATGCTGTTGTGATCTGGTAACCGTTGACGATCACAAAAATGCCATTAGCAGAAAAACACAAAAAAAACCCCACAAGAGTCATTGGAATCTGAGCTGACCGCAATCCCCTATCTGTCAGACCACACTAGAAGTAGCCGTGGAGCGTTCCTAAACACACCTAGATGCCTCGTCACAGCCAGAAAAACTTACTACACCTCACAGATAGAAGTGAGGAAATCTATCTTGCCTCAGAGCAGTCCCCAAAGGAATAGCAAGCCCCCAACCTATAGAGCCATTGGTGATGTAAGAAACAGACCTTAAGCAAAATGAAAAGAAACACAAACACCCTTAGGTGTGGATCAGGCAATAAAGCAAATAACTTGCAACTTATCTAGAATGTTACAGGCACAGGATAAATGCAAGGACAAACTCCAAGCCAATTCAGAGACTGAGGAAAAACATTTATCACCGGCCCCAGCCAGCAGACACTGCTGTTCTATATAGCTCAGGCTGATCTGCAATTGGAATTCCCAAACTCCCAATTAACTCCCACACCTGTTGAGTCACAGTCAGCGTCTCCCCCAGTCCTGACCACCAGAGGGAGCTCCAAACCATCACCCCCTCGGATGACATTCACAAAAGCATGCCCCCACAGGAGCACAACACAAATAGTCTAATTCAATGAAGCAGGAGGCAAGTGACCCTCTCAGTCGGGATAGGGCTCCCCACTTCAATATATGGCTGACACATGCTAATAATTTCCCTGGCGCTGCATGTGAGCCGGAGTGATCATTGTGCCATACTTATATGCCTATTGACATGAAGGGGTTAAATTACAAATCCATCCTATTATTGCTGAGCGGCCGCCAGTAACATACAGTATATACAAAGACTTGTACTGAAGGCACATTCAACAAATTGTTTACTTTTTCTGTTGTTGTACTCAGGTCTTGTAACTTCTCCATCTTTTTCGGTGTAGATGTTACATATTACACAGTTTATCTCACAGGCAATAAATTGTATGTATCCATTCCACTTGCTTTACTGGGGTTATTAGATGATCCTTTATACTTGTCATTAGTATCACAGGAGATCTAGCTATGTGAAGGCTAAATTACTTTTCCGGCAACAGATGTGAGCAATCTACAGGATAATCTCTCTATACCGGTGCTGTAATCTGTGCCATCATGGGATAATGACATTTTTGATAACAGCATACTTTTTCAGTGAGTTATAAAGTATGTAATAATTGACAAGTGGGGAATTGAAGGATCTTTTGAGATTTAAACAATACGTTGTAGAGGGAAAAAAAACAGTCAAGAAAAATATGATAGCTTAACGACGTCTATACATCAGACATATTTCTACAATTATTACCATCAGTAGTGTAGCTACCAGGGGCTGAGAGTGCGGTCGCCCCAGCCCCTAACATTGTGGGGTCCACCTTCAGCTACTGCCACTTTTATATTTATATTTGTGGGTTGCACACACCGATATAGTTAAGCTTTTCAGCACAGCAGGGAGACATGATCGCCCTATACTAATACTTTACATTCTGTAAACCTCAGGGCGCTGTAGCCTCTGGTCTATAGGTGATGCAGTGGCTGAGGCACCAGCACACACACTGGAGATAAGAGCAGTGACATCACCGCGCCGGAACAGCGAATTAATAGCGCATTGGTCCAGACGTCCTCTTCCTAAGTATTCCGATATGGTTGGTATCAGTATCAAAGGTAATGTAAAATTTGAGCTTGCTTTATTGTGGTTCAAAGTATAAAATGTAATGCATGTGTCGCGCCCCAGGGCTATGGAGTACTCAGTCCCGGGCCTGGTTTAACTGGGAAGTGTCACGGGTGTAATGGCCGGTGCCCGATTCCGTGACCCTGGGGGTCTCTTTTAAAAGGGAAATTGTTTACAAGGATTATTAATAAAGTTTCGTTGTGACGCCACTTGCACGTTGCGGCTATGTGGATGGAGCCGCCGCTGCACAGTCTCTCTCTGCTGGGGCCAGTGTTAATTACAGCCTGGATGTTGTGGCCCTCCGCAAGTAGGGCCAGGTCCCAGGGGGTATATAGTGGTGGTTAATGTTTATGTCTTTTAGCAACACTGGGGCGCGGGAAGAAGGTAGACCACAAAAGGGATTGCAGTTTAACTGGTCCTTTACTCACAGATGTTGCTGGCAACCCGATGGAGGCTGGTCCTTACCACTGGTCCCCTTACTTCAAGTGCCGGTATGGTGACCTGGTGG
The DNA here is from genome assembly GCF_048569485.1 of Anomaloglossus baeobatrachus. Lineage (NCBI taxonomy): Eukaryota > Metazoa > Chordata > Amphibia > Anura > Aromobatidae > Anomaloglossus > Anomaloglossus baeobatrachus. The sequence goes on along the minus strand of NC_134354.1, from coordinate 82,328,552 downwards.
CTTACTTTCCCTGCACCTGTCTCTGGTTGGTGGGTCCCCGTGGTTTGGAGCGTCTGGGGGTCCCCTCCTGGTTGTCTTTCAGTCCTAGTCTATACGGCACGTAACTTGAACCCTATTGAGCCGGATCTCTGTTCTCGTTCCCAGGTTCTCCCATCATTACTATGCCCCGGACTTTACAGTCAGTGAGGTCCTGGATGGTCCCCTCACCATGCAGATTTTATCAGGTCTTCCTGGAGCATTTTCCTGACCTAGGGCTCTGCACCCCGCCGGTGCTATGGTTCCGTGAGTACTCCGCTGTACTCCACCGGCAACCACACGCCTGAGCCTGACAGGTCACAGCTACACTCCCGGTCAGTACTGTTCGGTCCGTCTTCTTTCAACGTCACTCACTGACATTCTGGCCCCTACTCCCTGGTTGTCATCTAGTGGACTGGATCGGTACCACCCCTAGGTGGCCATCCATTGGGTCCAACCATAGCCTGTCACCAGTTCTGGGGCAGAGGAAAACAGGGGTTGTATGAGTGTTTTGATGTTATCGGCACTAGTCTTCTGGGTCCTTAGGGGTAGGCCCTGCATCAGTGACAGGATGCAGTTCCCTGTATCTCCTGATGGCTCAGGGGCGCTACATATGCTACACTCTTAATTTCCTTTACCTGATGAAGAGAGTGGTGTGTACCACAATAAAGATGAACGATCCTATATATCTTGTCCTGATCTGATTTTAAGGGAGTGTGCTAACTATTAGCAATCTTGAAGGAAATCTGTCACCATATGTTTACTACACTATCAGACAGCAACATAATATAGGAAAAGAGACCCTGATACCAGGGATGTATCAGTTACTGGGCTGCTTGCTGTCATTTTGATAAAATCCTCATTTCCTCTACTGCAGATTTAGGAGTTATTATTTGCTGAGCTCTCTATAACCTCATCCACAACCCTGATTGGCAGCTGTCAGCCAGTATACAGTGTACACAGAAAACTCATTAGTATGCTGGACTACCTGTTAGCACATCAATTAGTCCTTAAATTATAATCTCTTGCTGATTATTCATGATTTGATTAAAACTACAATAAGCAGTCCAGTAAGTGACCCATTACTTGAATTAGGATCTCTGTCTCTACATGAAGCTACTCTCAGATTAGGTGGCAAAAAACTAGCGACAGATTTTCTTTAAATATCTTTTCATACTTACGGGCAGCATAGTGACTCAGTGGTTAGTACTGCAATCTTGTAGCGCTGGGGTCCTGGGTTCAAATCTCACCAAGGACACCATCTGCAAGGAGTTTGTATGTTCTCCCCGTGTTTGCGTGGGTTTCCTTCGGGTTCTCCGGTTTCCTACCACACCACAAAGACATACTGATAGGGACCTTAGATTGTGAGCCCAGTCAGGGACAATGTTGCTGTTGTATGTAAAGCGCTGTGGAATTAATAATGCTATATAAATGAATAAATATTCTTCTTATTATTATTATTAATAATTTCAATAAACATGATCAGCAGACAAAGGAGCAAAATGCTTGTTTAGAAGCTAATCATATCCTTTATGCGGACATCATTGTCTTCAGCATATTTTCCATGAAAATATATGTGCTGCTGCCAACAACCATGAAGGCTTAAGACATAGAATTATGGGATGCTTGTCTTGTCAAGGTCTGATCTGTTGTTTATTTCCTATGTTTGTGTAAGTAGCAGGACTTCTCATTGCTTGGACTACAATCTCATACACAGGGCAGATTGGCATACCCTCTGTGGTGATTGACCCCTCACTGTCATTGCTCAATCTCTATAGAGACCCTTTTGTGGGCGGGACAGGACTTTCTCAGCTCTGCTACATTGCTAAATCTAAAAATTCAGAATGGCTAAAGCCAGTAATCAAAGTGATACATCTTTGGATTCAGAATCTCTTTGCCTACGTCATACTGCTCTCAGATGACGTAGAAAAAACCTGCTGACAGATTATCTTTAAGCCTAAGAACAACAACTCATTCTAATCAGTAGAGCTGTTCACATATCTGTTTTGAGACCTGGAAACGTCTATTTTAATTCAAATAAAAATCACTGACAGAATACATTGCCATCTGTGTTCAGTCTATGGTAAAGAGGTGGACGACCCATTGGTGCAACCTGTGGAGCCACGCAGGGGTCCAAGATTTAAGGGGGCTAGCTCCACCTCCAAAACAGGGTGTAATTGTGCATTATGATGTTCTATTGGACTGCAAAGTTCCCATACACAGTTCTTGTAGGGAAACATGATAAATTATCCAGCTCACCCAATCTTGAAAGAGGCCACCTAGACCAGACGGTGCATGGACATTTTGAAGTTAGCAAACACTCACCTAAGCAGAGAAAGAGAATATCTGGCAAACTCATCCCGATTGTGATAAAATCAAAAATCTTTTATTTACTTCATGTTAAAAAATCTATCCGTATAAACAGTCCATGATAAAACCAATGTGATAGATATGACAAGGACGCGTTTCGGACGCTAGGTCCTTATTCAATCTCCGTTCATTGATCTAATGGAGACTGAATAAGGACCTAGTGTCCGAAACTCATCCTTATATCTATTGCATTAGATTTTATCATGGATTGTTTGTACGGATGGATTTTTTTTAACATAAAGTAAATAAAAACTTTTGGTTTTATCACGATCGGGACAGTTCTTGTACTGGTTTCCTCTTCTGGCTTTGTCCACCAGTGGCGCTGTTCATGGTATACACTGCAACAAATAGAAGTTTTGTGATGTGTTTATTAATAGGGATGATCGAATACTTCGATTATTCGGCTTCGCGAATATTTTCCGAATACCTCGCCGCTCTTCGACTATTCGATGCGCAATGTAAGTCTATGGGAAGCCCGAATAGTTCTGATTAGTTGTTAGTCAGGTTTCCCATAGACTTACATTGCACATCGAATATTCGCAAATAATCGAATAGCGGAGAGGTATTCGGAAAATATTCATGAAGCAGAATAATCGAAGTATTCGATCATCCCTATTTATTAATTTTTTCATATGAGAAAATCACCAATAAGATATTGTTGGTAAAAACTGACACTAATCAAACACTGAAGAAAATTGGATCGAAACAATTTTTTGTGAACCAGAAAAATCTAAGATGTCTAAATGAGGTGTAAAATTGATTTGGATCCTAAATTTTAGCATTGCAATAAAGAGGATCCATCTGATATTATTCTGCTTTTCCATTTATCAGTTTCTACACATCTCAGAAGACAGATAAAAGAACATAAGTTATGCCCTATTTATAATTTTTAAATAAAGTAAAGAACTTTATCACTCCTTCAGTACTTTCTCTTCTGGTAGGAAGAATAACTTTCTGTTAGACTTTATCATCATTAATTTTCATTTTTGGTGAATTTTGTTTCTATAGATTTATTCTCTCTCTTCTAACTGAGCAATCATTTACAAAATGATTGGAGATTGCTCTTCAAGTCGGTGCGGCAGTCTATTGATCGAACACATTAAGATGATAAGGTTGAATCTGAAGGTTCAATACTTGAGTAGTACAGGAATGAGCCGTCTTTTCAACATGAGAATAAAATTATTGCTTTGGCTGGAAACAGAAATACAACTGAGCAATTGAAAATATGACATTAAAACAGGAAACGGCTTACATGTTGTGTTATGTAAAAAAAATGTTACCCGGTCGCCCAAGAGAAAATAGAGATCAACATGAAACAAATGACACATTTATCCTCTAAAGAATGTTTTATAGATGCTATGAGCCATCATACCAGGAGATTAACTCAAGCTGAGATCAGCTCGATAGCAGTATTATTTATTGTAGAAAGAAAACGGTAAGAGAAATTATAAGGTTCTGGAATAGGAATGGGAAAAGAAAATAATATAAGAAAAGGGAAGGAAATCCTTGTTTTAATCATTCATTCTTTATGAATCTACACATATTACTTTATAATTTCTTTTCTGATGGTGCATAATTTAATTTTATTTAGTGTACATTTTTTTAAGGGGGCTTTACACGCAACGACATATCTAAGATATGTCATCGGGGTCACGGAATTCGTGACACACATCTGGCATCGTTAGCAATGTCGTTGTGTGTAACAGCTCTGATCGAGTGTTAACAATCAAAAATATTCACCTAATCTTTGATCGTTGACACATCGTTAATTTTCAAAATTTCGTTGGTAGTTGTGCACGTAGGCTGTTCGTCGTTCTTGAGGCAGCACACATCGCTACGTGTGACACCCCGGGAATGACAAACAACAGCTTACCTGCGTCCTCCGGCAACGAGGTGGGGGCGTGTCATCAATGCGTCTGGTCTCCGCCCCTCCATTTCTATTGGTCAGCCGCTGTGTGACGTCGCTGTGACGCTGCACGAACCTCCCCCTTAACAAAGAGGTTGTTCGCCGCCCACAGTGACGTCGCTAGGTAGGTAAGTATGTGTGACGGGTGTTAGCGATATTGTGCGCCACGGGCGGCATTTGCCCGTGACGCACAAACGACAGGGCAGGTACACTCGCTAGAGATATCGTAGCGTGTAAAGCCCCCTTTAGGGTCATCCATCTTACTTTAGCTGCTCCCTTTTGTGAACTGAAATTTAGTTATTTGTTTTCAGCAATAGATGTAACAAACAGAAACAGGTCATTGAGAGATTATTGTGGGCATGCTCTGATATCTGGGCAGTGGTCACTGTGCAGGGAGGGGGAGGAGGTGAACTGTGTCCTTCATCTATTGTTTATGGTGTGATCCTGCATAACCAGCTTTCGGAGTAACAAAATATATTCTCAAAACATTTAAAGACGTGTCTAAATCTGTACATGAATGGACACAAAATCAAACAGTCATTAATTTTGGTGTTCATTTAAATAAGCAGTAGTCCATTATGGGTGTCAGGTCTAAGCATTCCTACATAAACGGTGTCCTGGAAAGGGGATTGGTCATCATGGGCTAGTTGAATGGCCACCAATGTCTCCCGATCTGACTCCTTTAGACTTTTATCTTTGGGGTCATCTGAAGGCAATTGTCTATGCTGTGAAGATACAAGATGTGCAGAATCTGAAACAATAGAAACTAGAAGCCTGCGCTAGCATTTCTTCTGCAGTGCTGCTATTCTTTGTGTCAAGAGTGTGGCAAGAGGGTTGCATTGACAATCCAACACAATGGGAAGCACTTTGAACACATTTTACAAGTGGTGATAAAATTGCAAATAACTAATGAATGAATAAAGATATGTTAAAACCATTGTTTTTCTTGTGAAATTCTCAACAAGTTTGATGTGTTACATGACTCTCTTGACATTGGAAAAAATAAAGTTTGATCCAAAATGTCCGACATCAAAATGGCCGCCATGGTCAACACCCATCTTGAAAAGTTTCCCCCCTCCCTTATGCTAATGTGCAACAAACAAGAAGTTGATATCACCAACCATTCCCATTTTATTTAGGTGTATCCGAATAAATATGTAAATAGAAAATGTCCAGCTCACCGATTAGCTGCTTGTGGATAAACAGGTCCAGCGCATGGAATGGTTGGCCACCAGGAATTAGAAGAAAAGGGAAGTCCAGCGCAGTCCATAAATTATAATATCCAAGTTTTTTGAAGACTAGCTGCACTACCCGGCTTCGCCTGGGTTAATAACTGCTGTTAACAAAATAGAATGTATTAACAAAAATTTATTCTGCACACAAAAACCACAAAACAAATAGAAATTTAATTATCAAAAGGCAAAAACTAAGCTAATAGAAGCATTTCACAACATATATTTCAACACCCCAGATATTCCACACAGATTTAACTAAATTGGCTAAGTAATGTGCTCCGTCTGTCTCTTTCCAGGTCTGTCTCTTTCCCCATCTGTCTCTTTTCAGGTGTCTCTTTCCAGGTCTGTCTCTTTCCAGGTCTGTCTCTTTCCCCGTCTGTCTCTTTCGAGGTCTATCTCTTTCCAGGTCTGTGTCTTTCCAGGTCTGCCTCTTTCCCCATCTATCTCTTTCCCCGTCTGTCTCTTTCTCCCATCTGTCTCTGTCTGTTTCTTTCCCCGTCTGTCTCTGTCTATCTCTTTCCCCATCTGTCTCTTTCCCCGTCTGTCTCTGTCTGTCTCTTTCCCGTCTGTCTCTTTCCCCATCTGTCTCTTTCCCCATCTGTCTCTTTCCCCATCTGCCTGTCTCTGTCTGTCTTTCTTTGTCTGTGTCTATCGCTCTGTTTCTTTCCCCATCTGTCTCTTTCCCCGTCTGTCTCCCCGTATATTTGTCTGTGTCCTTTCCTGTCTGTCTCTTTCCCTGTCTGCCTGTCTCTGTCTGTCTCTTTCCTTGTCTGTCTCTATTTCTCTGTCTCTTTTCCCATCTTTCTCTATTAAGGTCTGTGTCTTTCCCCATCTATCTTTGTCTCTCTGGCTGTCTCCTCCTTCCCTGTCTGCCTGTCTCTGTCACTGTCTGCATGTCTATCTGTCTCTTTCCCCATCTGTCTCTTTCCCCATCTGTCTCTTTCCCATCTGTCTCTTACCAGGTCTGTCTCTGTCCAGGTCTGTCTCTGTCTGTCTCTTTCCCCGTCTGTCACTGTCTGTCTCTTTCACCGTCTGTCTGTCTCTTTCACCATTTGTCTCTGTCTGTCTCTTTCCCTGTCTCTATCTCTCTGTCTCTTTCCTGTCTGTCTCTCTGTCTGTCTCTCCCTGTCTCTCTCTATCCATCTCCCCACCAACATCGTATTACCTCACATATAAGCTTTTTATACTATGAATGTTTTTTGTTCCTATAGCAAACAATCACAACTCCTACTAATAACCTGTAGTTCCAGGCTCCCTTTACTTTAATGGAGGCATGTTTTTTGGAGCGTAACTGTAAAACGCGGGGTTAAATTTCCCTGTCAAAACATAGTCTACAATGTTCCCTGGGTCGCAAAATTTCGTGATTGTAAATGCGACGGTGCGGATACGCTTTTCGTTTCACTTTTTCCCCATAATGTAGATAGGGGCAAAATTGATTGGTAAATTGGAACACGTGGGGTTAAAATTTCCCCTCACAACATAGCCTATGACGCTCTCGGGGTCCAGACGTGCTGTCAGGAGCGGCGGTGTCTGCTGCTGCTCCGGTCACCTTCATGCAGCAGAGCTGGAAGCGACGCTGGACCATCCTGGATTACGCCGGACATGGAGGGCTTTTTTGGGCTGATTAAATTGGTGAACCAGGGAATGCATTTGTATTTTTTATTTCTAAGAAAGGATTTGTTCGGGTGTGTGTGTTTATTTACTGAAACTTACAGATTAATCATGGAAGGTATCTCGGGGAGACGCCTGACATGATTAATCTAGGATTTAGTGGCAGCTATGGGCTGCCATTAACTCCTTATTAGCCCGATTTGCCAACGCACCAGGGCAAATCGGGAAGAGCCGGGTACAGTCCCAGAACAGTCGCATCTAATGGATGCGGCCATTCTGGGCGGCTGCTGACAGATATTGTTAGGCTGGGGGGCTCCCCATATCGTGGAGCTCCCCATCCTGAGAATACCAGCCTTCAGCCGTATGGCTTTATCTGGCTGGTATTAAAATTTGGGGGGACCGCACGCTGTTTTTTTAAATTATTTATTTATTTATTTCAATGCACAGTATAGACACGCCCACCGGCTGCTGTGATTGGGTGCAGTGTGACACCTGTCACTCAGCGTGGGGGCGTGTCTCACTGCAACCAATCATAGGTGCCAGTGGGTGGGGAAAGCAGGGAATACGAGATTGATTAATGAGCGGTCAGCTTTTTCAAAATAGTAAAAGCCGCCGGAGCAGTGTGAACGCCGTGCAGCGCCGCGCCGGTGATCGGGGATCGGTGAGTATGAGAGAGGGGGGAAACTTCAGTCACTCGGAGGATTAGCGGTCACCAGTGAATCCTTCACAGGTGACCGCTAATCAGTACTTGACACAGACAGAGCCGCGGTATGAGGATGAAGTCGGTGAAGGTCACCCGAGTTCATTCTCATAGCGCAACTCTGTCTGCTGTCAGCCGACATTTATAAACGACATTGTGCATCACACACACGGACATTCCACACGGACATTCCACATGGTTTCTACATGCTGCCGGGGGGGTCATTTCATAAAAATACTCGGGTCTCCCATAGGATAACATTGGGCTCAGTGCTCGGGCCGAGTACACGAGTATCTTGGGATGCTCGGATCGAGCCTCGAGCACCCGAGCTTTTTGGTATTCGTTCATCACTAGTGTTTATTATTTCATTGGCTAAAGACTGGTCACATGGCTAGATGTCATGCTAGGTCCTGTCAGTGCATCTCTCTGGTACACGGTGCTCCTTTGAGCATCTCCGTGTACCGGCGAGATGCTTGGGCACATTGTCAACTCCCTGTCCCTGCATGTCAGCGCTCTTTACAGAGTCAGCCCATATGGAAGGACAGGATGCCACAGCCGGTTACTATAGCACAGGTGGCAGCGGTGACGTCACCGCTTACAACCCGCAGCCTCTGCTCACTCACTGAATGATTAGACTTCATGGGAGCAGCAGCGTCTTCCTCCCATGCAGTGCTGTCTGATGTAGCAGAGCTGCATGGGTTGAAGGAGAAAGAAGGCAGAAGACCAGGATCGTGGAGGATTGAGAGGGAGTAATAAACATGGAGTCTCTAAGTGTGTCTCTGTATTTATTTCTATTAAAGTTTTTTTCTCTGTGTGGTATCTTTTTTTTAACCCTTTATTGGAGATTCTTAGTTCAAGGTTGCCTGACATTAAGAATCTCTGGCTTATTACTAGCTTGTAAAACAAAGCTAGTTTTAACCCTTATTAATTAACACCTGGCTTCAGGGCTGCTGGAAGAGTTGGATACAGCGCCAGATGATGGCGCTTCTATGAAAGCGTCATTTTCTGGGGCAGCTGCGGACTTCAATTTGCAGCAGAGGGGCCCAGAAAGCTCGGGCAAACCTGTGCTGCAGATTCCAATCCCCAACTGCCTAGTTGTACCTGGCTGGACACAAAAATTGGGCGGAGCCCACGTCATTTTTTTTTTAATTATTTCATAAAATTCGTGAAGTAATTAAAAATAAAAAAGGACTTCCCTATATTTTTGGTTCCCCGCCGGGTACAAATAGGCAACTGGAGGTTGGGGGCAGCCCGTAGGTGCCTGCTGTACCTGGCTAGCATACAAAAATATTGCAAAGCCCACGTCATTTTTTGGGGGGGCAAAAAACTCCTGCATACAGTCCTGGATGGAGTATGCTGAGCCTTGTCGTTCTGCAGCTGCTATCTGCTCTCCTGCATACACTAGTGGATGAAGAATGCTGAGCCTTGCAGTTCTGCTCCCCCTGCCTCTCCCTCCAGCATACAGTCCTGGATTGAGGATGCTGAGCCTTGTAGTTCTGCAGCTGCTGTCTGCTCTCCTCCATACAGACAGACAGCAGCTGCAGAACTACAAGGCTCAGCATACTCCATCCAAGACTGTATATCAGCATATCAGAATATCAGCACCCAATTGTCTGCTTTATCTTGTCTGGGTATCAAAATTGGGGGAACCATAATCCATTTTTAATAATTATTTATTTAAATAATTTTTAAAAAAGCCACATTGTGTTCCTTGTATTTTGATAGACAGCCAAGATAGTGCACACAGCTGGGGGCTGCAGCCTGTTGCTGTCTGCTTTATCTGCACTGGGTGTCAATATACAGGGAACCCATCATTTGTTTCCAATTATTTAGTTATTTTTACACTACACAACCAATCACAGATGTCAGCACATCGGTAGTCTGACTGCAACCAATCACAGATGCTGTCACAAAGGGTAGGTGGAGAAAGCAGTGAATATGCATGAGAGCTAATGAGTGTGTCCCGGAAGTAATGAGACAGCCGTGTTGGATATTCAGTAAGTATAACTGTCCTGCTTTACAGCCTTCTAGCTCTTACTAGCCTCATTTTACACCACACATGTTCGGGTACCCATAGACTTATATGGGATTTGGTGTCCAGGCTCATGTTTGGGTTCAAGTCTAGTCTTGAAGTGGAGTATTTTTTGTCTGTCAGGACCCATTGGACCTGAACATCTGTGGGATCGCCCATCTCTAGTTTCTAAATCAACATCATTAAATGTCAGAAGACCTCATTACTCAACTGCTAATCAGGTGATCTTGATGAGAAACAATCCTCTGTAAGCAATCCTTCAGCAAAGATATGACTACATATTAAAGCAACAGTAAATTCAATAAATTCAATTCAGTAAATTGTTTTTATTTCATATACTACAAAGGATATCAAACTATCATGTTGTTGTTTCATCATCCTGCACTTTGAACGATGACATAATCAGTCATGTATCCTCATTGGGGGATTTTTTACAAATAGTCTGTATAATTATACAGTACTTATATATACTGTATATATATATATATATATATATATATATATATATATATGTGTGTGTGTGTGCTCCTGAATGAGTGCTATTCAGTTGTATCGTGAGGAAAAAGTGAGATGACTTTGAAATGCATTGATTAAAACTGCATTTCTTTATAACGTCCATGCTCATTGGCCTCTTTATGTGATCAGTGCAGCAGCACAGAGATTCCGCAAAAGTTTGTTTTTCTACAATATGGGAATGTAAAGAAAACCAAAGATAACAAAAGGACGTATACCCTGCTGCATCTAAATAAAAGCATAATGCATATAAATAAACATAGGGTACTTAGTAAATACTGTTTTGATCAAAAAAGCGTAAAGCCATCCCACCACGATAAGGTCTACCGAAACCAGGCCTAAACTATTGAAGTGAAAGGAAACTAGACATAAACCAGTGTTGCTACGTCATTCTAAAGTCATTACCGATTGGTAAAAATATTAAAGTTCATAATTTGGTAGTGCTAGTTTAGTTCAAAGTTCTCACAAAAACATGCTACACAGTATCTTGCGCTTTCATAATGAAGGTGGTTGTGGAGGGTTATGGATCTTGCTTTTGTTTCCTGGGATATCATAACCCAGAAGTTTGGACTCAATTTATGTTCTCCAGTAGGATCCTTTAGTTTGGCTTCAGATACCCTTCTCGGCCTTTCTGATAACTTGTTAATTAGAAAGCTCATCAGACTGTAGCGTCCCACTGTTCTCTCAGGAAAAAAAGGGCACTCTTTGAAGGCTATGTCTGACATATATCTATATAAATATAGATATATATATACAGTATATATATATCTATATTTGGGGACTCTATCTTGGATAGTCTTTGCTATACATGGTTGACACGTCTATTTAATTTTACCCATTAGATATTAAAAGTTACCATGATTAACTATTTCATGTTGTACCCAGCACCATTCTTCACCGACATGGAGCGGTCACAGCCCACTCTTGCCAGTGATTGAGGTGCTTCCATTGATGTTGCATCAACAGAACAATGGCTTCTCATCTGCTCTGCTCTGTGGACGAGGCCGCACAGCTTACATTATGCTGATTGACATCCGGCTCCAGTATTTAGGCAGTGGATAGCCGGATGTCAATCAGCATGATATTGACTGTCAGACCGTGTCTACAGAGCAGAGTGAAAAGAAGGCCTCTGCTCATAAAACCACTGTGACCGTTCTGTGCCGGCGGTGAATGGTGCCAAGCACAACAGGCAGGTAGGTAGCAACTACCTGACTGTTAGAGCTTAGGCACTTTTTTTAAAGCCTTGGATATACTCTTTAAGTTTTGTTAAATGACTGCACAATACTAAGCTATTTATTAAAATATACTATTTATTCATAAGTCATTATTCATAGGTTTGATATGGGAATTCCCTTTTTAATACGTCTAAAACAAATTATCATATTGTTTATTATATTTTAAGACTTAAAAATATTAATAATAATAAATTCCCATTGCACTTGCAACAGTTGTTAAGCCATCCCTCAATAAACCCTTTCAAATTCAATATGAAGGTTAACAGAACACATGGTTCGTTGAACTGACTGAGACAGCAAGAAGTAATAAAGAAACATATTTCTCTTGGGGGAAAGGGCTTTTTTTCTGTCATTTACTTGAGAATTGCAGCACAAAAGAAAACTTCAAGCATGATGATGTTAAAAATGAGTTTAAATGTCAGTAAACTGCATTACTTTGCTCCAAAGGAAAAAAAAATCCTTTCATTGGTTTAGGCAACCCAACGACTAGAGGCTAAAGTTTCAATTTATCATTCCACACTTTGGATAAGCAATGTTTGGTATCTGTGTTCATATAGTCGGGCTCTGGTGATTTAAGCCTGCTTTACATGTTACGATTCTGCATACGATATCGTATGCGATCGTAACCGCCCCCGTATGCGTGGCACGTTCAATTTCCTTTAATGTGCCGCACAATCGATTAACCCCCGTCACACGTACTTACCCGTCCATACGACCTCGATGTGGGCAGCGAACGTCCACTTCCTGGAATGGGAGGGACGTTCGGCGTCACATCGACGTCACGCGGCAGCCGGCCAATAGAAGCGGAGGGGCGAAGATGAGTGGGACGTAAACATCCCGCCCACCTCCTTCCTTCCGCATTGCTGGCCGGGAGCCGCAGGACGCAGGTAAGATCTGTTCATCGTTCCCGTGGTGTCAAACACTGCGATGTGTGCTACCCCAGGTACGATGAACAACCTGACGTTCAATTCATGAGGAATGAACGACGTGCGTGCGATGAACGTTTTACCGCTCATTCGCAATCGCATGTAGCTGTTACATACAACAATGTACCTTACGATGCCGGATGTGCGTCACTTACGACGTGACCCCGCCGACACATCGTAAGATATATTGTATGTGTAAAGCGGGCTTTAGATGTGAGTTTATGGAGGTTCTGCTTCTTTTGCGTTCCTGATTTTTGCACTAGTCAAAACCATTATTATAATTTAGGGCCTTACTTAGGTCATGTGTTTATGTAATGTGGTTTTCCTGAAAGGTCATACATTTCCACATTGACTTCTTGGTCAAAAGGAAATATTTTACTTGTTAACGCTGTTTGATGTTATTCTAAAGGGGTAAACTTAGAAACAAGAGGGCCCTTGTGCAGAAAACATATTTGGGCCTTGTGCAGCCCAAAACCTCATTGTAACGCCCATGCCAGCGACCTCACATTTTCCTGCTCCCCTCTCCCAGCAGGGACGTTAGTTCCCTCACCTGTCCAGGTGTCCTGCTGCTGTGGTCCCTTCTCCATCCTATGCTGCAGCTCCACGGAGCGTCTGTATTTCTATTAGGCTCCCAACCCATGCCCATAGGGCAGGCCCACAGCCATGCCCCCTTTCTTTAAGGGCCAGTGTCTTCCTAACCCGTAAGTACCTCCCAGGTCAGCTGGAAGGCCGTAGGTATACTGGCACTATCATGCTGATTCCATACATACCTTTAGTTGTGACATCAGATGTATAGTTTCTGAAATTCAGGCACGTTAAGTTTGTGAAATGCACTGTCATTTGATGAGAGGTGCAGCGGAATATCTAATAGGTGGGTTGGGTTTTGCTAATATTTCCTGCCCCTGTCTGTGTGCTTTCCTTCCTCCCCCTGTCTCTGTTATTACGGGGGAGGAATTAGCTAGGAAGAACAGGCAGACAAGGGCGGGAATAACTAGCAAACTACGTGATCCACCTATTAAATATTCCGTTGCACTTCTCCTCAAATAACATTACTTTTCACAAACTTTACTTGCCTGCATGTCAGAAACTATACATCCGATCTCACAACTAAAGGTATGTATAGAATCAGCATGATAGTGCCAGTATAGCACTGGCTTTAGTTTTTATAGGAAAATCCTGGTGGTTGGTCCTCTTTAAGATTGTTAGAATTATTAATATAGTTGAATTTATGCATTAATTCAGAGAATATTTTGCTGGGATTTCAAGTAAATAGAACAGAATGCTAGAAAAATAAAAGGTGAAAGCAAGAACTATTTTTCAGTATTTCATTTTTGTGACCTCAAATCCACAATTAAAATATGATACTTTATACCTTGTTCTTTCCTATGTTTTAGTTTTATCTGCCCTCCATGATGGCATTATCTAGATAAAGCTTAGATTTTTGAGCAAAAATGAAATACAGCATTAACAGCAAGGAAAAATAATATAGTCGGGAAGAGTACTAGTAGGAACTAACATGTGACCTCAAATCCCCAATCAAAATATTTAAATTATTAATTATGGTTAAAAAATATACCCAATCAAACAACACCAAAATACATAAAAAAAACCCATGAAGGGTCAGGATGAATGCAAAGGGAAAAAAATATATAAAGACATGTGAAGGGGGGGCCCTAGCAAGCCCTTGATGAAAAGTGCATCCCTACCTGACAACAGATGTATGATGCCTTAAGTTTTTGGGTGCCCCCGTTCCATGTCAACTGTCCCTTTCCCTGTCCCTAAATATTTTGTCTCCTAATAGGGAAAGGGACAGTCAACGTGGAACGGGGGCACCTGAAAACCTAAGGCGTCATACCCTCCGTTGTCAGGTAGGGACGCACTTTTCATCAAGGGCTTGCTAGGGCTTCCCCCTCGACACAACTCTATATATTTTTTCCCCTTTGTTTTCATCCTGATCTTTCATTGTTTTTTTATGTATTTTGGTGTTGTTTGATTTGGTATATTTTTTAACCATAATTAATAATTTAGATATTTTAATTGGGGATTTGAGGTCACATGTTAAGTTCTTACTAGTACTCTGCCTGACTATATTATTTTTCCTTGCTGTTAATGCTGTATTTAATTTTTGCTCAAAAATCTAAGCTTTATCTAGATAATGCCATCATGGAGGACAAATAAAACTAAAACATATGGAAAGCACAAGGTCTCTTAGGTGATCTTCTTTCCTATTTGTTTTAATTTACTTTATGAAATATTGTAAAATGAATGGCGCTACCCCCACTGATGTCAATGGACCTGGCTGCTGTGAATGTTATGCATCAAATTGATTATGAGAGCCGCACACTTCTTTGCATTTTATGACTGGTTTAATGAATAAGTCACTTCTCTTATCAGCTTGAGTGCTCTAATTTCAATACATGCATAATGCAGAGTATATACCTGGACTAGGAGTCATTTTCCCTTTAAAATACCGAATATACAGCAAATGGAGATGCACTTTATTGTTCGTACAATACAAAAAGTTCCTATAGTTATATTATCTAAGGGAAATGAGGTCCAAAAATTCACCGGCTTGAGTGGAATAGGTGATCATGGTAACTTTTAATATACAACTGGTAAAATTAAATAGACATTTCCACCATGTATAGGAAAGACTATCCAAGATAGAGTCTGTGCAGATATAGATATATATACAGTATATATATATATATATATATATATATATATATATATATATATATATTGTGAGACTCATGTGGGATTAGTGGATGAGGGCAGGTATATCTCACCCCGGTATCGGTCCTATGTGACTTAGCCTGGCCAGGATCACCTGGCTACTAATGGATTAATGGGAGTGAAGGACGGAGGTAAAAGGAATCTGGGAAGTTGGGGGAGGGTCTCCATCTGGGAACACAGTAAGCCTGTCTGTGTAGGAGACACTTGTGAGGAGCAGTGCCTGATGTCTGTATGGTTTAGCTGGAAGGGAGAAGCCCTCCAGTTGGTAAGTTAGGATATCATCCTGTATAGTTAGGGCCGGACAGGCAAGGATTTATTTTGTTGGTGTTTTTTTCCTTTTGTTTATGCTTCACTGCAATAAACCTGACCAAGCGTCAGTTACACCTTGAATTCGGCTGTCTGCCTGAGGTGAATGCGTGCCCTTTGAACCCAGCAAAGGCGATCCCGGAGTGTGTTATCACAATATATATATACAGTTAGGTCCAGAAATATTTGGACAGTGACACAAGTTTTGTTATTTTAGCTGTTTACAAAAACATGGTCAGAAATACAAATTATATATATAATATGGGCTGAAAGTGCACACTCCCAGCTGCAATGAAGGGAATTTTGTTTACTTACCGTAAATTCCTTTTCTTCTAGCTCCAATTGGGAGACCCAGACAATTGGGTGTATAGCTACTGCCTCCGGAGGCCACACAAAGTATTACACTTAAAAGTGTAAGGCCCCTCCCCTTCTGGCTATACACCCCCCCGTGGGACCACGGGCTCCTCAGTTTTAGTGCAAAAGCAAGAAGGAGGAAAGCCAATAACTGTTTTAAATACAAATTCAACCCGAGAAACAGCCTCGGAGAACTGAACTGTTCAACATGAACAACATGTGCACCCGAAAAAAACAAACTTCCTAAGAAAACAGGGCGGGTGCTGGGTCTCCCAATTGGAGCTAGAAGAAAAGGAATTTACGGTAAGTAAACAAAATTCCCCTCTTCTTTGTCGCTCCTAATTGGGAGACCCAGACAATTGGGACGTCCAAAAGCAGTCCCTGGGTGGGTAAAAGAATACCTCGTGATAGGGCCGTCAAACAGCCCTTTCCTACAGGTGAGCCACCGCCGCCTGAAGGACTTGTCTACCTAGGCCGGCATCCGCCGAAGCGTAGGTATGCACCTGATAATGCTTGGTAAAAGTGTGCAGACTCGACCAGGTAGCCGCCTGGCACACCTGCTGAGCCGTAGCCTGGTGCCGTAATGCCCAGGACGCACCCACGGCTCTGGTAGAATGGGCCTTCAGTCCTGATGGAATCGGAAGCCCAGCCGAACGGTAGGTGTGAAGAATTGGTTCCTTGATCCACCGCGCAAGGGTGGATTTGGAAGCTTGCGACCCTTTACGCTGACCAGCGACAAGGACAAAGAGTGCATCCGAGCGGCGCAGAGACGCCGTGCGGGAAATGTAGATCCTGAGTGCTCTCACCAGATCCAATAAATGCAAACCCTTTTCAAATTGGTGAACTGGATGCGGACACAAAGACGGTAAAGTGATATCTTGATTGAGATGAAAGGAAGATACCACCTTGGGAAGAAATTCTGGAATTGGACGCAGAACTACCTTGTCCTGGTGAAACACCAGGAATGGAGATCTGCATGATAACGCCGCCAGCTCGGACACTCTCCGAAGAGACGTGACCGCCACTAGAAAGGCCACTTTCTGTGAAAGACGAGAAAGGGAAACCTCCTTCATAGGCTCGAAAGGCGGCTTCTGGAGAGCAATTAGAACCTTGTTCAGGTCCCAGGACTCCAACGGCCGCTTGTAAGGGGGGACGATATGACAAACCCCTTGCAGGAATGTGCGTACCTGAGGAAGTCGCGCCAGGCGTTTCTGAAAAAATACGGATAGCGCGGAGACTTGACCTTTAAGGGAGCCAAGCGACAAACCTTTTTCCAACCCAGACTGCAGGAAGGAAAGAAAAGTAGGCAATGCAAAAGGCCAGGGAGAAACTCCCTGAGCAGAGCACCAAGATAGGAATATCCTCCACGTCCTGTGGTAGATCTTGGCGGAGGATGGCTTCCTAGCCTGTCTCATGGTGGCAACCACTTCATGAGATAAACCTGAGGCCGCTAGGATCCAGGACTCAATGGCCACACAGTCAGGTTCAGGGCCGCAGAATTCAGATGGAAAAATGGCCCTTGAGACAGCAAGTCTGGACGGTCTGGTAGTGCCCACGGATGGCCTACCGTGAGGTGCCACAGATCCGGGTACCACGACCTCCTTGGCCAGTCTGGAGCGACGAGAATGGCGCGGCGGCAGTCGGACCTGATTTTGCGGAGCACTCTGGGCAACAATGCCAGAGGTGGGAACACATACGGTAGCCGGAACTGCGACCAATCTTGAACTAAGGCGTCTGCCGCCAGAGCTCGGTGATCGTGAGACCGTGCCATGAAAACCGGGACTTTGTTGTTGTGCCGTGACGCCATCAGGTCGACGTCCGGCATCCCCCAGCGGCGACAGATCTCCTGAAACACGTCCGGGTGAAGGGACCATTCCCCTGCGTCCATGCCCTGGCGACTGAGAAAGTCTGCTTCCCAGTTTTCTATGCCTGGGATGTGAACTGCGGATATGGTGGATGCCGTGTCTTCCACCCACGTCAGAATCCGCCGGACTTCCTGGAAGGCTTGCCGACTGCGTGTTCCCCCTTGGTGGTTGATGTATGCCACCGCTGTGGAGTTGTCCGACTGAATTCGGATCTGCTTGCCTTCCAGCCACTGTTGGAAGGCTTGTAGGGCAAGATAGACTGCTCTGATTTCCAGAACATTGATCTGAAGGGTGGACTCTTTCCGAGTCCACGTACCTTGAGCCCTGTGGTGGAGAAACACTGCTCCGCACCCTGATAGACTCGCATCTGTCGTGACCACCGCCCAGGATGGGGGTAGGAACGACTTTCCTTTTGACAATGAGGTGGGAAGAAGCCACCACCGGAGAGATTACTTGGCTGCCTGAGAGAGGGAGACCTCCCTGTCGAGGGACGTCGACTTCCCGTCCCATTGGCGGAGAATGTCCCATTGTAATGGACGCAGATGAAACTGCGCAAAAGGAACTGCTTCCATTGCTGCTACCATCTTCCCTAGGAAGTGCATGAGGCGCCTCAAGGGGTGCGACTGGCCCTGCAGGAGAGATTGCACCCCTGTCTGTAGCGAGCACTGTTTGTCCAGTGGAAGTTTCACTATCGCTGAGAGAGTATGAAACTCCATGCCAAGATATATTAGTGATTGGGTCGGGGTTAGATTTGACTTTGAAAAGTTGATGATCCACCCGAAACTCTGGAGAGTCTTCAGTGCCACGTTCAGGCTGTGTTGGCATGCCTCTTGAGAGGGTGCCTTGATAAGTAGATCGTCTAAATACGGGATCACAGAGTGACCTTGCGAGTGCAGGACTGCTACTACTGCTGCCATGACCTTGGTGAAGACCCGAGGGGCTGTCGCCAGCCCGAAAGGTAGAGCTACGAACTGCAGGTGTTCGCTTCCTATAACGAAGCGTAGAAAACGCTGATGCTCTGGCGCAATCGGCACGTGGAGATAAGCATCCTTGATGTCTATTGATGCTAGGAAATCTCCTTGAGACATTGAGGCGATAACGGAGCGGAGAGATTCCATCCGGAACCTCCTGGTTTTTACGTGTTTGTTGAGCAGCTTTAGATCCAGGACGGGACGGAACGACCCGTCTTTCTTTGGCACCACAAACAAATTGGAGTAAAAACTGTGGCCTTGTTCCTGAAGAGGAACGGAAGTCACCACTCCTTCCGCCTTTAGAGCGGACACCGCTTGCAGCAGAGCATCGGCTCGGTCGGGCGGTGGAGAAGTTCTGAAGAAACGAGTTGGAGGACGAGAGCTGAACTCTATCCTGTACCCGTGAGACAGAATGTCTCTCACCCAACGGTCTTTGACCTGTGACAGCCAAATGTCGCCAAAGCGGGAGAGCCTGCCACCGACCGAGGATGCAGAGAGAGGAGACTGAAGTCATGAGGAAGCCGTCTTGGTAACGGTTCTTCCGGCTGGCTTTTTTGGGCGTGATTGAGTCCGCCAAGAATCTGAGCTCCTCTGATCCTTTTGAGTCCTTTTGGACGAGTAGAATTGGGACCTGCCTGAGCCTCGAAAGGACCGAAAATCAGACTGTCCCCTCCTCTGTTGGGGTTTGTTTTGTCTGGGTTGCGGTAAGGATGAATCCTTACCCTTGGAGTGTTTAATGATTTCATCCAAACGCTCACCAAACAATCGGTCACGAGAAAAAGGCAAACTGGTTAAGCACTTCTTGGAAGAAGAATCTGCCTTCCATTCTCTCAACCACAGGGCTCTGCGTAAAACCACGGAGTTGGCTGACGTCACCGCCGTACGGCTCGTAGAGTCTAGGACAGCATTAATCGCGTAAGACGCGAATGCAGACATTTGAGAGGTCAATGGTGCCACCTGCGGAGCAGATGTACGTGTGACCGTGTCGACCTGTGTAAGGCCAGCTGAAATAGCTTGGAGTGCCCATACGGCTGCGAATGCTGGCGCCAACGACGCTCCAATAGCTTCATAGATGGATTTTAACCAGAGCTCCATCTGTCTGTCAGTGGCATCTTTAAGTGCCGCCCCATCTTCCACTGCAACTAGAGATCTGGCTGCAAGCCTGGAGATTGGAGGGTCCACCTTGGGACACTGTGTCCAGCCCTTGACCACGTCAGGGGGAAAAGGATAGCGCGTATCTTTAAGCCGTTTGGAGAAACGCTTATCTGGATAAGCGTGGTGTTTCTGGATTGCGTCTCTAAAGTCAGAGTGGTCCAGAAAAGTGCTTAATTTACGCTTGGGATACCTGAAATGGAATTTCTCCTGCTGTGAAGCTGCCTCCTCCGCAGGAGGAGCTGGTGGAGAAATATCTAACATCTTATTGATGGACGCTATAAGATCATTCACTATGGCGTCACCGTCCGGGGTATCTAGATTGAGAGCGGCCCCAGTATCAGAATCCTGATCAGTTACATCCGCCTCATCACACAGAGAGTCGTCCCGCTGGGACCCTGACCAGTGTGATGAAGTTGAGGGTCGCTCATAGCGAGCCCGCTTAGGTTGTCTGGGACTGTCGTCCGAGTCAGAGCCGTCACCCTGGGGTGCATGTGACACCCCCGGAGCTAGGAAGTGTTCCAGCTGAGGGGGACCAGGGGGCAATGAATCAACAGTGCCCATGGTCTGAGTTACTGGTCTAGACTGCAATGTTTCAAGAATTTTAGACATAGTCATAGACAATCTGTCAGCAAAAGCTGCAAACTCCGTCCCTGTCACCTGGACAGCATTCACAGGTGGTTCTCCCTGGGTCACCTCTAGCAGAGGCCCCGGCTGAGCAATTGCCACAGGGGCCGAGCACTGCACACAATGGGGGTCAGTGGAACCTGCCGGTAGAGCAGCCCCACATGCGGTACAGGCAGCATATAAAGTCCGTGCCTTGGCACTTTTGCTTTTTGCGGACGACATGCTGTTGTCTCCTTGAGAATCTAAGGAGGGTATATATCAGAAATCACCAGCGACCGTACAGTGTAAAGTATTGCCAGCACAAAATACAAAGTACACTATGGCACAAGTGGGGGAGAGCACTTGAGGGCTGCTTACCGCCCGCTGAAAAGCGGGTGTGAGGTCGTAGAATCCCTTGTCTGGGTTTCCCAGCCTCCCCTCTGCAGCTCAGCGTGCAGGCAGGAATGGCTGCCGGCGTCCTGTGAAGAGGGGCGGACCGTGGGCGTGCCACAAACAAAAGTGCGGGAAACTGCGTCCCACTGTGCCTAGTGTAAGGGCTGGAGTATGTAAAACAGACTCCAGCTCTTAGGGCTGCTGGTCTGTACAGCGTCCCGCCCTCCTCCTGACTGGCAGGTCTGGGGGCGGGAACGATACGAACTAGGCCGCAAAAGCCGGGGACTGTAGTAATCTAGCGCGGCCGTCATATATGCACGGCCAGCGCGGAAGTCCCCGGCGCACCACAAATCCCAGCCGCGACGCAGTAAACACTGACCCCCGCGGCCGGATCGGCCGATCGTACTAAGTCTCCTCACTCAGCAGAGCTGTAGTGAGTAACGGCACAAGCGCAGCAGCGCTGTTTACCCCGGCGCACTAACACACCCAGCAATGCTGCAGTGTGCGTGCGGTAAGCACGGGGACACGGAGTACCTTAATGAAGCAGGGTCCTGTCCCTGAGGAAACTCCGCTCCGTATCCAGCAGGTCCTCCAGGGGCTGTGGATGGAGCACGGTCTCAGTGCCCGGAGACCGGTAAAGTCCCACTTCACCCAGAGCCCTAATGGGGATGGGGAAGGAATCAGCATGTGGGCTCCAGCCTCCGTACCCGCAATGGGTACCTCAACCTTAACAAACACCGCCGACCGCAAGTGGGGTGAGAAGGGAGCATGCTGGTGGCCCCCGTATGGGCCCTCTTTTCTTCCATCCGACGTAGTCAGCAGCTGCTGCTGACTAAACAGTGGAGCTATGTGTGGATGTCTGACCTCCTTCGCACAAAGCATAAAACTGAGGAGCCCGTGATCCCACGGGGGGGTGTATAGCCAGAAGGGGAGGGGCCTTACACTTTTAAGTGTAATACTTTGTGTGGCCTCCGGAGGCAGTAGCTATACACCCAATTGTCTGGGTCTCCCAATTAGGAGCGACAAAGAAATGAGAGTTTTCACATCCAAATCGGAGAAAGGGTTTAGGAATCATAGCTCTGTAATCCATAGCCTCCTCTTTTTCAAGGGACCAAAAGTAATTGGACAAGGGACTCTAAGGGCTGCAATTAACTCTGAAGGCGTCTCCCTCGTTAACCTGTAATCAATGAAGTAGTTAAAAGGTCTGGGGTTGATTACAGGTGTGTGGTTTTGCATTTGGAAGCTGTTGCTGTGACCAGACAACATGCGGTCTAAGGAACTCTCAATTGAGGTGAAGCAGAACATCCTGAGGCTGAAAAAAAAGAAAAAATCCATTAGAGAGATAGCAGACATGCTTGGAGTAGCAAAATCAACAGTCGGGTACATTCTGAGTAAAAAAGGAATTGACTGGTGAGCTTGGGAACTCAAAAAGGCCTGGGCGTCCATGGATGACAACAGTGGTGGATGATCGCCGCATACTTTCTTTAGTGAAGAAGAACCCATTCACAACATCAACTGAAGTCCAGAACACTCTCAGTGAAGTAGGTGTATCTGTCTCTAAGTCAACAGTAAAGAGAAGACTACATGAAAGTAAATACAAAGGGTTCACATCTAGATGCAAACCATTCATCAATTCCAAAAATAGACAGGCCAGAGTTAAATTTGCTGAAAAACATCTCATGAAGCCAGCTCAGTTCTGGAAAAGTATTCTATGGACAGATGAGACCAAGATCAACCTGTACCAGAATGATGGGAAGAAAAAAGTTTGGAGAAGAAAGGGAACGGCACATGATCCAAGGCACACCACATCCTCTGTAAAACATGGTGGAGGCAACGTGATGGCATGGGCATGCATGGCTTTCAATGGCACTGGGTCACTTGTGTTTATTGATGACATAACAGCAGACAAGAGTAGCCGGATGAATTCTGAAGTGTACCGGGATATACTTTCAGCCCAGATTCAGCCAAATGCCGCAAAGTTGATCGGATGGCGCTTCATAGTACAGATGGACAATGACCCCAAGCATACAGCCAAAGGTACCCAGGAGTTCATGAGTGCAAAAAAGTGGAACATTCTGCAATGGCCAAGTCAATCACCAGATCTTAACCCAATTGAGCATGCATTTCACTTGCTCAAATCCAGACTTAAGACGGAAAGACCCACAAACAAGCAAGACCTGAAGGCTGCGGCTGTAAAGGCCTGGCAAAGCATTAAGAAGGAGAAAACCCAGCGTTTGGTGATGTCCTTGGGTTCCAGACTTAAGGCAGTGATTGCCTCCAAAGGATTCGCAACAAAATATTGAAAATAACAATTTTTTTTTGGGTTTGGTTTATTTGTCCAATTACTTTTGACCTCCTAAAATGTGGAGTGTTTGTAAAGAAATGTGTACAATTCCTACAATTTCTATCAGATATTTTTGTTCAAACCTTCAAATTAAATGTTACAATCTGCACTTGAATTCTGTTGTAGAGGTTTCATTTCAAATCCAATGTGGTGGCATGCAGAGCCCAACTCACGAAAATTGTGTCACTGTCCAAATATTTCTGGACCTAACTGTATATACACTGTATACATAAAGGGACGATACCTAGATACTAATGGAGAATGTCCTATTGTCCAATCTGATTATCAATATTTCATACTCCTCTAAAGCAAGAGGACAATGGAAAAAATGAATATTTTGTTTAGTATTAAACAACACTGTTTTTTGTCTATTAAAGGCCAAACTGGGTGTAGACATTCGCTTACAGGGCTCACACCAAATGACAGCTCCTCTATAAAATACATATTATCATCTATTAATAATCCAATTGGTGTTGCCTATCTACTTGGATTGTGTTAGTACAATTTACGAATTGTATATTAAAGGCCACTTTACATGCAGAGATAAATCTTTGGCAGATCTGTGGTTGTAGTGAAATCATGGACATATTGTTCCATTTGTAAACAGCCACAAACCTGGCACTGATTGTCCACAATTTTACTGCAACCACAGATCTGCCAAAGATTTATCTCTGTGTGTAAAGTGGCCTTAAAAGTTACGTTTTATGATTACTTATTCCACTAAAGCCGGTGAATTTTTGAACATTAGTTGACATTCTGAGTCTTATAGGTCCTCAACAGTGATTATAATTGTAGAAACCTAAATTATTTATGGCAGGGTTTTTGTCTTCAAATATTAATATAGAGAGATGGCTAGAAGAGGCCAAATTTTTTTTTTTTTGGAGAAAGATCTACCAGTTGAGATACATCCAGTATCAATGCATTTTGCTTTTAAACAACTTTAAACCCCTTTTGTAGTCACCTGAAATACTAAAATTGCTCTTTATGGCCCCATTCAGTAGTAATGTGTGTCATTGTGCTCAAATACAACAGTAATTATGTCACACCCATCTTGTTATATTGTCTCTCACCCTGGTCCCTTTGTTTAATAATTTTCCTTATCCTGGCCCCTTCCTGTAAGAATGTCACCCATCATGGCCACTTTGTTTAATAATATCCCTCATGCTTGCCCATTTCTGTGATAATGTCCCCCATCCTGTGCCTCTTTACTGTAATAGTATCCCTCATTATTGCCATTTCCTGTAATAATGTCCCGAATCCTGTGCCCCTTTACTGTAATAATGTCCCTCATTTTTCCCCTTTCTGTAATAATGTCCCCAATCCTGTGCCCCTTTTCTGTAATAATGTCCTTCATCTTTGCCCCTTCCTGTAATAATAACTCATCCTTACCTCTTACTGTAATAATGTCCCCATCCTGTGCCCCATTCCTGTTATAATGTCCCCCATCCTGTGCCCCTTTCCTGTAATAATGTCGCTTATCTTGGCCCCTTCCTGTAATTATATCCCTCATCTTTGCCCCTTCTTGTAATAATGTCCCCCACTCTGTGCCCTTTTCCTGTAATAATATCCCCCATACTGGCCCCTTTCTGTAATAATGTCCTACATCCGGGCACTTTTTTCCAACAGAGTTAGAAAAAAAAAACGAGTGGCACACTGCTTCAGCTGCCAAGACTTTGATTGGCCAGTGGAGTGTATAGCAAGTGCGGCACAAGGATATGGCAATTCTTTGTGCCACAATACATTTAAGTTGAATGTGCATAGGTGGGTCCTCCTCCTGCACGTCCATGGGCCACCCTCAGTGACTTTTATGCCCCTGCATGGGAGAGTGCTTTCTCAAGATCCCCTCCACTCAAACCCCTTCTTAGGTTGTGCAGATGAGCATGGCAGATTCAAAACTACTGTTCTAACAATCAATTAGGTTCCCAAGAGTGGTATCCTCAGCATTCAAACACTAATGTTCATCAGATAGATATGTATAGCAAGAAAAAATGTTACTAGTTTTGTTGGTCAGGATAAAAATATTCCTGAAAGTGTTAGATCATTCCATACACAGAAGACTATTACCCGATAAGTCAGACCACTACATAAATAAAGAGCACATAGTTTCTTCAGAAGGATATAAGTTGGTTTTAAGCTTAGGTAACACAACTAGGGAAAAAGATATCTGTTTTATACATCAGCAGTTATTAAAATTTACAAGACCAAATATATTTTCCTATGTTAAAGAATTGCAATGTATACATAGAAATCAGATGCTATATGGTTGATGTATATGGGATCCGATTTTATTTGCATACCCATAGACTTCAATAGAGGAATCAGAGACTTTTGTATGCTGCTATTTTTTTCACATAGACTTTGAATCCGTGAAAAAAAACCCTCATCTGAACAGTTCTTTTGAATAATATTGGTATAAGTGCTGTTGTTTTTTTTTGACAGACAGCATTCTGTCCGAAAATATGGTCGAATGAACTTAGCCTTAAAGTGTGCTCACACGAGCATGAAAAACGGACGAGTGCAATGCGAGAAAACCAGCAATTGCTGTTATTAAAAGGAAATTTCAAATCCCAGAGAGATAGGAGACTATGGGAGTACAAACTTATGATGACCTTTGACACATTCAGAGCAGGAATGAATGTGTCTCATGGATTCATGTCTTTTTACATCAATTAAGAGATGTGCTCCTCAGACCATCCGAGGGGCATCACAGGTCTGGACCAGACTCTAATCAAAGGATAATAAAACTTTCACACTGCTTATTTTTGAGCTGCAGCAAAATGTATTGCCACAACAGTTTGTCCTCTTGCCATAGTGATAGTTCTGCTTCACATAACTTGTTTTATTTACTGCCCCATTCTATGTCCTGTTGTGTATAAATATGTGACTCTTCAGATTTTGTGTTATACCATGCCTGATGAAGAGACATCAGTAGTCTCGAAAGCTTGCAATTATTACCATCTTTTCAGTTAGCCATTAAAAGGTATCAACCACTGAGGACTTCAGTTCTTTTAAACAATTTTTTATCTCTACTGGCTAACACAGTACAAATATATATTTTACCTGTATCAAGAAATTGGAGTACCTGCAAATTTATTTTTCAAAAATCAATTTTTTGGGAGGAATAAAGTTACCGTCCCTTTTGTATTTCAAAAGATTTGATCATCTCTCCCTATACCTAATTCATTAATCTCTAGTAATAGTGATGTAGTGATGTCAACCAGTCCTAGAAGGAGGTCCAATTTAAATACTCGTTTTTTAGATTTCTTTGCACAATGTACACACCTGTATCTCCTATGAGTCTATACTTGTATTTCTCTATGTAAACAATTATTTTAACCTTAAAAGTGAAGTGATTATTATATGTCAAAACACAGGATAGGTGATAAATTTATATTCGCTAGTGACCCATTGCAGGGCTTCCCCCTATATCAGCAACATGGATCCTGAGAACATTCCCTCTTCTCTTTGTCACTCCACGTCCAAACTGAGGAGGAACTTAAATGGTGTGATGATTACTTAGAAGTTGAAACTATGCCAAGCTGACAGAGTACATACAAAAGCCATTAGCTGTTTCTGTTTCCCTATAGATACTAAAAGGAGCAATATTGTGCATGTATAACCACCACTCTACGCATGTCAATCATTTCTATTGATTGTGCAATGCAATCGGGCAATCATACATTTAATTTCAAATTTTATTGTCTTTCAAGTAAAACCCTTTAAAGGTAACCTGTCACCTATATATATATAATATATATATATATATATATATATATATATATATATATATATATATATATATATATATATATATAATATGCGTTCTGACCTATCAGCAGACGCATGTGTGCCCTAATTACACCTCCCTACCCATGATTGTGTTGTAAAATTGTTTAATTTGAAAGTAATAAAAAATGTTTTATTACCTTCATATTTCCTATGTAAATAGCAGGGTATTAGGTCACAGGGGCAGCGCCTTGCCCCCGCATACTTTCTGTGGTATCACGCCCCTGTGGGCGTGATATCATGGAGTCACATGAGCGACGTCACAGTCGCTCATTCTATCCTGCGCGCATTGTGGCAGGCTTCTTTTCCGAGTGTTCACGCACCGGCTTCTGAAACTGACAGGGAGAACCCGGAAGAGAAGCCTGCCGCAATAGTAAGTGTAAACGTGCACAGGAAAGAATGAGCGACGGGGACGTCGCTCATGTGACTCCATGGTATCACACCCACAGGGGCGTGATACCACGGAAAGTATGCAGGGGCAAGGCGCCGCCCCTGTGACCAAATACCCTGCTATTTACATAGGAAATATGAAGGTAATAAAAAGTTTTTTATTACTTTCATGTTATCCAATTTTATAACACAGGGATGGGTAGGGAGGTGTAATTAGGGAACACATGCATCTGCTGATAGGTCAGAACGCATATTCTAGGTGACAGGTTCCCTTTAAAAAGATTTCCACTACTAGGATAACTCTTTCTCATCCATATGTTTCCCCGAATTAAAATAAAAAGCCTATACTCAACTCCTGTGCCTGCCACATTCCAGAAGTGTCAGGGCTCACGTTACCAGATCTCATGTGAGGTTGTGACATCATAGATTGTGCCCAATCAATGCTGGCTTCTCTCTCCACAACGTCTGATGCAGGAGTTATCAAAAGGAAGTGAGCGACAGCTGCAACTCTCACTTCCTGTTGATTAGCTCATACTGTATGTCTGAAGGCAGGGAGAGAAATTGGTGGTCATTGAGCGTGGGGCTCTCATGATGTCTTTCACAATGACTATGGGAATATACAAAAAACTAAATAGTTTTCAAAGCCAGCTTACCCGTACACTCCTGTGTGTGGATCCCAGTATCAATCCAGAAGATAGTCCACACGGAAAACTAGAGCAGGAGCCAGCCACGGGAAATCCAAATGAAAAAACTTTAGAACTCCAGCGGACAAATTTGAGGATGCAGATATATATTAAAAAATTTTTTGCATTTGCAAATCTTTATTTTGAAAAACTTCCATAAAATTGGAGCCACACTTCTGGGTGGTGAAGGAAAGAGATTAGGAGTGGTAGCCTGCTTGGACTACACGTTTCGGCGTACAAGCGCCTTCTACATGGGCAGGGAGAGAAATTGGTGGTCATTGAGCGTGGGGCTCTCATGATGTCTTTCACAATGACTATGGGAATAGCAGCAAACCAAGGCTCCTAAGCTGACCCTCAGGCTGGGGGCCCCTATGCCTAGGTCTATATGCCTATACCTAGTCTCAGTGATATCCCCTAAGGTTGGGATGCCTGAATCTCTTTACTGGCACTGCTGCTAAGCAGCCCTGATCTAATACCCTGTCTCCCAGTGGGGACCGGGACAGGAGTGAGATTAATATCAGATAAATAGACAGACAAAGGAAACTAAAACTCTGTCATACAGGCCATGCTAATAGATGTATAAGACAATAAAAGATGGGAAAAACAAGAGCAGGGAGGAAACAATAAGATGACTGTCAAACTCCACAACCACTCCAGGCAAAAAGCACTCAGACCAATGCAGTATAACCTATAGCTGGCAAAGGCAGATTTTAAGAGAATTAAATGATTACATCTAGGGATGGCCAGATTAACTAATCACCCAGAATAGCGTAGTCAATAATCTGACAGTAAATATCACAGTAGAGGTAGAGGATTTCATCCAGCTTTAATTTGGGAGGAGCAGATGTGATTGGCCTCCCCACCACATGTCATCAAAGGAGCCTAACAAGCAGGCTAGCAGAATTTAAATCTGGCTAGCCTAACTATGACTGAGCAGACAGAAGGTCGATGCCTGAGTCTGCCTGTGTTCATCAGAGACACCAGAGAAACCTTCAGGCGGAGTATGAGAATCTGCAACGTGAACAGAGCCTGAGACCGCCAGGACAATCGGTAAAGTTTGTGCAAACCTCCGTGTGACAACCTCACATTAGCCACGGTAGCACAAGCCTTGACAACAGTGGAACAGCGCAGGCACCGGAGGTGAGTATCGCCATTTTTATTTTAATTGGGGGAAACATGTGGCTCGAGAAGGATTGTCCAAGTAATAGTCAAGCCCTTTAAGTAATAGATTTCAGCACATATGAACAGTATCTACCTTTGGTTAATCTTATTTTGCATTTTGCTCTTTCGTCCATGGAATAACTGTTTAAATACTAACATTTCTAATAAAAATTATATTATGTATGTTAAAGTGCTGAGCAGATATTCACACTTAGTTTAAGTCATAATTCTCCGGATAAATGCTAACCTTTTCTCATAAAACAATTATACTGAAATAATTGCACGAGCCTTTGTAAGACAGATTCAGGTTCCACCAGACACTGTAATTTTTTACAGCACCATTTTATTTAAACACAGACATGAAGTTACTGTACATTTTATTCTTCGGCTGCCAGACACCAGACTGGCTGGCAAAATAATGTGTCTGACCTTCATAGAGAAAATGGAGTTCTCACTAGGCTGTGTCTGTGACATCAGAATATAGCTCAGAAACGGGTTTGTATAAGTACAGGTTTTATTCTTATACTCACAGTCAGGGATGGTGTCATGGGTGTACTCTCTGCACGCTACACAGGTGGCTTTAACCAAGCAGAGCAACCAGGTATTATTTAGACATTACATAACACTATTATCAGATTACTTGTATATTGGTATTATGGCTTGACACTATATATGTCTGTAATTGCACTGTATAGCACCCTTACAAAAATAATTGTAGTTCATTTTTTTCTTATAGTGCTTGTTTAGTACATAGTATTTAAAAAAGGACATCAAATTTATCATGAACTAGACATATGATGTCATAATAAAATGTGTTTTTTTTTGTTTGTTTTTCAATTTTGCTTTTCTGGTGCAGAGATATCAGCAATAGTGATGGGCGAACCCCCAGATGTTTGTATTCGGGAGACTCGCCCGAACGTTTTGTAAAGATCGAGTTTGGGCTTTGAAATAACGCAAACTTGCGTCAAAACACCGAACTCTGGCTTTACAGTTATGGGATGGGGCAGGGGGGCTGTAAAATAAAGAATATAGTTAATAATAAGCGTTGTCATTATACTTATAGGTCCTGCAACGCGTCCTGCAGACTCTGTATAATAGCCGCTTATGCTTCTGCGTTCGATCATTGCTGTGCCCTCCTGGTAACCAGCACTGACTTACAGGACCTTCAGTGATGTCATAGCCATGTGACCAGTCAGGTGTAATGTTGTATTACCTCGTTAGTTACAGACTGGTCACATGGCTATGACATCATGGAAGGTCCTTTTAACTGAACTTTGACTGTCACTGTGCGAGTGTCGTCGCATCGGCATCACCTGGTACGGCCACACACTGTTCTGACTGGAGCGGTCGGCTGTGTATATTTCTATGCAGCTGAGGGGCTCCTGTCCGGAGAGCATCAGGCCATACTGGCTGATAACGATGTGAGACTCGCAGGAGTCATGCCCTCACTGTCAGCCTGCTTCTTGCTCTTCACAGAGCGATGTAACAGAGCTGGCAATGCTCTCTGCTTCTCTCTCAGTAGAACCGCATGTCTTTACAGAGTGATGAAAAAGAGCTGACAATGCTCTACCTGTGGACTATGTCGCGTCGGACAAAGGAGTTTTTCACAATAAAGATGTAGTCTCTAAATGTTTTTTTTGTTTTATCTCTAATAAAAAAAAAAATTCTGTGTTGGTTTTTTTTTTACTGTTTACTAGAAATTCATGGTGGCCATGTCTAATTTGGCGTGACTCCATGAATTTCAGACTTAGTACCATCTGAGAATACAAAGCTGATATTAACCCCTTTATTACCCAGCGTGCCACCGCCATCAGGGCTGCTGGAAGAGCCGGGTAAAGAGCCTGGAAATGGTGCTAAAAAACAATGCGCGATTTAGAGGGGAGGCTGTGGGCTGTGGAGAATCCCAGCCCCCAGCTGCCTGGTTTTATCTGACTGGTGATCAAAATACGGCGGGACCCATGCTTTTTTTTTAAATAATTAAAAAAAAACAAAAAACAAAAAACGTAATGGATTTTCCTGTATTTTGATTGCCAGCCAAGGTAAAGCCAGGCAGATGGATGTTGTGAAAGTCATCCGAGTGGGTGCTAGTATGGAGCTCCCTCTGATGGCCAGGAATGGTAATGAAGCTGAGTCTGAATCTGTGACTCAAACATGTGTTGAAATTAATTAGGAATCCAGGAAGTCCTATTGCAGATCAGCCTAGAGTATTTAGGAGACCAGTTTCTGCCTGGCGGCCGCCGGTGGTGGGTATTTCCTGCTGATTCTGAAGATGGCTGGAAGTTTTCCCTTCAGTTTCTACCATTTATTCTGTGTCTGAATCTACTCTAGATAAGTTTGCTAGTTTCTGTGCTTAATTGCTGGAATTGCACTTAAGGGTGTTTCTGCTTATTCTATTTTGTTCTGTGTTTTGGTTTCTTGTATGTGAGGATCTGTCTCTCTGCTTTTGTGAGCAGGGCAGTTCCTCCAGCAAGAAAGGGAGCTTGCTCCCTGTTCATGTTTGGATTATTTGCACTTTATAATATTATTTTTTTTTCCAATTTAAAGTTTTATTGAGTTTTAAAGAATACATTAAAGGAACATGGATCCATCTTATAACTGACAATGCGAAACCAAAGTCTATGCGACACAACACATTCGCAAACGTCATGACAATATGTAAATGATTGGTATGATACATGGATAGTCGTTTTGAACCACAAAGAATAATAAGCCAAAGAGGAAAGGTGAAGAAGCAGTATGATCATGAAAAATAGCAAAGGAAGGATAAGTCAGGGCAAGAGGGGAAGAGATAGAGTGTAGAGCGCATCGGCCGGGTCTGATACTTTGTCCGCTGGACCAAGACATGTTGGAAGGGTGGTGTTTATTATCTGAAGTAGCACTTTAGAATACTATTTGTTCTGTGATTTTGTTTCTTCCCATTATATCTGCAGTTCTGTTTAAAGTGCCTGGCACAATTGTAACGGATATAGTGGAGAAACACCGTGTGGTCTTAGGACTTTTTTCTATCAGGAGTTTTGTATTTTTTTTCTACAGTTTTTTGCTGGCCACAATCAGTTATCTGTCCTCTCCTGTTGTATCTTGTAAGTCAGGTCTCACCTTTGCTAATCTATATTTTCTATCTGTGTATTGTGTTTTCTTACATCACCATCATTACACGTTGGGGGCTTGCTATTTCTTTGGGGACTGCTCTGAGGCAAGTTAGGATTCCTCATTTCTATCTTTGAGGTGTAGCAATTTTCTCCGGCAGTGACGAGGTGTCTAGGTGTGTTAGGTATATCACACTGCTTCTTCTAGTGTTGTTCTGTGGCAACCCGTAGCCATCCGCTATATCTGCTCTGAGAATCAAAAAATACCGTGGAGCGATATCTCATTTTTTAAAATAATTTATTTTTATACAACTATATATTGTGTACATATATACATATATACACAGATCTGGCAAAAATTAAGAGACCTCTGCAAAATTTTCATTTTTTTCTGATTTTTCTCTTTACAGGTATATTTTTGAGTGAACTGTAAGTTGTTCTTTTATTTTATAAATTACTGACAACATCTCTGAATTTCCAAGCAAAAAATGTTGTATTTATTTTCTGAAAATAGTAGTTTATAGAATAAAACAACAATTTACATTTTACTCCAAAATATATCCATAAAGAGAAAAATCAGAAAAACTGAAAATTTTGCAGTGATCTCTTGATTTGTGCCAGATGCGGAAACAGAAGCGTCCGGGAGACAGCGTCTGCAGGACACATCACGGGACCTGTAAGTATAATCATTATGTTTTGTAATAATGTGCTTTTTTTATGGCCCCTGGACCAAACTGGACCTGAACTGTAACAAAAACTTCCCAGAAAGCTCGTGTTCGGGATCGTGTGCACGAACACCAAGTGTTCGGTACAAATCCTGAACTTTACAGTTCACGTTCGCCCATCCCTAATCAGCAAATAAATAATTTGGTAGCTAAAAAGTTAATTTTAAGTTCAATTGGGCATCATCACATTTCCACAGGAGTAGCCCGTTTTAAGCTTTGGTGGGGGCATGATCTTTTTTTCCTTGAATGTTGTTGCCTGCTTATGATTGGTCAACATCCTACAGGGGAAAAAAGTTCACATTTCTAATGAAATCTCTCTGATGAGACCCACTTGGACTTAGTAGGAATTATCTCATTATTTACCAAATACCGTAATTTCTAATGTCGCCACAATGGAGAGGCAATTATTTAGAAAAACAAGAAGTTTTAATCCACTCTGCAGCCACTATTACATCATGTGTCCATCATGAAAAATTCAATGAAAGCCCTTTTTAAGCTTCATCTATATAATTAAATGTTTAACAACTTTCTAATATGCTTTATGTAAAAATTACTTATAGATATCAAAACCTCTGTTGGCAGACATTCAATATGAATTTTTAACTGTGAGAGTTTAACGGAAAAAGTATGTTGAAAAAGAAAGCGAGAGAACCACTTTCAAGCGTTCTCTGCAAGCACCCACAATTTACAATATTGGTTGATGAGCTGTGCAGATTTGGGACAATAATCTGAAGTTACTCTATGTGACCTCAGAATGCCGATTCGTAGCAGTGTCACACTGTCACAATTTTGCAGTCTGCAATCCCATGCATAGTGTAGACTTTTGTCCCAAGCCTGGATAAGACATGACACATCCTAACATACTTTGGCATAAAAATAAATATATTATTAAAATAATTTATATTTTCCAAATGCAGGAATATCGAGAGAGAGAGGGAGAGAGAGAGAATGTTTTAACGTATTTTTATTACTTTCTGCAAAGTCAAAAGTTTACATACACTTAAGGGGGCTTTACATGGTAGCGATATCGCTAGCAATTTGTAGCGATAGCGAGCGTGTAAGTACCCGCCCCCGTCGCGCATGCGATTGTTTGTGTCGCTGCCGTAGCGAACATTATCGCTACGGCAGCGTCACACATACTTACCTGGTCAGCGGCGTCGCTGTGACTGCCGAACAATCCCTCCTTCAAAGGGGAGGGATGTTTGGTATCACAGCGACGTCACCACAATGTCACTAAGCGGCCAGCCAATCAAAGCGGAGGGGCGGAGATAAGCAGGACGTAACATCCCGCCCACCTCCTTCCTTCTGCATTGTGGCCGGCGGCAGGTAAGGAGACGTTCCTCGCTCCTGCAGTGTCACACATAGCGATGTGTGCTGCCGCATGAGTGATGAACCACAAGGATAAACAACCCTTACCAATTTTTGAGTTTGGGACGACCTCTCCATAGTGAACGATTTTCACCATTTATGAGGTCGCTTAAGGTCGCTGGTCAATGTCACACGCTGCGATATTGTTAATGATGCCGGATGTGCGTCACTAACAACTTGACCCCGACGACCAAACATTAACGATATCGTAGCGTGTAAAGCCCCCTTAAGAGTACTATGTCTGTAAACAATATGGAACAGCCCATACGATAATGTCATGTCTTTGGAAGCTTCTGATAGGTTTAATGGCAACATCTGAGTTAATTAGAGACACACCCATGGATGTATTTTAATGCATACACAAAACACACTGCTTCTTTGTGTAGCATCCAGGGAAAGTCAAAAGAAATCAGCCAAAATCTCAGGAAGGGTATTGTGTACTTGCACAAGTCTGGTTCATCCTTGGGTACAATTTGCAGATATTTGAATGTGCTTCATTCATCTGTATAAGAAATTATATGCAAGTACAAACAAGAAGGGAATGCCTAGCAATCATACCGCTCAGGAAGGAGATGGGTTCTGTGTACTAGAGATGAACATGCTTTGGTCAGACATGTGCATATCAACCCAAGAACAAAAGCAAAAGACCGTGTGAAGATTCTAGCGGAAGCTGGTAAGATTGTGTCATTATCCACAGTGAAACGAGTACTGTATCAACATGGGCTGAAACACCACTCCAAAATTGATGCCTTCATGATTAAATAAGATTATGTGGCAATACTGAAACAACATCTCAAGACGACAGCCTGGAACTTAAAGTCTGGATGGAATTTCTTCCAAATGGACAATGACAAGAAGCATACTGTCAAACTGGTTTCAAAGTGGCTTAAGGATAACAAAGTAAATCATAATAAAAATTTATGAGCAAAGCTGAAAAGGCCAATATGAGCAAGACGACCTACAAACATGGCTCAGTTATACCAGTTCTGTCAAAAGGAATGGGCCCAAATTCCTACCAACTATTGTGAGAAGCTTGTGGAGAGATATCAAAAACGTTTGACCAAAGTCAAGTCATACAGTTTAAGGTCAATGGTACCAAATACCAATGAAATGTATGTAAATGTTTGACTTTGCAGAAAGTAATAAAAACTTGGAAAGATTCTGTGAAGGGAAACGTTTCCAGCTACACTATGGCCAATAAAGGTTGTTATTTTTGCAAAAACTGGAGCGCTGCCTTCCTTATATGTTTTCTATGTATTAAGTGATTGAAAGGTTGCTTGGCAGGCCATATATATATATATACACATTTATTACAAATGCCATAGTAGATTTCCATCTGTTCCTCATCCCTTACCCATTAACATATACTTTTTTTTGTACTGCATGAGGACAGAAATTACTTAATTGGTCTAATTATAGACTGTATTAGCAAGTCTACTGTGATTCAGTAAAAGATAAAGCGTACCTGTCATTTCTTCAAAATATTAATAATATATACCGTAGAATAATGTACAATAGCTCTGATGCTTCTATTTATGTTCTGATTAATTTTGGAGCACATACCTATGTTATTTTCATGCAGACAGACCATCGACTGTGGCATACTTACCAGTCATTCATATGTTATGATAGGTTACCTCAGTAGACCTTGCCATTGCTGCAGTGACAAACGGGATGCAAGTACATATGAGCGGATCTTTTCAAACTCAGCTAAATTCTCAAAATTTCCACCCAAATTTCAATTTTTTGAATAAATAAAGATGCCCTTGGTGGTAATTCAGACATGTTTTGAACTCTGTATTGCAAACACAACCTTTTTGATGTCCTAATGACTTCAACATATTTGGCTAGGGGAAAACGAGAGGTAAACAGAGGTAACAAACAGCATATTTAGCAACACACTGTATTATCAGATTGTTTCGTGTCCTAAACTGTATAAAACATAGGTAAGGATGGTTGACCTCGGGGAGATCAACATCCAACACCGCGGAGACACCATCACGTGTTTCTCAACGCAGTGACACTAGAACAAGGCCCCCTGGGAAAATATGTAAAACAAGAATGCCGCGTAGACACCATCACATGTTTCTCAACGCTGGCAGGAAACTAGCCAGATCTTTCACTGGGAAGGAAAAACCACGGGAAGGGCAGCCTCCAGTCAAGGAGACCGCCTATGCCAAACATGGTATCGATCCACATTCAGCTGTTTCAGGGTATTTGCCCCTCATCAGTGTGGAGTAGGAAACTGGTTAGTGGGAGCAATGCCTAGTAGAAGACTACATAGGTAAGGATGGTTGACCTCGGGGAGATCAACATCCAACACCGCGGAGACACCATCAGGTGTTTCTCAACGCAATGACACTAGAACAAGGCCCCCTGGGAAAACTAAACTGTATAGTCTAAAAATTATCCCTTTGGTGGGGGAGCATGCATTACTGTTGTTTATAGACAGGTGGTGTAAACTAAACAAGCTGTGGCATTTTCACACTGTTTTGTGCAACAATTATCATTGTTTGGGGAATATAAAGAGCTTTACACTTTACAAAATGAAGAACCAAGAGCTTTTGCATAAGCCATCCAAAAATTATCCTTTTAATTAGAGAGACAAAACAGCAGTTCGCAATTCGCATTATCGCCAACTCCGAACACGAACTTTACAAAATGTTCGGGTGAGGCTCCCGATCCCGAACATCGGGGGGTTTGCCCATCACTAATTCTGAAATAAATTGGGCAGGTATGGCTGTGTATTAGCTGTGGACGAGCAAATCAGCAAAGAGCTAAGGTGGGGCCGGCAATGATATGCTTGGTAGTTTATGGTGAATACTGGTAGCCCCAGTAACAGTAATACAGTGTAGATGAGATGATAAACAGGAAGTAGATGCCCTACAGGATGTATTTCATTGGCATTGGCATTTGCAGCAGCATAGTGTAGACCAACGGTGCCCAACCTGTGGCTCGGGAGCCACATGTGGTTCACGAACCAGTGATATGTGGCTTGCGGTTGCCTTGCAGCTTGGTGCGTAAGCACCAGGTCTAACA
The DNA here is from genome assembly GCF_048569485.1 of Anomaloglossus baeobatrachus. Classification (NCBI taxonomy): domain Eukaryota; kingdom Metazoa; phylum Chordata; class Amphibia; order Anura; family Aromobatidae; genus Anomaloglossus; species Anomaloglossus baeobatrachus. The sequence goes on along the minus strand of NC_134354.1, from coordinate 82,291,044 downwards.
AACTGCTATGAAGAGCAAGACTCTAGATGGTGACTTTTGCAAACAGCCAAATATAGAAGAGCAAATCTAAATGGGGGTAAAGTAGGAACCCCTGAATCTTGGTATACTGCCTCAGTGTGATTTCTATGGAAAATCTTTGGCTGTCATTCTACCGGTATTGGAGGCTCTGGGTGTCACCACTGTGAGGATGCAGAAGCTAAATGTGACTTGCGACCCTCTCTCAGACTGAATGTGGTTCATAACCCTTTTTCAGAGCTGAATGTGGTTTAGAAAGGTTGGGAACCTCTGGTGTAGACAATAGTCAATAGAGTGTTAGCTAAGCAGGCAGACAAATTTCATGGCCGAATGAACAATTACTATCAACACTCGGTGCATGAAAGTATGCCGTGATCCATGCCTGATTCCTTTTGGCATGTGTTAGGTCTTCCATTTTTGTGACAGATAACCTGGTCCATTTTAGTGTGACAAATCCTCTGGCCGCAGTAAATACCCACTCTGACATGACACTGGAGGCTGTATGTGACAGTACACCCATAGCAAACCGTGCAAATTCTTGCCATTGGTCGAATTTGTTGATCCAGAAATCATTGGGGTCAGGGTTCAGGATATCTGCATGAAAATGAGCACAGTCTAGGTACAACTGAACTTTCCTGCTCATATGATGCATCTGTGTTTGCTGAAATGCAATGGCAGAAATACATCTGGTCCATCATGTTAAACTGCTGCTGCAGCCTCAGCTATGTATTATAGCCCTAACGCAGGCACAAAATGAGAGATGTCCTTGCACTCAAGGAAGGTATAACCTTATATCTTTATTATATCACGCTGATTCAACCAACTGAACGTTTCAGCTCATCCCGAGCTTTACACAGCATAACCTTATACTTTTATTATGTCACACTGATCCAACTGAATCTTTCAGTTCATTACATGCTTTTCAGAGCAATACTGGTGTGGAAAGCTTGGGATAAACTGAAACTTTCAGTTGGATCAGAGTGATATAATAAAGATATAAAGTTTTACTTTCGCACAATGCCAGAACGTCTCTGACTTTGCATGATTCATCCTTCTCGTGCACCATCTCTACAGTGCCAATCATTTTGGAATTCTAATTCAGGCACAGGTCGGGGAATAGTGTGTCAGTGTGGATCGGAGTAGAGGGGTCTGCTGGGCAGTCATGGGGGTAGTAGACGTTTGTTCAGCAAAAGCTTTGTAGAGCAGATAAAAAGTTGATCCTGGTAGTCAGTCAATTTGGACTCCTCTTTAAAAATGAAATAGTGATCAGTAATCCACTAACGGTCGTGTTACACAAGGAAATGGATAGTATATGAATGAACAACTCCTGTCACTCACTTATGTCATAAATCTTGATTCTTTTATTCACAATTTGACAAGTTTCAGGCCCTCTAGAGGTTTCAACAGCAATAAAATGATCAACACACGAATTCAACACATAGTAAATCTCATTAATAAATCATCAGTGCTAATACGTGAGTGCAAGGAGTTCTTCATCCCGTTTTAAAGCTTGATAAAATTCCCTCATTTTACTTTTATAGCAAGGGTTTAAAAATGTGGCTATCCATTAGTCATCTTCATGTGAACAATATGTCTTTCCTCTCAAAAGCATTGCCATATACAGCTTCCCATGTCTGCAGTGCAACAAAAGACATCATTGTTTACATTTTGTCACCTTACTATGACGGTTAGTTGTAATGGTCAGCATCATAATCATAATAATTTTCGCTTTGACTGTCTGCCATGTTTCTGTTTGCACTAAACCTGTGTCCTCCTCCACTTTCACCTGCTCCTTCTCCTCCTCTTCCAATTACTGTACCATGTGACATAGACCTTGAGGGTCCCCATCAAGCACAGGGCAGTGCTGAACAGGTGCAAATTGATGTTCTTTCTCCATTTTCTCTTGCATAAATCAACCCTGAAGTAGCACACTACAATCAAATTGGGTCTTTTCCCATACATATGCTGTATTCTGTGAGCTACTATCCATACCCAGTATAGGAATATAATGATTCTTTGGCCAGCCCCTATGTTATAAATTACCTGTGATAGCACCCCTGTTTTGCTGTGCTACATGATAAGAAAGTATTGCTGAAAGGCATTATGCTGCGCCAGATGCAATTAACCCAGTCAGTGTGTGTTCAGTATGTATAAGACAGGGATTGGCTTCTTTTTTTTTTTTTGCCAATCCTGGCAAATCAGATTATAGTTTGTTTGAATTTGCATGGAACCACAGACTTTTGGAAATTCAACTTGATTTCAATCCTCTGTCAAACAATCCGCTCATCTCCTCTCTGCAATCTTCTATGAGTTGTTGCAATTTTCTGCATCATGCCTTTTCTTTTTTTAAAGTTAATCTGTCAGCAGGTTTTTGCTATAAAAGCTGCATCCAGCTTTCTGTATGTGTTAAGACAGAAAGTTCAGGCATGCCTATGTTGTCACAGTCTGATCTTTTGTTCATTAGCTATATTTTAGCATCTGGACCCTTGTTTTTGCTGTGGATAGATGGCTGCACCCAGTAATCTAAGGGCTGCTTTACACGCAGCGACATCGCTAGCGATGTCGCTCGTGAGAACACCCGCCCCCGTCGTTTGTGCATCACGGGCAAATCACTGCTCGTGGCGGACAAAATAGCTAGTACCCATCACACATATTTACCTTCCTAGCGATGTTGCTGTGGCGGCGAACAGCCTCTTTTTTAAGGAGGAGGTTCGTTCGCCATCACAGCGACGTCACAATAGAAGCGGAGGAGCGGAGATCAGCCACATGAAAGACACACCCACCTTATTGTCGGCTGGACGCAGGTATGTTGTTGTTCGTCGTTCCCGGGGTGTCACACGTAGTGATGTGTGCTGCCTCAGGAACGACCAACAACCTACGTCCTGCACCAGCAACGATATTTGGGAAATGAACGACGTGTCAATGATCAATGATTGGATGAATAATTTTGATTGTTAACACTTGCTCATAGGTGTCAAACAAAATGACGTCGCTAACGACGCCAGATGTGCGTCACGAATTCCATGACCCTGGCTACTTATTGTTACCGATATCGTTGCATGTAAAGCCCCCTTAAGTGATAGTTTGTTGGATTCAGAATCTCCTTGCCTACATCATGCTGCTCTCAGATGAGGTAGGAAAAACCTAATGACAGATTTGGTTTAATTTCTAGAGCTGCAGTGTCAACATCTATATGCCTATTCTCTGTATACCTTACATTGAATGTTTCATCCTAACACTTTAAAAAAAAATCTAATTTATCTATTCTTTTAATTCAGTTTTTTGTGAGTGTATATGTATTGGTTGGAGTGATTCTTGGACATTGTGTTGAGGACGTGTCATGAAGTTGTGATTATTTGAAAGTAGCATGGTTTATGTCAAAGACAACTTTGATTTTTGGCTCAGTTCCTTATCCTAATGAGTAGATGGAAGTGACAAAATGGTGAAAAAGGAGAAATCCATATGATGGCCAGCTGTATTAATAGTTAGGCTATGTGCCCACATGACTCTGTACCCGCGGATATATCGGCAAGTACGGCCACAGGTTTCTCGCAGCAGCTCCCGGGAATCTGCAGCTAACCATAGCTGCGGGATGTCAACAAAATATCTGCGAAAAACCTGTGGACATTTGTGTGATTTACCTGCGGAAGTTCTGGCCTCTATCTCCATAGTGGAGGGTCGGGAATTCCACAGATATTTCCGCAGGAATAATTGACATGCAGTTACGAGCAGCTGCGGGACATTTGCAGCATATTCCGCAGCCACACATACCACATATTGGACACAGCACTCCCCATGTCCCATAGGATAACATGGGGAGTGTCTGTACTTGCAAAAACCTTTGGATTTATCTAGAAAATCCAGATAAATCCGCAGGTTTTCAGCGGCAAAATCCGCGGTACAGAGTCCCGTGGGCACATAGCCTTATGGTTCCTTTTGCATGGTTGATCCTGATCAATTACACCTAAACATGGACAGTATCTTCTATATTTTATTAGACTGTGGGAATGTCACAAGCAGGGAAATCTTCTGAGCTACTGCTAAAAGTTGCCTAACAAGGAGTATTAAAAAATTGATAATAATGATACAGCACAGCTTGGTCACAGAGGTAGAGGATGGAGATTTACATCCTACATTGTAATTTGTAAAAAGTTTTAGACATTACAAAGATCGAGAATAGGAGGCACAAGAAGGGAGTTTGCTTGAAGGGGAGTTTCACTCGCTATCTGCTTTGTACAGCAGATTACAGGCTCCAGATGTCTTTGCTTCCTGTGATCCAGCTCTGCTTCTTTGTTACTTGAGATGGATTAGACTTAACAACATCTGTTGGTTGAGAATTTAGGGCATTTTTACAGGGCTAGCAAAAGATTTTTTGTAAATAGAGTGATTTCCAATTTTGCTACATAGTACACTGACTATCAAAAAGGAAATACGCCTATTGATAAAACAGAAACCATTTAAAAAGTGGATAGATCTCAACATGCACAATGGCTCAGTAACTCACACTTTTGCCTCGTAGGACCAGAGTCATCTACAAGAAGCTTGTATGTACTGCATTTATTTGCGTAGTCTTTTTCCTGTTTTCTCCCACACCAAAAATATACTGGAACCCTTCAATGGATGCCATTGATTCTGAGATTTGTTTTTCATGATATATTGTAGTGGTATATTTACGATAATATTTTTTGGATTTATTTGTGAAAATATCAGTAATTCGGAGAACATTTGGAAAATTTTCCAATTTTTAAACTTTGAATTTTTTGGAACTTAACCAGAGAGTTATGTCAGACAAAATAGTTATAAATAACATTTCCCACATGTCTACTCTGCATTGGCTCTATGTTTCAAACATAGTTTTTAGGGCACTAGCATGGTTCAAAGTTCATCAGTAATTTCTCATTTTTCCAACAAAATTTACGAAATCATTTTTTTAGGGACCACATCACATATAAGGGGCCGATGTGACAGAAAATAACCAAAAGTGATATCATTCTAAAACTTGCACCCCTCAAATTGCAAAACTTTATTAATCCTTGAGGTGCTTTAAAGGAACTAAAGCATAGTAGAAGTAAAAAAATAACATTATACTTTTTCCCATAAAATTGTTACTTTAGCCCCAAATTTTGCTTTTTTACAAGAGTAAAAGGAGACAATCCACCATTTAATTTGTTATGCAATCACTCCTGAATGCACCAATACTTAATATGTGGTGGAAAAGTACTTTGTTTGGGCGCACAGCAGGGTTCGGAAGAGAAGTAGCGTTATTTGACTTTTTAAGCTTAAAATCTGCTGGAATCGATAGCAGATGTCTTGTCGTGTCTGCAGAGCCCCTGATGTGGCTAAACAGTGGAAACCCCCCAAAAGTGAGGTTATTTTGGAAATTAGACCCCTCATGGAATTTATCTATATGTGAGGCGAGTACCTTGAAAAAAAATAAAAAATCAGATTTTTTCCACAAACATGTTGCTTTAGCCTCATATTTTGCATTTTCACAAGAGTAATGCGGGCTTTACATGAGACGAGCTATCGTGCGATGCATCGTCGGGGTCACGGTTTTCGTGATGCACATCCGGCATCGTACACTATGTTGTCTCGTGTAACACCTCTGAGCGACACAGTATCGCTCACAAATCATGAGTCATGTAAGCGTCACTCAGTTTTAAAATATTGTTTAATTAAAATGGCGCCGGTTGTTCATCATACCTGGGGTAGCACACATTGCTCCGTGTGACACCCCGGGAACGATGAACACAGCTTACCTGCATCCCGCAGCTCCTGCTGGCTATGCAAAAAGAAGGAGGGGGGCGGGATGTTATGTCCCGCTCATCTCCTCCCCTCCGCTTCTATTGGCCGGCGGCTGTTTGATGTCGCTGTGATGCCGAACGTCCCTCCCCCTTCAGGAAGAGGATGCTCGCCGCCCACAGTGAGATCACACAGCAGGTAAGTATGTGTGACGGGGGTTTCACAACTTTATGCGACACGGGCAACGATTTGCCCGTTACACACAAACGACGGGGGCGGGTACGATCAATCGTGAAATTGCACGATCGGTCGACTCGTGTAAAGCCCGCATAACAGGAAAAATGCACAATAAAATTTGATCAGCAATTTCTCCAGAGTACACCAATATCTAATATTTAGTGGAAAACTACTGATTGGGTGCATGTTAGGGCTTTGAAGGGACAGGGTGCCATTTTTATTTAAGAACGCAAAAATCATCTGGAATCGATACTGGATGCCATGTCGCGTTTACTTAGCCCCTGATGTGCAAATCCCTGACAAGCAACTCAATTTTAAAACTAGACCCATCAAGGAATTTATCTAGCTGTGTGGTGTGCACCTTGAACCCGTTGGTGCTTCCCGAAATTTTATAACGTTGAGCCATGAAAATAAAAAAAATAAGTTTTTCAACAAATATGTTGTTTTAGCTCTAAATTTTTTGAATCACATATATTCGACTGTGAAATAAAAAAATGAGTATTTTTTCACCCAATTGTTGCATTGGCCCCTAAGTTTTAATTTTCCAAAATGGTAGTAGGAGAAAAGATTTTGCAATACAATTTCTCCTGAGTTTGCCAATACCCCAATAGAAGTCTAAAAGTACTTTTGAGGCACAGTGCAAAACTCAGAAAGGAAGGAGCACCATATTGGATTTCAGATTTAATTGGAATGGTTTTGGGCTTTGATTTTGTGCACATCTTGGGAATATTGTCTGAATCCCATTTTTAGGAAATTTACACAATATCTCTGGTGTAAGGGCTCAGTGTAGAGTACAGGATAAATGTGAGTCATGTTGTGCTGCACTCTTTGAGTGGCGGAATAAACAAATCAACAACAGAAGTTGAAAAAGTGGTTTTACCACTTTTTTGTACTCTGCTAACCTTGCGATATAAGTGATTATGAGGCTTTATTACTCATATCAGTACAATTACAAGACCAGATTTATATAGTTTATTACACTAAAATTGCTTTTTTACAAAATAAAGGTTTTTTCATTACCGGATTTTGAAGGCTATAGTTTTCTTCTTCTGCCTACTGAATCATATGAGGGCTTTTTATTCTGCCGGATGAGTTGGAGGTTTTTTGGTACCATTTTGGTACCATTTTTTCTATTCTGCTTTTTATGAGGCAGAATCAAAAACATACAGCATTTGAAGAATTTATCTCTTTTTTTTTTACTCCATTCACTGTAGTAAAAGTGATGACATCTTTATTCTTCAGGTCAGCACAATTACAGAGAGACCACACTTTTTTTATGTTTTGCCACTTTTATATCATAAAAACAAAATAGTTTTTCCATTGCTGTATTCTGAGAGTTATAACTTTTTTATTTCTTCGCTGATAGAGCTGTATTGCAGCTTGATTTTTGTGAGACAAGACAATGTTTTTATCATAACCATTTTTATTTATATGCCACTTTTTGGTTGCATTTTTCCACTTTTTAAGTGGCATGATGAAAAAGCATAGTTTTTTTACCAGGTTTTTTTTTACAATGTTCACGGAAGAGGTTAAATAGTGTAACTGTTGTGGGCAGGGGGACATACCGTGGCAAGGGGGGGAGGGCTGCTCGAGCGCTCGGATCCGGGGACATTGCGGTGGTTCGAGGGGAAGCCGGATCCGGGCACAAGCACCTGACTATCGCCCGCAAGTGAAAAAGGGGGAAGATATATATAGGGGAGGTTTGTCAGTGATGCCACCAGTGGTGTGTGGTGATTGTTGGTGACACCGCCGCTGCCGCTGGAGGTGATGCCTGGGACCGATGGAGTGGGGCAGCTGGATTGTTATCCCCTCCACGGGTAGGGGAGGTGTTGTCCCGAGGCCCCAATACAGGTGGGATGGTGCTGCGGAGCGCAACTTGCAGGGTCAGACCGGATGGTCTTGGTGTCCTCACAGTTCCTGAATAAATTCACACAGAGTCCAGATGGTAAACCAAATTGCCAGTGACTGGTGACCTCCGGTGGGTGTGTTCAGATCCCGCACCCTGGTACAGCAGATAGGAGTCCCTTCCTCCTGCACTTAGTGTTTGTGTCCTTTTTGTTAACTACTCCGCATGAAACGGGGAAGTCCACTCCCGGTGATACTGTGTGTTGGGAGCTGTGGCCCACGAGAACTGACCTGTGGGATCTTAGCAGGCAATTGCAGAGCCCTATCCCCCTCATTGGGCTTCTGTCTCGCTCTATCTAGGCCTCCTGTGGGACAAGACCTGAAATCTCGTCCCCAGCTGGTCAATTAGTAAAGTGCGTGAAGCTGTTCTTGCTCTAGGGTCCAGGTACCCTGTTGTGCATGGCGTCCGAACTGGATTCCCTCTGTTGGTACCAGCAGGCTACAACCCTGCCCCGGTCCACTTAAGGTCTCCCACGACCGGATATCCATCGCCTGTGGCCCTGTCTGCCGACTGCCACCTAGTCACTTGTCAGTAGTCCGGTAGTCCAGGAGCTCCAACCCCTCACTACCCTGTCACTTCACACTCATCACTCCATCTCTCTCACTGTCTCTTTCTGACTGTTTTTCTGACTGACTCCCTGACTGTTATGTCACTGCCCCACCCACAACACCTCAGAACCCCTAGGTGGGCGTCACCATCCACTTGGCCCCGCCCACTGGTGTGTCCCTATTGTCATGGTGGGTGACTAGGGTTTGCTGGCTGGTATTATGTACCTGGATGGGGATTGTGATGGTGACTCAAGGAGGAGAAAATCCTGCACCTAGATGAGGGGTGCAGTCATCTGTGACACCCTGAATTTGTCAGGGCATCACAAAACAGTTTTATAGATTGAGTCCAGATGTTGCAATACCAAATATGTGTACTTTTTTGCTTATTTTTACATAAATATATGTATTTATTGCTATAATAGTCTTGGGGGGGTTACATTTTTTACCTTGTGATTTTTTAAAAAAAAAGAATTTTAGAATCTTTTTTATTTTTTTTATACATTTTTCTTAGTCCCCCTATGGAAGTTTATATTTTATTGCTCTGATTACTGGTATAATCCATTGCAATGTACTGGTCAGTTTTACTCCTGGCATGGTCTAAGAGGCTTGCCATATCTGGCTGCCCCGGAAGTCATCATGACAACCTCAGTTTGCCATTGAAATAATCTGGTTCCCGTGAGCAGGTCATGGGGTCCCGATTGCTTGACAAAAGGATCCCATTCCCACTTCTAGCCCCTAAAGTTTGTGATCGCTATTGATTGCAGGAATTAGGGGGTTAAACAGCCAGGGGGACCACTCCTGGCTGTGAGAGCTGTGGTGCAGCTTTCACATAAGCTGATTTCTTAGCGGCGATCGTGTGGAAACAGCTTACATACTGATATGTCCAAGATCGGGAAGGCACCGCAAAATAGGAAGTACTAATACATCTAATGTCATGAAGGGGTTAATCAACAATAGGCCTTAGGGGCACTTTGCACACAACGACATCGCAAGCCGATGCTTGCGATGCCAAGCACGATAGTCCCCGCCCCAGTCGCAGCAGCGATATATTGTGATAGCAGCCGTAGCGAACATTATCGCTACGGCAGCTTCACATGGACTCACCTGCCTTGCGATGTCGATCTGGCCGGCGACCCGCCTCCTTATGAGAATGGCATGCAAACACTTAAAAGTGAAAATTCACATATTCACAAATTCACATCTAAAAGTAACAGGAAATAAATATTGCACCTAATCATTAGCCATAACTGGAACTATAATACTAAGCACATTAGAAAATAATTTTACAAAATGCATTCAATTGTTTGTTTTTTATATATATATGAATTCCCTTACTTTAAAAAGTAAAAACTGATGATTACAACTTACAAAAAAAACTCTAGGTTGTTTTGTTCTGTCACATCTTAAAGCCTCAATGAAAGCAATGTATAGAATACAAATCAATAGAGTAATGAACAAGAATGGATATAAAATTGCCTCAGTGTTTATATATAATACAGCAATATATATATTGTATCAGTATGTATTTCTGCTGACCCCTGCTGGTAATACTCTATATACTGTATAATGCATATATAATATCTATACAGAGATCTGACATCTAGAAATTACTAGGCAATTCATTAGATATATCAATACATCTAATCAGTAACTGTTTATATAGTCAATTATGTTTTTGACAAAAGTGATATCAGTGCAAATGACTAAAGGCCGGTTTACACGCAACGACATCGCTAACGAGATGTCGTTGGGGGTCACAGAATTTGGGACGCACATCCGGCTTCATTAGCGACATCGTTGCATGTGAAACGTACGAGCGACCGCTAACGATCAAACATACTCACCTTATCGTTGATCATTGACACGTCGTTCATTTCCATAAAATCTTTGCTGGTGCAGGACGCAGGTTGTTCGTCATTACTGAGGCAGCACACATCGCTACGTGTGATACCCCAGGAACGACAAACAACACCGTACCTGCGTCCTCTGGAAATGAGGTGGGCGTGACTTTCCTGCGGCTGGTCTCCGCCCGTCCGCTTCTATTGGACGCCTGCCGTGTGACCTCGCTGTGACGCCGCACGAACTGCCCCCTTAGAAAAGAGGCTGTTCACCGGCCACAGCGACGTCGCTAGGAAGGTAAGTCCGGGTAACGTGTACTAGCGATTTTGCATGCCATGGGTAGCGATTTGCCCGTAAACGCACAAACGACGGAGCGGGTGCTTTCACAAGCGACATCACTAGCGATGTCGCTGCGTGTAAAGCAGCCTTTAGAGCATCTACCTCCTACATTCTTTTTCTTCCAGAGTGCTAAGTGATCTGACTGATCCAATTGTATAGATTTGATCAATAGACTATAAGACAATACAGCGCATGTAATAATGTGACTGGCAGCTTATAGTAACCTTATTTCTGATCGTTTTGAATACTAAACATCACCGATGAGCAAATTCAATCAAAGTTGATTCCGTCAACTGGAAAACATTTGGGCAAGAAATTAAATTTGCACCAATTTTTTTTGCTACAAATTGAACATGGTTTGTTATGCTCTGTAATCCCTACCGATTCCAGAAAATAATAAATATAGGTTAAAGAAAAAATATACATGTCACCAATTTTCTAAGTAGACATATTTTTAAAAATGCTATTGACATGCAATTCTTACCAGATGTCAGTAACAACCCATCCAATCTACATAGGTAAAGAAATCAAATCATAGATGTCCTTAAATTACGTGATGTGTAATAATGAGAAATGACACAGGAATAAAGAATTGGACACGCTTACTGAAATGTATTAAACCCCTTCAGGAAATAAGATGTATATTTACATATTTTGTCCTATCCTGGCATTTGATGTAAGCCCACACACTGAGCCAACAGCTTTCCCTGCACATGAAAGCTGACCAAATCAGCTGTCTTGTGCTTCTGTCAGCCAATCTCTGATCCACTCATGGCTGTTAACCAGTTAAGTACCTTTGTCAATCTCTGACATCGGGATTTAACACATGGCGGCAAGGAAGTGCATCACTCCCTACAAAAGTAATTAATAAAATAAAAAAAGTACAAACAGGGAATTGGAATGCCACAATTGTATTCGGCACTAACGCTTCCTGAGGGTCACAAGTTTCTCAGAATAACTGAAACAGTTGAAAGCAAAATAGAAAAGGCAAATCAACTACATAATATACAGTAGATGCAGGAAACTGTTTCTAAGTTATAGTTATTGTAGCAGAACACTAAAAATAAAGTGGGGAAAATACATAAATCAGCTATTCTGTTGGTGGTGAATTGAAATCTGGGAAATAAAATTCAGAAGCTGTAAGGTGAATTTTTTTTCTCTAAATTAATGGACTGTTCACTCATTTGTAAATTACTAAGTTTTAACATACCCAATGCCAATGCACACTACACTGTGTGCAGAATTATTAGGCAAATATATTTTGATTATATTTTGATCACATGATACTTTTTATACATGTTGTCCTACTCCAAGCTGCATAGGCTTGAAAGCCAACTACCAATTAGGTAAATCAGGTGATGTGCATCTCTGTAATGAGGAGGGGTGTGGGGTAATGACATTAGCACCCTATATAAGGTGTGTTTAATTATTAGGCAACTTCCTTTCCTTTGGCAAAATGGGTCAGAAGAGAGATTTGACGGGCTCTGAAAAGTCCAAAATTGTGAGATATTTTGCAGAGGGATGCAGCAGTCTTGAAATTGCCAAAATTTTGAAGCATGGTCACGGAACAATCAAGAGTTTCATGGCAAATAGCCAACAGGGTCGAATGAAGCGTGTTGGGCAAAAAAGGCGCAAAATAACTGCCCATGAACTGAGGAAAGTCAAGAGTAAAGCTGCCAAGATGCCATTTGCCACCAGTTTTGCCATATTTCAGAGCTGCAACGTTACTGTAGTATAAAAAAGCACAATGTGTGCCATACTCAGGTACATGGCCAAGGTAAGGAAGGCTGAAAAACCACCATCTTTGAACAAGAAACATAAGATAAAACATCAAGACTGGACCAAGAAATATCTTACGACTGATTTTTCAAAGGTTTTTTGGACTGATGAAATGAGAGTGACTCTTGATGGGCCAGATGGATGGGCCAGAGGCTGGATCAGTAGCAGAGAGATCCACTGCGACTCAGACGCCAGCAAGGTTGAGGTGGAGTACTGGTATGGGCTGGTATCATCAACGATGAACTTGTGGGACCTTTTCGGGTTGAGGATGGAGTGAAGCTCAACTCCCAGACCTACTGCCAGTTTCTGGAAAACAGCTTCTTCAAGCAGTGGTACAGCAAGAAGTCGGTATCGTTCAATAAAAATGTGATTTTCATGCAGGACAATGCTCCATCACATGAATCCAACTACTCCACAGCGTGGCTGGCCAGTAAAGGTCTAAAAGATGAAAAAATAATAACATGGCCCCCTTGTTCACCTGATCTGAACCCCACAGAGAACCTGTGGTCCCTAAAATGTGATATCTACAGGGAGGGAAAACAGCACACCTCTCGGAACAGTATCTGGGAGGCTGTGGTGGCTGATGCACGCAATGTTGATCGTAAACAGATCAAACAACTGCAATCTATGGATGGTAGGCTGTTGAGTGTCATCAAAAAGAAAGGTGGCTATATTGGTCACTAATTTTTTCGGGTTTTGTTTTTACATGTCAGAAATATTTATTTCTAAATTATGTGCAGTTATATTGGTTTACCTGGTGAAAATTAACAAGTGAGATGGAAAACTATTTGGTTTTTATTAAGTTGCCTAATAATTCTGCACAAACAGATATCCTCCTAAGATAGCCAAATCTAAAAAAAACCCCTCCAACTTCCAAAAATATTAAGCTTTGATATTTCTGAGTTTTTTGGGTTGATTGAGAACATAATTATTGATCGATAATAAAAAAAATCCTCTAAAATACAACTTGCCTAATAATTCTGCACACGCTGTAGACATGAGCGAACCTGAGATTTAGTTTTCGAACCGAACACCAAATTTAAAAATCAAGGTTCGGGTTTGAGAATCGGATGCTGTACATGCAAACAAAACTTGTGCGAGCAACGCTGTGCTCAGGTACACTTGGTGCTCAGCCCAGTGTGAGCCGCTTGCAGTGTTTGAATGCGTCACACTGGGGTAACAACAGCATGCTTGGATGTATTTTGCAACAAAAAAAATCATTGAAAAAGCCTGCCCACCCTCCCCCCGGAAGTATTCTGCTTATGGCTGGATGTATGTGGCTGGAGACTCATACTGCCAATCAGTGACTTGATCTGGGGTTTGGGTCAAGCTCGAACCTGTGGAGCTAGGCTTGTTTGCTGCCAGCGAACCGAACCTCCAAAGGTTCACTCATTTTTACCCATATCCAAAAAACTGACCCGCACATCCAACAAATGTGAACAGGTGCTAGCTGAAAAAACATAGAAACTATAAAATGCATACAGCTGCACACTGAAAAGCCAAGATGTACAGGGGAAAATATGGCATTGCATTACTGCAAAAGAGAGATATTTAGTTTATGTATTGGTCAATGCATGTAAGCCCAGAAACCAACGGCAAGATATATCTCTGTAATCCGGGAACTTAACTTAAATGCCATTATCTAGGTTAAAACCATTTGTGTCTTGGTAAAATGCCACTATTTTGACTACAAACCTCCATGTATGGGCAGCTAGGATCCTGCTATAATGGTTATGAACACAGCCAGGTCTTAGGGCGGAGTGCTCAGTCACAAAAAGACTCACTAGAAATATCAAAAAACTGACCCGTACATCCAAAAAATGTGAACAGGTGCTAACTGAAAAAACATAGTAACTATAAAATGCATACAGCTGCACACTGAAAAGAGATATACCTTGCCGTTGGTTTCCGGGCTTACATGCATTGGCCAATACATAAACTAAATATCTCTCTTTTGCAGTAATGCAGTGTCATATTTTCCCTTGTACATTTTTGGCTTTTCAATGTGCAGCTGCATGCATTTTATAATCATTTTTACCCATGATATGCCCGTGAGGCACCGATCATTTGTTATGACAGCCTCGAGTCAATTGATGATGCCTTTGTCTTTCAATGCGATCTTCATATGAACATCAGCTGCCAGCCGACATTCATAGGAGATCATGATTTTTGCTATACAGTGTAGTTCTTATGCACTGCTCTGTATAGCAGAAGCCATTGGGCAATCGTAGCATCCAGCCCCCTTAAAAGACTAGTCAAAACAGTAAAACATTATGAAAATAAAAAAAAATGAAACTTTTTTTTAAAAAAAACCCACAAACATTTACCGTATTTTTCGGACCATAAGACACACTTTTTTCCCCCCAAATGTTGGGGGAAAGTGGGGGGTGCGTCTTATGGTCTGACTATAAGGCTGCGGGTAATGAGGGTGCCGCGGTGCAGCGGGTCATCGGCGGCACGAGCAGGCTGTAACAGCCTGCCGTGACCACGTGGGCCCGCTCATTACATATGCACGCCCATCCTCCCGCCCATCATCTCTCAGCGAAACTGGCGCTGACAGGTGGGCGGGGTGATGGGCGGGGGGGTGCGTGCATAATTAGCAGCCGGCCGTGATCACCCCTGGCAACTACAGCCTGGAGTGATCATGTGCGGCTGTATTCACTATCCCCCGTGCATCATTATCAGCGCGGGGTGCAGTGAATCAGTGTACTCACCCGTCACCGTGTGTGGAGCCGCCCCCCTGCAGCATCGCATCTTCCTGTCTGTGCCGGCGGTCAGCTGATCTGGACACTAGCGGCGCGCACCGCGATGACGTCATCGCTGTGCGCGCTGCTAGTATCCACCAGAATCGATCAGCTTACCGCCGGCACAGACAGG
The DNA here is from genome assembly GCF_048569485.1 of Anomaloglossus baeobatrachus. Lineage (NCBI taxonomy): Eukaryota > Metazoa > Chordata > Amphibia > Anura > Aromobatidae > Anomaloglossus > Anomaloglossus baeobatrachus. The sequence continues at coordinate 82,275,762 of NC_134354.1, read as the reverse complement.
AAGACGCGATGTTGCAGACACCGGTGACGGCTCCACATAGCGGCGCTGCAGCTGAGACAGAGATCAGTGCTTCAGGGAGTGAGGAAGGGTAAGTATAAACGTTTATTTTTTTTTTCCTGTGCCACAGGATACACGCCATTTACCAGGATGGGGGCATTTCATGAGCAGGATGGATGGGGGCATTTCATGAGCAGGATGGATGTGGGCATTTCATGAGCAGGATGGATGGGGGCATTTCATGAGCAGGATGGATGGGGGCATATCATGAGCAGGATGGATGGGGGCATATCATGAGCAGGATGGATGGGGGCATATCATGAGCAGGATGGATGGGGGCATTTCATGAGCAGGATGGATGGGGGCATTTCATGAGCAGGATGGATGGGGGCATATCATGAGCAGGATGGATGGGGGCATATCATGAGCAGGATGCATGGGGGCATATCATGAGCAGGATGGATGGGGGCATATCATGAGCAGGATGGATGGGGGTATATCATGAGCAGGATGGATGGGGGCATATCTTGAGCATGATGGATGGGGGCATATCATGAGCAGGATGGATGGGGGCATATCATGAGCAGGATGGATGGGGGCATATCATGAGCAGGATGGATGGGGGCATATCATGAGCAGGATGGATGGGGGCATATCATGAGCAGGATGGATGGGGGCATATCATGAGCAAGATGGATGGGGGTATATCATGAGCAGGATGGATGGGGGTATATTATTAGCAGGATGGGGGGTATATGAGCAGGATCATATACAAGGCAGGAGGATCCTTATCAGAATGGGGTACCTTAGTAAAGAATTTGGGGACATTACCCCCATAACAGTGTCAGCAGCAGATCCTCGCCCCATAACAGTGTGTCATGACCATATTTTTTGGTTAAAATTTTATTTTCCTATTTTCCTCCTCTAAAACCAGGGTGCGTCTTATGGTCAGGTGCGTCTTATAGTCCGAAAAATACGGTAAATCACTCCTCTTTTGCCCCATTGAAAATAAAACCATTAAAAATACATGTCACACCACGGGGCAGCCGAGCGAGAGGTCCCGGACCCAGAGTCACCGTCAGACTATTTATAAATGAAAAGAAAAAGAAAAATATTGTCCGACTACGCCACTCGCAGTTTGCGGCCAGGGATGGTAGGGCAGCCGCTGCGGGTTCCCACTGGGGATGATGGATGGGGAGCAGTGTGGATGGTGGAGCCCTCCGCAAGCAGTGCTTTTCCCCAGGGGTAGGTGAAGGGTTAATGTAGAGGTGCTCGGCAATGAGTCAGTCCAGACAGGGAGTGCAGTTTGGTTGTTTTTACTTACTGGGTTCGCAACATGGAGATGTGCTGGATCCCAAGTGCGCCCGTGTCCTTGATAGCTATGCCAGCTGACTTGGTGCCACTCTCCACCTTTGCACTCTGGTATATTTGTCAATAATCCCTGGCATGGAGCTCCTGGAGGTCCGTTTGGTGTCTGGGTCCTGCTGCAGGCAGCTTGGACTATTTAAAGGGATTCTCCCGGTCCCCTCTTTGCTGCTGATGCCTCGGACGTTAGTGGTGGCAGAGTTAACAGATGACTTGAAGTCCTGGTCTGTTCTGGCATCTGCACCCCATGCGTGCAAAGTACTGGGAACCCTGGATGTCCACCCCGCAGGATCCCTCTGTCCTTGGAGCTTGCTCTGTTGCTCTCCAGCTACTTTCTCCTCTGAGTGGCTGATCTTTCTACTCAGGTCTTTTTGGAGTCTTTGCTACTTTCCCTGTGTCTCAAGAGTCCATTGTCTGTCTTGACACCTGTTCTTTTACTACTGCTCACTTCTCACTCCTCTCCTCTCTACTCCTTCCTCTCCTTCCTCTCTCACTCCAACCAATAAACTCCTTTCTCTCTCACTCCTACCAACAACAAAGTGTAAAAATGTAATGTCAGCTTACCCCTCTGATTAGTACCCTATAGGTAAGGTTCCCATCACGAAATGAAGACACTGCAATGCGCATTTTGCGAGGGTATGTTGTCGCTTCTTCAGGGACCTCCACGTTGGAGGGTCTTCATTTTATGGTGGGCACCTTACCTATGGGGTACAATTGGATGGGTGAGTTGACATTAAATTTTTACACTTTGTTGTTGTCCATTGTGGCCAAGGAATATATACTGCACATGTGGTGCTAAATAAACATTAGTGGGAGTAATTGATGTTTCAGCTTTCCCCTCCAGACCCTTTGTACTATTTATGTAGCCGTATCATCACTTTTTGGGACACTGTATAACGTTTTCCTCATTTTTCCTTTCCTTTTCGATTCAAAAAACTTTTTTTGATGCGTAGAATTCCTAAAGATTTATTTTAAAATTATTTGAAGCAATAACTCTAATTTTTTTCTGTGTTTAATCATGTCCAACTGGAGTGGTTTTATATATTCTCAAAATGAATCTATCTATTATGAGCCTTATGGAAATGTTAGTGTTACTATCTGCAGGCAGGACTGTAAAGAAGGCAGTCAATTGTCTATAATTTTTTTTCAATTTTGTTTTAACTCTTTTCTGGCCCTATAGGAAAAAGTAAAATGCAGCTGGCAACCTAACTGCCACTTTGCCGAATTTGCAAGAAAATCATCACAAAAAATATAGAGTCTGGCAAATACAAATTTTCTAAACAAATTTGTTTCTCCTCTAAGCGATTCACTCAGATCTACTAAGCATCGTCCACTTATGAATAATAGCTATGTGAATGGATGTTTGTCGAAATTTTTAGTCATAAAACCATAAAAAATAGATATTCTATGCAACCTCCGTCATATTCAATTTTACCGAAGAGTCATCCAAGACTGAAATATAAAAACACATTAAAAATGCTATAAAACATGTACAAACACTAATACACATCATTAAGGGGAGATACTATCTCCCCACCTCCTATCAGTAAGTATGTCCTTTTTTAGTGAATTCTTGCCATTTTGATTTTATTGTCAGTAAATTGCTTTTAAGTATTGATGTTTATCTACATTTTACAAAATATACAGTAAATGACACTTGACCTAGACAGTTTTGAAACATTTCTCTGTTGTGTGCTTCCAACTAAAGTAGAAAAGATGAGCACAATTCCCTTAAGGAATACTTGACGAAGTAGATGACCATAACTCAGTGAATGTATCTAAAATTCCCAGCTACCATCTAAACAAAAATTGTTATCTGAATATAGCTACATTTAAAGTGAAATCTGTTATCTATGATTCTCTAAGGGCTGCAAGTGAAATACTAGTACACTGTCTTAAATATCTGATCCAACCAACTTTGCATACATCAATACTAGAGGCAAATATAAGACATGTAAACCAATATAACTGCACAAAATTTAGAAATAAACATTTCTGACATGCAAAAACAAAACCCCAAAAAATTAGTGACCAATAGAGCCACCTTTCTTTATGATGACACTCAACAGCCTACCATCCATAGATTGTCAGTTACTTGATCTGTTTATGATCAACATTGCGTGCAGCAGCCACCACAGCCTCCCAGACACTGATCCGAGAGGTGTACTGTTTTCCCTCCCTGTAGATCTTACATTTTATGAGGGACCACAGGTTCTCTATGGGGTTAGGATCAGGTGAACAAGGGAGCATGTCATTATTTTTTCATCTTTTAGACCTTTACTGGCGAGCCACGCTGTGGAGTAGTTGGATGCATGTAATGGAGCATTGCCCTGCATGAAACTCATGTTTTTTTTGAACGATACCGACTACTTTCTGTACCACTGCTTGAAGAAGTTGTGTTCCAGAAACTGGTAGTAGGTCTGGGAATTGAGCTTCACTCCATCCTCAACCCGCAAAGGTCCCACAAGTTCATCTTTGATGATACCAGCCTATACCAGTACCCCACCTCCACCTTGCTGCCATCTGAGTCAGAGTGGAGCTCTCTGACCTTTACTGATCTAGCCTTGGTCCAAAAAATGTTGTGCACCCCTGTAATAAAATAAAAGGAAAGAGCATTCAAAATCTTGAAGACCAAGAATACAGATATAGCATGTTAAGAGTATAAAGATTTTAGTAGGAAATGCTACTGAAAAACAAATTGCTGCTGAAATAACTTTGAAGCCCCAACATTTTTATAAACACATCAATAACCCCCAAAAAGGATGATATCAGCTCCTCGAAAGATGCTTAAAACAATATAATTATAAAGGACGAAGAAAAGGCTGAGATATTAAACATGCACTTTTCATCTGTGTTCACCAATGAACTGACTGTTCCAGGGATCATTCAAGAAGGCAAAAATCAAAGTTCCCAACCTGATATAACTAATTTAACACAAAATTAAACATGCATGTGTCTGAACAAATTAAACATTGATAAATCCCCCGGACCAGATGACATTCATCCATGGATTTTTAGAAAATTGAGTACAGTAAATGACAGACCACTGTATCTCAACTTCTTAGACTTTCTTGTAACAGGATTCGTACCACAGGATTGGAGGATGGCTGACGTAATACTGATATTTTAGAAAGATCAAAAGGTGGATCTAGGCAATTACCATCCGATATGTCTGTCATCAGTGGTGTGTAAGGTTTTTGAGGGCATTATAAGCGAATACTATAATAACTGACAACTAGCATGAATTTATGAAAGATAAGTCATCTATAACCAACATGTTGGGTTTCTATCAGGAGGTAAGTGTAAATCTAGATTTTGGTAATCCAGCTGATGTGATTTATCTGGACTTTACAAAGGCATTTGATACTATACCACGTAACTGCCTTATAATGAAGCTCCAGAAGTAGCGACTAGGGTAAATTATTTGTAGATGGGTAAGGAATTGGCTAAAAGACAGGAAAAAAAGGGTTGTTGTAAGCGGTATATTCTCTAATTGGTCTATAGTCAGCAGTGTGGTACCGCAGGAATCTGTTGTTAGACTCATTCTTTTTCATCTCTTTATTAATGACCTTGTGAATGTGATTGAGAGTAAAGTTTAAATCTTTGCTAACAACACCAAACTATGTAGGATATTTAAAAAAATGACATTGAAAGTACAATATTACAAAATGATCTGGATAAGATGTCTGGATCGGCAAACACTTTTTTAAATGAGATTTAATATTAATCAATGTAAAGTAATGTACCTGGGGTGGAGTAATCCTATTGCTACATATGGATTAAATGAATGTATACTTGCCACTACAGAACTGGGGAATGACTTGAGTATTCTATTCACGAGTAGGCTGAACAGCAAAACTCAATGTCAAGCAGCAGCTGTAAAAGCAAACAGATTTTAGGCTGCATAAAAAGAGAGTAAAGGGTACTTTACATGCTGCAATATCGGTCCCGATATCGCTAACGTGCGTACCCACCCCCGTCGGTTGTGCGTTACAGGCAAATCGCTGCCCGTGGCGCACAACATCGCAAACACCCATCACACGTACTTACCCTCCCTGCGACGTTGCTCAGGCCGGCAATCCGCCTCCTTTCTAAGGGGGCGGTTCGTGCAGCGTCACAGCGACGTCACACGGCAGCCGTCCAATAGCAGAGGAGGGGCGGAGATGACCGGCTGGAACATGCCGCCCACCTCCTTCCTTCCTCATTGCCGGTGGAGATGTTTGTTGCTCCTGCGGTGACACACACAACGATATGTGCTGCCGCAGGAGCGACGAATAACATCGCTACTTTCCAGACAATGATATTTGGTGTTGGAACAACCTCTCCAACACCAACGATTTTTGTATTTTTTGCGATCATTTTAGGTCGCTCCAGCCTGTCACACGCTGCAACATCGCTAATGACACCAGATGTGCGTCACAAACAACCGTGACCCCGATGATATATCGTTAGTGATGTTGCAGCGTGTAAAGCAGCCTTTAATCCAGTGATCACAATATATTGTTACCCCTCTATAAATCATTTGTGGGGCCAACATCTACAATACGGTACCCTGTTTTACATTTTCAAAAGGATATTCAGAAATGAGTGTCAGTTCAAAGGCTGGCAAATAGATTATCACATAGGATGGAAGGCCTCCCATTTAATCAAAGGGTAAAAAAGTTTGTTTTTTTAGCTTAGAAAAAAGACGTCTTAGAGGAGATCTCATTTATATGTATAAATACATGTGTGGTCAATAGAATGGACTGGCACATGACTTATTCCTTCCAAAGACAATACTAAGGACCAGGGGGCACTCATTACGTTGGAAAAAAGGTGATTCTAGGAGCTAAATAGGAAAGGGTTCTTTGCAGTAAGAGCAGTCAGACTGTGGAATCATTAGTGCTGAATAATGTCCTCCATGCTGCTGCTGCTTTGGAAGGTGTGCTACAGAGAAGCAGGATTACTGAAAAACATAGAACCCGCACAGGAGAAAACTGGTGGAACTTTCAGGATACAATAATGGTAATGGCCAGAAATGGTAATATTCCTCATGTACTGTACATTTGACAACTTATTCTAAAAACAAAATCATCTAAAAAGACAAGTTCAATTGAACTGACAATGTTCTCACAAGATAAAGACTGGATCTCTATTACAATTGTAAGTGTGCAGAATAGGTTTGACAGGTTTGAAATAAAATATATTTTAACATCAAAATCAGCCAGGAATCTTAGAAATGAGCAATGCAATGTCCATTATTACACAACACCGTCCCTCACTAAAGATTGCGAATGACTTCCATCTCCTCTTTCTCTCTTTGCAGTTTTCGATTATTTTCTAACAATGGAATGCAATTGTTTTTGTTGAATATTTATGGAAATAAGATGTAAAGTACAACATAATAGCAATATATTGTCACAGTCCTGAAGCTACATTTTTGCTTTATGATATAAAGTACAATTAACATCTGCCAGTTGTTTAGGAAGAAACTTGCGTCATTTTTCTTACTCGTTTCCCTTCCAGAAACGGATTAAATAATGGCATCAGAAAGTTGAAAGTATGTAGAGAATTAATGCTGTAAATTATTTTGCATTGTGTATAATTTTGCATCTAACTCGATTTATATGGAACTACTGAGTCCGCCATTTTTCACTATATATGTTCATGCAACTGATGCATATGGCAAAAAAATAACAGTACTGCTATACAAACACTCATACAATAACACAAGGAATAATATCAATGTCAAATCCTCCAGGCTGTGTGCGCTCCCAAACAATTTGATCATACAGGCTGTAATTATTTCCTGTACAATTTTTTATTATTTTTACAAGAGCAAACAACGCGTTTTCAACAAACAAATGTCTTCCTCAGGTATATTGATATATCTTGAGACAAAGTACCTGAGGAAGACAATTGTTTGTCGAAACGCATTGTTTGTTCTTGTAAAAATAATAAAAAACTGTATAGGGAATAATTACAGCCTCTATGATCAAATTATTTGGGAGCGCACACAGCCTTGAGGATTTGTCATTGATATCATTCCTATGGTAACTCGGGCTGAGTTACAGAATAGCCACTAGGAGTCTGCAGCATACCGTTTGGGAAGGAGAACTCTCCATTGAGATCTGAGGTCCTAAAGGATCGATAAGCAAGTTAACAAGGCTTGTTAAAGGTGAGAGTATGAAAATATAACATTCACCTACGAATTATCTATACAGCTACATTTAGATCGGTGCGCTTTTTGTTTTCTTTTCCCTATCTCTTTGGTGAACAATAACACAAGGGGCACTTGATCTGTGGTGGGTGATTGTCATTGTCACAGAAAAGTCCTGAGGAAGTGTCCATCCACATATTAAGGCTGCTTTACACGCAGAGACATCGCTAGCGATGTCACTGGTGAAAGCACCTGCCACCGTCAGTTGTGCGTCATGGGCAAATCGCTGCCCAACGACGAACAACTTGCATCCTGCAAGAGCAATGATATTTGGGATTAGAACAACGTGTCAACGATCAACGATTAGGTGAGTAATTTTGATCGTTAGCCGTCATTCGTACGTTTCACACGCAACAACGTCGCTAACGAGGCCGCATGTGCGTCACGAATTCCGTGACCCCAACGACATCTCGTTAGCGATGTCGTTGCATGTAAAGCCCCCTTTAGTGCTTGCGGAAATGTGAAACCATGCAAAATGCCCGTTTTTATGAACACCATGTTCTAACCTGCTTTGTGTCTCCACTTTGAAAGAGAAAGGTTAAAGATGAGGAGATTCAACATTTTGTTCATTTTTTGGGTAACATGAATAATCTCTTATCTTCCTTAAATGAGGATTAGTGCTTTACATGAGACATCACATTTGTTTCTGAGCATCATATTACATATATGTCAAAAACTGTGTTTCTCCTAATTACCCCCCAAAACATCTAAATTAAGCACTGTTTTATACTTAAAGGGGTACTTCGGGGAGATAAAAAAAATTGGACCGTCTCTGCTCTCAAACACAATGAAACTGAGGTGGCCACTGCAGTTCTAGTATCTTTAGATCACTTGTAAATCAATAAAATAGTAGCTGCTCCTCACCCCTCACCTTTCCCGTATGGAACATTACATCACAGACCAGTGTAAAGCTCCGTACTGCAGCAAAGAAGAGGGGGTGTGGTGGGCATTGCAGCCGGCTCCTTGCTCTTTCTACCTGCCAGACCCCGATACTTAATTGTATCCAGTCTTAGAACAGTGGAAGTGGCAGGGTGTGGCCGCTAAATCCATGCCATTACTACCTGCCACACCTCCACCACGCCTCCTTTTCTAAGACTGGATAGAAGCAAGTATCATGGGGCAATCTGGTAGGAGGGGCATGAAGATAGCAGACACGCACCTGCTACTCCCCCTGTTCTAAGACTGGATATAAGCAAGTATCAAAAGGCTAGTAAGTAGGAGGGGCATGAAGCTGGCAGACATGCCCCCACTGCTCCCCCTGTTCTTAGAGTGGATAGAAGCAAGTATCAGGGGGCTGTCAGGTAGGAGGGGAATGAAGTCGGCAGATACACCCCCGTTACTTCTTCTGTTCTAAGACTGGATACAAGCAAGTATTAGGGGGCTGGCAAGTAGGAGGGGCATGGAGCCGGCTGCCATACCCTCACTAGACCCTCGTGTTTTCTCCTGAAGTATGGAGCTTTCCATTAGTCTGTTACATACCATCCCATACAGGAGGGGTGAGAGGTGAGGAGCAATTACTATTTTATTGATTTACATGTGATCTAAAGATACTAGAACTGCAGTGGTCAACTCATCTTCATAGTGTATGAGGTCAGGGACAGTGCAAAGATTGTTTGATCTCCCCGGAGTACCTTTTTAAAGGGGTTGCAGCGTAGTTTTGCTTTTTAAAAGCAAAACTAATAATAATAATAATAATTTTTTATGTATATAGTGCTAGCATATTCCACAGCACTTTACAATTCAGAGGGGACATGTAATATATGTCATATAATATGACAATATTCATCTAACCATTCCTTTACCACTCCTGCCCAAGATACCAATTATGGTCCTAGTCAACTAGTTTTTGAGTCCTTTGACACCCTGAGAAATTCTCAACTTGATGACTCTATTTAACCTTTCATGCTAGCTCTTGAACAACCTACTTAAAGGGAATCTGTCAGCAGGGTTTCACATCCCAGACTATTTATATGCACATTATGTATGTATTTATATGTAAGTATTATGTATACTATTCATTTAATTCCTTTATGGTTACAGAATTAGAGGCTTGTAGAACAGTAATATGTAGATACTGAATGGTGGTTTTATTTGAGAATTTCTAACAACACATTTTGTTGTTATTATTATTATTATTATTATTATTATTATTATTATTACAGATAATTGCTAATATTATTATTATTATTATTATTATTATTATTATTATTATTATTACAGTCCCTGGGGATATTGTTTGGTCTCTTTGGCAGAATAATTTGGATGCTGTTTGATAATTTTACGTGAGACACACCAAAAATAACACAGGGTGGAACAAAATATTCTTTAATTTTTGAACATTGTAAATAAAATATCCCATTTTCTTTTATGCCATCTGGAATATCATCCTTCAATATCCTAAGATAAGCCTTTTTATGTTAGGTGGCTCCCAGCATTATTACTTCTGTTTCCTGATTACTCTGATTTAGAAAAGCATGGCTAATTCGGATTTTCTGGTTCAAGCCTGAGGTTTCTGCAGGTTAATATTCATCAACTCCACTCCATGCAGTTGGTTATAGTGTGCATTGGCATTGGGTATGTTAAAACTTAGTAATTTACAAATGAGTGAACAGTCCATTAATTTAGAGAAAAAAAAATGTCACCTTGCAGCTTCTGAATTTTATTTCCCAGAATTCAATTCACCACCAACAGAATAGCTGATTTATGTAGTTTCCCCACCTTATTTTTAGTGTTCTGCTACAATAACTATAACTTAAAAACACAGTTTCCTGCATCTGCTGTATATTGTGTAGTTGATTTGCCTTTTCTATTTTGCTTTGAACTGTTTCAGTTATTCTGAGAAACTTGTGACCCTCAGGAAGCGTTAGTGCCGAATACAATTGTGGCATTCCAATTCCCTGTTTATATTTTTTTTTATTTTATTAATTACTTTTGTTATAAAAATTTCCTAGAATTAATGGCACTGTCACAGTCCTCTCCCAGCTGTTTAGAGTCTAGTTACAGCCTTAGAACTGGAGTCTCCCATCGTCATATAGACTCCTCATTTAAACAAAGTTTCCCTTCCTTTCTCATTTGTTAATTTCTGTTTTTTGTTTTCAGCAGCTTGGCAGGGCACGTCAGCTGTAGCTGCTTTGTGCCCACATCCTTTTAGGTTTAAATACTGGACCTTTCCCAGCTGTCCTTGCTGCTGTTAGAATTCTTCTACTCTGTCCAGCCTTGTGGAAGGAGCTGCTAAGGTATTCTCCTGTGCCCATCCATCTGCTGCTATAGAGTCTGTCTGCTATGGTGAAGTTTGGTGTTTTGTAGCCTCCTGTTTATTCCCCCGTCTGTCTTTCCTTTCCGTGTTTATTAGTTGAGTGGCGAGTCTAGTGAACTTATTGGCCTACTCATTAGACAGGGTCAGTTTAGGGCCAGCTGAGGGTCCAAGGTATCTTGCTTGTTGACAATTTGAAAGAACCTGTACAGGGACGTTAGAGAGCTCAGGAGTCAGCTTGAGGTGAGTTCAGAAGGTGTCCCCTCATCCCTCTCCCTAGCGGCAGGAACCTCTTTTGTATCATGACCCCGGGGTTCCCCCCTTTTTGTTTGTTGTGTTTTTGTAGTGTGTCAGATGCCCATCGGTCTTAACGGGTGTGTCTCGTGTTACATACGCACATATCTTACTCTGTGTGTGACAGGCATTCTATGAACATAATAGCCAATATTCCCTACTAAGTAGAGATGAGCAAATCTCCAGAAATTAATCTTATGCAAATTTGCTTCTATCAGCAGGCCAATTTGATTAAGTCTCAATAAAATTAAGTCTGAATGGAATCTGCCCAGTAAAAACAATCCTGTGAGGTCTTCCACACTACAAAACATAATAAAAGGAGTACTAAAGGAGGTTTAAAAATATTAAAAAGTTTATACTCATACAAGTACTTGGCCCATCTCTCACCTGTAGGGCTGCCACATCTCCCTGTGAGATCCTCAGCTTGTCACCACAGATCAGTCATAAGACCAATATTCAGTCCAGAGCTGATTACGACTCATGTGGTCACTTGCAGCACGATGCAAAAAATTGACCTAGATACCATGCATTTAGGCCATATGAGATCTAGTCAGTGTTGAAAGACACAAAGTGGAAAGAAAGCCAAAGTTCGAAAAGAAAACAGATAAAAAGGCTAATCATAATCGAGGGGAGGAGCGGGTGGGGAATCTTGGTTGCAGGACATGTCAGGGTTTGGCCTAGGACAGGTGAATTAATCTTTATTTATTTATTTAATGACTTAATGGCCCTCCAAAAATCCAGCAAAATGCACGCTGGCTGTCCCCAATTTTGCTTGGTTTGTGTGAATGGATTTTGGTAAGTTTTCAGGAAATTAGTAACAAATTAAAATCATTAAAATCAATTCCGTTATCTCTACTACTAACCTAACTATTCCTTCAGAGTGATATTTAAGTCTTGCATTTAATGTACTTCAAACAAACAAATCTAATTTTCAATTGGTTTATAAATAATGTATTAATGTTAGGCTTGTAGAGCCTGCATGTAATGCACTACAGTGCAAGCTGCTCAATCTTATTCTGCCTTCTATCATTTAGAATGGTTAGTGTTGGCTCATATCTTTACCTGATTTCTGAATTCTTTTTATTGATGCATTTTATCTATTTATTTTGCATTAGATTTTAGCTTAGTTTAACTTTACAAAAGGTCAGAAAAAGGCTGCAAAATGAAGCATTTAGAGATAGAAAATGTTAAGATTAGTACATTTTATGGAGTGTTATTGATACACAGTGTTTAGAAGTTAGTTATTATAAGTGGTCCAAGAAATATCAGCTGGTAAACCAGTTAATTCCCTAAGGTCATTAATGTGTGTGGATGTGAATGCTAGCCTATTAGTTTTGATTTCAAAGAAAATTTATAATGCCACTGATGTCTTGAAAAGTTAATTCTAGATCTGTATATCATACATAGTTGTCAGAACATGCAGTTCATTGTGATAGAGTGCCTAAGGGCTCGGTTCCACTTGTGTTTTGCACGGACGAGGGCAATCTGATAAAACATCGGATTGCACTCGCACCAGTGCAAAACTATGGGGCAGCTTCCATCTGAGATTAATTTCTCATGCCATATCGACATGAGAAATAAATTGCAGCATTCTGCATTTGGCAGTGAGTTTCGGCTCACATGCACCCTTATACAAGTCTATGGGTGCGTGTGAAACATAGCACTGCACTCTCATGTCATGCGACTGCAGTGCGATGTACGCAGAGACAGGTTGAGAAGGATAGGGAAAAAGTGTTTCCTCTTTTCCGCAGCTGTGATCCGATCAAAAGATCTGATCACAGTCACATCACCCTCGGCTCACACTTGCAGCAGAGAGTCATTAGCATATCACTTCCGATGCTCTCGCATCAGAAGCCATGCACAAGTGGAACCAATCTCTTACATAAATAGACTGTGGAGCATTGGAAGAAGGAGGCCTGTGTCACTTACATAGGGAAAAGATGGCAACAGAACAGAAAGAAGGCAAGCTTGCAGAGGTAGTGTGATGCTCTTAGAAATATTCTGCTTAGAAACCTTGGGTATTGGCATTTATCTGGATGTTATTGCGACACATATTGCATCCCTGAACATTGTTGCAGACCAAATACTCGCCTTAATTATGATGATATTCCTCATTAGCTGTGGCCTCTTTCAGCTGCACATAGACAGCATACTTATTCAGAAAAATGTAATTGGATGCCATTAATCTGGTTCAAATTCAACATGTCATGTTCAATGTCGAACTATAGTTACTTTTTTTGCAATAGGTTATTTTGCTGCCTTTTGATATCTGTGTTAAATAATGTTCCACCTGTGCCTTTCCATTGTTTGGCCACTTGCTATGTTACAATTATCCAAAAATCAAAATTTTACACGCCATATTCTGTGGACTTATTATGCTAGAACAATGTTTGTTTGTTTATTAAGGAAAGAAAAGAGGGCATGAGCGGATACAACAAAGTCACCTTTGTATCTGCCAATGCTGACTGAAAGTAATTAACTAATTCATTATGCTTTTTATCATTAAATCACATTGGTCTTGCAAACAAAATAGAAAGGCAACAGATTAAACAAGAAAAACAGCCAATTAATATCAGGTATGAAAAGAACTGGTTGGTTTTAAAATGTAGCCGAATATACAGGTCAATAATATCAAAGAATTATTCCCACAATCATATTATTGTTCACAAAGAACAGTAAATGCATACTTATTGTTGATGTACAGAACCTACCTAACATAACAAAAAAAACAAATTTAATTTTCAACTACCCATACCTAACTGAATTGGCAGTACTATTCTTCCAGTAGCACTAATACTACATTTACCAGAAGCACCCTGCTTCTCCTCAGTGCTGCTGGCCCTTCCTTCCCACTCTTGTGTGCTCCTGACTAACCATACCTCTAGGAACTAATTGCTCAGAGCTATACTGAAAGATAGTTGACACATAAATGTATAAAATAGCACAGGTTTCCAGCATAGCTCTTTTATACTTGACTAAGTTAAGTTGCATCTCAGGCCCCCTTCACACGTCCGTGAAACACGTGCGTGTTTGTTCCGTTTCCGTATATACCGGAGACACGGACAAACATGCACCAATGTTAATCTATGATTGTGGTCACACGTGCGTTATTTCATTATGTCCGTGTGTGCGTGTCCGTGATCCGTATGTGTTTGCGTTTTGCACGGATGCATGTCCGTTATCTGCACGGAGCACGCACATGTGGACACAATGAAAGTCTATGGGTATGTGCACACACGTTAGTAAACACGTATGCATCTACCTATAGTCCGTGTCCGTTTGGTGTTTTTATTTCTAGTGATGTCGGCCATTCTTTCTATTTCTGTGTATGTCGGTCAATCTCCCTGAGTCCGCCGGTCGGTCTCTCTGTCTCTCTGTCTGTCTGTCCCTCTCTCACAGTCTGTCGGTCAGTTCCCCCCCCTCTCTCATACTTACCGTTCCCCGATCCCCGGCGCGGCGCTGCACGGCATTCACACTGCTGCGGCGGCTTTTACTATTTTGAAAAAGCCGGCTGCTCATTAAACAATCTCGTATTCCACGTTATGGGGAGCCCCCCACCCTAACAATATCAGTCAGCAGCCGCCCAGAATTGCCGCATACATTAGATGCGACAGTTCTGGAACTGTACTTGGTGCTTTGGCAAATCGGGGCAATTTAATCAGACCGAAAAAGCCCTCCATGTCCGGCGTCATCCAGGATGGTCCAGCGTCGCTTCCAGCTCTGCTGCATGGAGGTGACCGGAGCTGCAGAAGACACCGCTGCTCCCTTCACCTCCACGCAGCAACTGAAGACAGATGCGCGATCAGCTGAGCTGTCACTGAGGTTACCCGCTGTCACTGGATCCAGCGTTGACAGCGGGTAACCTCAGTGACAGCTCAGCTGATCGCGCGGCACTCTTCATTTGCCGCGTGGAGCGGCGGTGTCTTCTGCAGCTCCGGTCACCTCCATGCAGCAGAGCTGGATGCAACGCTGGAGCATCCTGGATGACGCCGGACATGGAGGGCTTTTTTGGGCTGATTAAATTGTTGAACCAGGGTATATGTTTGTGTTTTTTATTTCTAATAAAGGATTTTTTCTGGTGTGTGTTTATTTACTGTAACTTACAGACTAATCATGAAAGGAATCTCGGGGAGATGCCTGACATGATTAATCTAGGATTTAGTGGCAGCTATGGGCTGCCATTAACTCCTTATTACCCCGATTTGCCAAAGCACCAGGGCAAATCGGGAAGAGCCGGGTACAGTTCCAGAACTGTCGCATCTAATGTATGCGGCAATTCTGGGCGGCTGCTGACTGATAATGTTAGGGTGGGGGGCTCCCCATAACGTGGAGCTCCCCATCCTGAGAATACCAGCCTTCAGCCGTATGGCTTTATCTGGCTGGCATTAAAATTGGGGAGGACCGCACGCCGTTTTTTTAAATTATTTATTTATTTTACTGCACAGTATAGACACGCCCACCGGCTGCTGTGATTGGGTGCAGTGAGACACCTGTCACTCAGTGTGGGGGCGTGTCTCACTGCAACCAATCATAGGCGCCGGTGGGTGGGGAAAGCAGGGAATACGAGATTGTTTAATGAGCGGCCGGCTTTTTCAAAATAGTAAAAGCCGCCGCAGCAGTGTGAATGCCGTGCAGCGCCGCGCCGGGGATCGGGGAACGGTAAGTATGAGAGAGGGGGGGAACTGACCGACAGACTGTGAGAGAGGGACAGACAGACAGAGAGACAGAGAGACCGACCGGCGGACTCAGGGAGATTGACCGACATACACAGAAATAGAAAGAATGGCCAACATCACTAGAAATAAAAACACCAAACGGACACGGACTATAGGTAGATGCATACGTGTTTACTAACGTGTGTGCACATACCCATAGACTTTCATTGTGTCCACATGTGCGTGCTCCGTGCAGATAACGGACATGCATCCGTGCAAAACGCAAACACATACGGATCACGGACACGCACACACGGACATAATGAAATAACGCACGTGTGACCATGAGAGAGGGGGGAAACTTCAGTCACTCAGGGGATTAGCGGTCACCTGTGAATCCTTCACAGGTGACCGCTAATCAGTACTCGACACAGACAGAGCCACGGGATGAGGATGAAGTCGGGTGAAGTTCACCCGAGTTCATTCTGATCACGCAACTCTGTCGGCTGTCAGCCGACATTTATAAATGACATTGTGCATCATACACACGAACATTCCACGTACACATTCACGTTCATTCCACACGCACACACGGACGTTCTACACACAAACACGGCTAGCATACGCAATTCACACAGATGCCACACAGACCATAAAAACGGACACAAAAACGGGACACGGACCCAAAAAACGGCCTGTAACACACGTGCGTGTTTTTCAAGGACGTGTGAAGGGGCCTCACATTGATATTTGGTGCATCATTAAGCTGATCAATGTTTAGAATACACTTTATTCTTCTATGCACTTTATGGTCCTATACAAAACTTAGTTTGAATGATTTCCTCTTCTGTAATATACATCAACATTGCTTCATGTGAGGTTTTACATCACTGATCTATTAGCTGATTATCAGCAGAGTTCAAGAATCCTGCAGTTCTCTCTGCTCTGCATACGCAATGGCGCTTGTAATAACTACGCACAGCAGACATGATACAAGCAGTGCTGGGTTGTGGTGGGCAGACCCAGACTGTAAAAGTCTGGATCTATGCGATTTCAAAAGTATCTGGGTGCTGGACCCTGGCGCAGAGTTCTCAGGAAACTCCTGCTAATTATCCAGGTCTGGTAATACAAAAACATAAAGGAAAAATAAAGCAGCACTATACTTACCGAGCCTCTGGCGTGGGTGCAACTGCTCATTCACTTCTGCGGCAGCTCATTAGGCTCATACATGCAGTATGCACTGCTTTCTCCTTCCTAGTAGAGGGAATTTAATTTTTTGACAACTTCAGTTTTAGATAGCGGGAGGTCACATTATGTTAGAGACAGTGGACAGATAATCACTGGTATTTTGTAGTAATGTGGTGGTGATATCAGGAAAATACATTTATAATTGGTTGTTATTACTTATTAACATAGAGATGATACTATACTGAACAAAAATATAAATGCAACACTTATGTTTTTCCTCCCATTTTTCATGAGCTGAACTCAGAGATCTAAGACTTTTTTTAAGCAAATAATAAATAGTTAAATGGAAAAAAACCTGATTTGGAGTCTCTCTCATTTTTGATAACCAGTAAAGGTAAAGCAAGTAGCTACAGGTTGATATTATTAGAAAAGCTCTATGGTTATTAGGCCCTTCCCAGCCTAAAAATAGCAGCCCAAAGTCGTCTCAGAAGTAGTACATCACATTAGATGCACCAATTCTGGCGCATTCCCAAGCTCTTCCTGATTGCCCTAGTGGGGTGGCAATTGAAGTAATGGTTTATGGGGTTGATGTCAGCTGTGTACTGTCAGCTGGCATCAAGCCTTAGTGTTAGAAATGGAGAGGTGTCTATCAGACACCCCAATTACTAACCCAGTAAGTATAAAGATTAAAAAAACACACAAAACAAATATTAATAAACACTCCCCGACTCTCTCCCAGGTTTACCAATTTATGGGAAGGGGAGGGGAAGAACTGAGAAGAGCCGGCAAACAATCCACAGAAAAAGCTGTGTTCTTTTGTCATAAGCATCAAAGTAGTAGTAGTTACATTCTAATTGCATGAAATTCAGGTCAAACCCTGATTGTCTCAGCTCTGCAATACTTTGTTGTGAAATGTAGTGCAGAGCGGAATGTAGGACTTTTGATCTCTGCTGGAAACTAGCTGATTTTTAACAAATATACAGTGCTGGCCAAAAGTATTGGCACCCCTGCAATTCTGTCAGATAATACTCAGTTTCTTCTTGAAAATGATTGCAATCACAAATTCTTTGTTATTATTATCATTGATCATTTCACACAAAACTCCAAAAATGGGCCAGACAAAAGTATTGGCACCCTTAGCCTAATACTTGGTTGCACAACCTTTAGCCAAAATAACTGCAAACAACCGCTTTCGTTAACCATCAGTGAGTTTCTTACAATGCTCTCCTGGAATTTTAGACCATTCATCTTTGGCAAACTGCTCCAGGTCCCTGAGATTTGAAGGGTGCCTTCTCCAAACTGCCATTTTGAGATCTCTCCACAGGTGTTCTATGGGATTCAGGTCTGGACTCATTGCTGGCCACTTTAGTAGTCTCCAGTGCTTGCTATCAAACCATTTTCTAGAGCTTTTTGAAGTGTGTTTTGGGTCATTGTCCTGCTGGAAGACCCTTGTCTTCTGAGGAAGACCCAACTTTCTCACACTGGGCCCTACATTATGCTGCAAAATTTGTTGGTAGTTTTCAGACTTCATAATGCCATGCACACGGTCAAGCAGTCCAGTGCCAGAGGCAGCAAAGCAACCCCAAAACATCAGGGAACCTCCGCCATATTCTTTTCTTTGAATGCCTCTTTTTTTTCCTGTAAAATCTATGTTGACGGCTTTTCCCAAAAAGCTCTACTTTTGTCTCATCTGACCAGAGAACATTTTTCCAAAACGTTTTATGCTTTCTCAGGTAAGTTTTGGCAAACTCCAGCCTGTTTTTTTTATGTCTCGGGGTAAGAAGTGGGGTCTTCCTGGTTATCCTACCATACAGTCCCTTTTCATTCAGACGCCGATGGATAGTACGGGTTGACACTGTTGTACCCTCGGACCGCAGGGCAGCTTGAACTTGTTTGGATGTTAGTCAAGGTGCTTTATCCACCATCCGCACAATCATGCATTGAAATCTCTCTTCAATTTTTCTTTTCCTTCCACATCTAGGGAGGTTAGCCACAGTGCCATGGGCTTTAAACTTCTTGATGACACTGCGCACCATAGACACAGGATATTTCAGGTCTTTTGAGATGGACTTGTAGCCTTGAGATTGCTCATGCTTCCTCACAATTTGGATTCTCAAGTCCTCAGACAGTTCTTTGGTCTTCTTTCTTTTCTCCATACTCAATGTGGTACACACAAGGACACAGGACAGAGGTTGAGTCAAATTTAATCCATGTCAACTGGCTGCAAGTGTGATTTAGTTATTGCTAACACCTGTTAGGTGCCACATGTAAGTTACAGGTGCTGTTAATTACACAAATTAGAGGAGCATCACATGATTTTTCAAACAGTGCCAATACTTTTGTCCACCCCCTTTTTTATGTTTGGTGTGGAATTATATCCAATTTGGCTTTATGACAATTTTTTTTTTTTTTTCATTGAAGACAAATTAAATGAAAATAATAATACCAAAGAATTTGTGATTGCCATCATTTTCAAGAAGAAACTGAGTATTATCTGACAGAATTGCAGGGGTGCCAATACTTTTGGCGAGCACTGTACATACAGTTATGTTGATATATATGGCAGAAGATTAAATTGGTGTGACAGAGGACTGCTCAAAACCATGACGTGAACAGAAAAATAGAGTCTATTCTAAACTTAGAACACAATCTATGGCAGTGATGGAGAAAAAGCAAAGGTGTGTATGATTTGAGATTTCACCCACTGTACATGTTTGACCAGGAATTGAGAAACTACAGTGCAACTATTCTTTTACTAGCAATAATATGCCCAGGCACTTGATGAACTGTTTTTAAAGGTAAAAATATTTATGTATGGTACTATGTAATAGTGGTGTGTGTGTGTGTGTGTGTGTGTGTGTTTTATACCTTTGTAATTTCTAAATCACTCAAATTTGGCAGGGAAATTAATTTTGCATCAAACTTTTTCACCGCACTCCTTTGAATCCCTGTCTGTGGTCCGGCTTCAAAGGATACGATGATTTTCACTATATACTGCTATGGCATTGCTATGTACAGCACAAGTGATCCGACTACTAAAAACAATGTGAATTAAGGTAAATGAAATGACAATTACAATAAAAATGCTTTAAAATAATATGGGAAAATGTAAGGCATCCTCTGAAAATAAGTCCTAGAGCATCTTTCGGAGCAAAAATATTAAAAGACCCTATCTATTTTTGGGGAAACACGGTAATCACGTGACAAATCTACCTCCCCCTAGCCATGCCCCATGTTCTAGTGGTTTGATTTTTTTTTATTTTCCCAATGTTTATCTTTAAAATTAGTAAAATAATAATATTTTGATAGATCTGACTACTTTATTTTTTTCTGTGTCTATATTTTTTAACATGTTATAGGGTAGGTGTTTAACCTTTTTTTAAACTTATTATTATTATTACTCTTCACTTTATCTTTAGTCCTCCTAGGGGACTTAAGCTTTGGTGCTTCAGTATTGAAGTTTATAGTACAAATAACAATGAAAGAACAGGTAACCCATGAGGATAGCACCATTAAATACTGACTGTGACGACATGGACTCTCATGGGTTAAAGTTTCTTAAAATTCAGCCAGACAGGATGAAGATTGTTTATAGATGGGGGATAAGTCCCTCATTGTTTCTACAAGACTCTTGTTGACTCATGTAATTGTGTTGGCCACTGAAAGCTAGACGTATTGTTCTTATGTGTACTAAGTCATGTTTGCTTAGCTATTGCTCTCCAGACTTTTCCAGTAATCATTGTATTGTAGTTGTGTATTGATAATGTAATTACCTTA
Organism: Anomaloglossus baeobatrachus; assembly: GCF_048569485.1. NCBI lineage: Eukaryota > Metazoa > Chordata > Amphibia > Anura > Aromobatidae > Anomaloglossus > Anomaloglossus baeobatrachus. The sequence goes on along the minus strand of NC_134354.1, from coordinate 82,255,034 downwards.
GCAGCCATTCTCTAGTTGGTGACTTGCCAACTCCATGTAGATATACTGAGTCTTTCTATGCACATCATTTAAATGAACATTATCCATGCAGCTTGAAATTCATCCAATGGGAGAAGCAATCTTGTACAACCAATCGATGAGGACGCAGTGTATCCTAAGGGAAGGTTATGGCTATAAAAGGAACTTCTTTAAGCCACCAGGGTTGATGAAGGTTGATGGATGCTGATGGATCCAGTCTAAGCTCTTTGGAGCTGACTAGAGGATCAGGATATCTTATGGCTTCAATCTAGGGACTCCGGATCCGGTTGGAGACCATATCCACAGCCTAGGGATTTCGACTCCGGCTGCCAGGATTATAACACCATACCAGGACTACCTAAGGAGGACACTCAGGTTGGGACAGTTCAGTCACCTGTTACAGACTTTGCAGACCTCACACAGCTTCCTAAATCTGGCATTATTCCAGTCACGGTGGGTGCCCGCCAAAAGCGGGGTGCTGCTGGATTGGAGTGAGTGGCCCTGGAACCTCTGAGGCATGGACATTCTAAATCCCTGGTGAGCCAGCGGAAGGGTGAGACTCTGTTGCCTGTTACATTTGTGTGTTTTGCTGGTTATGTGTTATGTGCCGTTAATTGTTTGGGGATCCAATAAAGTCTACTTTTTGTGGTTCCCTCACCCTGTGTTGTCTCAGTAGTGTTACGCCCATGGTTAAGGAGGCCGGCGTTCAGTTGGGATGAGCCCTGATCCACGCTGTCTTTCTAAAGGCGGCGGGTTTTAGTGGACGAGAGCACCCACTGAGCCCCGTGTCTCCACACTGACATCACAGACTGACAATGGCATTTAAGTGGTTGAACAACAACCATAAGAATTAGCTCTGATGGCTACTCTTAGGGATCGCTCACACATGTGTATACTTCTGCCTAGTACTATCCGATGTTTTGTTGGATAACACTCACTACAATGTTATACTATGGGGCATTGCTGACCAGCTCTTTACTCATGCTGATTTGGCACAAGAAAATAATTGCAGCATGCTGCAACATTTATAGATGCCATGCACCCATATAAGTGTATGGATGTGTGCTCTGATGACATCTGAGTGCAGTTTGATTTACGCTGGCACAGACAATGGAGATGTCATTAGACTAATCGGACCTATTCTCTCATAAGACCATCTGATTCCGGCCTAAGAGGGAGGGCTCGCTCACATGAGCGATGATGCTCTCTTCAAAAAGAATTGGATCCATTATGGTAATGACACTAGGCTCAAACTCTGCTGTGAGTGTGAGACAAGTGTCCTTTTACTGTGATCTGACTCTCATATTACAGGTGCAAAGAAGATGGAAAACTTAATTCCTCCATTTTCTCCATTTTCTGTGTGCGCATAAATCGGACTTTATTTGAGTGACATGAATGTGTGTGATCCAGTTCATGGAGCCACTCACAGCATGCTGCAATTTTATTCCTGTGGAAATCTGAGTGAAACGTGCATCGGGGCGCGGGTCTCACCTCTCAGCCAAATTTTATTCTCATACAGAATCGGTGTGAGAAAAAAATGTAGGTATCTACTGCCTCATAGTATAACATAGGACTGAGTACTATCTGATAAAACATGGGATTGCACATATCTGTGTTATATGCTTGTGCGAGACACCAATAACACCTTCCCTTAAAGAGTGGGGACGTTCCTGAGCCCCCTTCATACACCTGCACCCTCCCTAGTATGTATGTCATTGGATGTTAAACAATTAAATATTAACTGTACTCTATGAGTTCCTCAAAGAAGAAAACTGTTTTTATCATAGTCTTAGAACTGCAAAAGGTGAAACTGTAGTCTGGGCATGAGAAGTAAACATCTATGATCATGAACAGGTTAATTAATGCCTTTACTTCAATGAAAGTTTAATTGTAAATTTCAAATATTTGCACATTTTTAATTTGCAAATTCATATGAAGCCAACTAAATATATACCTAAAGAAAGTTACAGTAACTCAAATAGTCACTGCAAGGAAAAAGAATTTATAAATTAAAAGGCGCTATACACACATAATATGAATAATTTTCTACATTGGACAGAGATCTAACCATGAGTATTTGCCTTACTCAAATAAATCACAAAGACAGCTTCAGTCACACACTGTCAATGTAATTGCACCCCACAAGCTGAAGTCAGTAAATAGGATTACATAGCGAGGAATACCGCAGAGCTACTTAATTCTATAAATAATTCATAGATTGTAATGGGGATCCTAAGGGTCATGTATCTTTTTCTATTAACTATCTTAGACTCTCGCCTAAATCAGCATTTCTGTCTGGTCTGGAGCTTGAAAATTTCCCTAACTCTACAAATAAAAGCAGTCAGCTTTCTGAGACTTCAATTTGCAACTTATAATTATCTGGCTTTTTTAGTATCATTAGGGAACATCAAATTCAAAGCCGTGCAAAACAACACAACTGATGCACTGTCTGTCAGGCTGTCATTCTGTAGACACAAACATCTTTTCTGTTGACAGTGCTATTTTAGTATCTAAATAAGTCTTCTGGAGCATTTAGTAGTTATCGATGGTGCCCATTGTGAGCAAAACTTTGACTCTTAATACTTAAAAATTATCATTTAGGCCCCCTTCACACGCACGTGCCTCCGGTACGTGTTAGGTCCATTCCTGCACGTACCGGAGACACGGGCACACGTACTCCAATGTCAATCAATGTACTGAGTTACACGTTCATTTTTCCATACGGAGCGTGTGTCCGTGTGCGTGATACATTTGTTTGTGCGTTAAATACGGAAGCATGTCCGTTTTTCTCACGGAAAACGCACACACGCACCGATTAAACTCAATGGATCCATGAGCATACGTACGTGACACGGATGCATCGCCATATGGTCCATGTCCATTTTTTTGCAAATATGGCAATGATTGTATCATTTTGGAACACGTGCATGTGATTAGAAAAGGACCCTAGATAATCTCATTTATCTTGCAGGACATAGTGAGGGTGAGTGAACTGAACACACCAGCAACATATTATTCTATTCATTAAATGACTTTTTCCAGCTACGCGTACTAGCAAAACGGATGGCATATGGATGGAATACGGATTACATACGGACTACAAATATGGACATACGGATGACACACACATCACACACGGAGCCAGAAAATGGACGTTAAAAACGCAACACGGACATGAAATACGGCACGCATAACACGTACGTGATTTACACGCACGTGTGAAGGGGGCCTTACCTACGAGCCTGGGTTGCAAACTATAGTTCAAACTTAGGCTGTGTGCACACGTTGCGTTTTTATTGTGCTCCTTTTGCAATTTTGAGTGCAGATTTGTCACAAAACCTGAAAGGAATCCTGATGCCAACAAAGTCCATGGAAATCCTGAAATGTCATGCACATGTTGCTTATTTATAACTTGCAGATTTAGTGCAGAAAATAGTTTGCAACATGTCAATTCTTTCAGTGATTTTGCAGCATTTGTTCACCCATTGACCTCAGTTAAAAACATTATAAAAACACAGGTATAAATATGATTGTGGATTTTTTGCACATTTGCTCAATTTTTGTTACATTTTTACTTACTTTTTTGCATGTGTTAAAATCCTATTTACTCTAACTGTCAATATGAGTGTCAAAAGGCCCCTGGGGATCCCTGGGCCATATTTATATGGTAACTATTCTGCATTGTTTAATGTTTAAAGTTTATTAACTTATTATAATGCTGAGATATAGCTGAGATATTGACAAAAAACCTATCAGAAGCTTCCAAAGACACAACATCATCATATGGGCTGTCCCATATTGTTTAAAGGCATAGTACTCTTAAGGCCCTGTCACACACAGAGGCAGATTTGTGGTTGCAGTGAAATTGTGGACAATCAGTGCCAGGTTTGTGGCTTTTTACAAATGGAACAATATGTCCATTAGTGATGAGCGAGTACTAAAAAGCTCGGGTGCTCGAAGCTCGGGCCGAGCCTCCCAAGATACTCGTGTACTCGGCCCGAGCAACGAGCCCAATGTTATCCTATGGGAGACCCGAGTATTTTTGTGAAATGACCTCCCGGCAGCATGGAGAAACCCTAAAAATGGCACAAAAGTCTCAGAAGAGTGCTCAAATGACATGGCAACAGCATGGGGAAGACCCCTTGAAGCATTTATCACTCAAAAGTCACAGCTGTGAACAATTTTGTCCGCGTTTTACGCCATTTTTACGGACTCACCAGAAAACCTTCCAAAATGACCCCAAAATGATTTTTCATGGCGGAAATGTTAAGGGCACATACCCAATAGTGAGATAGATCTGGTGTATGTTACTTTTTGAGATTAATACATGAAAGATTTTACGTGAAAACATTGTGTGGCACTCCGATGTCCCTGAGAAGAGACGTACATGAAGGCCTCTTGAGTCTAATGTGCCCATTTTGAGGAAGTGAGTCTTTGTAGTATTTTCCTTTGCCAGGGCAGTCCAAAATTGTGAGGTTCACCAATGCCCCTGCATACAGACGTGCATGAGGGCCTCAAAACATTAAGTGTCCATTGTCAGGAAGTGGGTGTATTATAGTATAGCCCTTAGGCAGGGCAGCCAAAAATTGGGAGGCTCCACATTGTCCCTGGATAGAGACCTGCATGATGGCCTTTAAACCTGAAGTGCCCATTGTAAGGAAGTGGGTCTATTTCAGTATAGCCCTTTGCCAGGGCAGCCAAAAATTGGGAGGCTCCACGTTGTCCCTGGGTAGAGACGTGCATGATGGCCTCAAAACATTAAGTGTCCATTTTAAGGAAGTGGGTGTATTTCAGTATAGCCCTTAGGCAGGGCAGCCAAAAATTGGGAGGCTCCACATTGTCCCTGGGTAGAGACGTGCATGAGGGCCTCAAAACATTAAGTGTCCATTTTAAGGAAGTGGGTCTATTTCAGTATAGCCCTTTGCCAGGGCAGCCAAAAATTGGGAGGCTCCACATTGTCCCTGGATAGAGCCGTGCATTATGGCCTGTAAACCTGAAGTGCCCATTGTAAGGAAGTGGGTCTATTTCAGTATAGCCCTTTGCCAGGGCAGCCAAAAATTGGGAGGCTCCACGTTGTCCCTGGGTAGAGACGTGCATGATGGCCTCAAAACATTAAGTGTCCATTTTAAGGAAGTGGGTGTATTTCAGTATAGCCCTTAGGCAGGGCAGCCAAAAATTGGGAGGCTCCACATTGTCCCTGGGTAGAGACGTGCATGAGGGCCTCAAAACATTAAGTGTCCATTTTAAGGAAGTGGGTCTATTTCAGTATAGCCCTTTGCCAGGGCAGCCAAAAATTGGGAGGCTCCACATTGTCCCTGGATAGAGCCGTGCATTATGGCCTGTAAACCTGAAGTGCCCATTGTAAGGAAGTGGGTCTATTTCAGTATAGCCCTTTGCCAGGGCAGCCAAAAATTGGGAGGCTCCACGTTGTCCCTGGGTAGAGACGTGCATGATGGCCTCAAAACATTAAGTGTCCATTTTAAGGAAGTGGGTGTATTTCAGTATAGCCCTTAGGCAGGGCAGCCAAAAATTGGGAGGCTCCACATTGTCCCTGGGTAGAGACGTGCATGAGGGCCTCAAAACATTAAGTGTCCATTTTAAGGAAGTGGGTGTATTTCAGTATAGCCCTTTGCCAGGGCAGCCAAAAATTGGGAGGCTCCACATTGTCCCTGGGTAGAGACGTGCATGATGGCCTCAAAACATTAAGTGTCCATTTTAAGGAAGTGGGTGTATTTCAGTATAGCCCTTAGGCAGGGCAGCCAAAAATTGGGAGGCTCCACATTGTCCCTGGGTAGAGACGTGCATGAGGGCCTCAAAACATTAAGTGTCCATTTTAAGGAAGTGGGTCTATTTCAGTATAGCCCTTAGGCAGGGCAGCCAAAAATTGGGAGGCTCCACATTGTCCCTGGGTAGAGACGTGCATGAGGGCCTCAAAACATTAAGTGTCCATTTTAAGGAAGTGGGTGTATTTCAGTATAGCCCTTAGGCAGGGCAGCCAAAAATTGGGAGGCTCCACGTTGTCCCTGGGTAGAGACGTGCATGAGGGCCTCAAAACATTGTTCCCATTGCAAAGGAGCGGGTCTCCTGTCGTTGTAATGTCCATTCTGCAAAGAATGGGCGAAAAAATTTACCACTGGGGGTATACCTGAAACAAAGACCTAACTATTTTAACGGTCATCATGATGGCGCATGAGGAGAAGGAGGAGCAGTCCAGCGATTATCCAAAGTCGAGAAGTGTACCCATGGGTGAGTGGAGGTACATGGCAAACTTTAAATTCCGCTCTCATTTGCTGGTGGTGTGGTGAAGTCTGGCCCAATCCAACCCTTGTTCATCTTTATCAGAGTCAGCCTGTCAGCATTTTCAGTTGACAGGCGGGTGCGTTTATCTGTAATGATTCCACCTGCGGCACTAAAAACACGCTCTGACAAAACGCTAGCAGCAGGGCAGGCCAGGACTTCCAAGGCGTAGAGAGCCAATTCATGCCACGTGTCCAGCTTGGATACCCAATAATTGTAAGGCACAGAGGAATGTCGGAGTACAGTTGTTCGATCTGCAAGGTACTCCTTCAGCATCTGGGCAAACTTAGGATTTCTTGTGGCACTACCCCGCACCTCAGGGGCTGTGGTACGTGAGGGGCTGAGAAAACTGTCCCACATCTTAAAGACTGTTCCCCTACCTCTGGCGGATTGGACTTGTGCCTCTCTCGGCTGTACGCCTCGGTTGTCCACTGATTCCTGACCTATGCCGCTAGCGTTTTGTGAGGGGAATGCTTTGCCTACTTCCGTGAGTATGGCCTTCCGAAACTGCTGCATTTTGGTTGACCTCTCCTCCACGGGAATAAGAGACAAAAAGTTCTCCTTGTAGCGTGGGTCTAACAGTGTTACCAACCAGTAATGATTGTCGGCCAAGATGTTCTTAACGCGAGGGTCACGAGACAGGCAGCTTACCATAAAGTCAGCCATGTGCGCCAGACTCTTAACAGCCAGGACTTCAGTAGCCTGACCAACAAGATGACTGAACATGCTGTCCTCCTCCTCCTCCTCCTCCTCCTCCTCCTCCTCATCTACCCTGTCCTCTGGCCAGCCACGCTGAATCGAGGATATGACTGGTGTGCATGTCATATCCTCAATTTGGCCGGAGAGTTGCTCCATGTCTTCATCCTCCTCCTCGTCATAGTCCTCCACTGCACGTTGTGATGAGACGAGGCTGGGCTGTGTGTTATCACCCACACCCACTACTGTTTCTTGCTGCAACTCATCGCGCTCCGCCTGCAATGCATCATGTTTGTTTTTCAGCAGGGACCGTTTTAGAAGGCAGAGTAGCGGTATGGTGACGCTAATAATGGCGTCATCACCACTCACCATCTTGGTGGAGTCCTCAAAGTTTTGGAGGATGGTACATAGGTCTGACATCCATCTCCACTCCTCAGGTGTTATGTGTGGAGTTTGACCCATTTCCCGACGGCTTAGGTGATGCAGGTACTCAACAACTGCCCTCTTCTGCTCACATATCCTGACCAACATGTGCAGAGTTGAATTCCAACGCGTGGGGACATCACACACCAGTCTGTGAGCCGGAAGATGCAAACGGCGCTGAAAGCCGGCAAGGCCGGCTGAAGCAGTAGGTGACTTTCGAAAATGTGCAGACAGGCGGCGAACTTTTACCAGCAGATCAGACAGCTCTGGGTATGACTTTATAAACCGCTGAACCACGAGGTTGAGCACATGGGCCACGCATGGAACATGTGTCAGCTGGCCTCGCCTCAAAGCCGCCACCAGGTTCCGGCCATTGTCACAAACGACCTTTCCTGGCTTTAGGTTCAGAGGTGTGAGCCAGTGATCTGCCTGCTGTTTCAGAGCTGTCCACAGCTCTTCTGCATTGTGGGGTTTGTCACCTATGCAGATTAGCTTCAGCACAGCCTGTTGCCGCTTCGCCGAGGCAGTGCTGCAGTGCTTCCAGCTTGTGACTGGTGTGGAGGGCACAGTGGATGAGGATGCGCAGGAGGAGGAGGAGGCTGAAGAGCATGACATTCCGGAGCTGTAAAGTGTGGGTGAAACACTGACTGAGGTAGGGCCTGCAAACCTTGGTGTGGGAAGGACGTGTTCCGTCCCTCGCTCAGACTGGGTCCCAGCTTCCACAATATTAACCCAGTGTGCCGTCAACGAGATGTAGCGGCCTTGCCCACAAGCACTTGTCCACGTGTCTGTGGTTAGGTGGACCTTGGGTGAAACAGCGTTGTTCAGGGCACGTGTGATGTTTTGTGACACGTGGTTATGCAACGCGGGGACGGCACACCGGGAGAAATAGTGGCGGCTGGGGACCGAGTAACGTGGGACAGCTGCCGCCATCAGGTCACGGAATGCTTCTGTCTCCACCAGCCTAAAAGGCAACATTTCCAGCGCAAGCAGTCGCGAAATGTTAGCATTTAGAACTGTGGCATGTGGGGTGTTGGCAGTGTATTTGCGCCTGCGTTCAAAGGTTTGCTGAATGGATAACTGAACGCTGCGCTGGGACAAGGACGTGCTTGATGATGGTGTTCTTTCTGCGTAGGCAACTGCAGGTGCAGGAGTGGAGGAGGCTTGTTCGCAGGCAGCATGGACAGAGGATTGGCTCGCATGCACAACCAGCGAAGACGTAGCAGTGACATCAGCAAGCACTGCTCCTCGACTCTGTTGTACTTCCCACAAAGTCGGGTGCTTGGCTGACATGTGCCTGATCATGCTGGTGGTGGTCAGGCTGCTAGTTTTGGTACCCCTGCTGATGCTGGCACGGCAGGTGTTGCAAATGGCCTTTTTTGAATCATCTGGATCCAACTTAAAAAACTGCCAGACTCGTGAAGACCTAACATTTGTACAGGCACCTTGTGTCGTCGTGTTGTTCCGGGGAACGGTTGCCTGACTTCTGCCTGGGGCCACCACCCTGCTTCTTACTGCCTGTTGTGATGCTACGCCTCCCTCCCCCTGTGCACTGCTGTCCTCGCTCTGCATATCCTCCTGCCAGGTTGGGTCAGTTACTGGATCATCCACCACGTCGTCTTCCTCTTCCGCACCCTGCTCCTCCTCCTGACTTGCTGACAATTGTGTCTCATCATCGTCCACCACTTGTTGAGACACGTTGCCAACTTCGTGAGAACGTGGCTGCTCAAATATTTGGCCATCTGTACAGACGATCTCCTCATGACCCACTTCAATATGAGCTGGCGAGAGGCCAGAATGTGTGAATGGAAACGTGAACAGCTCTTCCGAGTGTCCAAGTGTGGGATCATTAATGTCCGAGGAGGACGTGTACTCAGCCTGGTGGTAGGAAGGAGGATCAGGTTCAGAAATGTGCGGTGCAGTATCACGGCTACTGACACTTGACCGTGTGGAAGACAGAGTGTTTGTGGTGGTGCCAATCTGACTGGAAGCATTATCCGCTATCCAACTAACAACCTGTTGACACTGGTCTTGGTTCAAGAGCGGTGTACTGCTGCGGTCCCCAAGAATTTGGGACAGGACGTGCGAGCGACTAGATGTGGCCCTTTGTTGTGGCGAAATTAGAGCTTGCCCACGACCTCGGCCTCTGCCTGCACCACCATCACGTCCACTTCCTTGTTCCTTGCCAATGCCCTTGCGCATTTTGCAATGCTGTGCACTGCTGACGTGTATATTCACTACTTGTGCGTTATATCAAAGTTTCTGGAAATTGCACACAAGTGCACCTGTACGCTGCCACCGACAGGCACACACGTGCGGTTTTAAATGCAAGCACGGACGCACTAAGAACCTAACACAGGTTTTAGGAGCAAAAATTAAGAACTCTGACACTATCAGCCACTGCTGACTGACGTGTATTATACACTACACTTGTGCGTTATATAATAGTTTGGTAAAAACGCACACCAGTGCACCTGTACGCTGCCACCAACAGGCACACACGTGCGGTTTTAAAAACCAAGCACGGACGCAATAATAACCTAACACAGGTTTTAGGAGCAAAAATTAAGAACTCTGACACTATCAGCCACTGCTGACTGACGTGTATTATACACTACACTTGTGCGTTATATAATAGTTTGGTAAAAACGCACACCAGTGCACCTGTACGCTGCCACCAACAGGCACACACGTGCGGTTTTAAAAACCAAGCACGGACGCAATAATAACCTAACACAGGTTTTAGGAGCAAAAATTAAGAACTCTGACACTATCAGCCACTGCTGACTGACGTGTATTATACACTACACTTGTGCGTTATATAATAGTTTGGTAAAAACGCACACCAGTGCACCTGTACGCTGCCACCAACAGGCACACACGTGCGGTTTTAAAAACCAAGCACGGACGCAATAATAACCTAACACAGGTTTTAGGAGCAAAAATTAAGAACTCTGACACTATCAGCCACTGCTGACTGACGTGTATTATACACTACACTTGTGCGTTATATAATAGTTTGGTAAAAACGCACACCAGTGCACCTGTACGCTGCCACCAACAGGCACACACGTGCGGTTTTAAAAACCAAGCACGGACGCAATAATAACCTAACACAGGTTTTAGGAGCAAAAATTAAGAACTCTGACACTATCAGCCACTGCTGACTGACGTGTATTATACACTACACTTGTGCGTTATATAATAGTTTGGTAAAAACGCACACCAGTGCACCTGTACGCTGCCACCAACAGGCACACACGTGCGGTTTTAAAAACCAAGCACGGACGCAATAATAACCTAACACAGGTTTTAGGAGCAAAAATTAAGAACTCTGACACTATCAGCCACTGCTGACTGACGTGTATTATACACTACACTTGTGCGTTATATAATAGTTTGGTAAAAACGCACACCAGTGCACCTGTACGCTGCCACCAACAGGCACACACGTGCGGTTTTAAAAACCAAGCACGGACGCAATAATAACCTAACACAGGTTTTAGGAGCAAAAATTAAGAACTCTGACACTATCAGCCACTGCTGACTGACGTGTATTATACACTACACTTGTGCGTTATATAATAGTTTGGTAAAAACGCACACCAGTGCACCTGTACGCTGCCACCAACAGGCACACACGTGCGGTTTTAAAAACCAAGCACGGACGCAATAATAACCTAACACAGGTTTTAGGAGCAAAAATTAAGAACTCTGACACTATCAGCCACTGCTGACTGACGTGTATTATACACTACACTTGTGCGTTATATAATAGTTTGGTAAAAACGCACACCAGTGCACCTGTACGCTGCCACCAACAGGCACACACGTGCGGTTTTAAAAACCAAGCACGGACGCAATAATAACCTAACAGGTTTTTTTGGGGAGCGACAATTACAGTACAGACAAGTCAGACACTATCTGGACTGTTTTACACTGTGTACACCAGCCCCAGATATGAAGGCTGGTATACGGTCACCACTACCCTGCCTGCCTGCCTGCCTGTATACTGCTACAATAGTCCTGACAAGGACTCTTTTGGTCACTAGCCTGTATTCAGACCTGGCTATACCCTGCCTGTATATAGCAACAATAGTCCTGAGAAGGACTCTGCTACTGTACGCCGACCTGGCTATACCCTGCCTGCCTGTATACAACTAGAATAGTCCTGAGAAGGACTTTTGGTCACACTGTTTGCAGCCCTGCAACTGAAAAAGCTATAAAGGGCCGCAAAGCTTTCCCTGAATCAGCGACACTCTCCCTACACTCACTGTCAGAATAGCTGTGAGCAGAGCACAGCGCGCCGGCCGATATAAAGGCTCGGTGACGCTGTGCAGGCCGGCCAATCACTGCAATTCCACAACTAACAGGGCTGTGGCATTGCAGTGGTCTGCCAGCCAATCCCTGCATGAGGGCTGGCTCTCAAAAGAGCGCCAACATGCAGAAATGAAGACCACGAGTAAAGCACGAGTATCGCGAGATTACTCGGTCCCCGCCGAGCAGCCCGAGTACAGTGATACTCGTGCGAGTACCGAGTAGTGACAAGCATGCTCGCTCATCACTAATGTCCATGATTTCACTGCAATCACAGATCTGCCAAAGATTTATCTCTGTGTGTGATGGGGCCATTAGTGTATGTAAAATTTTGACTTTGCAGAAAGTGATAAAAATACCTTAAAACATTCTCTCTTTATTCTGGCATTTGGCAAATATAAATAATTTTGGTTCCTAATTGACCTAAAATGGGAAAGGTTTATTCTGATTTCATGTCAGATAGTGAGAAATACATGCATTTGTGTCCTTTTAGATAGTGGATGTAATCTTCTGGTTTCAACTGTATCTATAGCATTCATTGGTGTCCAAAAATGCTAGAAAAACACAGTTAAAAAATGGATGCAAAAAAGTGCATTGAAAATGCAGCAAAAATGCATCAAAACACTGCATTTTCCTGCTACTGTGCTTTTGCCATTGCGTTTTCCTGCTAAGAGATGCAGAAATTTCTGTATCGAAATACTCAATATTTGCACATACAATTATTAAGCTTTTTACATTCTTCCTAAAAACTGTCCAATTTCTGCATTACACTATATTTTCTTCTTCATGTTTGCTACCCTTCTGATGCTTTATGTTTTGCCACTGATTTAACATTAATATCTTCCATAAGGCAAATTACCAATTTTTTGTCTACAGGACTATTCTTAGGCTGAACCATTTCTTTAAAATGCACTACCTAAACAGTTTCATTTTCTAGATTTATCATTTTAAGTATGCCATAAACCACATATTTTAGGCAAGGTATTCATGTTCATTAATATTTTCTTTAACTACCTTGTTAGTAATTAAGGGATTGTCACATGAACAATATACATTTTAATCAATTGATCTTGGAATAATAATAATTTCCTCCATTAAGTGTGGTTAAAAAAATTGTTGAGATCACCTTGTAAATGTGCCCCTGCTATGTACTCTTATTGCTGTGTCTAATTAGGCAGAGCAGTTCCAGTTCATGGTCGGCATATGTCACAGCTCTTGGCCAAGTGGATGAGTCACTTATGATAAGTGAGTATACAGATGGAATAACAGAGGAGCACAGCTACTTTGTGAGGTAGCACACTTCCCTGCCTAAGGTAGCACACGTCCCTGCCTGAGGTAATACACTTCCCTGCCTGAGGTAGCACACTTCCCTGCCTGAGGTAGCACACTTCCCTGCCTGAGGTAACACACTTCCCTGCCTGAGGTAGCACACTTCCCTGCCTGAGGTAACACACTTCCCTGCCTGAGGTAACACACTTCCCTGCCTGAGGTAACACACTTCCCTGCCTGAGGTAGCACACTTCCCTGCCTGAGGTAATACACTTCCCTGCCTGAGGTAGCACACTTCCCTGCCTGAGGTAATACACTTCCCTGCCTGACGTAGCACACTTCCCTGCCTGAGGTAACACACTTCCCTGCCTGAGGTAACACACTTCCCTGTCTGAGGTAACACACTTCCCTGTCTGAGGTAATACACTTCCCTGCCTGAGGTAACACACTTCCCTGCCTGAGGTAACACACTTCCCTGCCTGAGGTAACACACTTCCCTGCCTGAGGTAACACACTTCCCTGCCTGAGGCAACACACTTCCCTGCCTGAGGTAACACACTTCCCTGTCTGAGGTAACACACTTCCCTGCCTGAGGTAACACACTTCCCTGCCTGAGGTAACACACTTCCCTGCCTGATGTAACACACTTCCCTGCCTGAGGCAACACACTTCCCTGCCTGAGGTAACACACTTCCCTGCCTGAGATAACACACTTCCCTGCCTGAGATAACACACTTCCCTGTCTGAGGTAACACACTTCCCTGCCTGAGGTAACACACTTCCCTGCCTCAGGTAACACACTTCCCTGCCTGAGGTAACACACTTCCCTGCCTGAGGCAACACACTTCCCTGCCTGATGTAACACACTTCCCTGCCTGAGGCAACACACTTCCCTGCCTGAGGTAACACACTTCCCTGCCTGAGATAACACACTTCCCTGCCTGAGGTAACACACTTCCCTGTCTGGGGTAACACACTTCCCTGCCTGAGGTAACACACTTCCCTGCCAGAAGTAAGACAGGAGTGAGCATCTCCAGCCCTCAGAGCTCATCATAAATTAAGAAAGTGAGGTAGTGAGTGATGTCACAAGACTGGTGACATGGCATGAAGATCTACTGTCATAAAACAAAATAATATATTATTGCAATGTTACTTCTGGTAGGGAAATGTGTCACCTCCAAATGCAGAGCTGTGAGCCTCTGCTGTTTCATCTGTATACTCACCTAACATATGTGACTTATCCTTCCCCATGGCCAGGAGCTGTAGTATAATCTGACCATGAACAGGATGAGCTCTGCATGGTCAGATGCAACAAATAATATTATTAAGCAGGGTCACATTTTCCAAATTAACTCAGCACAGGAAGGCTTTGAAAAACACATCCAATTATTATTCCAAGATTTATTAATTAAACTGTACCTTGTTTATGAGGCAACTCCTGTAACTTTGGTTTTTGTTGGCATGATTCACTCAGGGCTCTGCAGAGCCATTGTTTTCTTTTGATAGCTGCTATTTCCAGGGGTAGGTCCTGTGGGAGGAGCCTACTCCTTCAGGCCTCGCCCTGGGGGGTCACACGCGGTTATTTGAGAACAGCTTCCCTCTGCACGCTGCCAGTGATAGTTCCTGCTCTGCAGTGTGTATCTTTAGTACTTTATTGCTCTGATCCTGCCCACTACCCAGTTCTCCTTTTTCCGACCTCCGTTCCTCCTATACTACCTGACCTCCCTGTCTCCCTGATCTGCTCCCTGCCTATTGTCCCGTCTCCGCTCCCTTCTCCCTTTTCACGTGTACTCCCGGTTACTGACCTCGGCTTGCTCTTTGACTCAGTTCTGTTCTCCTCTGGCTCCTGACAATACCTCCTGTCTCCCAACCCCGGCTTGCTTCCTTGTTATGGCTTTGTCTATTCCTGTGTACCTCTGTTACCTCCCGGCACTGACCTTTAGCTTGTCTGACTATTCTACTACAAGCTCCATACAGACACTAGTGACCTCTAGTGAGTAAGCTCCTCATTACACTCAGAAGCATTACACCTCACTGGAGCGTCAGCAATCCCTAGTGGTACATTACATTTATAAGGCCTATGTATACATGAGTACAACCATCTATTCCTTGAGAGATATGCACACACATCAAAAGTATAAAATAATGATATAATATTTATTGAAAACCATAATGTTATAATCATAATATGAACTTTAAAGATACAAATAATACCATTTAAATATTGGCAATCAATAATGGCGCATTTGGTGGATTTTTTTCCCAGTGGGAAAGATTTCAATAGCCTTTTAGATTTATGTCTATGAAAACGTTTTGTGACTCAATATAATTTAAAATAACATTCTAATAAAGATCTAGTAAATATTCACTTTACATGTCCTTTTATATACGTACATTATATTAATAATAGGCCTGCAATAATAGGTAAGAATTTAAATTTAAATTGGAAGCAAAAGTGCAAATTTCAAGTCATGTTAACAGAAAACCAACTTCTGAAAATGTTAGAGAACATTATTGCTTGCTCTGAATGTCTTTTATACATTGGTTTAAAGTATTTAAATATAAATTAATGTCAACTAACTAAACCACTAAAATTGCCCAAAATATATTTTACTATTACATTAAAATGTAAATGAGTTCTTATAAGAAATCCAATCAGCAGGAGCAAAGAAATTTGGGAAAAGTTGCTTTAGTGTAAGTCTTCATATGTCAATAGAAACAGCCCGGGGACCGATAGATTGAATAATGTAACTTCATACTTAAAATGAACTATTTAAATCAGCCTTGAGATTTTCTTCTCCTTTTTTCCCCATAGAACAGAAATCTGCAGATTCTAGTCAAGTAAAATTTGCTTTCAGAAGGGTTGAATTACAAAAAGCTGCATGCGGGTTATTAAATATTATGATAAAGGATAAATGAGTATATAAATAATAAAAATGACAGCCATAAGCTTTATCAGGATGATGGGTGCATGTGATTGAAGCTTTATGGATGTTTTTGTGAACAAGGAATTTTATTTCATCATATTTTATGTTAAAAAGAAATTCTACCTTGGTATTGATGATAACAGTACCCAAATTTGGAGGATTATCAGAAACATTTTTTCTTTTAACTGTAGGTATATTAGGATATATCATTACTAAAAGGAATCTGTCAGAAAGTTTTTGTTATGGAATCTGAGAGCAGCATGATGTAGGGTCAGAGACCCTGATTTTATCTGTGCATGATTTACTGGACTGCTGTCACTCTTTGACGCGTGGCTGATGTGTTCTGACCTACCGATGTCTAGATGCATAACAAAAATACAAACAACAGTACAACAGGTTGGGGGGGGGCGCTGGGGACACAATAACAGTGGACTCTAGCTCTAGTGAATGGGATAGATGGACACCTCTTGCACTCATTTGCTGCTAACCCTATGCTCCAGTCCTTACCAGGCCCTATATAGTTTCCTCAACTGTCACCGAACAGGAACTTGAGACCCTAAGAAAAACCCTGTAGTGGCCCTGACTAATGAGTTGGCTGGTGGCAGAAGCTAGCTCCACCGCTGCACTAATATACACAGGGAAAGGAAAGCCGAACAGGGGAAAACAACAAATAATAAACTCCAACTGCAGGAACGAGCCTTCACAGGTCCTTTCACCAATGCGGCCAGAAAACAAATGGCTGTGTATCTTCAGCAGAGATTTCTGGGTAACACTTCTATTTAAATTTAAGGGTGTGACCACAAAGCTACTGCAGCTGACACACTCAGCTAGAGACTGCTAGAGAAGCTGCCAACAGACAAACTGACATTAACCATTTAGGTACTGAAGGAAATTAAGCCACATTTAAATGTGGATAACCTGATAGAGATGAGAGGCTGTCACTAGTCTCCAAAACCAGGGAGACGACCATGACAACTGCGTGGTACAGTTTTGATAAAATCACTAATTTTTCTGCTGCACAATTAAGCAGTGCTATGACTGCAGAACTTTGCATAACACCACCCACACCACTGATTGACAGCTTGCTAGGTATACTGTCAGAAGGCTGCCAATCAGTCGTGGGGGCGGGGTTACACAGATGAGCTGGACTGCATTGCACATGACACCTAGTACTGCAGTTATAATCTCTTAATGATAAAACACTGATTGTTTTTAAACTACAGCAAGCAGCTGAGAAAGTGACACATGTCTGTAATCAGGCTCCTTACCCAAACATTATGATGCTCTCATATTAAATAGAGAAAACCTGCTGACAGATTCCCCATTAAATTCCCAAATTTTCTGCATCACAGGAGGTCCCAGCAGGTGGACTTAAAGCAATCAATAAGTTATCCTAAATCATATGATTTATAGAAAATCTCTTCTTTCCACAGCCAGTTTTCATATTTGCACTTTAGTTTAATTCTCTTCTTCGAAGAGACATTATCTTTATTTTTTCCTTTAACACAGCCGTTTTGACATCCTGCTTTTTTGCAGGACAAGTTGTAATTTTGAATTACACAAATCATTTTAATATTTAGTGTACTGGAAAATGGAAAAAAAATCATAATGCGTCAAAAATGTGAAAAAACCAAATCCGACATGTTTGTGTGGGTTGTGTTTTTAGAGTGTACATTCTATGGTAAATACTCAGTATCATGATTATCCAGATCAGTACGATTATGGTAACACCAAACTTGGATAAACACTTTTTCTTCAATTAAGAGAATAAAATGGAAAAAAAATCAGAACTTTGGAAAAAAACGTGTTTTGATTCTTATTGAGCTGAGTAAAGTCTTTTTGATTAACGAGCTGATGTTATTGTTGATACTAATTTGTGGCAGAAACATACTTTTGATCTTCTTTTATTGCATTTTTTTGCTTTGTGACCAAGAAATAAACCTAGTCTGACGTTTTTATTTTTATATTCTTGTTAATTAAATCTCTATTTTGATACATCAGACTTTACAAAATAAATTTGTTTTTAATTCTTCTTTTAATTTCTTTATTTTTAATGAGGAAAAGTTTTCTTTCTACTATTTTATTTTTTATTCTATTTCTTACAGGAACATGATATTGCTTTAAGGATTTAAAAATAAATAAATATGTATACTGTATATATATATATATATATATATATATATATATATATATACATACACAGTACCTACAAGTAGTATTCAACCCCCTGCAGATTTAGCAGGTTTGATAAGATGCAAATAAGTTAGAGCCTGCAAACTTCAAACAAGAGCAGGATTTATTAACAGATGCATAAATCTTGCAAACCAACAAGTTATGTTGCTCAGTTAAAGTTTAATAAGTTTTCAACATAAAAGTGTGGGTCAATTATTATTCAACCCCTAGGTTTAATATTTTGTGGAATAACCCTTGTTTGCAATTACAGCTAATAATCGTCTTTTATAAGACCTGATCAGGCTGGCACAGGTCTCTGGAGTTATCTTGGCCCACTCCTCCATGCAGATCTTCTCCAAGTTATCTAGGTTCTTTGGGTGTCTAATGTGGACTTTAATCTAGAGCTTCTTCCACAAGTTTTCAATTGGGTTAAGGTCAGGAGACTGACTAGGCCACTGCAACACCTTGATTTTTTCCCTCTTGAACCAGGCCTAGGTTTTCTTGGCTGTGTGCTTTGGGTCGTTGCCTTGTTGGAAGATGAAATGACGACCCATCTTGAGATCCTTGATGGAGGAGAGGAGGTTCTTGGCCAAAATCTCCAGGTAGGCCGTGCTATCCATCTTCCCATGGATGCGGACCAGATGGCCAGGCCCCTTGGCCAAGAAACAGCCCCACAGCATGATGCTGCCACCACCATACTTGACTGTAGGGATGGTATTCTTGGGGTCGTATGCAGTGCCATCCAGTCTCCAAACGTCACGTGTGTGGTTGGCACCAAAGATCTCGATCTTGGTCTCATCAGACCAGAGAACCTTGAACCAGTCTGTCTCAGAGTCCTCCAAGTGATCATGAGCAAACTGTAGATGAGCCTTGACATGACGCTTTGAAAGTAAAGGTACCTTACGGGCTCGTCTGGAACGGAGACCATTGCAGTGGAGTACGTTACTTATGGTATTGACTGAAACCAATGTCCCCACTGCCATGAGATCTTCCCGGAACTCCTTCCTTGTTGTCCTTGGGTTAGCCTTGACTCTTCGGATAAGCCTGGCCTCGGCACGGGTGGAAACTTTCAAAGGCTGTCCAAGCCGTGGAAGGCTAACAGTAGTTCCATAAGCCTTCCACTTCCGGATGATGCTCCCAACAGTGGAGACAGGTAGGCCCAACTCCTTGGAATGGGTTTTGTACCCCTTGCCAGCCTTGTGACCCTCCACGATCTTGTCTCTGATGGCCTTGAAATGCTCCTTTGTCTTTCCCATGTTGACCAAGTATGAGTGCTGTTCACAAGTTTGGGGAGGGTCTTAATTAGTCAGAAAAGGCTGGAAAAAGAGATAATGAATCCAAACATGTGAACCTCATTGTTCTTTGTGCCTGAAATACTTCTTAATACTTTAGGGGAACCAAACAGAATTCTTGTGGATTGAGGGGTCGAATAATAAATGACCCTCTGAATAAACTTTTCACAATTTAAAAAAAAAAATAAAAACAGAAATAACATTCTTTTTTGCTGCAGTGCATTTCACACTTCCAGGCTGATCTACAGTCCAAATGTCACAATGCCAAGTTAATTCCGAATGTGTAAACCTGCTAAATCTTCAGGGGGATGAATACTACTTGTAGGCACTGTATATATATAATTTAGCTACACAAAGCTTTCAATGTATAGTTTAGGATTGCCAATCCTTTTCTTTATCAGTACCCTCTAGCTTTAAATAATAAATGTATTAAAGTCCTAAATATATCACATCTGAACTTGCCAGCTCAAAGTATCATATCTCAGAACAGTTCTAAGGGCCAAGAAGGTTGTTTCATTTATTAAAAAAGAGATTTTAATTACAAACATTAATGAGAAATGATGAAAGCTGACATGTCAGTACCATCTCTCACTTCTCATTTTCAAAGTGTTTTAACATTTTCAAATGTTTATTATCTTTGAAGTTTTTGACTTTTTTTTTAATTATTTGCTATTCTAATAATCGTGTTCTTTGGACTTTTATGATGATAGATCTAAAAATAGACAAATCTGTAAAAAATTTTGTATTCTCAGGGCAACTCAGGGTTTTTATATATACATATACAGTCATATGAAAAAGTTTGGGCACCTCTAATAATGTTAACCTTTTTTCTTTATAACAATTTGGGTTTTTGCAACAGCTATTTCAGTTTCATATATCTAATAACTGATGAACTCAGTAATATTTCTGGATTTAAATGAGGTTTATTGTACTAACAGAAAATGTGCAATCCGCATTTAAACAAAATTTGACAGGTGCAAAAGTATGGGCACCCTTATCAATTTCTTGATTTGAACACTCCTAACTTCTTTTTACTGACTTACTAAAGCACTAAATTGGTTTTGTAACCTCATTGAGATTTGAACTTCATAGGCAGGTGTATCCAATCATGAGAAAAGGTATTTAAGGTGGCCACTTGCAAGTTGTTCTCCTATTTGAATCTCCTATGAAGAGTGGCATCATGGGCTCCTCAAAACAACTTTCAAATGATCTGAAAACAAAGATTATTCAACATAGTTGTTCAGGGGAAGGATACAAAAAGTTGTCTCAGAGATTTAAACTGTCAGTTTCCACTGTGAGGAACATAGTAACGAAATGGAAGAACACAGGTACAGTTCTTGTTAAGCCCAGAAGTGGCAGGCCAAGAAAAATATCAGAAAGGCAGAGAAGAAGAATGGTGAGAACAGTCAAGGAAAATCCACAGACCACCTCCAAAGACCTGCAGCATCATCCTGCTGCAGATGGTGTCAATGTGCATTGGTCAACAATACAGCGCACGTTGCACAAGGAGAAGCTGTATGGGAGAGTGATGCGAAAGATGCCGTTTCTGCAAGCACGCCACAAACAGAGTCGCCTGAGGTATGCAAAAGCACATTTGGCCAAGCCAGTTACATTTTGGAAGTATGTCCTGTGGACTGATGAAACAAAGATTGAGTTTTTTGGTCATACAAAAAGGCGTTATGCATGGAGACAAAAAAACACGGCATTCCAAGAAAAGCACTTGCTACCCACAGTAAAATTTGGTGGAGGTTCCATCATGCTTTGGGGCTGTGTGGCCAATGCCGGCCCCGGGAATCTTGTTAAAGTTGAGGGTCGCATGGATTCAACTCAGTATCAGCAGATTCCTGACAATAATGTGCAAGAATCAGTGATGAAGTTGAAGTTGCGCAGTGGATGGATATTTCAGCGAGACAATGATCCAAAACACCACTCCAAATCTACTCAGGCATTGATGCAGAGGAACAATTACAATGTTCTGGAATGGCCATCCCAGTCCCCAGACCTGAATATCATTGAACATCTGTGGGATGATTTTAAGCGTGCTGTCCATGCTCGGCGACCATCAAACTTAACTGAACTGGAATTATTTTGTAAACAGGAATGGTCAAATGTACCTTCATCCAGTATCCAGGAACTCATTAAAAGCTACAGGAAGCGACTAGAGGCTGTTATATGTCACTTTTATGTTGAGGTGCCCATACTTTTGCGCCTGTCAAATTTTGTTTAAATGCGGATTGCACATGTTCTGTTAGTACAATAAACCTCAATTCAATCCAGAAATATTACTGAGTCCATCAGTTATTAGATATATGAAACTGAAATAGCTGTTGCAAAAACCCAAATTGTTATAAAGAAAAAAGGTTAACATTAATAGGGGTTCCCAAACTTTTTCATACAACTGTAGTTGCTTCTAACAGAAAAGGTGATTTTCAATGGATGACATATAGACTAGTGGCTATGTATAGGCTATAGGACTTAGCCTAGGGCTGCCAAGCAGCAAGTTTTATATAAGCAGGTGATGCAACGATTTTCGCAACTTGTCTGCAACTTGTTGCATGACATATTTAGAGCTCCACATTGAGGATGGAATAAAGGGGGCTTTACACGCAACAACATCGCTAACAAGATGTCGTTGGGGTCACGGAATTCGTGACGCACTTCCGGCCTTGTTAGCGACGTCGTTGCGTGTGAAACGTACGAACGACCGCTAACGATCAAAAATACTCACCTAATCATTGATCGTTGACACGTCGGTCTAATCCCAAATATCGTTGCTGGTGCAGGACGCAGGATGTTCGTCGTTCCTGATGCAGCACACATTGGTACGTGTGACACACCAGGAGTGACGAACAATACCATACCTGCATCCTCCGGCAACGAGATGGGCGTGTCTTTCCTTTGGCTGCTCTCTGCCCCTCCACTTCTATTGGCCACCTGCCATGTGACGTTGCTGTGACGCCGCACGAACCGCCCCCGTAGAAAAGAGGCGGTTCACCGGCCACAGTGACGTCGCTAGGCAGGTAAGTATGCGTGACGGGGACTAACGATATTGTGCGCCATGGGCAGCGATTTGCCCGTGACGCACAAACGATGGGGGCAGGTGCGATCGGCAGCGACATCGCTAGCAATGTCGCTGTGTGTAAAGTGGCCTTAAGAGTTGCATGATGGAAGAAATTTGCATTGACAAACAACTGGCTTTAGAGGAAAAAATTCTATGTGACTTACAACCTGACGTTAAATATAGAACACTGTAGGATTTTTTACAACAATTATTTAATAGATGTAATAGATCCTAGATCTCAACGGAGCTTCCCTGATAATTACTATAATTAATAAATGGGATGTTACAATGCCAAACCAAGCTTTTAGTAATGAACAACCAGTGACACCTTAAAATCTCAGCCTTAGAAAAACACTTCTGTCCACTAGAAATTAATCAGCACAGAATATTTGAACTTGTATTGTATTGTATTGTATTGTATTGTATTGTATGGATTGAACAAACGGTACCCCTTCCCCCGTGAATTCTGCACATTTTTCAAATCACATGCACAAACTTACATGTATTTTATTGAGATATTATTTGATATATGTGATGCTTGTCGAGTGTAGCAAGTGTGGCAATATGCATTCAGACCTACGTACGTTTGATGCACAACAAAACAGACAAGGGGAGCTCTGGGGACACAAAAACAATGGGAGACCCTGGAACTAGTGAGAGGGGTAAGTGGGCACTCACTTGTACCACCACTGTGCCAGCAGCCGGGCTACCGCTGCTGCTCGGGTCCGGATCCGCGGTGGCTCAAGGGGTCTCCGGACCCGGGGGTTGCGCGGCCAATCGATTAAAAGAAGGGGGGGATATGTACAGGGGTATTTTGGAAAGTTCGTGACGCCACCCACAGTGCGTGGTAATGTGAGGGACCACCGCTGCCATTGGGGAGCCCGGTGACGATGGTGTGGCAGCCTGATGTTTAACCCCTCCGTGGGTAGGGGGTTTGTGTCCCGGGGCCCGTTGACTGTTGGGATGGTAATTGAGTGCCGTGGGGGATAGGAACAGGGGTCTTCAATGTACTCACTCAGTCCTGGAATAACTACCCCGACAGCTTGTAAACCAGAGTTCGGAGCACCACTGCAGCCTGCGGCGAACACGCTTGGATCCGTGCCCTTAGTGTTGCTGTTAGCCTGTGGCCCTGTCCTTGGCACCTTCTTCTTTGTTGGACCCGTGGGTATACAACTCCTCGGTTCCTGCTCACCCGTATGGCTAATAGAGTGAGCTTGCTCTCAGGGTTCACAAGTAGGATTTCTTTGGACTGTAGAGGGAAAGTCCTATCCCATCGGTGCGCTAGTACCACCAATTTTGGAGCGGGTTGGGGATGACACTTGAAGTCTTAACCCCCGTCGGGTAAATTACCGGAACGCGTGAAGCTACTTTCTGGCCTTGGGTCCACGTACCCCGTTGAGCCCTGGCCCCTGCCCGGTGATAGCTCAAGGCCACCGGCTGCCCTCCTTGGCACTCCATCCCCCTTTACACTATCCTCTGTGACCGGGTTCCAGCTCCTACCAGGCCCAGACCAACGTCTGCCACCTAGTACTCAGGAGCCCTGCTCTGTGACCTCTCCCTCCAAGAGAGTCATTTCACCTCCACCTCTCCTTTTCACTTCCCAAGCTCAACTCAACTGTCACTTTCCTCACTCTCCCCTCACCAACCCCCCATGTGGGCGGCCCTATTCCCTTCAGGCCCCCCAATGGTGTGTCTGGTAGGTTAAAGTGGAAAGTGTTCCTAGGATTTTGATTGGCTAAGCTGTTAGCAACACCAAAGGACCAGGATCCGTAACTAAGGAGGGTGGATACTGTGCAGAAGGGTAGATTGCACAATACCCTGTGACGACCTGATAGGCCAGGGCATCACACACTAATCTCACCTGCAGCTGTCCCTATACAGTCTCCACAACTGTCACCAAACAGCAACTTGAGACCCTCAGAAGACCCTATAGTAGCCCTGACAAGTGAGCGGCAGGTGGAGTTCTCTAGACCTCACTGCTGCACTAACAACACACCAAGGAAATAAAGACAAGCAGATGGAAGTACAACCAAAAGGATATAGCCTGAATAAAGGAAAATTCTACTGCAGAACCTTCCTCAAAGGCGGCCAGAGACCAAAAGTTTTTGTATCTTCAAACCCCTGTAGTCTGATACTCCAAAATAAAATTCTGAGTGACTGATTGCCTTAATTAAGAAGTAAATGATAACTTGAGTCCACCGGTGTGCAATATATTCTTATTATAACTACAGCAGTTCTGTGAAGGTCTCAGAATTTTGTTTGAAAACATTGGGGATCAAACAGCATCATGAAAACCAAGGAACACACCAGACAGGTGAGAGATAAAGTTGTAGAGAAGAGTAAAGCAGAGTTAGTTATAAAAAAAAATAATCCAATATCTCAGGAACACTTAAAAAATGTTGAAAAGCTCAGGCGGCATGAATACTTTTTCAAGGCAGTGATAAATGAAAGTACTTGTCCACTTCATGGACAACCACTTCTTGATGCCTATGTGCACCCCCATAAAAATAAAAAAACGTATACTCGCCTCCAGCACTGGCAGAGTTCTAGTGATCTTGAAAGCATGTTGCCGGTACCCACGTGACATTGTTTCGACACGCGAATCCCATGACCGATCACCGGCGTTGACTTCGGTCTCCCCATGTTTGGATACAGGAGTAATTAACAGGAAGCAAGCAGCAGTCACAGCACTCACTTACTGTTAATTACTTAATCATCCGAAGGCGGTGGTGATTGGTCACAGGGTTCGCGTGTCATAACAATGTCACATGGACCCCGGCAATGCGCATTCCGACATCACTTGAACTGTGTCAGCACTGGAGGTGAGTATAGGATTTTTTTATTTTTATGGGAGCAAACATGGGGAATGAGAAGGGATTGAACAAGTAATGGATAACCCCTTTAAAAATAATTTCACTTATATTGCGGCAACATATTATATAGCACATATTCTGTAGCACTGTATTTAATTCTGAGGGTACATATACAAACTAAATAAGTAGATATAGAAAATGTTTACATTCTAGTTTACCAGGTGCAGCCCATTTTTACAAATTTGCAGCTAATCAATTTGTAGAGAATCACAATACTCCAAATCCTTGACCTGAAAAGGCATTTGTAACTATTTAATTTCTCCTGGGACTCTATCAAACCCTTTAAAGGGAATGCATCACCAGGTTTTTGCCTCCTAATCTGAGGGGAGCTTAACATAGAAGAAAAGACCATGATTCCAGCCATGTATCACTTAACTGGGCTACTGTGGCATTGTTTTGATAAAATTACTGTTTAACCCTTCTGTTCTGTTCGGGTCATAGTGACCGGTAGACAATTTTTTGTGGCCCTGTAGATATTTTTCTATAAGTTTCTAAAACTTGAGGTTACTTGACTTTTACTCATTTGGGGGGACCTATCTATGAGTATTTTTTTTTTTTTGTGTTTAATTTTAGCTACACGCCAATTTGTACACTTGTCGTGTTCGGGTCATAGTGACCCGGCATCATTTTTTACAGCTGTGAGGCCATATTTTCAGTGAAACAAAGGAGTTGGTAACTGAGTAACCTCAGTTGGGTCTATTTATTGTATCTACTATTGTATATCAATGTATTTATTTCCTAAATTATTTCAATGGGGTCGTACACACGATCTGCCAGGTGTATGCATTGAGATCTGTGCACCATAAAAATGGCTTTATATTGATTATTTTTGGTGCGCAGTCTATACTAAAATGTAGAGCGTATCCAGAGAGATCACTAGGTGTGCACTACACGTGTATATTTAGCGCAGAATGGACTGCACAGAACAAGCTGTTTAAGAGGGCCTTATTTTGTAAAGCTAAGCTCTAAAGGCCTCCAAATTATTTTTTGGGATAAATGGGTAGAAATTCTCTCAAAATTATACAATTTTGGTGATGCAGTAACCGTTGATGAGCAACTAGTGTCATTTTGTGGTAGGTGCCCATTTTGACAGTATATACCAAGCAAGCCGGCGAAGTACGGTATACAAATATGGGCATTATGTGACAGCACAAGTTATTACCTTTACAATGCACAGGTGTATACCGGAAAAACACCAGGACAGTGAGGTCCTGCGCAGGCGCAGTTTGATCTGCCTTGAGTCGGCAGACCAAAGTATTTTAGTGCACCTGTGCAGGACCTCACTGTCGGCTAGTGTAGTTGACGTAGAACGCGTCATGCACCCAGACTTCAGAAGGAGGAGGACACAGATGGCTAAAAGAGGAGTCATGGGACCCGGAGAACGGAAACGCCCATCCGACTAGACAGCTCCGCACCGACCGATAGGTAAGTATTATAAACTTCCGATGAGAGGTTCCCTTTAATGACCTTCCCAACATGGCCATATTTTGTTTGCATTTTAATTTTTTCCTCTGCTTCTTCCAAGAGTGATAACTTTTATTTTTCTAAGTAAATAGATGCAGGAGTGCTTGCTTTTTGTGCGTCGAGTTGTAATTTTAAATGACAAAATTTATTTAATGTACTGGAAAAAAAAAATTATAAAAGGAGTAAAATTGCAATAAAAATACGAATCTGTTTTTAAAAATAGTTTTTACATCATACATAGTGTTGTTAAAATGACCTCCAAGCATGATTTTACCGGTCAGTATGATTACAGTGTTACTAAACTTCTCCATTGTTTTTTCATTATTTTAGTGATTAAAAAGAAAACAAAATCTCAAAATTTGTTCCTTTTTTTATTGTGTCACTATTTTCAGAGACCTGTAACATAGTGAATGGAGCTGTGTGAAAACTTGTTATTTTGCAGTGTGAGCAGATGTATTTTTGATACTATTTTCAAATAGAAATGACATTTTGATTGCTTATTACTGCATTTTGCAGCAGCTTGGAAGTGACAAGAAAATCACAATTTTAGCATTTTTCTTTTTTCTTTTTATGGAGTTTACTGATCACGTTAATGAATTTTATATTTTGATAGATTTCACTTTTATGGACAGGTTGAAACCTCATACAGTATGTGGATTTTTTTAAATATATTTATTTTTAGTGATGTAAAGAAAGATTCAAATGTTAAAATGTTTTTAGTTATTTAAAGTTTTTGTTTTTTACTTTTTAGTGTATTTTTTTTAGTTTGCACAGTCAGTCTGATCGCTTGTATTATAAACAGCAATACTTCGGTATTGCTGTATGTATTGCAAATCACCATGTCCTTCAAAGCTCAGTTATGGGAAGGGTTTCAACAGAACTCCCTAATGCCAGACATAGGGCTCTTCAACAGACTACTGATGGCCATATTAACCAATCAGCACCCTACAATCACATCCGAAGGCTGTTGAATGCAAAGAATGATGTGCCTCCATTCCGACATGCTGTTAACGCCACTTTCCGAGTTTGAAAGCAGCATTTAACATGATAATCGCAGGCAGATCTTGCTACATTCACAGCTGTTAGCAGCAGATTCTGGCTGCGACACACATCCACTATTTGCTGAGTATAGGGCCCTCCAAGATGATGAGCCTGCTCCATACATCTGTTTCTGACTTGCGCCATACATATAGAACATTTATGGTCAGATGATACTGCCATCTAGTGGACATAAATGGCTAGTGTAGGAACTTGAGAAATGTTGAAATAAAAGATAAGAGACTTGTTGTAGTGACAATAAGAGGCTGAGTGTAATAGAGACATGTTACCAGGCTGTGATGCAGGAGAGAAATATAAAAAGCTACAGGGACAGCAGAGATAAGTAGTGAAGAAAGAAGAGTGTGCTGACGTATAGCTAAGCTTTAAGAGGATGTGTCAGGGAGCACAGGAGCCGTACTACCATAGAGTAATCGAAGGAAGCAGAGTCTTTCCAGGAAATAAAGCATGAGATTTCCCCTTAAGCAAGCTTTAAACGCTACGATATCGTTAATGAATCATCGTCGGGGTCACGTTGTTTGTAACACAGATCCAGCGTCATTACCAAGATCGCAGCGTGTAACACTTAAGAGCGATCTTAAACGATCACAAAAGAGGGCAAAATCGTTTGCCGTGGAGAGGTCATCCTGAAACAAAAAATCGCTTTCAGGATGTTAGCGATGTTGTTTCTCGTTCCTGCGGCAGCACACATCGCTGTGTGTGACACTGCAGGAGCGACGAACATCTCCTTACCTGCCTCCATCGGAAATGCGGAAGGAAGAAGGTGGGCTGGATGTTACGTCTCGCTCATCTCCGCCCTTCCGCTCCTATTGGATGCCTGCCATGTGACGTCGCTGTGACGCAACACAAACCGCCCCCTTAGAAAGGAGGCGGTTCGCCGGCCAGAGCGAAGTCGCAGGGCAGGTAAGTGTGTTGACGCTGCGGTAGCGAAAATGTTCGCTATGGCAGCGATCACACAATATCGCACGAACGACGGGGGCAGGTTCTATCACGCTCGACATCGCTAGCCGATGCTAGCGATGTTGCAGCATGTAAAGTCCGCTTTAGACTGTAGATGGATGTCTTGCCATCTAGAACGTCCTGCAGCCTATTGTGAAAGACTGGCCCAAAGTTTGTGGCCTACTGGCGCACATAGTTAGTGGATTCTGGCTGAGGTCCTGGTGTGTCAACTGCCACTAGAACTTGGAATACTGTCACGAGACATACCACGGTATCCTTACCAGCAAATGTTAATGTGCAGTAACATAAATATTGATAGACCCATAAATATTTTGTCTTAAAACGTAAACATCGTTTTAATTTTTATTTCATAAGTCATTAGTACACATAAAAATAGGCAACTTTGTATTATATCTTATCAGACAAATTTGCTTCTTTCTCTGCCAGAATTGATCAGTCATTATCCAAATTCTCAGTTCTGAGGTAAAATCTGTATTCAGTGAAGACTTTCCAATTACTGAGATAGGAGATTGCAGTTGCTATGTACACAATTTAATGCAGACCGGACGAGGTAGAAGCTAGATTCAGAGGGAGGAGCTAGAGGCAGAGGAACGTGCTAGAGTCAGAGGGAGGAGCTAGAGGCAAAAGGAGGAGCTAGGGGCAGAGCTCCACCCACCTCCCTTTTCTATCTACATAGAATTTCATCAGCAACAACTGCCATCTCCTATCTCAGTAATGGGAAAGTCTTCACTGAATACAGAGTTTACCTCAGAATTGAGAATTTTGATAATGACATCCATTTTGGCAGAGAAAGAGGCAGATTTCTCTGATAAGATATATTGCAAAGTTGTATATTTTCATGTGTACTATTGAGTTAAGAAATAAAATTGTAAACGCTGGTTACATGTTTAGTTATCATGTTAATATAACTGTTTAAGATTAGTATTTTATTGAAAGCATTTCATATCGTGAGTTTGCAAGCAAATGGTCAAGCAAGCTAGTTGAGTAACACAATGTTCGGTGATTTGAAAATTCAATAGGTGTTTAAAAACAGTCATATTAGTCAACAAATGGGATATCGGCTTTACACTTTTCAATGCCTGTAAGTCCAAAAGAGAGGGACTAAACTTTCCTGCGCAGAATTCTTCTAAGACTTCACCTGTGGTCCATGCCAAACCTGATTTGACAATACATTATTTAACCGATTTCCACTTTTGTGTCTAGCAATGTGTCCAGACCACAGGAAACTTAGTTCAATTTCCCTCTCCAACTGCTTGAGTTAATGATGAACAATAACACTGTAAAAGCCTTCTGTGTTCTATATCCTGGGCAGGGGCCCAATCCTTGGCATTGGCAACTAGAGGAATTTACACTAGTCAATGCATCAGATAAACTCATTGTAGCAAAAAATAAAAAATGATGATATCTTACAAGCCCATGAATTTCCATTAAAAAAAAAAGATATTTGTTTCTTTGCAAAGCTGAGCTCATGGGCACAATTCTGTGCAGGGTTGTGCCAGGTGAATTCAGAAAATCTGGAAATCAAAAGATCATTATTTTGATTAAATTAAAAAATGCATGATGATAATCATTGATAAACAAAAGTTTAGTCAAAGTAGTTCTTGAATTTTTTTATTTGGAAAAAGCTTTGCCCTTTGTGCTTAGCCCTGCAAAGGATCTCAATGGGGGAAATCATAACGGTTGAAAATAAAATATTCCAAGACTCTAAGTTTGGTCTCCAAGTCGTGTCTTGTCTGTACTTTGCAGGAGTATGGGAGCACCAGCCCTACACCTGTATCTCATCCTCCTCAATATTTCTTATGTCAATAGTCTAAAAAGCTAATGGTTATGCCAAAACAGTGGGACTGCAATGTAAAACATATTTTTGCTGTTTTGGAAACTTTATAACCCACCTAAAGGTGTTTTCTCTGCCTTAGGTTTAGCCTTCCATTAAAGCCAATGAGGTTAGAAAAGGTTCGATCAACAGTTTGGCGAATGTAGCATTTGTTTGGTAAGGCTTGGTGAACTGAACTTTGAAAGGTTTGCTCATCTCTAGTCAAGAGCGACAGGAAACATCTGACTTCTGTAATTGCGAGCAAAGGTATATGTACCAAATATTAAATTCTGTTTTTCTATTATATCAAATACTTATTTTATGCAATAAAATTCAAATTCATTGTGATCTTCTGGATTTTTGAGGGAAATCTGTCTGTACAGACTTGTACATACAATGAAAATTACAGACCTCTCCATTCTTTGTAGGTGGGAAGACTTGCAATGGCAGTGTCTCAGATATTTATTTTGCCCACTATGTATATATATATATATATATATATATATATATATATATAGACACAGCATATATATATATATATATATACTAGAAGGTGGCCCGATTCAACGCATCGGGTATTCTAGAATTTACGTATTGTGTAGTTAATAGTGATGAGCGAGCATGCTTGTCACTACTCGGTACTCGCACGAGTATCGCTGTACTCGGGCTGCTCGGCGGGGACCGAGTAATCTCGCGATACTCGTGCTGTACTCGTGGTCTTCATTTCTGCATGTTGGCGCTCTTTTGAGAGCCAGCCCTCATGCAGGGTTTGGCTGGCAGACCAGTGCAATGCCACAGCCCTGTTAGTTGTGGAATTGCAGTGATTGGCCGGCCTGCACAGCGTGACCGAGCCTTTATATCGGCCGGCGCGCTGTGCTCTGCTCACAGCTATTCAGACAGTCAGTGTAGGGAGAGTGTCGCTGATTCAGGGAAAGCTTTGCGGCCCTTTATAGTTAGTTCCGGAGCAGGGCTGCAAACAGTGTGACCAGAAGTCCTTCTCAGAACTATTCTAGTTGTATACAGGCAGGCAGGGTATAGCCAGGTCGGAGTACAGTAGCAGAGTCCTTCTCAGGACTATTGTTGCTATATACAGGCAGGGTATAGCCAGGTCGGAATACAGGCTAGTGACCAGAAGAGTCCTTGTCAGGACTATTGTAGCAGTATACAGGCAGGCAGGCAGGGTATATAGCCATTCCTAGTGGTGACCGTATACCAGCCTTCATCATATCTGGGGCTGGTGTACACAGTGTAAAACAGTCCAGATAGTGTCAGACTTCTCAGTAATTGTCGCTCCTAAAAACCAGTTAGGTTCTTAGTGCGTCCGTGCTTGCATTTAAAAACAGCACGTGTGTGGCAGTCGGTGGCAGGGTACAGGTGCGCGTTTTGCACAAACTATTATATAACGCACAAGTCTAGTGTATAATACACGTCAGTCAGCAGTGTCTGATAGTGTCAGACTTCTCAGTAATTGTCGCTCCTAAAAACCAGTTAGGTTCTTATTGCGTCCGTGCTTGCATTTAAAAAAAGCACGTGTGTGGCAGTCGGTGGCAGCGTACAGGTGCGCGTTTTGCACAAACTATTATATAACGCACAAGTCTAGTGTATAATACACGTCAGTCAGCAGTGTCTGATAGTGTCAGACTTCTCAGTAATTGTCGCTCCTAAAAACCAGTTAGGTTCTTATTGCGTCCGTGCTTGCATTTAAAAACAGCACGTGTGTGGCAGTCGGTGGCAGCGTCAGGCTCCATATTGTCCCTGGATAGAGACGTGCATGATGGCCTGTAAACATGAAGTGCCCATTGTAAGGAAGTGGGTCTATTGTAGTATAGCCCTTAGGCAGGGCAGCCAAAAATTGGGAGGCTCCATATTGTCCCTGGATAGAGACGTGCATGATGGCCTGTAAACATGAAGTGCCCATTGTAAGGAAGTGGGTCTATTGTAGTATAGCCCTTAGGCAGGGCAGCCAAAAATTGGGAGGCTCCATATTGTCCCTGGATAGAGACGTGCATGATGGCCTGTAAACATGAAGTGCCCATTGTAAGGAAGTGGGTCTATTGTAGTATAGCCCTTAGGCAGGGCAGCCAAAAATTGGGAGGCTCCATATTGTCCCTGGATAGAGACGTGCATGATGGCCTGTAAACATGAAGTGCCCATTGTAAGGAAGTGGGTCTATTGTAGTATAGCCCTTAGGCAGGGCAGCCAAAAATTGGGAGGCTCCACATTGTCCCTGGATAGAGATGTGCATGAGGGCCTCAAAACATTGTTCCCATTGCAAAGGAGCGGGTCTCCTGTCGTTGTAATGCCCATTCAGAAAGAATGGGCGAAAAAATTTACCACTGGGGGTATACCTGAAACAACGGCTTAACTATTGTAACGGTCACCATGATGGCGCATGAGGAGAAGGAGGAGCAGTCCAGCGATTAGCCAAAGTCCAGAAGTGTGTTACCATGGGTGAGTGGAGGTACATGGCAAATTCCCGTTACAAACTTTAAATTCCGCTGTAATTTGCTGTTGGTGTGTGTGGTGAAGTCTGGCCAAATCCAACCCTTGTTCATCTTGATCAGAGTCAGCCTGTCAGCATTTACAGTTGACAGGCGGGTGCGTTTATCTGTAATGATTCCACCTGCGGCACTAAAAACACGCTCTGACAAAACGCTAGCGGCAGGGCAGGCCAGGACTTCCAAGGCGTAGAGAGCCAATTCATGCCACGTGTCCAGCTTGGATACACATTAATTGTAAGGCACAGAGGAATGTCGGAGTACAGTTGTTTGATCTGCAAGGTACTCCTTGAGCATCTGGGCAAACTTAGGATTTCTTGTGGCACTACCCCTCACCTCAGGGGCTGTGGTATGTGAGGGGCTGAGAAAACTGTCCCACATCTTAAAGACTGTTCCCCTACCTCTGGCGGATTGGACTTGTGCCCCTCTCGGCTGTACGCCTTGGTTGTCCACTGATTCCTGACCTATGCCGCTAGCGTTTTGTGAGGGGAATGCTTTGCCTACTTCCGTGACTATGGCCTTCTGGAACTGCTGCATTTTGCCTGACCTCTCCGCCTCGGGAATAAGAGACATAAAGTTGTCCTTTTAGCGTGGGTCTAACAGTGTTACCAACCAGTAATGATTGTCGGCCAAGATGTTCTTAACACGAGGGTCACGAGACAGGCAGCTTACCATAAAGTCAGCCATGTGTGCCAGACTCTTAACAGCCATCACTTCAGTATCCTGACCAACACGATGACTGAACATGCTGTCCTCCTCCTCCTCCTCCTCCTCATCATCTACCCTGTCCTCTGGCCAGCCACGCTGAACCGAGGATATGACTGCATGTCATATCCTCAATTTGGCCAGAGAGTTGCTCCATGTCTTCATCCTCCTCCTCGTCATAGTCCTCCACTGCACGTTGTGATGAGACGAGGCTGGGCTGTGTGTTATCATCACCCACACCCACTACTGTTTCTTGCTCAAACTCATCGCGCTCCGCCTGCAATGCATCATGGTTGTTTTTTGAGCAGAGACCATTTTAGAAGGCAGAGAAGCGGTATGGTGACGCTAATAATGTCGTCATCGCCGCTCACCATCTTGGTGGAGTCCTCAAAGTTTTGGCGGATGGTGCATAGGTCGGACATCCCTCTCCACTCCTCAGGTGTTATGTGTGGAGTTTGACCCATTTCCCGACGGCTTAGGTGATGCAGGTACTCAACAACTGCCCTCTTCTGCTCACATATCCTGACCAACATGTGCAGAGTTGAATTCCAAAGCGTGGGGACATCACACACCAGTCTGTGTGCCGGAAGATGCAAACGGCGTCTTAAGCCGGCAAGGCCGGCTGAAGCAGTAGGTGACTTTCGAAAATGTGCAGACAGGCGGCGAACTTTTATCAGCAGATCAGACAGCTCTGAGTATGACTTTAGAAACCGCTGAACCACGAGGTTGAGCACATGGGCCACGCATGGAACATGTGTCAGCTGGCCTCGCCTCAAAGCCGCCACCAGGTTCCGGCCATTGTCACACACGACCTTTCCTGGCTTTAGGTTCAGAGTTGTGAGCCAGTGATCTGCCTGCTGTTTCAGAGCTGTCCACACCTCTTCTGCATTGTGGGGTTTGTCACCTATGCAGATTAGCTTCAGCACTGCCTGTTGCCGCTTCGCCGAGGCAGTGCTGCAGTGCTTCTGTGTCGCCCTGGACAAGCCAGGGGCCACAGAGCACAACACTTAAACACCCCACACTCCCTGCAGGCATATCATAGTCAAAACAAAAAATCCTAGTTGCCTTCCCCAGGGGCTGTTGTCCACACCAGGGTGTGGAGCCAGGCGGTTGGTCTCCACCCACCGAGGAGGAGGGAAAACACAGGCAGTGAGAGTTAAGCTAAGGAAGTGGAAGGAGGAAAGTAGTAGAGAGGAGAAAAGTGACAGCAAAGAGCCTGAAGTTGGTCCGGGTGTGTGGACCGGACAGGACAGCAAGGTTGGCAGGATGTGGTGACCGTCTGCAGTTGAGGCCGATTGGAGTCTGCCGTAAGGACCGTGGACGGGTGGTGACCCGGCCGTACCGGACCGGTATACAAAGAGAAGCCAGCACCATTGGCAGAGGACTTTCGGATCCCGGCAAGGCTTGGTGTCGCCATGAATTTGCCAAATCTGTTAGTGAAGGGAACCTCAGGGTTTCCAAACAGCCAAGTCCAGATAGAAGGCAACCGTACAACCGTGAAGGGGAGACACCGCCACCGCCAAGGGCAACCGTCTCCCAGGGCCAGCGCCTGTGGGCAAAAGGGGCTCCTCCGGCCCATATCCAGGTCGGGGAGCGGGTTACCGTTGGGAAACCATCACTACCAACACTTAACTTAGGTGCAGGGAGAGACAGTCATCACTAACCTGCAGGGAGGAACAACCGCAGCCGTCCGAGTGACCCGTCCATCCAGCCACTTGTTTTACCGTGAACTGTGTCATCATCATTGGGCTGAGTGAGTACCTCCATGCCGTGCGGCACAGCGCTGCCCCTGCGACCCTGCACCTCATCAGGCCCCGCAACCCGCCTGTCATCCATCTCTACCCCATCACCAGGCCCCGGGACAACCAACCCCCCTACCCACGGAGGGGAGAAATAACAACAAAGCTGCTCCCTGTCACAGGCTCCCGGGATCCCCGTCCAGAGCAGCGGTGGTGTCCACACAATCACCACAACCGTGGGTGGCGTCACGGACAATATCCCCAAAACCCAAACCACCCCTTTTCACTCACGGGCGAGTAGTGCCGCTCGAGTCCCCGGGATCCGGCCATCGCTCGAGCCAATGAGCGATAGCAACAGCCGTAAAGCAGCGTCAGCCGGACCCGAGCAGTGGGAGAGCGCACCGTCCCCTCCTCCGCCCGCGACACTTCCAGCTTGGGACTGGTGTGGAGGGTAAAGTGGATGAGGATGCGCAGGAGGAGGAGGAGGCTGAGGAGCATGACATTCCGGAGCTGTAGAGTGTGTGAAACCCTGACTGAGGTAGGGCCTGCAAAACTTGGTGTGTGAAGGACGTGTTCCGTCCCTCGCTCAGACTGGGTCCCAGCTTGCACAATATTAACCCAGTGTGACGTCAACGAGATGTAGCGGCCTTGCCCACATGCACTTGTCCACGTGTCTGTGGTTAGGTGGACTTTGGCTGAAACAGCGTTGTTAAGGGCACGTGTGATGTTTTGTGACACGTGGTGGTTATGCAATGCGGGGACGGCACACCGGGAGAAATAGTGGCGGCTGTGAACCGAGTAACGTGGGACAGCTGCCACCATCATGTCGCGGAATGCTTCTGTCTCAACCAGCCTAAAAGGCAACATTTCCAGCGCAAGCAGTCGCGAAATGTTAGCATTTAGAACTGTGGCATGTGGGGTGTTGGCAGTGTATTTGCGCCTGCGTTCAAAGGTTTGCTGAATGGATAACTGAACGCTGCGCTGGGACAAGGACGTGCTTGATGATGGTGTTCTTTCTGCGTAGGCAACTGCAGGTGCAGGAGTGGAGGAGGCTTGTTCTCAGGCAGCATGGACAGGGGATTGGCTCGCATGCACAACCAGCGAAGACGTAGCAGTGACATCAGCAAGCACTGCTCCTCGACTCTGTTGTACTTCCCACAAAGTCGGGTGCTTGGCTGACATGTGCCTGATCATGCTGGTGGTGGTCAGGCTGCTAGTTTTGGTACCCCTGCTGATGCTGGCATGGCAGGTGTTGCAAATGGCCTTTTTAGAATCATCTGGAGCCAACTTAAAAAACTGCCAGTGTCAGAGTTCCGGGTTTTCCAGTTTTCTTTTGAAAGAGCTTGCCCTTTGTTAACATGGAGTTTTCTGTTCTGTTGCCCTACTTCCTGTCCATCTGTTTAAAAGCCGCCCCTAAAGCTTAGTCCAGTGCCTGAGTATACTGCTTCCTGTGTGCTCCTGCCCTGCTGCTTTTGGTTCCTGATTGTTATTCGGATCCTCTTGGAAAACAACCGACACCGACTCTGGACTTCATCTGGTATCATCTAGCTGTGCCCGGACTCCGTTTGCCGTCTTTGGTCGGCACTTCTGCCCGGTTCCTTCCGTTTAATACCACTCTGGACTCACATCACGTACGGACATTTTTGGACTTACCTATTGCCCTTTTGTGTCCCGGCTGCTGCGCATTTAGGGCTTCTGGGGTGATTGCCAGACAGTCCCTGTATAGGGGTTCGCTCTTGGTGGTCTCCCTGGGGGAGTCCGGTGCGCGGTCCCGGGAATTCCCTTTCGCTCCGTCCCTGGAAGGTATTTCCTGTATTTATGTTCTACTGTGTTTTTGTTCCGTTTATGTACATATTTGCTGGTTGCATATTATAAACGTCTTGCACCAAGAACTCGTCTCTGGTTGTCATTGCCCTAACGCAATCGAAATCCTCAATACATACAATAGTATTACAGCCAGACTCGGGAAGACCTAACATTTGTACAGGCACCTTGTGTCGTGTTGTTCCGGGGAACAGTTGCCTGACGTCTGCCTGGGGCCACCACTCTGCTTCTTACTGCCTGTTGGGATGCTACGCCTCCCTCCCCCTGTGCACTGCTGTCCTCGCTCTGCATATCCTCCTGCCAGGTTGGGTCAGTTACTGGATCATCCACCACGTCGTCTTCCTCTTCCGCACCCTGCTCCTCCTCCTGACTTCCTGACAATTGTGTCTCATCATCGTCCACCCCTTGTTGAGACACGTTGCCAACTTCGTGAGAACGTGGCTGCTCAAATATTTGGGCATCTATACATACAATCTCGTCATGGCCCACTTCAACAGGAGCTGGCGAGAGGCCAGAATTTGTGAATGGAAACGTGAACGAACAGCTCTTCCGAGTGTACAAGTGTGGGATCAGTAATGTCCGTGGACGTGTACTCGGCCTGGTGGTAGGAAGGAGGATCAGGTTCTGAAATGTGCGGTGCAGTATCACGGCTACTGACACTTGACCGTGTGGAAGACAGAGTGTTTGTGGTGGTGCCAATCTGACTAGAAGCATTATCCGCTATCCAACTAACAACCTGTTGACACTGGTCTTGGTTCAAGAGCGGTGTACTGCTGCGGTCCCCAAGAATTTGGGACAGGACGTGCGAGCGACTAGATGTGGCCCTTTGTTGTGGCGAAATTAGAGCTTGCACACAACCTCGGTCTCTGCCTGCACCACCATCACGTCCACTTCCTTGTTCGTTGACAACGCACTTGCGCATTTTGCAATGCTGTGCTGATGTGTATTATTCACTAGACTTGTGCGTTATATCCAAGTTTTTGCAAAACTCACACAAATGCAGCGGAAAGCTGCCACCAACAGGCACACACGTGCGGTTTTTAAATGCAAGCACGGAGGCTCTAAGAACCTAACAGGTCTCTATCCAGGGACAACGTGGAGCCTCCCAATTTTTGGCTGCCCTGCCTAAGGGCTATACTACAATAGACCCACTTCCTTCCAATGGGCACTTCAGGTTTACAGGCCCTCATGCACGTCTCTATCCAGGGACAACGTGGAGCCTCCCAATTTTTGGCTGCCCTGCCTAAGGGCTATACTATAATACACCCACTTCCTTCCAATGGGCACTTCAGGTTTACAGGCCCTCATGCACGTCTCTATCCAGGGACAACGTGGAGCCTCCCAATTTTTGGCTGCCCTGCCTAAGGGCTATACTACAATAGACCCACTTCCTTCCAATGGGCACTTCAGGTTTACAGGCCCTCATGCACGTCTCTATCCAGGGACAACGTGGAGCCTCCCAATTTTTGGCTGCCCTGCCTAAGGGCTATACTATAATACACCCACTTCCTTCCAATGGGCACTTCAGGTTTACAGGCCCTCATGCACGTCTCTATCCAGGGACAACGTGGAGCCTCCCAATTTTTGGCTGCCCTGCCTAAGGGCTATACTACAATAGACCCACTTCCTTCCAATGGGCACTTCAGGTTTACAGGCCCTCATGCACGTCTCTATCCAGGGACAACGTGGAGCCTCCCAATTTTTGGCTGCCCTGCCTAAGGGCTATACTATAATACACCCACTTCCTTCCAATGGGCACTTCAGGTTTACAGGCCCTCATGCACGTCTCTATCCAGGGACAACGTGGAGCCTCCCAATTTTTGGCTGCCCTGCCTAAGGGCTATACTACAATAGACCCACTTCCTTCCAATGGGCACTTCAGGTTTACAGGCCCTCATGCACGTCTCTATCCAGGGACAACGTGGAGCCTCCCAATTTTTGGCTGCCCTGCCTAAGGGCTATACTACAATAGACCCACTTCCTTCCAATGGGCACTTCAGGTTTACAGGCCCTCATGCACGTCTCTATCCAGGGACAACGTGGAGCCTCCCAATTTTTGGCTGCCCTGCCTAAGGGCTATACTACAATAGACCCACTTCCTTCCAATGGGCACTTCAGGTTTACAGGCCCTCATGCATGTCTGTATGCAGGGGCATTGGTGAACCTCACAATTTTGGACTGCCCTGGCAAAGGAAAATACTACAAAGACTCACTTCCTCAAAATGGGCACATTAGACTCAAGAGGCCTTCATGTACGTCTCTTCTCAGGGACATCGGAGTGCCACACAATGTTTTCACGTAAAATCTTTCATGTATTAATCTCAAAAAGTAACATACACCAGCTCTATCTCACTATTGCGTATGTGCCCTTAACATTTCTGCCATGAAAAATCATTTTGGGGTCATTTTGGAAGGTTTTCTGGTGAGTCCGTAAAAATGGCGTGAAACGCGGACAAAATTGTTCACAGCTGTGACTTTTGAGTGATAAATGCTTCAAGGGGTCTTCCCCATGCTGTTGCCATGTCATTTGAGCACTCTTCTGAGACTTTTGTGACATTTTTAGGGTTTCTCCATGCTGCCGGGGGGTCATTTCACAAAAATACTCGGGTCTCCCATAGGATAACATTGGGCTCGTTGCTCGGCCCGAGTACACGAGTATCTTGGGAGGCTCGGCCCGAGCTTCGAGCACCCGAGCTTTTTAGTACTCGCTCATCACTAGTAGTTAATGTATGATTTTTGTTATATATATAGATGTTGTTGTGTGTAGTTACCAAGTGTTTGTGTAGGGCGCTGTACATGTTCTGGGTGTTGTCTGGGTGTGGCGGGGGTGAGAGCAGTGTTATTTGTGTGTTGCGTTGTGTGTGTTGCGTTGTTTGTGGAGCGCTATGTGTGTGAGTTGCGCGGTTTGTGTGGGTGTGGGGTGTGTGTTTTGATGGGAGGTATGTTTTGTGAAATGTGTGCTTTGTGCGGTATGTGCGTATATTTGTGTGTGCTGCGCTGTTTGTGTGTTGGGTGTTGTGTGTGTGCGGCGTTGTCTGTGTGTGTGGGTGTCTGTGTAGGGCGGTGTTTGTGGTTCCCAGTGTGTGTGTGGTGTGTTATGCAGTACGTGTGTGGCGGTGTGTGTATGTTTTGGGGGGTGTGCACCCCCCATCGTGCTCCATCCCCCATGCTGCGCACCCCCCATCGTGCTCCATCCCCCATGCTGCGCACCCCCCATCGTGCTCCATCCCCCATGCTGTGCACCCCCCATGGTGCTCCATCCCCCATGCTGCGCACCCCCCATCGTGCTCCATCCCCCATGCTGCGCACCCCCCATCGTGCTCCATCCCCCATGCTGCGCAATCCCCATCGTGCTCCATCCCCCATGCTGCGCACCCCCATCATGACCCATACCCCATGCTGCGCAATCCCCATCGTGCTCCATCCACCATGCTGCGCACTCCCAAACGTGCTCCATCCCCCATGCTGCGCACTCCCCATCGTGCTCCGTCCCCCATGCTGCGCACTCCCAAACGTGCTCCATCCCCCATGCTGCGCACTCCCCATCGTGCTCCATCCCCCATGCTGCGCACTCCCCATCGTGCTCCATCCGCCATGCAGCGCACCCCCCATCATGCTCCATCCCCCATGCTGCGCACCCCCATCGTGCTCCATCCCCCATGCTGCGCACTCCCCATCGTGCTCCATCCCCCATG
The DNA here is from genome assembly GCF_048569485.1 of Anomaloglossus baeobatrachus. Classification (NCBI taxonomy): domain Eukaryota; kingdom Metazoa; phylum Chordata; class Amphibia; order Anura; family Aromobatidae; genus Anomaloglossus; species Anomaloglossus baeobatrachus. Next base: position 82,213,935 of record NC_134354.1, on the reverse strand, counting down.
CTGCGCAGTTCCTATCATGCTCCATCCCCCATGCTGCGCACTCCCCATCGTGCTCCATCCCCAATGCTGTGCACCCCCCATCGTGCTCCACAGTCACACATCAGACAGTATACACGCACACATGTGATCGCATACACTCACACCCCACTTCTGCCTGTGCCCTCCGGTGGGCGGTCCCAGCAGCTGTGCTGCACGCAGTGCTCCCCTGCCTTCTGCCGACACACACACACCCGATCGCATACACGCACACACCCGATCGCATACACGCACACACCCAATCGCATACATGCACACACCCAATCGCATACACGCACACACACGATCGCATACACGCACACACACGATCGCAGCCACGCACACACACATTGACGATATTGCACATACGCGCTCACACTCACAACATCCGGAGATACCACATGCTTCTGGCCATGTGATCTTCTGGCAGGTCCTGGAAGGTCACTGCACACACAGTATCGCCGCCGAGAAGCAAGCGATATCACGGGATGTTGTGAATGTGTGGATGCGATCTGATGTGTGTGTGAGGTGTGTGTGAGAGTGAGTGTGATCTGATGTGTGTGTGTGTGTCTGTTCTTATGTGTGTGCGTGTGTGTGTTCCGCCGCTGCAGGACCTTGATGCGCTCACCTCGGGGCAAGAGGCCATTCGTGTGGGGGGCGGAGCCTGGACGAGCGGCCAATCCGTGCGGGGAGTGTGGAGCCGAGGTGAGTGGCCAATCCGTGCGGGAGGAGCAGAGACGAGCAGCCAATCCGTGCAGGGGGGCGGGGCCATGGTGAGCCCAGTGGCCAATCCACTGTTTGTCACCGTAAGGACATGGCCAACCCGTGCGAGGGGGGTGGAGCCGAGGCAAGGCGAGCGGCCAATCCATGCGGGGGGAGGAGCCGAGGCGAGGCGAGCGGCCAATTCGTGCGGGGGGGCGGGGCCATGGCGAGCCCAGCGGCCAATCCGCTGTTTGTCACCGTAAGGACACAATTTTGGAGCAAGACAGACAGACAGACAGACAGACAGAATAAGGCAATTATATATATATATAAAAATATATATATATATATATATATATATATATATATACGTGGTCAAAATTGTTGGTACCCCTCGCTTAGTGAAAGAAAAACCCACAATGGTCACAGAAATAACTTGAATCTAATAAAAGTAATAGTAAATTAAAAAAAAAACATTAAAAATGACCAAATGAAAGTCAGACATTGCTTTTCAACCATGCTTCCACAGAATTTTTAAAAAAATAAAACTCATTAAATAGGCCTGGACAGAAGTGATGGTCCCCCTGAAAATAATATGACAAAAGGGACATGTTACATCAAGGTTTGTCCACTAATTAGCATCACAGGTGTCTACAATCTTGTAATCAGCTAGTGGACCTGTATATAGGGCTACAGATACTCACTGTTCTGTTTGATGACATGGTGTGTACCACACTCAACATGGACCAGAGGAAGCAAAGGAAAGAGTTGTCTCAGGAGATTAGAATGAAAATTATAGACAAGCATATTAAAGGTAAAGGTTATAAGACCATTTCCAAATAGCTTGATGTTCCTGTGACTACATAGTAACATAGTAACATAGTTTGTAAGGCAGAAGGTAGACATTATGCCCATCTAGTTCGGCCTATTTTTAGTGCAGCTGTTCTGCAGTGTTGAACCAGGGGAAGGTAAAAACCCACAGAGTAGGAGCCAATTTTCTTCATAGGGAAAAATATTCTTTCCCGACTCCTAATCTGGGTCAACTATCAACCTGTAATATTATGTTATTCATAACCTACTACACTGTTGATTTCAAGAAAAGCATCCAACCCCCTCTTAAATTCATTCAGTGAGTTGGCCATCACCACATCCCCAGGAAGAGAGTTCTAGAGCCTCACTGCTCTTAACGTGAAGAACCCTCTTCTATGCTGATGTAGACATTTTCTTTCCTCCAATCGAAGAGAATGCCCTCTTGTTCTTGGCACAGTCCTTGGTACTCTTGGATCTCTGTATTGCCCTCTGATATACTTACATATTTATGAAGTCTCCTCTAAAGGCTCTATCACACACAGAGATAAATCTGTGGCAGTGAAATTGTGGACAATCAGTGCCAGGTTTGAGGCTGTGTACAAATGGAACAATATGTCCATGATTTCACTGCAACCACAGATCTGCCAAAGATTTATCTCTGTGTGTGACGGGGCCTTTAGTCTTCTCTTTTCTAGAGTAAATAGACCTAATTTTGATAACCTTTATGGGTATTGTAATGCACCCACTCCACTTATTATTTTAGTTGCCCGCCTCTGAACCCTTTCAAGTTCAGTAATGTCTTTCTTGATCACTGATGCCCAAAATTGCACACAATACTCCAAGTGTGGTCTGACGAGTGATTTGTTAATTTTCATAGATTTTTTTATTTATCATCACTTTTGTCAGATTCAAGTTATTCCTGTGACCATTGTGGGTTTTTCTTTCATTAAATGAGGGGTACCAACAATTTTGACCACGAGTGTATATAAAAAATAAATAAATAAATATATATATATAAAAAAAGTAAAAACACAGCCAAATCCACTAATGGATTTCCTGATGAAGAAATGGGATGATAATTCCAAACGTGTTGAATAAAACCACCTTCATTCAACTTTCCTGGATTTATATCATATCTTCAGCAGCGCAGTAACAGTTCCACATCTACTTTGTTCTTGATCATTTTGAATAAGGGAACTCTGGTATTGCATTACTGCTATAGGAATATTTTTAAAAAAAGATACTTAGTTTGGGTATTGGCCAAATGCATGTGAGCCTGGTAACCAACGACAAAGTGATCTACTATATACTTGGACCCTTGGATGCCTCTAACTGAGTTAAAAACCTACTTGACTGGGCTGCAAGGATCCAGCTATAAAGGAGGATGGCCTCAGCCTTGTGTTAGGGTGGAGTGCTCAATCAGAAAGAAATGTACTGTGAATACAGTATATCGAAAAGACTGACTCGCACATCCAATAGGTGTGAACAGGTGTTAGCTGAAAACACAATATACCTACAAAAATGTTAGCACTCCAGAGTGCAGCTGTATGCATTTTTGTAGTTGCAATTATATGGCTGGATTTTGGGGAATTTTCTGTAGTATTTAAAAAAATAAATAAATATTCCTCCCCTTCACAAAAAGGCTTGCACAAGAAATACAAAATTTAGTTCAGTCGCTTGTGACAGGCAGGTACACCATCTCTGACTAACAATGAACTCAGGTTTTCTTTTACAGTAAAAGCTAAAGTGTTGCTATAACGCTTTCTAGTGCATTAAAAAATATAGGAAAAAAATTGTAATTTAAAGGCCAGAAGAATTGATCTGTGACTTCTTTTCCCAGCTTCACCGTTTTCAAAGCCTGAAGTAGTTAAAAGAAATTATAAAAGATGGAACATAAGCACAGTAAGTCGTTTTTACATGTGAAGTTACAGGAGGGTTCCAGGTGGAATTTGACAAAAAAAAACATTTGCTCACAACGTTAAAAGTGTATTCCCATCAGAAAAGATACAGTATATTTAATAATGTAGAAATATTTACATACAAGTTTTTGTATTTACAGAGAGTAGTGTAAGAGGGTGGCCAAAAGAGGCTACTCATATCTATTGTTCCACAGCATTTGTACACCAACATCGTCATCTGTCGAAGGACCAGGGTCACCAGGAACTGATCTGTTAGAAGTGTGTTTCCTTTTATTTGTAACATGTTTTCTATATACTATACTTTATTATATTATTTTATTAAATATGTTGTAAATATTTAAATATCACCATTTTCATCATTTTGATGTAGTCTCCTAGGAAAAAATTCCATCTGAGAAGAATGACAATAATACTTAAAGTCATCTTAATTATTTAACATCTTAAATATTATTATGTTTCATATTGCACCATTATGTTTCTATTTGAACATTGACTTTTTAGTCAATCGAGGATATTTTCTTGATAAAAGAATGCATACAGAAAAGCAAAATTAAACGTAAAATCAGAATAAAATAAAAATGAAATAAAAAAAATAAAGAGCACAACATTTCTGTATTTATGTCATTTGCTTGACCTGCATATTAGATATAAGTAATTAAGTGCTGATAAAAAGTAGCTTAGCCATAAAATTACTTACAATCATAGCTGAAAGTATTGCCACCCTTGAAATTGTTCCAGAATATGAAGTATTTCTTTTAGAAAATGATTGCTATTACACATGTATTGGTATACACATATTATTTCTAGTGATGAGCGAGTACTAAAAAGCTCGGGTGCTCGAAGCTCGGGCCGAGCCTCCCAAGATACTCGTGTACTCGGCCCGAGCACCGAGCCCAATGTTATCCTATGGGAGACCCGAGTATTTTTGTGAAATAACCACCGGCAGCATGTAGAAACCCTAAAAATGGCACAAAAGTCTCCGAAGAGTGCTCAAATGACATGGCAACAGCATGGGGAAGACCCCTTGAAGCATTTATCACTCAAAAGTCACAGCTGTGAACAATTTTGTCCGCGTTTTACGCCATTTTTACGGACTCACCAGAAAACCTTCCAAAATGACACCAAAATGATTTTTCATGGCGGAAATGTTAAGGGCACATACCCAATAGTGAGATAGAGCTAATGTATGTTACTTTTTGAGATCAATACATAAAAGATTTTACGTAAAACATTGTGTGGCACTCCGATGTTCCTGAGAAGAGACGTACATAAAGGCCTCTGAGTCTAATGTGCCCATTTTGAGGAACTGAGTCTTTGTAGTATTTTCCTTTGCCAGGGCAGTCCAAAATTTTGAGGTTCACCAATGACCCTGCATACAGACGTGCATGAGGGCCTGTAAACCTGAAGTGCCCATTGGAAGGAAGTGGGTCTATTGTAGTATAGCCCTTAGGCAGGGCAGCCAAAAATTGGGAGGCTCCACGTTGTCCCTGGATAGAGACGTGCATGAGGGCCTGTAAACCTGAAGTGCCCATTGGAAGGAAGTGGGTCTATTGTAGTATAGCCCTTAGGCAGGGCAGCCAAAAATTGGGAGGCTCTACGTTGTCCCTGGATAGAGACGTGCATGAGGGCCTGTAAACCTGAAGTGCCCATTGGAAGGAAGTGGGTCTATTGTAGTATAGCCCTTAGGCAGGGCAGCCAAAAATTGGGAGGCTCCACGTTGTCCCTGGATAGAGACGTGCATGAGGGCCTGTAAACCTGAAGTGCCCATTGCAAGGAAGTGGGTCTATTGTAGTATAGCCCTTAGGCAGGGCAGCCAAAAATTGGGAGGCTCCACGTTGTCCCTGGATAGAGACGTGCATGAGGGCCTGTAAACCTGAAGTGCCCATTGGAAGGAAGTGGGTCTATTGTAGTATAGCCCTTAGGCAGTGCAGCCAAAAATTGGGAGGCTCCACGTTGTCCCTGGATAGAGACGTGCATGAGGGCCTGTAAACCTGAAGTGCCCATTGGAAGGAAGTGGGTCTATTGTAGTATAGCCCTTAGGCAGGGTAGCCAAAAATTGGGAGGCTCCACGTTGTCCCTGGATAGAGACGTGCATGAGGACCTGTAAACCTGAAGTGCCCATTGGAAGGAAGTGGGTCTATTGTAGTATAGCCCTTAGGCAGGGCAGCCAAAAATTGGGAGGCTCCACGTTGTCCCTGGATAGAGACGTGCATGAGGGCCTGTAAACCTGAAGTGCCCATTGGAAGGAAGTGGGTCTATTGTAGTATAGCCCTTAGGCAGGGCAGCCAAAAATTGGGAGGCTCCACGTTGTCCCTGGATAGAGACCTGTTAGGTTCTTAGTGCCTCCGTGCTTGCATTTAAAAACCGCACGTGTGTGCCTGTTGGTGGCAGCTTTCCGCTGCATTTGTGTGAGTTTTGCAAAAATTTGGATATAACGCACAAGTCTAGTGAATACACATCAGCACAGCATTGCAAAATGCGCAAGGGCGTTGTCAACGAACAAGGAAGTGGACGTGATGGTGGTGCAGGCAGAGACCGAGGTTGTGTGCAAGCTCTAATTTCGCCACAACAAAGGGCCACATCTACTCGCTCGCACGTCCTGTACCAAATTCTTGGGGACCGCAGCAGTACACCGCTCTTGAACCAAGACCAGTGTCAACAGGTTGTTAGTTGGATAGCGGATAATGCTTCTAGTCAGATTGGCACCACCACAAACACTCTGTCTTCCACACGGTCAAGTGTAAGTAGCCGTGATACTGCACCGCACATTTCAGAACCTGATCCTCCTTCCTACCACCAGGCCGAGTACACGTCCACGGACATTACTGATCCCACACTTGGACACTCGGAAGAGCTGTTCGTTCACGTTTCCATTCACACATTCTGGCCTCTCGCCAGCTCCTGTTGAAGTGGGCCATGACGAGATTGTATGTACAGATGCCCAAATATTTGAGCAGCCACGTTCTCACGAAGTTGGCAACGTGTCTCAACAAGGGGTGGACGATGATGAGACACAAATGTCAGGAAGTCAGGAGGAGGAGCAGGGTGCGGAAGAGGAAGACGACGTGGTGGATGATCCAGTAACTGACCCAACCTGGCAGGAGGATATGCAGAGCGAGGACAGCAGTGCACAGGGGGAGGGAGGCATAGCATCCCAACAGGCAGTAAGAAGCAGAGTGGTGGCCCCAGGCAGACGTCAGGCAACTGTTCCCCGGAACAACACGACACAAGGTGCCTGTACAAATGTTAGGTCTTCCCGAGTCTGGCTGTAATACTATTGTATGTATTGAGGATTTCGATTGCGTTAGGGCAATGACAACCAGAGACGAGTTCTTGGTGCAAGACGTTTATAATATGCAACCAGCAAATATGTACATAAACGGAACAAAAACACAGTAGAACATAAATACAGGAAATACCTTCCAGGGACGGAGCGAAAGGGAATTCACGGGACCGCGCACCGGACTCCCCCAGGGAGACCACCAAGAGCGAACCCCTATACAGGGACTGTCTGGCAATCACCCCAGAAGGCCTAAATGCGCAGCAGCCGGGACACAAAAGGGCAATAGGTAAGTCCAAAAATGTCCGTACGTGATGTGAGTCCAGAGTGGTATTAAACGGAAGGAACCGGGCAGAAGTGCCGACCAAAGACGGCAAACGGAGTCCGGGCACAGCTAGATGATACCAGATGAAGTCCAGAGTCGGTGTCGGTTGTTTTCCAAGAGGATCCGAATAACAATCAGGAACCAAAAGCAGCAGGGCAGGAGCACACAGGAAGCAGTATACTCAGGCACTGGACTAAGCTTTAGGGGCGGCTTTTAAACAGATGGACAGGAAGTAGGGCAACAGAACAGAAAACTCCATGTTAACAAAGGGCAAGCTCTTTCAAAAGAAAACTGGAAAACCAGGAACTCTGACACTGGCAGTTTTTTAAGTTGGCTCGAGATGATTCTAAAAAGGCCATTTGCAACACCTGCCATGCCAGCATCAGCAGGGGTACCAAAACTAGCAGCCTGACCACCACCAGCATGATCAGACACATGTCAGCCAAGCACCCGACTTTGTGGGAAGTACAACAGAGTCGAGGAGCAGTGCTTGCTGATGTCACTGCTACGTCTTCGCTGGTTGTGCATGCGAGCCAATACCCTGTCCATGCTGCCTGCGAACAAGCCTCCTCTGGCCCTGCACCTGCAGTTACCCACGCAGAAATAACACCATCATCAAGCACGTCCTTGTCCCAGCGCAGCGTTCAGTTATCCATTCAGCAAACCTTTGAACGCAGGTGCAAATACACTGCCAACGCCCCACATGCCACACTTCTAAATGCTAACTTTTCGCGACTGCTTGCGCTGGAAATGTTGCCTTTTAGGCTGGTTGAGACAGAAGCATTCCGCGACCTGATGGTGGCAGCTGTCCCACGTTACTCGGTCCCCAGCCGCCACTATTTCTCCCGGTGTGCCGTCCCCGCATTGCATAACCATTAACCACGTGTCACAAAACATCACACGTGCCCTGAACAACGCTGTTTCAGCCAAAGTCCACCTAACCACAGACACGTGGACAAGTGCATGTGGGCAAGGCCGCTACATCTTGTTGACGTCACACTGGGTTAATATTGTGGAAGCTGGGACCCAGTCTGAGCGAGGGACGGAACACGTCCTTCACACACCAAGTTTTGCAGGCCCTACCTCAGTCAGGGTTTCACCCACACTCTACAGCTCCGGAATGTCATGCTCCTCAGCCTCCTCCTCCTCCTGCGCATCCTGATCCACTTTACCCTTCACACCAGTCCCAAGCTGGAAGTGTCGCGGGCGGAGGAGGGGACGATGCGCTCTCCCACTGCTCGGGTCCGGCTGCCGCTGCTCTACGGCTGCTGCTGCTCGTTGGCTCGAGCGATGGCCGGATCCCGGGGACTCGAGCGGCGCTACTCGCCCGTGAGTGAAAAGGGGTGGTTTGGGTTTTGGGGATATTGTCCGTGACGCCACCCACGGTTGTGGTGATTGTGTGGACACCACCGCTGCTCTGGACGGGGATCCCGGGAGCCTGTGACAGGGAGCAGCTTTGTTGTTATTTCTCCCCTCCGTGGGTAGGGGGGTTGGTTGTCCCGGGGCCCGGTGATGGGGTAGAGATGGATGACAGACGGGTTGCGGGGCCTGATGAGGTGCAGGGTCGCAGGGTCAGCGCTGTGCCGCACGGCACGGAGGTACTCACTCAGCCCAATGATGATGACACAGTTCACGGTAAAACAAGTGGCTGGATGGACGGGTCCCTCGGACGGCTGCGGTTGTTCCTCCCTGCAGGTTAGTGATGACTGTCTCTCCCTGCACCTAAGTTCAGTGTTGGTAGTGATGGTTTCCCACCGGTAACCCGCTCCCCGACCTGGATATGGGCCGGAGGAGCCCCTTTTGCCCACAGGCGCTGGCCCTGGGAGACGGTTTCCCTTGGCGGTGGCGGTGTCTCCCCTTCACGGTTGGACGGTTGCCTTCTATCGGGACTTGGCTGTTTGGAAACCCTGAGGTCCCCTTCACTAACGGATTTGGCAAATTCACGGTGACACCAAGCCTTGCCGGGATCCGAAAGTCCTCTGCCAATGGTGCTGGCTTCTCTTTGTATACCGGTCCGGTACGGCCGGGTCACCACCCGTCCACGGTCCTTACGGCAGACTCCAATCGGCCTCCACTGCAGACGGTCACCACATCCTGCCAACCTTGCTGTCCTGTCCGGGCCACACACCCGGACCAACTTCAGGCTCTTTGCTGTCACTTTTCTCCTCTCTACTACTTTCCTCCTTCCACTTCCTTAGCTTAACTCTCACTGCCTGTGTTTTCCCTCCTCCTTGGTGGGTGGAGAGCAACCGCCTGGCTCCACACCCTGGTGTGGACAACAGCCCCTGGGGAAGGCAACAAGGATTTTGTGTTTTGACTATGATATGCCTGCAGGGAGTGTGGGGTGTTTAAGTGTTGTGCTCTGTGGCCCCTGGCTTGTCCAGGGCGACACAGAAGCACTGCAGCACTGCCTCGGCGAAGCGGCAACAGGCAGTGCTGAAGCTAATCTGCATAGGTGACAAACCCCACAATGCAGAAGAGGTGTGGACAGCTCTGAAACAGCAGGCAGATCACTGGCTCACAACTCTGAACCTAAAGCCAGGAAAGGTCGTGTGTGACAATGGCCGGAACCTGGTGGCGGCTTTGAGGCGAGGCCAGCTGACACATGTTCCATGCGTGGCCCATGTGCTCAACCTCGTGGTTCAGCGGTTTCTAAAGTCATACCCAGAGCTGTCTGATCTGCTGGTAAAAGTTCGCCGCCTGTCTGCACATTTTCGAAAGTCACCTACTGCTTCAGCCGGCCTTGCCGGCTTTCAGCGCCGTTTGCATCTTCCGGCTCACAGACTGCTGTGTGATGTCCCCACGCGTTGGAATTCAACTCTGCACAAGTTGGTCAGGATATGTGAGCAGAAGAGGGCAGTTGTTGAGTACCTGCATCACCTAAGCCGTCGGGAAATGGGTCAAACTCCACACATAACACCTGAGGAGTGGAGATGGATGTCCGACCTATGTACCATCCGCCAAAACTTTGAGGACTCCACCAAGATGGTGAGCGGCGATGACGACATTATTAGCGTCACCATACCGCTTCTCTGCCTTCTAAAATGGTCTCTGCTCAAAAAACAACCATGATGCATTGCAGGCGGAGCGCGATGAGTTTGAGCAAGAAACAGTAGTGGGTGATAACACACAGCCCAGCCTCGTCTCATCACAACGTGCAGTGGAGGACTATGACGAGGAGGAGGATGAAGACATGGAGCAACTCTCTGGCCAAATTGAGGATATGACATGCAGTCATATCCTCGGTTCAGCGTGGCTGGCCAGAGGACAGGGTAGATGATGAGGAGGAGGAGGAGGAGGACAGCATGTTCAGTCATCGTGTTGGTCAGGATACTGAACTGATGGCTGTTAAGAGTCTGGCACACATGGCTGACTTTATGGTAAGCTGCCTGTCTCGTGACCCTCGCGTTAAGAACATCTTGGCCGACAATCATTACTGGTTGGTAACACTGTTAGACCCACGCTAAAAGGAGAAATTTATGTCTCTTATTCCCGAGGCGGAGAGGTCAGGCAAAATGCAGCAGTTCCAGAAGGCCATAGTCACGGAAGTAGGCAAAGCATTCCCCTCACAAAACGCTAGCGGCATAGGTCAGGAATCAGTGGACAACCAAGGCGTACAGCCGAGAGGGGCACAAGTCCAATCCGCCAGAGGTAGGGGAACAGTCTTTAAGATGTGGGACAGTTTTCTCAGCCCCTCACATACCACAGCCCCTGAGGTGCGGGGTAGTGCCACAAGAAATCCTAAGTTTGCCCAGATGCTCAAGGAGTACCTTGCAGATCAAACAACTGTACTCCGACATTCCTCTGTGCCTTACAATTAATGGGTATCCAAGCTGGACACGTGGCATGAATTGGCTCTCTACGCCTTGGAAGTCCTGGCCTGCCCTGCCGCTAGCGTTTTGTCAGAGCGTGTTTTTAGTACCGCAGGTGGAATCATTACAGATAAACGCACCCGCCTGTCAACTGTAAATGCTGACAGGCTGACTCTGATCAAGATGAACAAGGGTTGGATTGGGCCAGACTTCACCACACCACCAGCAAATGACAGCGGAATTTAAAGTTTGTAACGGGAATTTGCCATGTACCTCCACTCACCCATGGTAACACACTTCTGGACTTTGGCTAATCGCTGGACTGCTCCTCCTTCTCCTCATGCGCCATCATGATGACCGTTACAATAGTTAAGCCGTTGTTTCAGGTATACCCCCCAGTGGTAAATTTTTTCGCCCATTCTTTCAGAATGGGCATTACAACGACAGGAGACCCGCTCCTTTGCAATGGGAACAATGTTTTGAGGCCCTCATGCACATCTCTATCCAGGGACAATGTGGAGCCTCCAAATTTTTGGCTGCCCTGCCTAAGGGCTATACTACAATAGACCCACTTCCTTACAATGGGCACTTCATGTTTACAGGCCATCATGCACGTCTCTATCCAGGGACAATATGGAGCCTGACGCTGCCACCGACAGGCACACACGTGCGGTTTTTAAATGCAAGCACGGACGCAATAAGAACCTAACAGGTTTTTAGGAGCGACAATTACTGAGAAGTCTGACACTATCAGCCACTGCTGACTGACGTGTATTATACATTAGACTTGTGCGTTATATAATAGTTTGTGAAAAACGCACACAAGGGCACCTGTACGCTTCCACCGACAGGCACACACGTGCGGTTTTTAAATGCAAGCACGGACGCAATAAGAACCTAACAGGTTTTTAGGAGCGACAATTACTGAGAAGTCTGACACTATCAGACACTGCTGACTGACGTGTATTATACACTAGACTTGTGCGTTATATAATAGTTTGTGAAAAACGCACACAGGTGCACCTGTACGCTGCCACCGACAGGCACACACGTGCGGTTTTTAAATGCAAGCACGGACGCAATAAGAACCTAACAGGTTTTTAGGAGCGACAATTACTGAGAAGTCTGACACTATCAGCCACTGCTGACTGACGTGTATTATACACTAGACTTGTGCGTTATATAATAGTTTGTGAAAAACGCACACAAGTGCACCTGTACGCTGCCACCGACAGGCACACACATGCGGTTTTTAAATGCAAGCACGGACGCAATAAGAACCTAACAGGTTTTTAGGAGCGACAATTACTGAGAAGTCTGACACTATCAGCCACTGCTGACTGACGTGTATTATACACTAGACTTGTGCGTTATATAATAGTTTGTGAAAAACGCACACAAGTGCACCTGTACGCTGCCACCGACAGGCACACACGTGCGGTTTTTAAATGCAAGCACGGACTCAATAAGAACCTAACAGGTTTTTAGGAGCGACAATTACTGAGAAGTCTGACACTATCAGGCACTGCTGACTGACGTGTATTATACACTAGACTTGTGCGTTATATAATAGTTTGTGAAAAACGCACACAAGTGCACCTGTACGCTGCCACCGACAGGCACACACGTGCGGTTTTTAAATGCAAGCACGGATGCAATAAGAACCTAACAGGTTTTTAGGAGCGACAATTACTGAGAAGTCTGACACTATCAGGACTGTTTTAGACTGTGTACACCAGCCCCAGATATGATGAAGGCTGGTATACGGTCACCACTAGGAATGGCTATATACCCTGCCTGCCTGCCTGCCTGCCTGCCTGCCTGTATACTGCTACAATAGTCCTGACAAGGACTCTTCTGGTCACTAGCCTGTATTCCGACCTGGCTATACCCTGCCTGTATATAGCAACAATAGTCCTGAGAAGGACTCTGCTACTGTACTCCGACCTGGCTATACCCTGCCTGCCTGTATACAACTAGAATAGTCCTGAGAAGGACTTTTGGTCACACTGTTTGCAGCCCTGCTACGGAAATAGCTATAAAGGGCCGCAAACCTTTCCCTGAAGCAGCGACACTCTCCCTGCACTGACTGTCTGGATAGCTGTGAGCAGAGCACAGCGCGCCCGCCGGTATAAAGGCTCGGTCACGCTGTGCAGGCCGGCCAATCACTGCAATTCCACAACTAACAGGGCTGTGGCATTGCAGTGGTCTGCCAGCCAATCCCTGCATGAGGGCTGGCTCTCAATAGAGCGCCAACATGCAGGGATGAAGACCACGAGTACAGCACGAGTATCGCGAGATTACTCGGTCCCCGCCGAGTAGACCGAGTACAGTGATACTCGTGCGAGTACTGAGTAGTAACAAGCATGCTCGCTCATCACTAATTATTTCCTTTGTGTGTATTGGAACAACAAAGAAAAAAAAACAAAGAAAAACTGACAAATTGGACATTTCACACAAAACGTAAAAAATGGGCCAGACAAAATTGTTCCGCTTGCAAATTTATATTTGTGTGCTCACCCTTTGGAATAAATAACTGAAATCAATCCCATCCTATAAGCACCAACAAGCTTCTTACTCTTCTCAACTGGAATTTTGGACTCTTCTTTTTCAAACTGCTACAGGTCTCTCATATTTGAAGGCACCTTCTACCAAAAGCAATTTTAAGATCTCTCCACGGTTGTTCAATGGAATTTAGCTCTAGAGTCATTGCTGCCTCGTCAGAACTCTCCAGCACTTTTTACATCCGTTTCTGGATGCTTTTTGAATTTAATTTGTTATCATTATCCTACTGGAAGATCCATGACCTGGGACTAGTAATAGGTGGACCTGGACTGTAAAACTCTGGATCCATGCGGGTTCAAAAGTAGCCGGGATTCCCGGGAACTGACCCCGGACCCAGGTAATGATCCAGGTTCGACAACTCCTGTAATTAAAAAAATAAATGAAAAATAAAGAAAAGAGAGGAAAGCAGTCACATTATAGTTACTGGGTCTCTTGAACGGTTGTACACTGCTTCCAGGTCTGCTCATACTACTTCCAGGGTCACTCATTATCTTTCAAGCATATGTACTGCTTCCCCTGCCATCCCTTGATTGGTTGCAGTCAAAAATGCCGTCACATAGGGTGGGGGGGCTTCTGACTGCAACCAGATTTGGGGACTGTTGGTGGGTGAGAGATGCAGTGCATATGTATGAAGTGAATGAGCAGCCCCTGAAGTAGTGTTAGAGCTACGCGGGAGACTCAGTAAGTATAACGCTCTTGCTCCAATCCCCCTATCTATTCTACCACCACTTTAAAGCACCAGATTCTGGGATTCTGGTCCCCATAAACATCCAGTCAAATATCTGGGATCAATTCCAGTCAGACCCACCAATCCCGGTTATCTACGAGTCCACTTATCACTACCTGTTATGCAAACCTAGCTTTCTGAAACTGGGTGACCCAAAATCCTTTGGTGGCTTTCAGATTTCATGATGTCTTGCACACAGTCAAGGCACCTAGTTCAAGAGGCAGCAAAACAACCCCAAAAGATCTTTGACCCTGCACTATATTTGACTGTAGGTACAATATTTTTGGTAAACAGTGGAATGAGGTGCTTTATCAAAAATCTCTATCTTGGTCTCATCTGTTCACAGGACTCATTCCAGCTGGATTTTGGCTTACTCACGTACTGTACATTAAGGCAAACTGCAGACTAACTTTTTTATATCTCTGTTTCAGCAATTGGGTCCTCCTGGATCTCCTGCTTTAGCATTCCATTTCATTCAAATGTCAACTGATATTTTGTACTGACATTGATGCACCCTGTGCATGCAGGAAAACTTGAATATCTTTGGAACTTGATTTGGACTTATTATCCACTAGTGTGATGACTATTTTAAAAATTTTGCAAAACGAAAATGAAATCCCTTACATTCGAGGAACAATTGCATTCAAATGACATTGGTATCATCAAATTTGTAAAATATTAAAAAAAAGTTCCCCCTTTTTTTCATTTCAAAATTTTTAAAAAACGATTGTTTTGATTCCAAGTATTCCATATGTTGAAAAGCTCTCCAATCTCACGCGGATGCCAGCAAACTGCCAAATTCTTGAAAACTTCAGTTTTCTGTTCAACAGCGAGAAACGGCGACTGGATCAAATAAAAAATATGATAATGGATACAGAATTGCTCTGGAGGGAAACTCTAGACTTCCCACTTTTTTCCAGTGCACTCATCAGAAAGAAACTCAATCGTCTGATTGATCTAAATGACAAAAACAAAAAGAAACCTTCTGATAAATTCACTGCAACACTTTCTCAGTTATTTGATGTCACCAACATTATTGGGGAATGGCAAAACTCAGAGGATAAAGAGCTCTACCTGAGGCAAGTCGAGAGTGGAGGCAAGGTTGGTTATTCGACGCTCAAACAAGCTCCTTTGGAATCAATTCATCCAAGAAAACGAATCTGACTATCAATATTTCAAGGTAAAGCCAGCACTTTGCAATCACAACCCACATGTGATACTGTCTCTGAATCTTTACCCGAGACTCCAAAGTCAACCTCTTCTTCCGAGTCATCTCCTGAACGCACACCAAAATACAAAAGAGCAAGCACTACAACAGCGAGTTTACTGCTACTGAAAAACAACATTTCTACACATAAAGCAAATAAAGTGCTTGCAACCATTGCTGAACAAGGTCATGATGTACCGGTTCCAAGTCAGTCGGGTGTCTGAAGACGAATAATCTCAGAAGGACAGAAAATGAAAACAAAAAGCAAAGCAAATATCCCTAGTGTCTCCACTTCGATGGTAAAAGAATCCAAGGGGAAGAGTATCAAGTAGTTCTGCTGAAAAATACCACAACCGAAATCAAACTCGGTATTCTGAAATGTGGCAATGGTTCTGCCACGGCTATTCACAAGGAACTACATCAGCTAATTGATGAATACGACGCTTGGGAAAATATTTGCATGATAATCTGCGACACGGCAGCAGTAAATACTGGTCGTTTGAACGGGATTGTAACGCTGATACAGGATGATGTCTTGAGAAAGGGCTTTCAGAAGCCACAATACATTGGCTGTCAACACCATGTATTCGACCTCCTACTGAAGCACGTCATGAATTTCCTTATTCCAGAGTCAACGAAGAAACCAGAACTCAATTATTTCTTCATTGACAAATTAACAGAAAACTATGCCTCATTTCAGATTGATTACCACCAAGTTGCAACAGATAATGTCAACACAGGCGAGAATCCTGGATGGCGAGATGATTTCAAGTTCTTATATGAACTATGTCAGGCATATCGTCATTATAAAACAACATCACATTGGCCTCGAATCAGTTGGAAGAAACTCCCAAACCTGCACATGGCAAGATGGAACTCACGAGCTGTATATGCTGTTATAGCATTTTTTCTGATACCAGAGTGGCGCCGCATCCTGGTATAGCATGCAACTTCATCTGCTATGAATGGGCAAATGCCTGGTTCCAGTCGCAACACTACAACAAAGCGTCCTTCAATGAACTGTTAACCTCACTCACCAAGACAAAGTGCAAGAAGGCAATTAAGTGTTTGAAGGCGCACTGGTTGGTCGAGGAGTCATTAATTGACATTCCCAGATCTAACCAAAATGCTGAACGTGCTGTAAAACTGATGGAGGAACTACATGCGAAATCGAAAAAAATTAAATTTTTGAATCTAAAATTCTTGGGAAAAAATAATTTTTAAACACTTCTTTTGTACATATTGTACTTATAATTAACTGTTTTATACCGTATTTGTTAAAAAATGAATAATAAAAGTTGCTTAGTTATTACTATTATCCTTTCAGTAATGCAAAATTGCATGTCCTTTTTTTGGGGGAAAAAATAATTCTTGCCTTATTTCATTTTAATGAAAGGGGGAACTTTTTTTTAAAAAACAAAAAAAGCAATACTTATTCTTAAATTACCCATAAAAGTTCCTCGATTGCACATGGTTTCATAAAAAAATGTTTTTTGTCATTACACTATTATCCACTATATGATCTATCATGAATTGCAACCTTTCATCAATTTTTCTCTGCTGTCAATGTCCAAGGAGACTAGCTACAGTGCCATGGGTTAGAAACATTTTGATGATGTTGCTCCCTGTGGAAAAATGAACATCAAGATCTCTGGAGATATGCTTATAACCTTGCGATTGTTGATATTTTTGATCAATTTTGGTTCTCATGTCCTCAGACAGTTCTCTTCTTTTTCTGTTCTCCATGCTTAGTGTGACACACACAGGCACTCAATGCAAAGATTGAGTCAACTTCTCCGTTTTTCTGGTTTCCAGTGTCATTTTCATATTGAACACACCTGTTATTTGCCACAGGTGAGTTTGAATGATGCTTGAAACAAAATTATTTATCCACAATTTTGGAAAGGTGAAAACAATTTTCTTTTGCTCATTTTGGGCATTTTGTGTAAAAGTTTTGCCTTCCTGTGTATATCAAAATGTGTGTAACTGTAATACTTTTCTAGTAGAAATACTTTATTTTCTGGAACAATTTCAAGGGTGCCAACACTTTTGGCAATGACTATATATAGTTCAATTTAAAAAAAAATAGTTTTGTGGAATTTTAGCATTTTTCTCTTAAAAGCATGTATGTGCTTTGATGAAAACAAATATTTTATAGCTTTACCTTGTTATATGTTAATAGCCATCTGTCACCTATGTCCTCTAAAATATTCACATCTAGGAAATGTCTGTTACTTTTATTGGTTTATGTCTACAGATTGTCTCAAACATTTGAAGAAAAAACAAAAAGCCAGCACCAAATGTGCACTTCAGCACTAAACATTCCAAACTGTACTTATTATAAAAATTTTGAGATTTTTGGCAAAAAATTGCAATTTCTTGAGCTGCCTCGCCACGTCACGGCAAATCTCATTAGAGGCAGTCCTACACTAAAATATTTTTATAAAATGTGCCATACGGCCTCACATATGAATAGTAGAACTGCTCTCAGCAGCACTCACCTGGTCTATTTCAATCCCGTACCCATGACTGAGTCATGGCTGTGGGCGGGACAGGTCCAAGCAAATGCTGCATGAAGTAAATAGCCTGTGGACAAAGCCTGATGACTCAATGTGAACAGTCACCAACCGCCAAAATCTAGACAGATGGAATACATCCCAAATTGGATGAATTGAAAGGGGTTGTGACGTATGGCACATTTTATAAAAATATTTTAGTGTAGGACTGCCTCAAATGAGATTTGCCGTGACGTGGCGAGGCAGCTCAAGAAATTGCAATTTTTTGCCAAAAATCTCAAAATTTTTATAATAAGTACAGTTTGGAATGTTTAGTGCTGAAGTGCACATTCGGTGCTGGCTTTTTGTTTTGTCTCAAACATTTGCCTATTTTGGACCTTCAGGACAGAGGAATTTTTATGAACTCATTTCAAAAGCCATAACATTTTTGTTTTTCAACTATTAGAAGGTAGAATTTCCACTTCCATTTTTTCTCAAAGCCTTAACGATAAATGCATTATTTATTAACATCAGATTTGTAAGAGAAAACCTCTCCTGCAGCCTATCAACATTTTGGCTACAATATAATTTAACAGCATATCTGACCAATTTCTGACTGATCTGCATTTATCTTTTAACATGTTTTTTTCTAATGTAAAGAATATGTATATATAGATATATTTTTTTAATATAATGTTGTCATCTTGGAAAACACTGTGAACCTGGTCAGAGCACAAGTCTGTAAATTCACCATTGGCAAGCAGCATGTGGCAACAGACTCCCCCAGCAGTGATCACACTTATAAGTGTGGTAATCTGTGCCTCTGTCAGATGGGACACCATCCCAACGCACGTTTTGACAGCTGATCTGTCTTTTTCTAGGGGCCCCAAGTGCAGGGAGAGGCTGTGTCCACATGCCACTTTCCTCTGGTGAATTTCCAGGCCTGTGCTCTGACCTGACATGTGTCAAGGGTATAGCGCTGAATACATACACACTAAGGCAGCGACTGACAACTGCAAGTGAAGTGCAATAGCGTTTTCCATTTGCAGTTCATTATTACTTATCGGTATGTACCTTCTAACAGCACCTTACACACTTAGCGTTTGACTATATTAAGCCTGTGGAAAGCACTTTATATACCTCAGTTGTATTAGTACACAAGGCAGTGTCTGACAACCCAGAGTGCAGTACAATTAGTGCTCTATACTTGTAGTGCATTAGTACTAATTGGCGTGTTCTGTTTTGCAGTATTTTGTTTATTTAGCACTTGAGCATATTCAGCCTGTGAAAAGCACTTTATAAATCTCAGTTGTACTAGTACTCAATCTAATATATAAAGCTGAGTGTGTGTGTGTGTGTGTGTGTGTGTGTGTGTGTGTGTGTGTGTGTGTGTGTGTGTGTCTGTGTGGGTTTGTGTATGTGTGTCTGCTAAAGGAATCCGCACCATGGCATTTACGATCAGAAAATTTTGCTCAGTCACCTCATCTGACTCAGGGAACGTCATAGACTATGTTTTGAGGGGAAATTTTAACCCCCATGCTTTACAGCTATTTGCCAAAAAAAACACTTACTTACTGTTTGGATGTGTGAGGATATATATTGGCTGTTTTGAAAGGTAGCCTGGATATTTACTAGGTAGCCAATAGCAACCAATCACAGCTCTGCTTCTATTTTGCTACAGGTCATTAATAGAGCTTTGATTGTTTGCTGTAGGCAACGAAGGACATTCTTAGTATAGGAACGTATGAATCAGATGAGTGCAATGCAAGAAAATCTCGCATTGTACTCTGACCAATGTTAGTCAATGAGGCAGAGCAGTTTGTCAGGTTTTCTTGCATCCAGATTCTGGATGCGAGAAAAGTCACAACATGCTGTGATTGTATCCAGAAAACGTCCGAGACTCGCCAATACAAGTCAATAGGTGCGAGAAAAATAAAACGGATGTCACACAGACAGCACACGGACCATCCTAGTGATGTCCATTTTTATGGATGCAATTCGATCATGTAGAAACAGAACACTGTAAATGCTCCTGTAAATGGCTGTAAATGACTAATAGCTGATGAGAAAAAAAAATGCATTGTACACAGAGAGCACATTGATGACAAGTGAGGAAAAAATCGTTCTACTCTCCTGTGCAAGAATGGGATAGTTTTTTCATACGTTTGTGTGAGTCCAGCCTAAAGCCTGCTTTACATGGTACGACCGATTGTGCGATTTCACGATCGATCGTACCCGCCCCCGTCCTTTTTGCGTCACGGGCAAATCGCTGCCCGTGTCGCACAAAGTCAGTAACCCCCGTCACACATACTTACCTCTCGTGTGACCTCGCTGTGGGCGGCGAACGTCCACTTCCTGGAGTGGGAGGGACGTTCGGCGTCACAGCGACGTCACACGGCCGCCGGCCGATAGAAGCGGAGGGGCGGAGATGAGCGGGACGTAAACATCCCGCCCACCTCCTTCCTTCCACATAGAGCCGGTGGCGGCCGCGGAAGGCAGGTGAGCTGCTCATCGTTCCCGTGGTGTCACACGGAGCGGCGTGTGCTACCACGGAAACGATGGTCAACTAAAATAAACGATATTATGGAACCTAGCGAGCAGTACCCGACTCACGATTTGTGAGCGATACTGCGTCGCTAGGAGGTGTCACACAGGCCGGCATCGCCAGCGATGCCGGATGTGCGTCACAAAAACCGTGACCCCGACAATCTATCGCACGATAGATTGTCTGGTGTAAAGCAGCCTTAAGACAGCTTATGTGTCAGTTAATACGATTTTGGTGGAGAGAGTGGGAGAGAGACAGAGAGAGAGGGTGGAAGAGTGGCAGAGAGGGACAGAGGGAGAGTGGCAGATAGAGAGAGTGGGAGAGATTTAGTTACTAACCCGGGCATTGCCGGGTACTAATGCTAGTTGATAATAAAGTTACACTGCATGTTAACTGGAAAATACTTTACATTTAGTATAATAAGTTTTGCTGAAGGTGTCATTCTATTCAGAATTAAGGGTATGTGCGCACGTTGCTTTTTACCTGCTTTTTACCTGCTTTTTTGCTGCTTTTTCTTCTGCGCTGTTTAATGCCAAAATGGATGTGTTCTTCTATTCAAGCAAAGTCTATGGGAATTTGGGTTTCTTGTTCACACTATGTTGTTCAAAATGCTGCCTTTTTGAGGCAGAACTTTGGTCAAAAACTCAGCTTTTCAAAGAAGCAACATGTCAATTGTTTTTGCCATTTGGGTTTTGCACTGCAAAGCTGAGTTTTTGACCAAAATTCTGCCACAAAAAGGCTGCAGTTTGAACAACATAGTGTGAACAAGAAACCCAAATTCCCATAGACTTTGCTTGAATAGAAGAACACATCCATTTTGGCATTAAACAGCGCAGAAGAAAAAGCAGCAAAAAAGCAGGTAAAAAGCAGGTAAAAAGCAACGTTGCGTACTAGCCCAGCACCGTAAAAGGTGCGCTTCAGAGCGCAGCTGAAAAGCTCCGTTCTGAAGCGCATGGTGCCGGCGAGAACGTGCGCTCTGCCTGCAGCTCCTGCCATAGACAGAGCAGGAGCTGCCGGCAAAGCGCACGGAAGAAGTGACATGTCACTTCTTTTTGCGCAGCGCTTCGGCAGTAGCCGAAGCGCTGCGCTCTAAAACGCCACGTGCGCACGACCCCTGCACAATCTCCATAGACTGTGCAGGGGACGCAGGACGCATGCAGTTACGCTGCGCTACAAAGCGCAGCGTAACTGCATGAATTTACGCAACGTGCGCACATAGCCTAACATGTTTAAGACTTCTGGCACGTATTAGTATTTTTATCTCCCCCTGTATAAGGAAAAAATTCCCTGATTGGATTCCATAGTGGTCTTCAGAAAAATGTTCTTTTTCCATAATGTCACATGGGACTAAAGGCTGCTTTACACACAACGACATCGCAAACGAGATGTCGTTGGGGTCACGGAATTCGTGATGCACATCCGGCCTCGTTAGTGATGTTGTTGAGTGTAACAAGTACGAGCGACCGCTAACGATGCAAAATACTCACCTAATCGTTGTTTATTGACAAGTCGTTCCTTTCCCAAATATCGTTGCTGCATTTGGATGCAGGTTGTTCATCGTTCCTGTGGCAGCACACATCATTATGTGTAACACCCCAGGAACGATGAACAACACCGTACCTGCGTCCTCCAGCAACAAGGTGGGCGTGACTTTCCTGTGGCTGCTCTCCACCCCTCCGCTTCTACTGGACGCCTGCCGTGTGACGTCGCTGTGATGCCGCACAAACTGCCCCCCTTAGAAAAGAGGCTGTTCGCCGGCCACAGCGACGTCGCTAGGAAGGTAAGTCCGTGTGATGGATACTAGCGATTTTGTACGTCACGGGCACTGATTTGCCCGTGACGCACAAACGACGGGGGCGGGTGCGATCGGCAGCGACATCGCTATCAATGTTGCTGAGTGTAAAGTGGCCTTAAGACTTTTATAACTATTATAATTTAATTTAACACCCCATTTCCATACTTTTACTTCCTTTATTTACTTAATACTAATTGGTAGTGTACACTGGTGTGAAAACCCATTATGGGAGGTTAAGTTCTTATTTAAAATACACCTAGCTGACACATAAACATTTGAGTCCATTAACGCCTTCACCCTCGAGCGATTTTCCGTTTTTTGCTTTTTGCTCCCGTTCGTCCGAGAGCCATAAATTTTTATATTTTTCCGTCAATCTTGCCATATGACGGCTTATTTTTTGCGAGATGAGCAGTAGTTTTGAATGAAACCTTTAGTTTTACCATATAGTGTACTGGAAAACAGGTAAAAAAGTGTGACGAAATTGAAAAAAAATGTGATTGTGCGATTGTTTTGGGGGTATTTTATTCATAATGTTCACTATATGGTAAAACTGATGTGTTGTTATAATGCCTCAGGTCGGTACGAGTTCGTAGATAGCAAAAACCTATATGTCTAATTTTTATCTAAGGGGTTAAAAATTCACAATTTCGTACAAAAAAAGAGTAGCGCTTTTGGCGCCATTTTCTGAGACCAGTAGCATTCTCATTTTTTGGCATCTGTGGCTTAGTAATGGTTTATTGTTTACATCTTGAGCTAATGTTTTTAATTATTCCATTTTTGTGCTACTGCAATTTAAATAGTTTTTGCAGCGACCAAAAAACGTAATTTTGGTATTTGGAATTTCATTTTGACATGCCGTATACCGATCGGAATTATTGATTTTATATTTTTATAGATTGGACATTGGCATTTTTCAGTTCGGGGATATCAAGTATGTGGATATTTTTAATTTTTTTAACTGTTTTATTTTCAATGGGGCAAATGGGGAGTGATTTCAACTTTAATTTTTTATTATTTTTTCATATTTTTAAAAACTTTTTTTACATTTTTTTTTTTTTTTAATAGTCACCCTAGGCAAATTTATGGATCCACTGCCTGATCACTTGTGCATTTCTGTTGATCAGAGCAGTATTGGTCTGATCAGCAAAAATGCACTGTTCCTTTAAGAGCCGCCGCTCTGTCGGCTCTCACAGGAAGCACGTCATAGTCGCATTAGAGGTCATTACATTACCCCTTGCTACTATGACAACCATCAGCTCCCCATAAACATGTCACAGGCCCTCCAATGGTGGTGGGGAATGGTGAAATCCCTGCCGCTGCCATTTTGACAGCGCAATCTAAGTGGCAAGCAGGCATGGGTGGATCGCAGATCACAGATCCATCCAGACCTGTTAATGCTATCTGTTTGCTGTTTAAATCAGCAGACATGTGCAGGCATAAGTGCCGGTTCACCGCAGCAGCCGGAGGTGATTGCCGCGACATAACCGATGGCATACCAGTATGTCATCTGTCTTAAAGGGTTAAATATGAAACAAATCTAAAAAGAAATAAAACACTGGTGCCCTATTTTCTTAACTAACCTTTGTGGGACACACAAAGAGGATTACTAAAAATGACTAAGGGAGGGGAGCTGCTGGTAAAAAACACAGACCACATTAAGAGTTTGTCAGGTAGAAAGAAAAGAAAAAAATAAATAGTCTACTGCATTTCCTAAATAATCATATACATAAAAATATGAATAATAAAAAAGAATCATTACCTGCCAATTTGGGTAGAAAGTGTATTCAAACCTTTTAGAAATCCTGATGAAATGCTAAGAGGCTGTGAAGGGTGAAGCGGAGTGCTATAGGGCAAAGAAATGAAAAAGGATGTAAATATTCTGTATGACAATATATCCACTTAAAATATCTGAAATATATCCACTTTATTTAATGTAAAAAGGAGATTCTTGCCTTAAGGCCTCGGTTCCACTTGCATTTTGCACGGACAAGTGCAATCCGATAAAACATTGATTGCACTCGCACTAGTGCAAAACTATGAAACAGTGTCCATATGCAATTGATTTCTCATGCCATATCGGCATGAGAAAAAAATTGCAGCATGCTGGATTTGGCAGCAAGTATCTGCTTACACACCCCCATACAAGTCTATGAGTGCGTGTGAAACATCGCACTGTACTTGGATGTCATCCGAGTGCAAGGCGATATACAGTGAGACAGACAGCGGAGGAGATGGGGAGAAAGTGTTTCCTCCATCTTCTCTGCACCTGTGATACGATCGCAAGATCACATCACAGTTGCATGACCCTCAGCTGACGCTCACAGCAGAGCAGGAGCCGAGGGTCATTACCACATCACTTCCAATGCTCTCGCATTGAAAGCTATGCATAAGTGGAACCGAGGCCTAAGTTTGAGAGAAAATCCTTTTTGTGGGAGGCACAATGAGGATGTATGTAGTGTCGTTTTTCAAACAGACCAAATACTCTGAAGTAAATTAACACACATAAAAAATTAATTTGATAACTCAAATGACCTGGAAAAAATCCAGAGCAAATATAAACGGTAAGTCTCTGAAAACAAAAAAGTGCTTGTCTGCATGTACACTTTAAGGGCTCATGCACACGTTGCGTAATAGCATGCATTTACACTGCATATTGCACTGCAGCGTAAATGCATGTGTCGCGGGCGGGGAGGAGGGTGTCAGCACACCGCGCTCACCCCTTCTGCTCGGGCATGGCAGCTGCTCAGTGGTGGCTCGAGCGGTGGGCCGGATCCCGGGGTTTCTCGAGCGACACTCCTCGCCCGTGAGTGAAAGGGGGGTTGTTTGGGGTGTTGGGATAATGTCCGTGACGCCACCCACGGTTGTGGTGATGTGTAGCACCACCGCTGCTCAATGCGGGGATCCCGGGGATGGTGATGGGGAGCAGCCAGGTGTTGTGTTGCCCCTCCGTGGGTAGGGGTTGGTGATCCCGGGGCCCGGTGATGGCTTGGGAGGTGCAGGGCTTGGTGGGCGCAGGGACGCGGGGGCAGCGCTGTGCCTTGCGGCACTGTGGTACTCACTCAGCCTGAGACTTGGACACAGTTTGTACGGTAAACCAAACGGCTGGTAGGACGGTCCCACAGACGGCTGCTTTGCTTCCCCGGTAGGTGACGGTGATGTCCCTCTTCCTTGCACCTGTATGTACGGATGGTTGCGATGGGTCCCCACCGGTAACCCGCTCCCCGGCTTCAAGCTGGGCCGGAGGAGCACTACTCTTTGCCCGCAGGCGCTGGCCCTCAGAGACTGGTGCCCTGGCGGTGGCGGTGCCTCTGTTGTACAGGTTGGACTGTTGCCTTCAATCAGGACTTGGTTGTTGGGGGAATCTACGTCCCCTTCACTGACGGATTCGGCAAATTTGGCGACTCCTAGCCTTGCCGGGGTCCGAGAGGCCCCTGCCCTGGTGCTGACTGTCTTTCGGAACACTGTTCCAGACCACCGGGCACACAGCCAACGGGGTCCTTCCAGGAACTTCCAAACGGTCCCCCTCCGGACAGTCACCGCCGTCGCTGACCTTGCTGTACTGGCCCTACACAAAGCTGGGCTCTCAGGCTTCTCTCTCTCTCTGTCACCACACTTGCTTTCCTCCTTTACTCCTCTTTCTCTCCTCACTTTCACTTAGTTGTTTACACTTGCCCTCCCTGGGCTAATCTCGATGTTCACTCAAGCTCCTCCTGAGCTAATCTGCCTGACACTTCCTGCCTCCAGAGTTGTGAGCTCCTTGGTGGGCGGAGCCAACCGCCTGGCCCACCCCCTGGTGTGCATCAACAGACTCCTGGAGGAAGGCAACAAGGATTTTTGGTTCAGCTTAGGTGTGCCTACCTGGGGTGTGGGGTGTGGTGGTGTGTGACCTGTGTCCCCTGGCTTGCCCAGGGCGACACATTCCCCCTTAGCAAAATGCAGACCGTCCGCGGGCTGCCGTCCTACACCGGTTTTATTTTTCTGTAAAAAGGGGATAACAGGGTTAAACAAACAATAATTGACATTTTTAAATAACTTCTTCCCAAGACGGGAGGCACATTATACTTTTAACGTTTCAACGGTATACGGTCACGGTTTCCGCTCTCTCCCACCCAAGTAACCTGGCCCTGATGCTGCCCCTAAAACCCAGGCAGCACCCCTTGACCCACAGTCCAGCACACGGTACCCGAGCGGGATCTGTCCTTTCCTCCAGAGGGTAGCCACCGGTTCCTTTGGTGGCTGGGCCCTAGCCTGCTCTGCTCAGGGCCCTCCCTCCAACCTGCCTCTCCGGAGGCGGCACTGCGGAAACGGTAACGGTACCCAACATATTTACAAGCCACTAACGTCTGTGGTTGCCCTGCAGAGTTCACGGGCTTGTCCATGGATAGTTCCCATGCATTTTTAAACTTTAAACGGTCCCCACGGGGACAACGGTGCCGGCTCCAGCCGGTTGCAAATCACACGGTGAATCAGGTGAAAACTCGGACAATCATTTTTTCATTTTTCAAAACTTTCAAACTTTTCAAACAAACAGGTGGTCCCAACGGGGACGGTGCTGCGGGCCTTTATTGCCCTACTCCAGTTTCTCTACTGAGGTGGACCCATCCTCTGCCACCAGCACCCCAAACATGCACTGACATGCCTGCTGTGACAGGGGTACCCGGTACCCATTTCCACCGGTACGCGGAGTATGATAAACCACAGGGTCCCCCCACATAGCGGGAACGCTCAATTGCTCCTTCAGCCGCAACAGCGGGCCCGGAGCTGGGGCAGGAGTCGTCAGTTCTTGTTTCTGCGTCAGGCGGGTTGCCGCCAGCTGCCGCAGCCTCCTGGTCTCCAGCATCCAACACTTCATCCCCTTCGGCTGTAGCATGGAACAGTAGAGTAGGTGAGCTTATGTTGAGGCGCCCCATCAGTGACGGCAAGGGCGATGCATAGGCCGAGACTAGGCCGGGCCCCTCAGCCGCAGCGGCCGGTCCTGGGAGGACATAGGGACGTGGGTCACCAGTCGGTTCTGCTACATCTATTCCCCTTTTGCCAGTCGGGACAGTTGTAATCAGCTCCTCCACCACGTTGGTCCACTGCTCCAGCATCCGAAAGATCTGATCCTGCTGTCGTTGGTGGAATTGTATCACCCGGGCCTTCATCCAAGCCACGGTCCCGGGCTCAGGGTCTGGCACAGTCTTTACTGGGACTTCAGGCACCCCGCTGTTAAGAGGCCGTGGTTCTAGCGGTTCCCCTTGGTGCATTTCAGGGCCGTCCTGGACGTCTGCAGCCGGCTGGTCCGCCGGAGCGGCCGGGCAGGGTATCGCTACCGGTTGGGCAGGTAGCGGGCCTAATGGCGGGGCGGCAGCCGCTATTACGGATAGCGGGGAGAGAGGCAGGGTGAGCGGAAGCCGGCCGGGCCCCTCAGCCGCAGCGGCCGATCCTTCAGGAATACAGGGGCGTGGGTCGCTTACCCGCTCCTCCAAATCCTCTTCTGCCTCGCGTCTCCACATAGCAGCCACTACGTCCGCCATGTCGGTCTCCCACTCCTCCAGGAGGAGTTGCATCTGGGCCTGCAGACGGTTACTCAGCGGGACGGTCCGGTCCCTCAACCACGTCGCCGTGCCGGGCGCGGGGGCTTCCTCGTTGCGGGTAGGATCTTGCATCTTGATAACGAGGTTTTTCCAGGAACCCAATATCGCTGCAGAGTCCTGGCGTCCCTGCTTTTATAGCCGCAGCTACATGCGGCCGTCCGCCATCGCGTCCCCCTTAGCTCTTTCCGGCCCCTCCTCTCTCGGGGCGGGGTTTTGGCCTTCGCGCCTCTACTGCTCGAGAAGACGCTCGAGCGGGAACTTTTCGCGCCAAAGATGGCGGCTTCTGAAATTTTTCTGCCGGATACCTCCGGCGGTAACAAGGCGCACCTCTACCAGACGGCAGAGCGGTAAGATCCTGTTCGTGACGCCAAGTTGTCGCGGGCGGGGAGGAGGGTGTCAGCACACCGCGCTCACCCCTTCTGCTCGGGTCCGGCAGCTGCTCAGTGGTGGCTCGAGCGGTGGGCCGGATCCCGGGGTTTCTCGAGCGACACTCCTCGCCCGTGAGTGAAAGGGGGGTTGTTTGGGGTGTTGGGATAATGTCCGTGACGCCACCCACGGTTGTGGTGATGTGTAGCACCACCGCTGCTCAATGCGGGGATCCCGGGGATGGTGATGGGGAGCAGCCAGGTGTTGTGTTGCCCCTCCGTGGGTAGGGGTTGGTGATCCCGGGGCCCGGTGATGGCTTGGGAGGTGCAGGGCTTGGTGGGTGCAGGGACGCGGGGGCAGCGCTGTGCCTTGCGGCACTGTGGTACTCACTCAGCCTGAGACTTGGACACAGTTTGTACGGTAAACCAAACGGCTGGTAGGACGGTCCCACAGACGGCTGCTTTGCTTCCCCGGTAGGTGACGGTGATGTCCCTCTTCCTTGCACCTGTATGTACGGATGGTTGCGATGGGTCCCCACCGGTAACCCGCTCCCCGGCTTCAAGCTGGGCCGGAGGAGCACTACTCTTTGCCCGCAGGCGCTGGCCCTCAGAGACTGGTGCCCTGGCGGTGGCGGTGCCTCTGTTGTACAGGTTGGATTGTTGCCTTCAATCGGGACTTGGTTGTTGGGGGAATCTACGTCCCCTTCACTGATGGATTCGGCAAATTTGGCGACTCTTAGCCTTGCCGGGGTCCGAGAGGCCCCTGCCCTGGTGCTGACTGTCTTTCGGAACACTGTTCCAGACCACCGGGCACACAGCCAACGGGGTCCTTCCAGGAACTTCCAAATGGTCCCCCTCCGGACAGTCACCGCCGTCGCTGACCTTGCTGTACTGGCCCTACACAAAGCTGGGCTCGCAGGCTTCTCTCTCTCTCTGTCACCACACTTGCTTTCCTCCTTTACTCCTCTTTCTCTCCTCACTTTCACTTAGTTGTTTACACTTGCCCTCCCTGGGCTAATCTCGATGTTCACTCAAGCTCCTCCTGAGCTAATCTGCCTGACACTTCCTGCCTCCAGAGTTGTGAGCTCCTTGGTGGGCGGAGCCAACCGCCTGGCCCACCCCCTGGTGTGCATCAACAGACTCCTGGAGGAAGGCAACAAGGATTTTTGGTTCAGCTTAGGTGTGCCTACCTGGGGTGTGGGGTGTGGTGGTGTGTGACCTGTGTCCCCTGGCTTGCCCATGGCGACACACATGCATCCTGCGTCCCCTGCACAATCTATGTAGATTGTGCATGATACGTGTGCACGTTGCTTTTATGAACGCAGCGATTTGGGTGCTAAAATTTTGACCCAAATCCGTGCGTTCATAAAAGCAGCATGTCAATTATTTCTGCATTCTGGATGCAGCTCCCACTCTATCTATGGTGGGGGCTGCAGCCAGAGCACATGAAATCGGCTTTTTTTAACAAAAAACTGCATTCATTATGCAGTCTTCCCGCTGTCTTACCGCTGTCAAATCGCTGCAGAATATTCTGAATTAACGTGCGCATGAGCCCTAAAGGGCACTTTACAAGCAGCGATATCGATATCGATATCGCTAGCGAGCGTACCCGCCCCCGTCGGTTGTGCGTCACAGGCAAATCGCTGCCTGTGGCGCACGATATTGCTAACACCCATCACACTACTTACCTGCCTAGCGACGTCGCTGTGGCCAGCGAACCGCCTCCTTTCTAAGGGGGCGGTTCGTGCGGCGTCACTGCAGCGTCACTAAGCGGGCGCTCAATAGAAGCGGAGGGGCGGAGATGAGCCGGACGAACATCCTGCCCACCTCCTTCCTTCCTCATTGTGGGCGGCCGCAGGTAAGGTGATGTTCCTCGTTCCTGCGGTGTCATACATAGCGATGTGTGCTGCCGCAGGAATGACGAACAACATCGTACCTGCAGCAGGAACAATAATCGGGAATGGAACGACGCGTCAACGATCAAGGTAAGTGATTTTGATCGTTAACGGTCATTCGTGCGTTTCACATGCAACAACGTCGCTAACGAGGCAGGATGTGCGTCACGAATTCCGTGACCCCAACGACAACTCTTTAGCAATATCGTTGCTTGTAAAGCGGCCTTAAGGCTCTGTGCGCACGTTGCGTCGTGTACCTGCAGAAATTTCTGCAGGGATTTGACAGCTCATATGCGCGTCAAATCGCTGCAGAAACACTGCATAATGAATGCAGTGTAAAAAAATCCAATTTCATGCGCTCTGGATGCAGCCTCTCCCACAGGCCTGTTTCACACGTCAGTGAAAAACACTGATGTTCTTAACTGACGTGTAAAACACGCACATGTCCCTCCATGTTCCGTGATTCACGGCACACGTGGGTTGTCCATGTGCAATCCGTGATCCATGATTGCAAATGGACATTACTCACCTGCCTTCGCTCCTGCTGTCCATGGTGCTGAACTCCTCGGCTCTGCAGCATTCGCCCACCGCTTTCTCCAGCTACTTCCGGGTCGGCTGTTCCTGCTTTCATGAATATTCATGAGCCGGGCAGGAGCTGCAGAGAGCAGAGGCTGCACAGTGAATCGCTGGAAAGGTGAGTTGAAAATGTATATTATTTTATATGTCAGTGTTTTTCTGGTACGTGTGTAACGGATCACACATGGATCACACCATAGTGTGGTCTGTGGGTCATCAGTGATGCCAGAAAAAAATTAACTTGTCTCCGAGCAGAATCACGGACACGCGTGTACGCTGCACGGAGACACGTTCAGTGAAAAATCCCTGATATGTGAACAGACCCATTGATTTTAATGTGTCTGCGTATGTCAGTGATTCTGGTACGTATAAAAAAATGCACATACGTACCAGAATCACTGACGTGTGAAGGGGGCCATAGACAGAGTGGGAGCTGCATTCAAAGCGCACAGAATAAGTGACATGTTGCTTTTTAGAACGCACCGATTTGGAACAAAATTTTGGCATCCAAATCACTGTGCTCTCAAATGCAACGTGCACATGGATTATGCACAATCTTCATAGATTGTGCAGGGGACGCAGGTCGCATAGATTTACGCTGCAGTGCAATACACAGCATAAATGCATGAAATTCGGCAACCTGCGCATAAGCCCTAAGACCTTTTAGGTACGATAACATGTGGCTAATAATAATAATAATAATAAGTTTTATTTCTATAGCGCCAACATATTCCGCAGCGCTTTACAATTCAGAGGGGACATGTACAGACAATATGAGACAGTACAAAGTAACAAAATTAAGATACCAAGAGGAGTGAGGGCCCTGCTCGTAAGCTACAGTCTATGAGGAGATAGGGGAGGCACAAAAGGTGAATGGGGGAGAAAAGCTTGTCATATATGGTCCAGCCATCAAATTAATAGGGGATTCAAAAGCAGCTGCATGAACCCGTCGGTGAGAATTTATACAGGTACAGGGGACGAGAACTGGAAGTAAATTTTTGGAAGGGCAGAAAGGTTCTAGATTAGATCAGGGCAGTGAGGTGATAGGCTAGTTTAAATAAATGCGTTTTTAGGGCCCGCTTAAAGGTGTGGATGTTGGGAATTAATCGGATTTCTCTTCGTAGTGTGTTCCAGAGCATAGGTGCAGCTCGTGAGAAATCTTACGCTAGCATATCATCTGCAAAATAAATGGTAGCTAAGGTCAATACAAACAGAATTCTCAGTGCAATTATTAGCATAAGTTCTCTTATATCTGATGAGATTGATATACAGTTAGGTCCAGAAATATTTGGACAGTGACACAAGTTTTGTTATTTTAGCTGTTTACAAAAACATGTTCAGAAATACAATTATATATATAATATGGGCTGAAAGTGCACACTCCCAGCTGCAATATGAGAGTTTTCACATCCAAATCGGAGAAAGGGTTTAGGAATCATAGCTCTGGAATGCATAGCCTCCTCTTTTTCAAGGGACCAAAAGTAATTGGACAAGGGACTCTAAGGGCTGCAATTAACTCTGAAGGCGTCTCCCTCATTAACCTGTAATCAATGAAGTAGTTAAAAGGTCTGGGGTTGATTACAGGTGTGTGGTTTTGCATTTGGAAGCTGTTGCTGTGACCAGACAACATGCGGTCTAAGGAACTCTCAATTGAGGTGAAGCAGAACATCCTGAGGCTGAAAAAAAAGAAAAAATCCATCAGAGAGATAGCAGACATGCTTGGAGTAGCAAAATCAACAGTCGGGTACATTCTGAGAAAAAAGGAATTGACTGGTGAGCTTGGGAACTCAAAAAGGCCTGGGCGTCCACGGATGACAACAGTGGTGGATGATCGCCGCATACTTTCTTTGGTGAAGAAGAACCCGTTCACAACATCAACTGAAGTCCAGAACACTCTCAGTGAAGTAGGTGTATCTGTCTCTAAGTCAACAGTAAAGAGAAGACTCCATGAAAGTAAATACAAAGGGTCACATCTAGATGCAAACCATTCATCAATTCCAAAAATAGACAGGCTAGAGTTAAATTTGCTGAAAAACACCTCATGAAGCCAGCTCAGTTCTGGAAAAGTATTCTATGGACAGATGAGACAAAGATCAACCTGTACCAGAATGATGGGAAGAAAAAAGTTTGGAGAAGAAAGGGAACAGCACATGATCCAAGGCACACCACATCCTCTGTAAAACATGGTGGAGGCAACGTGATGGCATGGGCATGCATGGCTTTCAATGGCACTGGGTCACTTGTGTTTATTGATGACATAACAGCAGACAAGAGTAGCCGGATGAATTCTGAAGTGTACCAGGATATACTTTCAGCCCAGATTCAGCCAAATGCCGCAAAGTTGACCGGACGGCGCTTCATAGTACAGATGGACAATGACACCAAGCATACAGCCAAAGCTACCCAGGAGTTCATGAGTGCAAAAAAGTGGAACATTCTGCAATGGCCAAGTCAATCACCAGATCTTAACCCAATTGAGCATGCATTTCACTTGCTCAAATCTAGACTTAAGACGGAAAGACCCACAAACAAGCAAGACCTGAAGGCTGCGGCTGTAAAGGCCTGGCAAAGCATTAAGAAGGAGGAAACCCAGCGTTTGGTGATGTCCATGGGTTCCAGACTTAAGGCAGTGATTGCCTCCAAAGGATTCGCAACAAAATATTGAAAATAAAAATATTTTGTTTGGGTTTGGTTTATTTGTCCAATTACTTTTGACCTCCTAAAATGTGGAGTGTTTGTAAAGAAATGTGTACAATTCCTACAATTTCTATCAGATATTTTTGTTCAAACCTTCAAATTAAACGTTACAATCTGCACTTGAATTCTGTTGTAGAGGTTTCATTTCAAATCCAATGTGGTGGCATGCAGAGCCCAACTCGCGAAAATTGTGTCACTGTCCAAATATTTCTGGACCTAACTGTACTTCCTTTAACTCCATCCCAACATGGACAATTTCCATTTTTGGATTTTCTTCACCTTCTTTCCAGAGCCATAACTTTTTTATTGTTTTGTCCACATATATATATTAGGCTAGCGCCACACATCCGTGCTGCCGGCACGTGTTTGTCATTTTTTACACGTACCGGCGGCACGGAGACACGTTAACCAATGCTACCCTATTGTAGCAGGCACACACACGTAAAACCACACGGAACGTGTGTCCGTGTGCGTTTGTACGTGTGTGCGTTTTTCAAAGCGCTGACATGTCAGTGTTTTCTCCGGCAGCACGGGTGTCACACGGCCCGCACCCGTACCACACGGGTGTAGTGTGGATGCGGTCCCGTGTGACACGCGCCGGAGAAAACACACATGTCAGTGAAAAAAACAAAAAACATTAACTCACCTTCTCCAGCCCTCCTGTCTCTGCCGCTGCTGCCTCTTGCTGCCGACCGCCGCTCATTATTCTCATTGAATATTCACTTCACTGCCTGGCAGCAGCAGCAGCGGGGAGACGGGAGGGCTGGAGACCGAGGATCAGTACCACGGACAGCAGCGCGGACATCAGGAAGGACCAGGTGAGTATAATAATTAGAGTTGAGCGCGGTTCGTGGTTCGTGGTTCTCCAGTTCGCGGCTCGAGTGATTTTTGGGCTGTTCGAGATCGAACTAGAACTCGAGCTTTTTGCTAAAAGCTCGATAGTTCTAGATACGTTCGAGAACGGTTCTAGCAGCAAAAAGCAGGGCTTTTTACAGCTACAGTGAGCAGGAGCCATCGCTGGCAGCCTGCCACAAGCTGGTAACCAAGATAAACATCGGGTATCCAAGCAAAGCGCTTTGGTTAGTAACCCGATGTTTATCTTAGTTACGTGCAGGAAGCCCACACTTTCCCGCTCAGCTCGCTCCACCCCCTCCTGCCCGCGGCATGTACACATACATACACATACACAAACACACACACACACATCCACCCCCCCCCCCCCCCGCCCGCCCGCCCGCTCGCTCGCTCGCTCGGCTTACCTGCGGTGATGAAGTCCCGCCATCCCGACCTCAGCGCTGTCACTGTCCTCCATGGCCGCCGCTTGTCACATCACCTATCGCTTCCGACCCGAGACTGACACTGGCGGTGACGTCACGGACCTCTCGCGATACTTGATGTGAAGGCGCCGGTCATTGACCTCAGTGACAGGGGCTGTCAGTGTGCTGGAGATCAGCGCAGGTAATGTACCTCACTGACAGCAGCACTTGTCATGCCCTGCAGTGACCTGGGCTGACCCATTGATGTTAGCTCAGGTCACTGCACTGCTCTCCCAGCCAATGGGGAACATCCTGCTCTTCATTGACTGGGACAGTGTGCATCGTCATGGCAACCCCTTGGATTACACCAGACCTGGATTTGTTTTTCAATCTAATAAATTGGTTAAAGAGGGAATGTTTTGGGGAGTGTTTTTTCAAATAAAAATGTGTTTGTCGTCTATTTTTTTTTTATTACTGACTGGGTTGGTGATGTCGGGTATCTGATAGACGCCTGACCTCACCAACCCCAGGGCTTGATGCCAGGTGACATTACACATCTGGTATTAACCCCAAATATTACCCCGTTTGCCACCGCACCAGGGCGCGGGATGAGCTGGGGCGAAGCACCAGGATTGGCGCATCTAATGGATGCGCCACTTCTGGGGCGGCTGCGGCCTGCTATTTTTAGGCTGGGGAGATTCCAATAACCATGGACCTCCCTAGTCTGAGAATATCAGGCCCCAGCTGTCTGCTTTACCTTGGCTGGTGATCCAATTTTGGGGGACCCCTACGTGTTTTTTTTTTTAATTATTTATTTAATTTAAAATAACAGCGTGGGGTGCCCTCAGTTTTGGATTACCAGCCAAGGTGAGGTTGCCAGCTGTGGTCTGCAGGCTGTAGCCGTCTGCTTTACCCTAGCTGGCTACAAAACTAGAGGGAACCCTATGTCATTTTTTTTTCATTTTTTGGCTAAATACAAAGCTAAGCACCCCTTAGTGCCACATGAAAGGTACCAAAGGGTGTTCCACTTTTTCTCCATTTTTTTCTCCACTTTCTCTCCACTTTTTCTCCACTTTTTCTCCATTTTTTTCTCCACTTATTCTCCACTTTTTCTCCTCTTATTCTCCACTTTTTCTCCACTTTTTCTCCACTTTTTCTCCTCTTATTCTCCACTTTTTCTCCACTTTTTCTCCACTTTTTCTCCATTTTTTTCTCCACTTTCTCCACTTTTTCTCCACTTTTTTCTCCACTTTTTCTCCTCTTATGCTCCACTTTTTCTCCTCTTAATCTCCACTTTTTCTCCACTTTTTCTCCACTTTTTTCTCCACTTTTTCTCCTCTTATGCTCCACTTTTCTCCACTTTTTCTCCACTTTTTCTCCACTTTTTCTCCACTTTTTCTCCTCTTAATCTCCACTTTTTCTCCTCTTATGCTCCACTTTTTCTCCACTTTTTCTCCACTTTTTCTCCACGTTTTCTCCACTTTTTTCTCCACTTTTTCTCCTCTTATGCTCCACTTTTTCTCCACTTTTTCTCCACTTTTTCTCCACGTTTTCTCCACGTTTTCTCCACTTTTTTCTCCACTTTTTCTCCTCTTATGCTCCACTTTTTCTCCACTTTTTCTCCACTTTTTCTCCTCTTAATCTCCACTTTTTCTCCACTTTTTCTCCACTTTTTCTCCACTTTTTCTCCTCTTATGCTCCACTTTTTCTCCACTTTTTCTCCACTTTTTCTCCTCTTATGCTCCACTTTTTCTCCACTTTTTCTCCACTTTTTTCTCCACTTTTTCTCCTCTTATGCTCCACTTTTTCTCCACTTTTTCTCCACTTTTTCTCCACTTTTTCTCCTCTTATGCTCCACTTTTTCTCCACTTTTTCTCCACTTTTTCTCCATTTTTTTCTCCACTTATTCTCCACTTTTTCTCCTCTTATTCTCCACTTTTTCTCCACTTTTTCTCCACTTTTTCTCCACTTTTTCTCCTCTTATTCTCCACTTTTTCTCCACTTTTTCTCCACTTTTTCTCCATTTTTTTCTCCACTTTCTCCACTTTTTCTCCACTTTTTTCTCCACTTTTTCTCCTCTTATGCTCCACTTTTTCTCCTCTTAATCTCCACTTTTTCTCCACTTTTTCTCCACTTTTTCTCCACTTTTTTCTCCACTTTTTCTCCTCTTATGCTCCACTTTTTCTCCACTTTTTCTCCACTTTTTCTCCATTTTTTTCTCCACTTTCTCCACTTTTTCTCCACTTTTTTCTCCACTTTTTCTCCACTTGTTCTCCACTTTTTTCTCCACTTTTTCTCCTCTTATGCTCCACTTTTTCTCCACTTTTTCTCCACTTTTTCTCCACTTTTTCTCCACTTTTTCTCCACTTTTTCTCCTCTTAATCTCCACTTTTTCTCCTCTTATGCTCCACTTTTTTCTCCACTTTTTCTCCTCTTATGCTCCACTTTTTCTCCACTTTTTCTCCACTTTTTCTCCACTTATGCTCCACTTTTTCTCCACTTTTTCTCCACTTTTTTCTCCACTTTTTCTCCTCTTAATCTCCACTTTTTCTCCACTTTTTCTCCACTTTTTCTCCACTTTTTCTCCACTTTTTCTCCACTTTTTTCTCCACTTTTTCTCCACTTTTTCTCGTCTTATGTTCCACTTATTCTCCACTTTTTCTCCTCTTTTTCTCTACTTTTTCTATGGTCGGTCTACCCATTAGCTCTGCCATGCATAGTGTAGCTCTACACCTACTGCACATGTTACTTTATGATTGACATCTCTTTCGTACCAGAGCTGTCTAAGTCTACTCTGACCCCATATTTGTCATTACTATATTGTCCTTGTACTGTATTATGAAATTTGTATCATGTGTTTCATTTCTTGCTGTGTTGCAATTTTTTTGCTGCATCCCAATTGTACCTCTACATTGTTCGAGTTTATGTTATTGTTCTCTCACTCTTATGTGATACTGATTATTGTCATTTTTCATGATTACATGCAGATAAGTCCAAGCTGACGAAGGCTCAGGCCGAAACGTCATTTGTAACTTGTTTTGGACAAAAACATATATGCTTATGAAAAAAAAATTTTCTTAATACGGACCAATAAAGAGTGATTTTGCATTACTATCCGTTGTGACTTACTGACTTAGTCTGGGAGATTTAGAGTGCCGAGGTTACTCACTAATTTTATCTATTATTACCTCTGAGCACCTATATACCAGTGAGCAGAGCTTCCTCTACAGTAGTTCTCCTGATTAGGCATGCCCTTACCTCATGAGCAGGGCATTGCAGCTTTGATAGCAACCATTACGACATGGACTCTGCTGCTGTGGACCCGGGGAGAGTGAGTGCAGATTCATTGCACCCACACTCCTCACATGAAGGGTCCGCACTCCTAGAAAATGGGGGATACGTTCCCTGAGTGTCTCCCCCCCATATTCTAGACGGTCCAGAGTCGTCGTGGGACCCCTTTATTTTTTTTCTTACAATAAATTGGTGAAAGAGGAAATGTTTTGGGGACTGTTTTTTCAAATAAATTTCTTTTGTCGATTTTTTGTTTTTGTTAGTACTGACAGTTTATGATGTTGGGTATCTAATAGACGCCATGACATCACAAACTGCTGGGCTTGATCTCAGGTGACTTTACAGCTAGTATCAACCCGATTTATTACCCCGTTTGCCACTGCACCAGGGCACGGGATGAGCTGGGGTGAAGCGCCAGGATTGGCGCATCTAGTGGATGCGCCACGTCTGGGGTGCCTGCGGCCTGCTATTTTTAGGCTGTGAAGGCCCAATAACTATGGACCTTCCCACCCTGAGAATACCAGACCACAGCTGTCCGCTTTACCTTGGCTGGTGATCCAATTTGGGGGGTCCCCTACTTTTATTGTGTAATTATTAATATTTATAAAATAATTATAAAAAAGAGCCTGAGGGGACCTCCACATTGGATCCCCAACCACGGTAAAGCTGCCAGCTGTGGTTTTCAGGCTACAGCCGTCTGCTTTACCCTAGCTGGCTATCAAAAATGGGGGGACCCAACGTAATTTTTTTTTTTAACTATTTTTTAAATAGAAAAAATTAATGGGCTTCCCTGTATTTTGATTGCCAACCAAGGTAACGGCAGGCAGATGGGGGTGGCAACCCATAGCTGTCTGCTTTATCTGCGCTGAGAATCAAAAATACCGCGGAGCGCTACGTCATTTTTTTAAAGATTTATTTTTACAGCACTGTGATGTCCAGCAATCAAAATACAGGGAAGCCCATTTTATTTTTAGTTATTTAAATAAATAATTAAAAAAAATATATGTTAGCTCCCACTGCATTTTTTGTATTGCTAGCTAAGGGTAATCCAAGCAGCTACTGGCTGCTAACCCCCACTGCTTGGTGTTACCTTCACTGGCAATGGAAAATCCAGGGAAGCATTTTTTTTTTTTTTTGCCAAAAAGCTACAAAAAAAGGACGTGAGCTTCGCCATATTTTTGTATGCTAGCCAGGTATAGCAGGCAGGTGCTGGAAGAGTTGGATACAGCGCCAGAAGATGGCGCTTCTATGAAAATGCCATTTTCTGAGGTGGCTGCAGACTGCAATTCGCAGCAGTGGGGCCCAGAAAGCTCAGGCCAACCGGTGGTGCGGATTCCAATCCCAGCTGCCTAGTTGTACCTGGCTGGACACAAAAATGGGGCAAAGCCTACGTCATTTGTTTTCTAATTATTTCATGAAATTCATGAAATAATAAAAAAAGGGCTTCCCTTTATTTTTGGTTCCCAGCCGGGTACAAATAGGCAACTGGGGGTTGGGGGCAGCCGTACCTGCCTGCTGTACCTGGCTAGCATACAAAAATATGGCGAAGCCACATAATTTTTTCAGGGGGCAAAAAACTTCTGCATACAGTCCTGGATGGAGTATGCTGAGCCTTGTAGTTCTGCAGCTGCTGTCTGTCTGTATGGAGAAGAGCAGACAGCAGCTGCAGAACTACAAGGCTCAGCATACTCCATCCAGGACTGTATGCAGAAGTTTTTTGCCCACCAAAAAAATGACGTGGGCTTCGCCATATTTTTGTATGCTAGCCAGGTACAGCTGGCAGCCACGGGCTGCCTCCAACCCCCAGTTGCCTATTTGTACCCGGCTGGGAACCAAAAATATAGGGAAGCCCGTTTTTTTTAATTATTTCACTTATTTCATGAAATAATTAAAAAACAAATGACGTGGGCTTCGCCCTATTTTTGTGTCCAGCCGGGTACAACTAGGCAGCTGGGGATTGGAATCCGCAGCACAGGTTAGCCCGAGGTTTGTGGGAGCCTCTGCTGCGGATTTCAGTCCGCAGCCGTCCCAGAAAATGGCGCTCTCATAGAAGCGCCATCATCTGGCGCTGTATCCAACTCTTCCAACAGCCCTGGAGCCGGGTGGCTTGTTGGGTAATCATGAGTTAATACTGGCTTTGTTTTACCAGCCAGTATTAAGCCAGAGATTCTTAATGTCAGGCACGTTTGACCCGGCCATTAAGAATCTCCAATAAAGGGTTAAAAAAAGACACCACACAGAGAAAAAATACTTTAATAGAAATAAATACACAGACACATTAGAGACTCCATCTTTATTACCCCTGTCAGCCCTCCACGATCCTGCTCTTCTGTCTTCTTTCTTTCTAGTGTAGTAGTAGTGACGATTGTAGTGAGGGTCATCACTTGGGGCTGGGGAACCTCCATCCTAACTACAATGCTCACTACAATCGGGAAGCAGCGTGCAGCCTTCACTCCGTGAGTGATCACTGCTGGCTGCTAGCGGTAACGCTGACAGACGCGTTACCATAGCAACGGTGCTCCCGGAGCCGCGGTTAGCGGTGACGTCACCGCTAACTGCGTTGCTATGGCAACGGTGATCTCCGTTAATGACCGGCTGTGTCAGCCGGTCCCTAACGGAATGGGGAGTCGACCGTGTGCTAGAGCATGTCGCCGGTACACGGCGATACACATATGTGCACCGTGTACCGGAGAGATGCACTTGCAGGTCCTACATGACGTGTCATAGTCATGTGACCAGTCTGTAGCCAATGAGATAATAGCCACGTGACTGGTCACATGGCTATTTTGACGTCACGATAGGTCCTGCTTCTCTGCTGGCAGTGCAGGTCACCGGGAGGATTTAGCGATCATCGGATGGAATAGCGGCAGGAGACAGAGTGCAGAAGGGATCGCGAGGACCGGTAAGTGTTATGGCAATGTTTATTAACTGTTTGTGTACATTTAAAATGCATTTTTATGTGTTTGTGATTGCCTCCCATTATAGCCTATTGGTTCTAGTTCGGTTCGTCGAACGTTCGACGAACCGAACTCGAACGGGACCCCCGTTCGGCGAACCGACCTCGAGCCGAACCGCGACCGGTTCGCTCATCTCTAATAATAATTACCGGTTCTACGTGTGCTATCGCGGATAGCACACGTAGAAGACACGTGTCACGCACGTACCAGAGACACGTACTTACCTGCACGCAACACGTAGTGAAAATACGTGTCTCTCGGCACGTGCGTGATTTTCACGTGAGTGTGGCAGAAGCTTAAGAGAGAGTTTTAGTGGGACAAGATGTGCTTTTGAATGGTTCCATTCATATTACCACATAGTCTACTGGCAAATGAGGGAAAAAAATAGTTAACAGGGGAAAAAACGGGTGAAACTATGGAAAAAAAAAGTCGACATTCTTTTTTGGGAATTGTTTTTATGGCATACATTGTGTCGTAAAAAATGACTGGGCAATATTATTCTCTCATCAGTACGATTACATTAAGATTAAGCATATCCATTTTATTTTTAATTTATTTAGTGAAAAAAAAACAAACAAAAGTTTAAAAACATTGTGTTGCCGTTTTCCAAGATCTGTAATGTTTTCATTTTTAGATCCACAGATCCGTGCGAGGACTTATTTTTTGTGTGGTGAGATGACATTTTTAGTGATACCATTTTGAGGTAAATATGACATTTTGATCACTAGACTCAGCATTTTTTGTGTTGTTGTAACGAGCAAAAAAAACTTTTAATTTTTTACAGTTTTTTGACAATGTTTACCAATTATTTTTATATTTTGATACATTGAACTTTTCTGAATGCAGTGATAGCACATGTGAATTTTTTTAAAAAATATTTTTTTTTTATTATTTGTTTTTTTTTATTCTTTTCATATTATTTAAAACTTCTTTTTACTGTACTTTATAGTCCCCTTATAGATCTTGTACTTGTGATCATCTGATCGATTGTGCTATATACTGCAATACCACAGTTTTGCTGTATATAGCAAAAATCTTATTTTTTTTTAATCCTAAGAAACTAATGGAACTGTGGTCAAAATGGATTTACTGACCAATCTCTGATGACACTCTGATCAAAAATAATGGTCATATTTAAGGAAAAGCCCTAATGCATGAAGAAATTCTAAGGCTGTGTCCACACTTAGCGTTTCTACCTGCGTTTTAACTGCTTTTTAGCTGCGTTTTGAACTGCAGCGTTTTCATGCCAAAAGGCATGCATTTTGATTTTCAAGAAAAGTCTATGGGAAATGGGGATTTCTTGTGCCCACTTTGCAGTTCTAAATGCTGCATAATTTTGGGCAAAAACTCAGCATTCAAAGAAGCGGCATGTCAATTGTTTTTGCTATTTGGGCTGCGTTTTGATAACATTGAAGTCAATGAGAAGTTGTCAAAAGCAAGCAACATCAAAATTCCAGCATTTTACCTGCTGAAAACATGCGTTTTGGACTACATAAATGCAAGCATTTATGACATCAAAATAATGGAATATGTCCCTTTACACACACATAATCCGACAATTAAATTAATGAAAAATATTAATTAATTGTTATTTTAGCAATAAATAGTATAAAACCGCTATAATTATATTAAATATAACTAATTTCGTTATGATTTCAAACATTATATTTATTTTCATTATTTTGTTTCCTTTTTTCAAAGTGTTTGTATGTTAAAACTTTATTTAGTAGTGTCTTTGTAATCAAAACGCATCTGATTTTAAGCAATGGAAACGCAGGTAAAAAGCGCTGAAAACGCGGCTAAAACGCGTTTTCGTGGTCAAAAGCAACTTTGGCAAAAACCATTTCTGCCAAAGGATGCGTTTACAACTGCAACTACGACGACGCAAAGTGCGGACACAGGCTAAGGCTATGTTCCCACAATGAGCTTTTAGGCTATGTGCACACGCTGCGGATTTACTGCAGATTTTACCGTGGATTTGCTGTGGATTTGCTGCAGAAAATGTATCTAACATTTCTGCAGTTATTCCCCAGCAAAACATATGAGTATAAAAAAATGCTGTGCGCACTGTGTTTTTTTATACCTGCGGATTTACCAGCGGGAATTTCCGCTGCGGAATTAATGTGCATGTCACTTCGTTTCCGCAGGTACCTGCGGTTTTTGCCATAGATAATGGTAAAAATCCACAGGGACCAACCTGCGGAAAAAATGCGACAAAAGCGTGGCAAAACCGCATGCGGATTTCATTGGGGTTTTGGTGCGTTTTTTTAACGCTGATGCGGGATTCTTTAAGAGGGTCCGGATTTTCCTTGAGAAAAAGTCAATTTCTAGTGCGCACATGGCCTAAGTGAGTTTTTGATGCTGAATGCTACAGTAAAGTGTATAGGATTTATAAAAATCTCCGTCCCACTGTGTTTCTCTTTTTTTGAGCTGTGGTGCATTTATTAAATCTGCAACATGTCAATTTGTCTTGGTGGTACACTGAGTTTTCTGTGCATATTTTCCCATAGACTTGTATTAGATGGATAAAAAAAAATGCACGTAAAAAAATGCATGTGTTTTTAGTATCAATAACAAAGCAACTTTATTAAAGCTTGACACATCAAAAAGAGATAAAACTGAAGCATCAAAAACACTATAAAAACGCATATAAAAAACCACAGACACAAAAATCCTATGAAATATATCACAGGTATCCTAATTTACACAATGGGTGTAAAAATAACTAACCAAAATCTGTTTGTGCAAATGTAACAAATTGTGTATTCGCAAGTTTTATAACTGCAGCATTTTTTTCTACAACAAAATAAGGTATTGGCAGAAAAAACTCTACTTACAATACTGGGATTTTTGGTGTTTTTTTATGTGCATTGTCACTGAGTTTTATTCTTTTTTGTAAAAATTTTTGAACTTTGGTTTTACAATTTTTATGAATAAATGTGAAACACTTTCATCAGTTGTTTTTCCATTTTAGCACTGATGAAGCTGACCTAGCTCTAATGGTAAAAATAGCCACAGACCAAGTTTTGATGACACGTAGATCAAAAATCCAGATCATTTTTGGCATATAAGTAAATCACACTGATGTATGAAGAAGACCTAGGTGTA
Organism: Anomaloglossus baeobatrachus; assembly: GCF_048569485.1. NCBI lineage: Eukaryota > Metazoa > Chordata > Amphibia > Anura > Aromobatidae > Anomaloglossus > Anomaloglossus baeobatrachus. The sequence goes on along the minus strand of NC_134354.1, from coordinate 82,170,017 downwards.
TAATCACACATTTCAGCATTTTTTGTACACCAAGAGTTGTGTGTTTGCAGGAACAACACTACTTACACATTTTTCACATTTTAAGGCCCCCTTCACACGTCCGTGAAACACGTGCGTGTTTGGTCCGTGTCCGTATGTACCAGAGACACGGACAAACGTGGACCATTGTTATTCAATGTCTGTGTATACACGTACGTTTTTCCATACGCTCCGTATGTCCGTGTGCATGACACGTATGTGTATCCGTGCCTCACGGATGCTTGTCCGTTTTTGGCACGGAACACGCACACGCGCATCCAATGATAGTCTATGGGTGCGTGAAAACACGTACGTGACACGGATGCATCTACGTGTGGTCCGTGTCCGTTTTTTCAACTTTGCTTGTAATTAATGTATCTCTTTATTGCCAGGTGTCTTCAATTTACTTTGAGCTGTATTTAATGTCATTTTGCAGCCTGCAGGCATTAAGGAAGGAGTGTGAGGCTTCATTTGAGCGTTTGTTCAGCTTGTTTTTGGTTTAGTGCTTGAAAAACTCAACAAGACCCAGTATGGAAGCACACCAAAAAAACCAAATCCGGATTAGTGGCTCATTAAGTTGGAAAATGTTAATTAACACCAGCATCAACACATTGAATCATTAATGTGATGACAATCCACAGAAAAACGTTCTTGAAAAACGGATGGCAAACGCTAGTGACACGGATCACACACGGACTCTAAAAACGGACAAACGGATGAATCATACGGACATACGGAGACAACACGGATGTTACACGGAACAAGAATACGGATGAAAAAACGGACAACGGACATGAAAAACGGACCGTGAAACACGTGCGTGATTTTAACGGACGTGTGAAGGGGGCCTTACATGTATTATTTAATGTGTTTTTGCAGAGTCTTTACTTTTTTACCCATTTGTTTGAATGGGCTGAAAAAACTATAAAAATATTGGCATGGCGCATTTTAGCAAAAATGCAGCATGGCTCAAAATACTCAGCGTATGTATGTAATTTCCTAATTCTCAATGATTATGTTGGTACTGTAAATTGCTTCAGATTTTATGAACTAAATATGTTACATAAAATATGCAGCAAAGACTCTGCAAAATGCCACATGTAAACATACCCAAATTGTTGCATTTACTTGTATAAAATGTAAGTATTACTCAGTGCCTACTATAATCAATGGGATGTCCATGTACAGTGGATACAGAAAGTATTCAGACCGCTTTAAATGTTTCATTCTTTGTTTCATTGCAGCCATTTGGTAAATTAAAAAAAAGTTGTTTTTTTTCTCATTAATGTACACTCTGCCCCCCTTCTAGACAGAAAAAACAGATATGTAGAAATGTTTGCAAATGTATTAAACAAGAAAAACTGAAATATCACATGGTCATAAGTATTCGGACCCTTTGCTCTGTATTGAGTAGAAGCACTTTTTGAGCTAGTATAGCCATGAGTCTTCTTGGGAATGATGCAACAAGTTTATCATACCTGGATTTGGGGATCCTCTGATATTGTTCCTTGCAAATCCTCTCCGGTTCTCTCAGGTTGGATGGTGAACGTTGGTGGACAGCTATTTTCAGGTCTCTCCAGAGACGCTCAATTGGGTTTAGGTCAGGGCACTGGCTGGGCCAGTCAAGAATGGTCACAGAGTTGTTCTGATGCCACTCCTCTGTTATTTTAGCTGTGTGCTTAGGGTCATTGTCTTGTTGGAAGGTGAACCTTTGGCCAAGTCTGAGGTCAAGAGCACTCTGGAAGAGGTTTTCTTCCAAGATATCTCTGTATTTGGCCACATTCATCTTTCCTTCAATTACAACCAGTACTTCTCTGACACTATGGTTTGGTGAGGGCTGGCAGCAAGGACCTGACTGACAATTATTATGTCCCCTGAGGAGTCTGAGTGACGAAACGCGTCGGGATGTCGGGATGTCATCAGGGTCAGCATAGGGGTCCAGCTTGAGACCTAGTTGTGGTCCGTCCTTGTGAGGACGGAAGCTTGGGGCAGCAGTTATTATTTTTTTGTATCCAAGGAGTGGTAGGGTCAGTATATGGTGGACGACTCTACTGCTCAGGATCAAGAGACTGCATGACCTCACATGAAAAGGGACTGGGTGAGACCATTCCTTTTATAATACCTAAAAGTCTATTGCATATTTACGTATATGTATGACTGACCACTGTCAGTGAGATGAGTGCATATTGATTTGTTTTTTTAGGTATTGTTTCTTATGTTGTGTTTTTTGTCAATTGGACCATTGTACTTTGCTTACAGCAACATCACTCTTTGGTTTTGTTTGTTTGGTTTTTTTCTTGTGTTTGTTTTTCCTTGTGGCCATCACTAGACAGGACCCCTCGCGGGTATGTCCTTATTTGGCTAACCTAAGTGGCCATGGTGTTTTCACCTTAGATAGTGATGGCTTTTTGAATTTGACTTGATTGTACTAGAGTAATTAACGTTGCTCTTTTTAGGTCTAATAATAAAGGAGTATATTTTAATGCTTATTTTGCAGTCAAGAATGGTCACAGAGTTGTTCTGATGCCACTCCTCTGTTATTTTAGCTGTGTGCTTAGGGTCATTGTCTTGTTGGAAGGTGAACCTTTGGCCAAGTCTGAGGTCAAGAGCACTCTGGAAGAGGTTTTCTTCCAAGATATCTCTGTACTTGGCCGCATTCATCTTTCCTTCAATTACAACCAGTTGTCCTGTCCCTTCAGCTGAAAAACACCCCCATAGCATGATGCTGCCACCACCATGTCTCACTGTTGGGATTATTGAATGTTCTCAGTGAGAGGAACAAAATGATACCTTTTAATGGCTAACTAAAAAAAAAATAAAATGATGTTAAAAAGCAAGCTTTCGAGACATCTCAGGTCCCTTCATCAGGCATGGTATGGAATATGTCAGGAAAAGGGGGGAGAAAGTGGAAGTTACACCCCCCCTTTCTACACAACAGAGCATGTGACTCACTCTCTAGCGCCCCTCTTATAGTCAGGCCAATTATGGAATTGCCCGACAATAAGCAAGGAGGCCGCTATTCTACTATGCCGATGATTGAAGGGTTCCCGGTGAGAATAAGGTATATATTCCCCTGACTCCTGCAGGCAGAATATATCTAAACCTCCCCAGATCTCACTGGTCACCCCACAATGATCCTTGGAATAAACTCGCTGCCACCAATCGATTACGATTACTATTACGCCGAGCTCGCCGACGTGGAATTCAGGATCGAGATAACAGAACAGCCCAAGATTAAATCATATATTCTTAATCGCCTTAAGGGCACACTAGATACTACAATATATACAATATGGAATTTACAGAATATATATATATATATATATATATATATATATCTCAGAGTCAGAGTAAATTTACAGATAAGACGTGGTCACATACAGAGTCAGATCAAGCAGTTACCTTATGCATCTGGCCACAGGGGGGCGCCGTTTGACCAGGGTTTCATGGACTTCCTCACATGTGTACAGTACGCATAACCCCTGAGCATGGTATCAGGCATGTTGGGATTGTATTGGTCAGTTGATGAGCAGTGCCTGTTTTTCTCCATGCATACTGCTTACAATTATCACCAAAAAGTTCGTTAGTTATCTTCGTCTCATCAGACCAGAGAATCTTATTTCTCATAGTCTGGAAGTCCTTCATGTGTTTTTTTGCAAACTCTGTAAGGGCTTTCAGATATCGTGCACTGAGGAAAGGCTTCCGTTGGGTCACTCTGCCATAAAGACCCGACTGGTGAATGGCTGCAGTGATAGTTGAGTTTGTGGAACTTTCTCCCATCCCCCTACTGCATCTCTGGAGCTCAGCCACAGTGATCTTGGTGTTCTTCTTTACTTCTCTCAGCAAGGCTCTTCTCCCATGATTGCTTAGTTTGGCTAGCTGGCCAGGTCTAAGAAGAGTTCTGGTGGTCCCAAACTACTTCCATTTAAGTATTATGGAGGCCACTCTGCTGTTAGGAACCTTGAGTACTACACACATTATTTTGTAATCTTGACCAGATCTGTGCCTTGCCACAATTCTGTCTCTGAGCTCCTTGGGCAGTTCCTTTGACCTCATGATTCTCATTTGGTCTTACATGCACTGTAAGCTGTGAGGTCTTGTATAGACAGCTGTGTGCCTTTCCAAATCAAGTTCTATCAGTTTAATTAAACACAACTGGACTCCAATGAAGGAGTAGAACCATCTCAAGGAGGATCACAAAGAAATGGACAGCATGTGACTTCAATATGAGTGTCTGAGCAAAGGGTCTGAACACTTATGACCATGTGATATTTCAATTTTTTATGTTTAATAAGTTTGCAAAAATTTCTACATTTCTGTTTTTTCTGTCGAGATAGGGTGCAGAGTGTACATTAATGAGAAAAAAATGAACTTTTTTGAATTTAACAAATTGCTGCAATGAAACAAATAGTGAAAAATTTAAAAGGGTCTGAATACTTTTCGTACCCATTGTATGTACAGACAAAACAAAGTGGAAAAAAAAACAAAGTACATTGCTCAATAATTTTCTAAATTTTCTCAGAGTTTATTTGTTAATTTTTTTTTATAAACCAAGTCATACATTATATACATTATATATTTATATATAGGAACATGGACTTTCTTTTTTTCTCCAAAATTTAATTTGTAATATTCTTTTTATGGTGGTGAATGTTAATGGCATGCACATCCTGTGAAACGTTAACAAATTCATTTAAAATCTAATTATAGCTCTCAGTAATGTCTTATCTGGTAATGAAGTTTAATTTAAGGCCACGCATATCACCTATTGTATTAAACTTCGAGTCAGCTTCTAGCTGATGTATGGCTGTCACATTACCACTCTTAAATAGGTAATTTGATGATGGAATAGAAAAATGAATGACTTCTTAATGTTATTGAGAAATACAGAAACAATATTTAAATTAGGTAAGAGAAATGATTTAATCAAAATGTAAGAGCTGAAATGAAAAAGAAAATTATATATAAAAAAATGTAAGATCCTTCATAAATAAATTACATAACTTACATAGACTTAAAGGTTTTGTTCAGTTCTTATATGTTGATAAGTATCTTCATTAAAAGTCCATAATATCATCCGTTTGCTGGAGGGATTATGAAATTATGAAACCGACACACCCACGAAATTTATTGGAAAATTTAATTTGCACCAAAGTTATTCTCAAAGAATTGAATGTCCTTTATTATGCTCTGGGGTCTATCTAGACCCTAGAACATAGAGAATCTAACACAGCTGCTTACTGCCTGTGTGACACCCTAGCAAAACCAGGTAGTCAGAATTAGGCCCCTGCACAACACCTTCCCTCATTAGGCAACACACAGCCAGCCAGAAAACCGTAGTCACCCCCCTTAGGGAAAGATAGACACACCAGTGGGCGTGACCAGGCGGTTGGAACACGCCCACCCAGGGGTCTAGGCAGCCCTGGGCGGGAAAACAGTCAGTCAAGTGAGTTGTAGTCTGAAGTTCAGTTTGGAGAGGAGTGTGGGCTGGAGCTAAGGGTAGCTCCAGCAGAGAGTTCAAGTTGAACGGTACCAGGGTAGGAGCCCTGGTGCCACTGGCTAGGAGGCAGACAGTGATATCCATCAGTAGGAGACGGGAAGATGGCTCGGCAGAACCGAGGTGGACTGGGTCAGGTTTGTAGCCTGCCGGTACCAACACGGGGAACTGACCCAGAAACCGTAGCACAAAGGGGGGTAACTCAAACCCTGAAGCCAGAAACCGGAAACAAGCGGACTGGTTAATTAACCGATTGAGGCCAGGATTATAGGTCCTGTCCCATCCAAAGTCCCTCATAGAAGACAACAGCCCACCGATTAGGGATAAGAGGTCACCGCCAGGGCCCATAGATCTCACGGGCCAGCGTCTGCGAGCACGGCTCCTTAGGCCGCATTCATGCAGGAGCGGACTCCTACGTTTCATACTGGGAAGTCATTTCTACTTAAAAGCAGTGCAGGAAAAAGATAGAGACCACCAGCCGGGTGGGGGACCAGAACGCAACCGGCCGTGGCACCGGCCACCATCACCTTGGTTTACCAGAGACTTGTGTGTTTTACTAACTGTGAGTACATCAGCAACCCCTGCGGTCGCCATCCCCTGCACGCACCAACCAGGTCCCAGGGCCACCATCCCTGCCCACAGAGGGGTTAACAACTTGCTGCACAACATCTCCCCCAGGTGCCCCGTAACAGCAGTGGTGGTGTCCCACCTCACCACACACCGTGGGTGGCGTCACGAACTTAATATGGCCCAGCCAGTACATATACGTCCCCCCATTTATTCGGCGTGTCCGCAAGACCCCCGGGTCCGGAGACCCTCGAGTCACCACTCCTGAAGGCCCGGATCCAAGCAGCGCCGGCTGCTGGCACGGAGATGGCACACCTGTCTTCCAATCCTCTGCGCCTCTTCTTTCCACCATTGGTCCATCTCTGGTGTCTTCACTGTAGGCTTATACTTTCATCAGTGGCCAAGCCGCTTACCTCTAAGGCCTGGTCATGGCCTGACGTCACGGCCTAGAAGGAATACACCAGAAATGTGGTACGATAACAGAAAGAAAAATCATGGAATCATGTAGGACTGGGTGGTATGCAATGAGAAACAGAAGTGACCAGACAAGGGAGTAGTAAAGTATTATTTATTTATTTTTTTTCATCTTTTGTTGCCACTTTGGAGAATACCGATTATTGCAGAATATGCGTAGAAGTAAGTTTCACTTTGATAAATTCACCCATCTCTTGCTGCAACATAACATGTTGGAAAACAGGAACGACCATGAAGGAGCCTGTCTGGTACTCTATCACATATGTATCTAGAGGTTGTTATGTGCTTTTTAAAGATAAAAGAATCAAGTCACAAAAAATAGGATTTTTAATTAATTAATCAAGATGGCAACAGGCTATAATGTTCCTATAAACAAAAGGACTAGGAAGGAGTTTAAAAAAATGAAAAAAAAAATTACACAGCCTACACATTTTTTGTTTGGTCCAGTCACCCATGCAGTTTTCATTGAGCCATCTTTGACATCTCATGCACCGAGTAATCCATGACATTGCACCATATGATATTGTCACAACATATAAAGATAGGCAGAGATGTATTTAGGTTTTCCAGCACTCAGGGCAAGAAATCAGTTTGGAGCCCCCCTGTCATGATCCAGGATTGGGATTCTCCACTCTAAAATTTCCCAGACCCATCTGGTCATGTCAAGGGTTAACTCCCATCAGCCTCATTCTGGTTTCAGGAGACACTATATCTGGCCTCTGCAATTGCATCCTGGTGCTGGCTATAGTTTTGCTCTGCAGCCTATGACTGGCTCTGGTGAGAATTCCTGTTTGATCAGACTCCTTGTTACCGTGCCATGACCTATACCCTCTCCCATTCGTCTGTCTGTCCCAGTCCCTTACTTCCCACTCCTGTCTGGTGTTTGTGTTTCCCTCTCCATACCCTCCTGGCTTCCAACTCGGTTCTGTTTTCTGACGTGCTTTTGATCCTCCCTTTGCAGTGACTTTACTTTCTTGGCTAAAGACCCTGACTGTTTGACTACTCTATTGCCCCCTGGTGGTTTGCCTGATAACTGCCTGCTGAAGTTACTCTGCTGTACTTCATCTGCCTTTCTGTTACAGTGTTACTTTGTCTCTCCTTAACACTCTGCTGCCACCTAGTGGGGAATACGCTGTACTACATATTACCAGGCCTTTGTACAGTGTCACACTCCCCAAGTGGTTTGGCTAGTCATTATGTGACCAATCCTACATATGTGATTTGCACACTTACAGTCACATGCTGATGAGCTGTTTGTCCTAATTGTCTCAATGTTCAGTGAAAAACTGAGTAAAGTGGGAGAAAAACCCAGTTGTCACATGACCGAGAGTAAGAAAATCGCATATGAGTGAAGTGTCCATATGATGACTTCTAGAACCAGCAAGTAGAGCTGAATACTGACAGTGACTATATTTTTACACGCTGTTTAAATCGGATATGCAACAGTGCTTCATTTTATTGGGCTTGTCCAAGTTTGAGATGAAAGTCTTCAGTTACTCTAGGTGACTGCAGGCTCCTGAATTCTCAGCGTATGCACTGCACACTTTTAGGGTTCTCCCTTGCAATGGCAAGAGTGGACGGTCATGTGAGCAAAAGTATGCAACATTCCTTACTTCTGGCCACATTTTTAATAGACGTGTAATACCTCCCTCAGTTCATTTTCATTACGTGTGTCTTGTCGGCACTTGAATGTGTATGCCAAATGGATACTTGCAGTTTTGTGACTTCTCACTCTCACCGCTGGCACCAGAGAACCCTAGCAATATGCAGTGCACACACTGTGAGAAGTCAGAAGTCTGCAGACATGTAGTCACTGCAGACTCAACACAAACTTGGACAACCCCTTTAATGCTCCTAACATAAATAAAATCATAGTTACCCTTAACTTGTTAGATGGCTCAACACTTTATTAACAAAGCCTTTAATGGATTGTTACGTGTGTACAGAACAAGAATACATCATCAGAACCACTAGCAGTACCAAAATATATCACCTAAACACCCATCAGTACAGAAAGACAGTATTACAACTCTTATCAGTTCAGGATAGGAACATATCACAAGAACCACCATCAGTATATCGTACATCAATTAAAATGTCAGGTCAGACCTAAGGATGGACGAACACAAATGATAACATTTGGAGTTTGTGCCCGACACCTAATGTCTGCTGCTGAACCCAGAGAACAGACTTCTAACTGAACATCCATGTTACTGTTTGGGTTTGGCAACAGAATAAAGCTTATTGAAAGGCTGCAGAACAATAAGCGCCCAGCCTGTGGGCACTATTGTAAGTATTGGCATGGCCGTGATTGCCGATACACCATGTGACCTGTGATTACGTTAGTGAGGTCACTGCAGTTCACGCTGGACACTTGTGGACTCCAGTGACCTCTATAAGGTTACCGGAGTTAACACCTGCCCGGCTCTCATGTAGAGAACAGCATTAAAACAGGCAGCTGTGACCTCACTGACCTATTCACTGGTCACATTTTCTAATGTCACTGCTCTCTGCAGCCTCCAGATGTAGCAGAGCTGAGTAAAAAGAAATAAACACAAACACAGCAAAATCCTTTATTTGAAATAAAAAGCTTAGACACTCTCTTTCACCCATTTATTAACCCCCAAAATACCCCCGCAGGTCCGACGTAATCTACATTTAAGTCCCACGATGATCCTCGGTTCTGTTACATATGTATGTCGCATTGACATTATAAAATGTGAGTGCTCTCACTGCGGCCTCCAAAACACACTGAGGGCAGTGTGGAAAAGTTGGACGATTTTTTTTTTAACATGTCATCCATGTGCTGTCCATGTGCAATCCAATTTTTTACTGAGCACCTATTAATCTTTTACAGAACTATGTACAGTTTCCCATCTTACAGAATTGTATTGTTTCCATAAAAATGCTATACTGATGTTTCTCAAGGTATCTTATTTAATTCTCATATTGCAATGATTTTATAGTCAAATTGCAGCATGTTGCAATTTTTTTTTTCTGAATACAGCTGAGAAAAGAAAAAGGACATCAACACTGCATCATTGAATAACAATGGACCGAGTGCAATCTCTTTTTTTTATCGGACTGCATTCGTCCAATTTATACACTCGTGTGAACTCCTAAAGTTACTCAGTTGAACAATTAAGGGTGGAATAAGTGTGATAAAATTGTTTTTTTCCACTGCAAAGTATTTTTACAATAATACCAAAGAAAACTTTTTTTTCTTCAAAACCAAAAATAAAATAAAAATGAAATGTTTGAAGAAGCATTGAAAGTGCACTAATCACCAGGATTTTTCTATATAAACTAAAGCCAGTGCTATACTGGCTGATTCTATACATAACTCTAGTTGTCAGATGGGATGTAAAGATTTTGAAACACAAGCAAGTAAAGTTTGTAAAATGAGCAGCTGTTTGATTGGCAGCAGCTGCTGAGCAGCTAATAGCTGGGTGAGTTTTGATAATGATTCCCGCCCCCTGCCTGTTGTTTCTCCCCCTATCTTTTATTTATGCTAATTCTATTATAGAAGCGCTTTACTAATGGTTGTGGCTAAATCAAAGTGGCTAAAAGGACCTTGCTGATGTCATACACATGTGACAAGAAGGGTCGGGGCCTCAGCCAACATAGCTGATACCAGTAAGCAACATTATTTTTCTGTTTGCTGGGGCCCCGCTCCTTCTGGTGATATGGGTATAATGTCACCACATGTCCTTCTAGCCACACCCATTAGTAGAATGCTCTATAATGGAATTAGCATTAGTGTTGAGCGAGTAGTTACATATTCATACTCACTATGCTGTTAGCGAGTACTGTCCACTACTCGCATATTTGTTACAAGTAGCGGGCGCAATGTAAGTCAATGGTAAATACTCGCTAAGTAGCGAGTAACTCAAAAGCTGTACTGTTCGTGCAAGTAGCGAATAGTACGGCTTTCAGGTTACTCGCTACTTGGTGAGTACTTCCCATTGCCTTACCTTGTACTCGTAACGAATATGCAAATAATAGAGAGTACTCGCTAACAGCATAGCGCGTACAAATAGGTAACGTCTCGCTCAACACTAATCAGCATAAATAAAAGATGGGGGTGCAACAACAGGCATGGTGGGGTGGGAATCACTATCAAATCCTGCCCCAGCTATCAGCTGATCGGCAGCTGCTACCAATCAAAAAGCTATTCAGTTTACAAACTTTACTTGCTTGTGTTTCAAAACCTATACATCCTATCTGAGAACTAAAGGTATGTATAGAATCAGCCTGATAGTGCCAGTATAGCACTGGCTTTAGGTTATATAGGAAATTCCTGGTTATTGGTGCACTTTAAATAACAGAAGTACAAGTAGTCAGAGCTTCATAAACTCAGCTTTCTGCTCTGAATCCTTATACTAATTACTTTCAAATCCTCCAAAAATAATGAGACATTCTAATTTTTCAGAAACAAAGCAACGGCTTTTCTTCTAATACCGATACAGAGTGTAGTGCGGTTCTCCTTTGTATAATAAATAGCTTTATCACTGAGGGAAATGAATTATTTTTTGTCTCACAGAAGCTTTTTTTTCCATGCACACAACAGATGTTGTTGCCACAAATTAGTTCATAATTTCTTTCATAACTCAGTCAGAACAACCCTTCAATTTATTGTCAGGAAATGGATTTAGCACTGCATATAATGTTTGTAATTATGTAACAAAACTGCACTTTGCTAGATGAAAAGCTCAGGCATCAATCATTCAGTTTAGTGCATGGGTATCTTAATCTTTTGTACCAGCTGTGCATTGCCCAGCTACATTCACAAAGGTTTTAGTATATTGCTGATATGTGATGGATATTTGCAGTATTGACATGATAGTGATAACTACTAAATGTGCACATAAGATACAGCAAGTTACTCTGACCGATACATTTTTATCGCCCAGTATTGCTCTATGATTGAGTATTATTATGCCTAATGTGTATGTTAGCTACAATGTACTAATAATGATAAATTCCAGGTTGCAATCTAATTTACAATAATAGAAAAGCAATCATGAACATGCAAATTTTGATATTTAGAAATCTATTCATCATAAGTGTTTATTTATCTCATGAGACAATCAACCTCCTGTTGCGTTGTTCTAACTAATAACAAAAAAAGTAATCAATTTTCAACACTAGTGACCTTATTAAATACTATGGTATTAAAGGGGCTATTGGGATTTGAAAAAAATACAATGTAACAAAAGAAATAAAAGCAAGATGAAAAAATAAAACAATATAAAAAGTAACTGAAGAGTAAACATAACTAAACTGATAAATCCTCTACCTCTATAATGCCAAAATGCCGGTAGTACTGCAGCCTCCCCAGAAGTGGCACATCCATTAGATTCCTGGGCTTTTCTGGGTCTTCTTGATTGCGCTGGTATGGTGGCCAAGAGGCTAGTAATAGATAAGCATCTCTCAGACATCCCCATTACAATTCCAGCAAGTAAAAAAAACGCAATGAGGAAAAAAAAGTTTATTTCAATAAAGACTCCCCCATATGACCTCATTCACCAATTTATTGAATAAAAAAGTTCTCAATGCTCCATTATAATCCAAATGAAGAATAAACACTCCCCCACATTCCATCATTCACTAATGTATTAAAAGAAATCTTGAAAGTTTGACGTAATCCAAAGGAGTAATGTCCAACAATGCTCATTGATTCCTATAGAGCTTCATTTTGATAATGTTCGCAAAATGAGACTCTATAAGTTAGTGTCCATCAGCAGCAGGCAACAATTTCTCACGGTGTATGAATACTTTGGTTAGAATTGATGGAAATATTTATATAGCTAAATACAGGGCAATCCCGATGGAAAACCTGTTAGAGAATGCAAATAACTTAAGAGTAAAGGGGGCTTTACATGCTACGATATCGTTAATATTTTATCGTCGGGGTCACGTTGTTAGTGACGTACATCTGGCGTCATTAACGATATTGCAGCGTGTGACACTTACCAGCGTCCTTAAGTGACCTCAAAAATGGTGAAAATCGTTCACCATGGAGAGGTCGTCCCAAACTCAAAAATCGGTAAGGGTTGTTTATCCATGTTGTTCATTGCTCATGCGGCAGCACACATCGCTGTGTGTGACACCGCAGGAGCGAGAAACATCTCCTTACGTGCCGCCGGCCACAATGCGGAAGGAAGGAGGTGGGCGGGATGTTACGTCCCGCTCATCTCCGCCCCTCCACTTCCATTGGCCGGCCGCTTAGTGACGTCACGGTGACGTCGCGGTGACGCCGAACGTCCCTCCCCTTTGAGTGAGGGAATGTTCGGCAGTCATAGCAACGACGCCGACCAGGTAAGTGCGTGTGATGCTGCCGTAGCGATAATGTTCGCTGCGGCAGCAATCACACGATATAGCATGTGTGACGGGGGCGGGTACTTACACACTTGATATCGCTAGAAATTGCTAGCGATATCGTAGCGTGTAAAGCCCGCTTTAGGCATCACTTTCCAGCAGGACAATGACCCTAAACATACTGCCACGGCTACACTGGGTGGTTAAGATCACAATGCAGAAGGAAGGAGGTGGGCGGGCTGTTACGTCCCGCTCATCTCCGCCCCTCCACTTTCATTGGCCGGCCGCTTAGTGACGTCGCGGTGATGCCGAACGTCCCTCCCCTTTGAGGGAGGGATTGTTCGGCAGTCACAGCGACGACGCCGACCAGGTAAGTGCGTGTGATGCTGCCGTAGCGATAATGTTTGCTTTGGCAGCGATCACACGATATAGCATGTGCGATGGGGGCGGGTACTTACACGCTTGATATCGCTAGAAATTGCTAGCGATATCGTAGCATGTAAAGCCCGCTTTAGGCATCACTTTCCAGCAGGACAATGACCCTAAACATACTGCCAGGGCTACACTGGGTGGTTAAGATCAAAGCATACTTTGGACCGGGGCTTATCCTGACATAGGAGGGCTTAGCTAAGTGGCTACTGGATATTCACCAGAGCCTCTGATGGTGAGGATGTGCTTGACTGCCAGTAGATGCCAGGTGCCACTCCCAGGGCAGTGTCCGAGACTGTGGCAAATGACACCCAGGGCAGTGACAGGCTCAGGTACGGACAGATATAGTGTCTAATGCAGACAGTTGCTGTCAGGATGGCTGATTTTGACAAGTTCACAGGGTATGGCAGGTGTGGGTAGTGGGCACAGGTACAGGTAGGGGGCACTTGATAAATTAGACCTGGATAACTAGCTAGCAAGGCAGTTCTTAAATTACTGGCTCTGTTGCCCAGCAATCTCCACTTAAGTGTCTATTGCTTCTCAGCCATAGACTGAGAGGCACTTGTGACTGATTGTGCACTGGCCCACTAAGAGGAGAAGCGTGTGCATGTCCTAAGGGCACTCCTGGGGGACCTATGCATGTGCACAGGCCTCGAGAGCAGGAGGAAGCAGTGGAGCATGTGGATGGTCGCGGAGAGGGAAGGAGGCACATAGTCCAGCTGTGGAAGTGAGTATATCAGCGTCCATGCTGCTTGGAAAAGGCAGGATCATGCACACACAAATAGTATGATGGTTCCAAAGCCCCCTAAACCTTATGATGGCTCCAAAACTCACAAAACAGTATGATGACCCCACAGGCCCCACACAGCATGATGGTACCCATAGCTATCCACTCAAAATGATGAACCCATATCCCAAAAACAAAATGATGCCCACACAGTAACCTGAATATTCAATGAATGACAATATTTTTAAAAAAATATTATAGCTAGAGATGAGTGGATATGTGGATACTCAGTTTTGCAGAATCCAAATGAACTAAAAAAATTTGGTTTGGGAATCGAACTTGACCTGAACTTGACCCCAAATAATAAACCCCCATATAAGTCAATGGGCTCAAGAAGTTCTGTTTTGAAAAATAATTTTAGTAAAGGCTAGGGGCCTACAAAAGGAAGCTAAATTGGGTAAAAGCTGGACAGTTATACATACCATGTTTCCCGGAAGATAACACTGCAGTCAGAGTCTTTTCCAGGCCCACTTACTAAGCTTCATGAATTTTACCCTCCCACCCTCTGTACCAGCTTCTGTGATTGGTTTCAGACTGCTATAGACGCCTCTCACCCTAAGTGTTGGTTGGTTGCAGTCATCTTGCTGCATGGTAATGTAAAAAGAAATAAAGAATTTTAAAAAATGGCGTAGGCTCCTGCCCTATTTGTAATAATCAGCACTGGTAAAACAGACAACTGTATGCTGCAACCCCCATAAGTCTGCTTTACCTTGGCTGGTTATAAAAAAAAGGGGATCCTACACCGTTTTTTTAAAAAAAAATTAAAAAAATGTGGTCAGCCCATTTTTTATATATAACCAATGTAAACTGGTATTATCAGGGTGGGAAGGGCCATGGTTATTGGCCCGTCCCAACTTAAAAATACTAGTCTGTAACCGCTTAACATCCAGAGATGAACCAATTGTGGTGCTTTACCCGATCCTCCTGATTGCTCTGGTGCGGTACCAATTGGGGTAATATATGAGGTTGCTGTCAGCTGTGATTTGTCAAAAATCACAGCTGCCATCAAGCCCTAGGATAGTCATGAGTAAAGGTCTATGAGACCCCCCAGTACTAACTATGTAAGTCAAAAGAAATAAACACACAAACACGAAAAAATAATTTATTTGAAATAAGAAATACACACATGCTCTTTCACCTCTTTTTTAACTCCCAAAAAACCATTGCATCTCTGACGTAATCAACACGACATCCCATGATGATCCCGACTCTGCTATATCCAGAAGCTACAGTGATGGAAAACATAAGACACAAAAGTTCAAAATACCTATTTTTAAGATACATTATGACTCCAACAGCAACCTGAAAACATGAGAAACTCGAGTCATTATCAAAATATACATATTTATTGATTAAAAAACATACAAGATTTTTAATAATAAAATATTTTGCTTAGTATCATAGTAATCAAATCCCAGTCAAAAAAGGCTAATCCGTAAGGTTCATCACAGGGAAAAAATATATAATATAATATTTTGTATATATTTCAGAAATATATACAAAGTATTATATTATATATTTTTACCCTGTGATGAACCTTATGGATTAGCGTTTTTTGACTGGGATTTGATTACTAAGATACTAAGCAAAATATTTTATTATTAAAAATCTTGTTGTATGTTTTTCAATCAATAAATATGTATATTTTGATACTGACTCGAGTTTCTCATGTTTTCAAATAATGGAAAACATGACTGCTCACTTCAGCCTCCAAGACACAATGATACCCTCGGGGAGCCCTTCCATATCCTTTTGACCTGCTGTATATTGTCCTTCTTGTATACCTCTTGACCATAGATTAACAAAACAAATTCGTACAAAATACTATTTATTGGATATACAGTAAAACACAATATGTGGATATATCTTACAAAAAACACTCCAAAAAAGGATACTCATGCAGAAAAGAGAATTTTTATAAGGAGTAGGTGGGAAAGTACTGGTAACTTAGCACAATATACGCCTCTCACAACAACACCTGTATGGTCCTGTTGCTGCCCCTAAGGGCTGACCCTACCTTATGGCAGAGGTTGGCACCCTAAATAACCGCAAGTGGCGCCCCCGCTCACCATTGGCTCTCCTTGTCTTGAGATGAAGTGGACAGCTATTCTGCACTCAGGTCTCCTGATGAACCTGGAAAGCAGGAGAAATGCGTTGAGGCCACATTATGGAGATTACCTTCTAAAGGGAAGGGACAACCTCTTTAGCACAGGTCTTCAAAAAGTACTACCTAGATAATTGTTTACAAGAACTGAGAGTCCTCAGTGGTTGATACCTTTTAGTGGCTAACTGGAAAGATGGTAATAATAGCAAGCTGTCGAGACTACTCAGGTCTCTTCTTCAGGCTCAGTGTAACACAAAATCTGAAGAGTCACATATTTATACAGAACAGAACATAGAATAGTGCAGTAAATAAGACAATTTATGTGAAGCAGAACTATCAGCATGGCAAGGGGACAATCAGTTGTGGCAGTAAACATTGCAGCAGTTCATAGATAAGGAGTGTGAAAGTTTTATTGATCGCTGATTGAGGTCTGGTCCAGAGTTGTGATGTCCCCAGATGCTCTAAGGAGCACATTTCTTAATTGATGTAAAAAGACATAAATCCATGTGACACATTTATAGGTGCTCTGAATGTGTCAAAGGTCATCCTAAGTTTGTATTCCCAGACCCTTCTGTCTCTCTGGGACTTGAAATTTCCTTTCAATAGCAAAATTTCATTACCATGATGTTGTGGTCTGGGTTACAAAAATGTTTGACCACAGGTAGATGTATCCTTTTTTCTTTAATTGGCTAACATGGTACAAAGATATATTTTACCTGTACCTAGATCATGTACTTTGTGTGTCAATGAACTATTCCTTTAGTAAAGGAGACAATTTAGTACATTTAAACTGCATAAATAACTCATTATTTCATCTTTTTTCCTTTCTTATTTGATAATTAGCCTGAATAGTAGGTGACTTCATCTTTAGGACCCTTTTGTCTGCCCAAGTTCTCTTGTACTTACAACTCAAACTCTTTATCACTGTAACATGCATGATTAGTCTTAAAAGGTCTCTGTGGTGATTTTCGTTTTTAATGAACTGGTCTGAATTCATTAAACAGTAATTGTACAGAGGTATTAGCGCCAAGCTTCTGTCTTAGACTTTCTGCTGTTAACAGCCTGTCATTTTATGCTGGAAAAAAGACAAATCGATACACATTTTGTCTATGATAAATGACCAAGATGTTAATGTGGAGCTACCTAAGAGAACAGGGTGCTGGGTTTTTTTTCATGAATTTTCAAAACTATTAGTTTTTGTAGCAATGGATAGACATGGGTGAATCTTTTGAAATACAGATTTGCAAGTTCTGTCAAACTATTAACAAAAACTTGAATCCAAATAGATTTGCTGAGCATTCTAGTTGTCGAAAAAAGACATTTTTAACTCTTTGATCATTCCTAGGAGTTTTAATATTCTTTTTAAGCTCTTTAGATTTGGTCACGTCAAAGTGACCTCAACATTTACGACTATTGGTTAGCGGTTGGAACATAGAAGTAGCCACCAGCCTGTTTAAACTTAAGTGTTGGAAAATATAAAAATAGTTTAAACAATATTATCCCTTTTTATGGGTAGGTAACTGCCATGCCAGTAGTTATTGACTGTATTTACACAAGAAGATATGGCTTTTTGACAATTGGTGGTCCAAAAATGTTTCCTATTTGGGGAGTAGCATCAGCATTGTGTTTTCTTAATTGAAAAAGTTGTAGTGTTTTAACAAGCCATCCAAAAATTATCCTTTTTTTGAGCAACAGGCTTTCTATTTGGAAAGACTAAAAGGAATGGCTTTATAACAAGAGATCCAAAAATTATCTCTATAATCTCTGGCCAAAAGTTTCCACGGATACTCTGATTTTTGCTGCTCCCCCCACCTATCCACATATATATATATATATATATATATATATATATATATATATATATATATATATCTATACGCAACAAAATAAAGGGAACACCACTTTGCATAGTTTAGAGGGGTACTCCAGAGACAAAAAAAATTTCCACTGTCCCTACCCTCATAAACTATAAAGATGAGATGCTCAATACTATTCCATAGCTACACACTATCAGTAATTCAGTATGATTCATTGTTGCACCCCCTCTCCTCTGGGACATTACATCACACATCAGGGGGTATAGTGGGGAGGGGATGTCCCCTGCTTCATGCTGTTAATAACAACCAACCCCCTGATAATAGCTGCTTCCCTACAGTCTGAGAACAAGGGACATGGCCAAGTCCTAATCATGCCCTCTGCTATCGGACAGAACAGAAGCACATAGTCTTGAACAGAAACCCTCTTGTATTTGTGCCCCACTTCACATTAGGTGAACATGGAGACAAAAACTGCATATTTATAGAACCATAAAGAAAAAGACTTAAATAAGTGCTCACTCACAAAATTTTTGCAGACAGAGATGAGCAGATCTGCAAGACTCAAATTTGCAAGATCACACAGACTTTCTAAGGAAATTCAATTGCAGCAAAGTTATTCTTTGCAAACTGAATGACACTTAGGGGTACTTTTCACACTACGACATCGCAGGTGCGATGTCGGTGGGGTCAAATTGAAAGTGACGCACATCCGGCATCGCAGGCGACATCGTAGTGTGTAAAGCCTAGATGATACGATTAACAAGCGCAAAAGCGTCGTAATCGTATCATCGGTGCAGCGTCGGCGTAATCCATAATTATGCTGACGCGATGGTCCGATGTTGTTCCTCGCTTCAGCAGCAGCACACATCGCTGTATGTGAAGTCGCAGGAGCGAGGAACATCTCCTACCTGCGTCACCGCGGCTCTCGTAGGATATGCGGAAAGGAGAAGGTGGGCGGGATGTTTACATCCCACTCATCTCCGCCCCTCCGCTCCTATTGGCTGCCTGCCAATTATATTATTGTAACATTACATTATATTATTGTATATGAATTAATGTTATTATAGTGTGACGTCGCAGTGATGCCGTACGACCCGCCCTCTTAATAAGGAGGCGGGTCGCCGGCCAGAGCGACGTCCCAGGACAGGTGAGTCCATGTGAAGCTGCCGTAGCGATAATGTTCACTACGGCAGCTATCACAAGGATATCGCTGCTGCGACGGGGACGGGGACTATCGCGCTCGGCATCGCAGCATCAGCTTGCGATGTCGTAGTGTGCAAAGTACCCCTTAATGTGATCTGGGGTCTTTCCAGATTCCAGATCAAAATAAATGTAACATGGAAAAATAAAAATACTTATACTCATTATACAGGTCACGTCTCCGGTTACTCCTTTCCTTGCCATCCCTCGCCCAGGTCATGTCACACCTTATCATTACCACCAAGAGCTCTAAAATCCCAGGTCTCTACATGCTAGCTCACTTATGATGAGGCCCTGGATGGTTCTGCGCATGTACATAGCGTATGGTTACGGCACACATCATAACATCATGACATTACACAGAGATGCACAGAACAGCCCTCTGCTTCATCAGCTCCCTGCTAGTGTGAAGCGTCCTGGGATTTCAGATCTTACGGTGACAGTAAGAAGATATGATGCGGACCAGACGAGGGTGCCGAGGAGCTGGAGAGGCAAATGTTAATGTAAATATAACAATATTTTTAAATTATTTTTAACCTTTCTATGGTTTAAAAAAATGGTAACCGGCAAGGCGCAATTTTGCTAAACAAATGCAATGTGAATTTAAGAAAATTTGCATTTCGAAGAATGCAAATTTTTGTTAATTTTGAGAAGAATTAAATGCTATATGAATATATCTCATGTCAACATGCTCTCTTACACATTATATCACAAAAGTGACTACACCCCTCACATTTTTTGTAAATATTTTATTATATGTTTTCATGGGACAACACTAAAGATATGACACTTTGTAAAGTAGTCTGTGTAAAGCTTGTATAACAGTGTAAATTTGGTGCCCTCTAAATAACTCAACACAACCATTATTGTCTAAACTTCTGGCAACAAAAGTGTGTACACTCTATAAGTGAAAATGGGCAAATTGTGCTCAAAATGTAAATATTTTGTGTGGGCACCATTATTTTCAAGCACTGCCTTACCACTTTTGGGCATAGAGTTCACTAGATCTTCAAAGGAGCCACTGGAATCCTCTTCCATCCTCCATGACAATATAAGAGAGCTGGTGGATGTTAGAGACCTTGCACTTTTCCAGCTTCCATTTGAAGAGGCCACACACATGCTCAATAGGGTTTAGATCTGGAGACATGCTTGGCCAGTCCAGCACCTAAACCCTCAGTTTTTATTAGCAAGGCAGTGGACGACTTAGAGCTGTGTTTCAGGTCATTATCATGTTGGAATACTGCCCTGTGGCCCAGTTTCCGAAGAAAAGGGATAACGCTCTGCATCAGTATGTCACAGTGCATGTTGGTATTCATAATTTCCTTAATGAACTGTAGCTCCCCACAGTCGGCAACAGTCATGCATCTGCAAAACCATGATGCTCCCACCACCATGCTTGACTGTAGGCAAGACACACTTGTCTTTGTACTCCTCACCTGGCTTGCACCACACACACTTGACACCATCTGAACCAAATATGTTTATCTTGGTCTCATTAGACCACAGTATATGGTTCCAGTAATCCATGTCTTAATGTGCTTGTACTCACCAGAATGTTTGAGGACTTTTTTTGTGCATCATCTTTATAAGAGTTTTCTTTCTGGGCTGAGAGCAGCACAGATGATTTTGATGCAGTGTGTGACAAGTGGTCTGAAC
Source organism: Anomaloglossus baeobatrachus (assembly GCF_048569485.1). NCBI lineage: Eukaryota > Metazoa > Chordata > Amphibia > Anura > Aromobatidae > Anomaloglossus > Anomaloglossus baeobatrachus. Next base: position 82,149,147 of record NC_134354.1, on the reverse strand, counting down.
ACTGACAGGCTTTAATTTCTGAAATAATGCTGACAGCTCATATGTTTATTTTAAAAAGGTAACTTCTGGATATGATGAGGAGCACATGCACACAATTTGTTTGGTTGACCAATGCAAGGCCTGTTTTGAGTGGATCCTGTCTTGTTAAACTGCTGTATGCTATTGGCCATCGTGCTGCAGCTCAGTTTCAGGCTGTCGACAATCTTCTTATAGCCTAGACCATCTTTATGTAAAGCAGCAATTCTTTTTTTCAGATGCTCAGAGAATCCTTTGCCATGAGCTGCCATGTTGAGCTTCCAGTGACCAGTATGAGAGAGTGTGTTAGCGATAACACCAAATGTAACACCTATGCTCCCCATTCACACCTGAGACCTTCACACTAAAGAATCACATGACAAGGGAAAGGGAAAATGGCTGATTGGCACAATTTGCCGATTTTCACTTAGTGGTGTACTCCATTTCGTTGCTAGCAGTTTAAAGTTGAGTTATTTACAGGACACCACATTTACACTGACTTTACATTGTATCAATCTTCAATGTTGTCCCATGAAAAGATATAATAAAATATTTACAAATGTGTGAGTGGTGTACTCATTATTGTGACTGTATATAAAAAGGATAATAACCATGTATCAATTCAGTAATCTTCTTCACCATGGACTGTTGGATAGGTTTCACAAGACTTTGTAATTTTTATCTTCTTACTGTTATTTCTAAAGACTTTTTTAGTTTAGTTGCCAGAAATATATATTAGGATATGATATACATAACATGAAATACATTATTAACAGCATTTATCTTTTCATTTTGCTTATTATCTCTCTACAGTTTAATTTCCCAGACATCCTTATATCTCCTTGGCAGACAATAATGCTGTATCAGTAGAATCTTATCCGGAGTGGAAAAGATTCTATTTTACACATTTATACTGTGGAATCTGCTTCAGCTCATTGAGATAATGTATTGTCTTATTACATTCCCTCTGCAGCTGCCACTCTGCCAGATATTCAAATTTATAAATGAACTGTGACAAGTCATTTAGCTGATAATTCAGTGACAAAATGTGAAAATACACTCCCTGCTCCATGTAGTATTCATTTTCACAGGAAATGAGAAGTAAAATATAGACTGTGGCACAGTATTAGAACTCTGGGATATATAGACATTGCTTGGAAGGAAGCGTTTAGTCAACATGCTATTGACAGCACATTGTGAAGGAAAGTCATTGACCGGAGGTCAGAACTGTGATTTTTCTTCTTGCATTCAAACAAATATCATTGGAGCAATGTGATCATTTAACATTGATTTCTGGGGCTTCTATGACAAGGAACAATCAGTCATTTCACAAAAGTGATTTATCTGGCATTCCTTTGGGACCTTATTTATTTTTGTACAAGACGTGTAGTTGAAAGACTCGTATATGCAGATTTCATTCTTTCATGCATATGAAATTTTGTCTGCTATGCAGAACATGTTTTTCCTATGGGTTAATTAAAAAAATGATATAAATATATTGATTAATCGGTTTTATTGCAATAAGAAGATAAATATTTGGAGAAAACATTTGTTTGTTGTATGGCTTTTGTTTTGACTTTTGTAATTAAAGGGAACCTGTCAGGTGTAATATGCACCCAGAACCACGAGCAGTTCTGGGTGTGTACTGCTAATCCCTGCCTAACTGTCCCTGTATCTAGTGGTACAGATAAAGGGATCTTTAGAAAAAGTATTTCTAAAGATCGTCAGTATACGCTAATGAGGCCAGCTACTAGTCGCAAGGGCATTAGTTCTGTTGGCTAGTCAGCCCACATGTGGGCATGCTAACATGCTAATGAATGCACAGCGTCAGAAGCATGGTCGTGCTTACCTCTGCTGCCACTGTGCCCGACGCTGGATTTTAGCTCAGTGCGCATGATCCCAGCACTTTCGTTCATGCGCACTATGAAGCCGGGTGTACACGTCCCAGCTTCAATCTTTGTAGTGCGCATGACCAGAAGTTCCAGGGACTTCTGATCATGCGCACTGACCCTATGCCCATCGTTCTGAGGCAGTGCAATGGACACAGGTAACACGACTCACTGCTGATAAAGATGCTGGGCAGTGGGCATTGAATAGCATGTTAGCACAGCCCTGTGGATGTGACAACATGCTAAGAATTGTAAAGTGCTGCGGAATATGTTGGTGCTATAGAAACAAAGATTTATTATTAATATTATTATTATTATTATTATTATTATTATTATTAATAAAGGGAGGAATGAGCACAGGAACTAACACCCTTGTTACTAGTCCCCTAGCTCATTAGTATATCATTGTGAATCTTTAGAAAACTTTTTGTAAAGTTCTTTCTGTATGCTACTATAGGCTGGGACGGTTAGGCGGGGCTTAGCAATATACATCCAGAACTGCTCCTGGTTCTGGGTGCATATTCCACCTCACAGGTGTCCTTTAAAAAAAATAAATAAATAAATAAATAAAGAAAGTTTTTGATCTTGCACTCCATTCACATGCACCAAATAAAAAAAAAGTACTGTGGATTAGCTGAATTCAATTACAATTGAGCTAAACCATGTACAGAACAGTGGATTAGAACAATAATCTCTATAAAATCTTTGGGGAAAATGGTTTTGGCAAATTCATTTCATGTGGATATACTATACTCCAAAATTTGCTTTAAAAGAGCTAAAAGCAATATTCTAGCAAGACCCAAAAGGATTGGTTAAACATCCTATGTATCAAACATTTGTTGTGTAATTCAGGGAATAATTAAAAGTACAAAATTAAGATTTTATTTGTATGAACCACTATGGTTGCTCTACAGATTTCACTTTGATTCCATTTACTCGAAACAAAAATGATATTACCCTACCTGCTTCACAGCAATACAAACTCTTGCCCTAAACGTTCCCTTATCCCTTCACTTTGTTTAATGGGAACCTGTCAGTTATGGTGAGCAAACCTCTGGAGGTTCAGTTAGCTGGCAGCAAATGAACCGAACCTCAACATGTCCAAATCTTACCTGAGGAGGTTCGGAAACACTGATTGGCAGTTTGAGTCTCCACCCACATATAACCTGCCATAAGCAGATCACTTCTGGGGGACGGTGGGCATTTTAATTTTTTTTGGGGGTTGCACACCACATGTGATCACGCTGTTGTTACCCCCAGTGTAAGCCGTTCAAACACTGCAAGTGGCTCGCACAAGGCTGAGTGTCGCGGGCGGAGAGGAGGGTGTCGGCACACTACGCTCACCCCTTCTGCTCGGGTCCGGAAGCTGCTCAGTGGTGGCTCGAGCGGTGGGCCGGATCCCGGGGTTTCTCGAGCGACACTCCTCGCCCGTGAGTGAAAGGGGGTTTGTGGTTGGGTGTGGGGGATTGTTATAGTTCGTGACGCCACCCACGGTTGTGGTGATTTCACCACCGCTGCTCAGTTTGGGGATCCCGGGGATGGTGATGCGGAGCAGCCAGGTGTTGTGTTGCCCCTCCGTGGGTAGGGGTTGGTGATCCCGGGGCCCGGTGGTGGAGAAGGAGGTGCGGGGCCTGGTGGGCGCAGGGACGCGGGGGCAGCGCTGTGCCTTGCGGCACGGTGGTACTCACTCAGCCTGAGACGTGGACACAGTTTGTACGGTAAACCAAACGGCTGGTAGGACGGTCCCACAGACGGCTGCACCTGCACTCCCGGTAGGTGACGGTGATGTCCCTCTTCCTTGCACCTATGTTTGACTGGTGGTAGCGGTGGATTCCCTCCGGTTACCCGCTCCCCGACTGCAATCTGGGCCGGAGGAGCTCTACACTTTGCCCGCAGGCGCTGGCCCTGAGAAACTGGTGCCGTGGCGGTGGCGGTGTCTCTCTGCTTCAGGTTGGGCTGTTGCCTTCAATCGGGACTTGGTTGTTGGGGGTTCTACGTCCCCTTCACTGACGGATTTGGCAAATTTGGCGACTCCTAGCCTTGCCGGGGTCCAAGAGGCCCCTGCCCTGGTGCTGACTGTCCTTCGGAACACTGCTCCAGACCACCGGGCACACAGCCAACGGGGTCCTTCCAGGAACTTCCAAACGGTCCCCCTCCAGACAGTCACCGCCGTCGCTGACCTTGCTGATCTGGCCCTACACAAAGCTGGACCCTTCAGGCTTTCCTTCCTTCTGTCACCTCACTTGCTTTCCTCCTTTTCCACTTTACTTCCTTCACTTCCACTTAGCTGTTGTTTACTCTCTCTTTAGCTCCTCACACTTGCCCTCCCTGGGCTAATCTCAACTTCACTCTTCCATGTCCCTCACTGGACTGCCTGGTTTTTCCCGCCTCCAGAGCTGTGACCTCCTTGGTGGGCGGAGCCAACCGCCTGGCCCACCCCCTGGTGTGAATCATCAGCCTCTGGAGGAAGGCAACAAGGATTTCTGGTTAGCATAGATGTGCCTACCTGGAGTGTGGGGTGTGGTGGTGCTGTGACCTGTGACCCCTGGCTTGCCCAGGGCGACACATGAGCACCGAGCGTACCCAAGCACAGAGATGCTCGTGTGAGCTAAGTTCATACATAAAGGAATCAAACTCCGAACCCGAGCACTGTTTTGTTTTTAAGTTGGTGTTAGATTCAAAAACCGAACCTCAGGTTTGCTCATCTCTACCTGTCAGTAGAATCAACTCTTCTAAGCCATCTAAATGCGCATGTAGGCCATAGAAAGCTGAAAAACATGATGCCTTGATACATACAAGCTGATGTCTTGTTCCAGAGAAATCCACATTTTTCTTATATACAAATCATCTGTTAAGATCTATAGTCTGGACACAGATCTCCATGAGAAACTGCCTCCAGAGATTATTGTTCATGAGAGAAAGTGTTACCAATGTGAACTGGTCCTTTGCTCTCATATTCACACACAGCTCTGCAGAACTAACACAGTATAGCAGAGGTTACACAGCACAGCAGCGATAACAGTGCAAAGCAGAGCTAACATAGTAGAGCAGTCTTAACCCAGTGCAGCAAAAATTAACTTTGTGCCATTATAAAAACATTTGCAACTGCAGGTGTCCTTTCCTACAAAGAGATGCAGTATCTATCTATCTATCTATCTATCTATCTGTCTGTCTATCCATCTGTCTGTCTGTCTGTCTATCTATCCATCTATCTATCCATCTATCTATCCCTCTATCTATCTATCTATATATCTATCCATGTATCTCTCTATCCCTCTATCTATCTATCTATCCATCTATCTATCTATCCATGTATCTATCTATCTATCTGTCTGTCTGTCTATCTATCTATCCCTCTATCTATCCATGTATCTCTCTATCCCTCTATCTATCTAGCTATCCATCTATCTATCTATCTATCTATCTATCTATCCATGTATCTATCTATCTATCTATCTATCTATCTATCTATCTATCCCTCTATCTATCTATCTATCTATCTATCTATCTATCCATCCATCTATCTATCTATCCATCTATCTATCTATCTATCTATCTATCCATGTATCTATATATCTCTCTATCTATCCATATATCTATCCATGTATCTATCTATCTATCTATCTATCTATTATATATCTATCATGTATCTATCCATATGTCTATCTATTTATCTATCATGTATGTATCTATTATCTGTCATGTATACATATATATATCCCTCTATCATCCATCCATCAATTTTTGCAGCTATATAATCTGCTTCTGCTTTGTCTACTGCACTATAGAGGTTAAGATTACCAAATCTCCCCTTGGTTTTCAATATGGGCAGTGGCTCAGAGGTAGAGCTGCTGCCTGTGGAGCAATGAGTTTCATGGGTTCGAGTCCTGGTCAGAGCCGGTAATAATTTAATTTAATTTATTCACTCCACTGAGGGGAGGAGTCGGGACATCAGCTGTGAGCCGCGGGAGTGCGGGACAGACCCGAAAAATCGTGGCAGTCCCGCAGAATCCGGGACGGTTGGGAGGTATGCCTTTCACAGTGCTTCAGCTTCCATCACACAGGCAGGCAGTGTGGGGAAGGTCAGCACAATAGAGCTGTCAACACTGTGGTAAGACAACTGCATATGTGCTTGTGTTTAATGCGGCAAAATTCAACTCTGCTGTACTGTGTTGGTTATATTCAAGCACAGCTCTGCAGCAGAGCTGACAGCACTTTGGGAGGACCATTGCTACTGCAAATGCTTGCAATGATACAAAACTCCCTTCAACTGTACTGTGTAATCTCTGCTGTACTGTTTGCTCTGGTTATTTCTGATCTCCCTGCAGATCTGTGTGTGATTAAGAAAGTAAAGTATTAGCTATTAATTGTCTCACACTGGTAACACTTCCTTTCATTTAAAATAATCTTTGGAGGCAGAGTCTCAGGGAGATCTCTGTCCACTCCATAGATCTTAACAGCTAACTTGGCTGCGGTTCCGAGGTAGCACAAGAACACAAATCTCTTAAAACGTCCAAATGGTTTATTAATAAAAATCCAGTATAAACCGCTCCTCAAAACAGAAATACAGATGGATTTCAGGTCCGTTAAACTCATGGTACTCCTGCTCATTTCAGATACACAATCTGAGCGCAGCTTTCTCAGCCTCCACTCAGTCACTTCCAGTCTGTTAGACTGTTGTCTGAGTACAACAGTCCCATTACCTCTTGCTGGCCGTTTCACCAGGAACATGGATTTCAGGTCCATCTTTGTTGCGGTCCGCCCGCTCAGTTTAAGATACTTCCCAGCATCGTGAGTGGGGCTCCCTCAGCGTCCACTCACTCACGTGTGAAGCCAACCCTCTGCTCCTTCAGATGGGTTCCTTCCAGAGGATTCAGACCTCTCTGAGATAAACAGCCTCTTTTCCCTCAGAGGCTGCTCCTCATGCAGTGCTTCTCATACACTGACTGCTCCACACACTCTCTGACTCCATGTGCCAAACAAGCTAATTAAGACCTGTGTCAGACACACCCATAGGTAGGCGTCTGTGGATGGCCAGTCCCACCCATCTCTTAGCCTGGCCCATTAAATACTATAGGAAGATGTGGTACTACATGTACCAGAAAGAACTCCCAGGATTAAACCACTTCCATGGTACATACCTATCGCTCACAATAAAACCGGTCGCCTTGTCACAATCTATCTATCTATCTATTTATCTATCTATCTATCTATGTTTAAAAAAAACATGAATTTTTTTGGAATAAGACATTGCAGATATCAAGGCATTATTTTGTTGAACTTTCTATGATTTACATGCCCATATAGACAACTTAGAAGGGTTAATTCTACTGAGAGATTCCCTTTAAAGCACACCAATCACCAGGATTTTCGTATATAAGCTAAAGCCAGTGCTATACTGGCGCTATCAGGCTGATTCTATACATACCTTTAGTTGTCAGCTAGGATGTATAGGTGACACCCACTGCCCCTGATGAAGCTAACATAGCGACACGCATTGGGCCAGGTTCTCCACCTCTATTTTCAGATAGGGAATCACCATGATAGGGATTTTCTGCCTATGAGGCATTGCAGTTGCTGTTCTGACTATTTGGTCACAATGCTGCTTGAAAGATAGAATGTCTGTCTCAATGTATACCTATTTAAAAGATGGTTATATCTCTGATTCATTATCTGTATTGATATACATTTTGAACTATCTATGGTGATTCTGGTACAATATTTATCTTTGAGAGGACTTATTCTGGATTGGGTCTCATTATTATTGTCCTTGGTGTTTTTTAATATGTCTGCACTGTGTTGTATTTTGTATGTGTGTTTTTAAACTTTTTGATACACAAATAAAAATTGTATTATAATCTAATTCTGGAGTGAGTGCCTTTTGGTCAAGCGCTTTTCTTGTGATTGATATAGTTGGTTTTGCTTGACAGGTGCACCCCCCCCCATTACTGATAAATTTACCGTATAAACTATGGCTGTGCACTTCTAATTGTTTTTTCTTCTAGGATGTATAGGTTTTGAAACACAAGCAAGTAAAGTTTGTAAAATGATAGTTATTCCTGCCCCCTGCCTATCCATCCCCCCTGTTATTTATGCTAAATCTATTATAGAATCATTTTACTAACTGACTTGAAGGACCTGTGCTGATGTCATATCCATATGACCAGAAGGGGTGGGACCTCAGCCAACATAGCTGATACTAGGAAGCAACATTATTTTTCTGTTGGCTGAGGCCCCACTCCTTCTGTTCAAGGGGTGGAGCCTCAGCCAACTGTTCAAAAACTGCTGTTTTTATGTCCCAGAAGTAAAAAAGTACATGAAACTCAGACACCACAGCACTGTACACTGTGTGGTAGCTATTCTTACGTACAGTACTCCAGCTGAGCTCCCACTTAGATCCAGTTCCCTATAGATAGACCATCAATATCTAAGTTATGGACAACCCATTTAAGCAGCTATTTTTTATGTTAATATATAATCGTACTTTATGTATATGATGTCTTAGTATTGTTCCTTTTTGGTGAACCAAGAGATATTGACCATTGTTTCATGTAAGACTATTTGGTGCCTCTTTCTGTGTGTTAATTTGTGAAATGTGTGCATTTGGAAGACAATTATGTATACTAATTGAATCAGCAAACAATGAGGTAGCAGCCATGATTATCTTTACCCCAATCCTGTGGGACACAATGCCCTAAAATAGGAGCTGAAAGATATAAAAGGGACTACTCCTGTCACCATGTGTCATTCTACGGGACTTCAGCCTAGATTCCATGGTTCCAGCGGAAGGACTACAGAACTGCTCCCATGCTCAACACTGAGCCCACGAATTTGACGAATTTGCTGTAGAACCAAGGTTGAAACAATCTAGTCACCTAGCTACATACCTCACTGTGTTCATTCAGCTTTCTAAGCTTGCTGCTATCTCCTCTCAGTGGGTGCCCATCAAAAGTGGGGTGCTGTTGGCTGGGATAGTTGACCCTGGTTGTATCAAAGCTATGAAGATTCTAATCCCTGGAGAGTGATCAACTCTGTCATTTGTACCATCTTGTGTTATTGCTGCAAATGTATTATATGCTGTTGACTATTAAGGGTGCTTTACACGCTGCAAAATCGGTAACGATATACCGTCGGGGTCACGTCGTTAGTGACGCACATCCGGCACCGTTTGCGAGATCAAAGCGTGTGACACCAAGGAGCGACGATCAACGAGCACAAAAATGTGAAAAATCGTTGCTCGTTGACACGTCGCTCCTTTCCTTAATATCGTTGCTGCTACAGGTACGATGTTGTTTGTTGTTCCTGCCGCATCACACATCGCTATGTGTGACATCGCAGGAACGACAAACAGCTCCTTACCTGCGTCCACCGCCAATGAGGAAGGAAGGAGGTGGGCGGCATGTTTCGGCCGCTCATCTCCGCCCCTCCTCTGCTATTGGACGGCTGCTGTGTGACATCGCTGTGACACTGCATGAACCGCCCCCTTAGAAAGGAGGCGGTTCACCGGCCAGAGCAATGTCGCAGAACAGGTATGTGCGTGTGACGCTGCCATAGCGATAATGTTCGCTATGGCAGCGATCACCACATATCGCACCAACGACGGGGGCGGGTGCTATCGCAGCATGTAAAGCACCCTTTAGTGACTCAATAAAGTTTTACCATGTATGCTACCTTCACCCTGTGTTGTTTGTGTAGTGTTCTGCCCATGGGGAAGGCGTACAGGCATTCAGCGGGATGAGCCTTGGTCTGGCAGTTTTTCTAAAGACAGGAGACAAAAGCAACTAGTGGGCCATGTGTCTTCACAATGTTCTGTATATGCTTTGTTATTTAATAAAAGTTATATTTGAATGCAGCCCAAATTGGATATACTTTTTAAAATATTTAAAACTTAGCATTATAAAAAAAATAAAAGCATTTATAGATTTATCTATAGTGGAGGGTTTTTTTTACCTTCCAGGTCTCTAATGTAGAATACCTGAACAGAGCAGCACAGCCAAGCTAACTCTAAAATTCATCCCACAAGATTGTGATGAAGATTGATTGAAATAAGAATGAAACTTATATTGTTTCAGTTGGCACTATGCTTATGTGCTTCTGTGGAGAAAAAGCCTGCAGTCTAGTTAATCCATCATCTAAAATTATCCAAATTTCATAAAAGTCTTCAGAAAATATAGAAAACTAAGTTTATAGTGTGGGAGTGAGACACTACAGAACTGTCAACATATAATGCTTTGTGCCAAGAAAATACATTTTCTGTTTCCGGGAAAACAAATAAAAAGGATACATAACATTTTACACCAAATGATAGAACTAGACGTTTTCTCATCATCAGAAATGGTTAAAATAACAAAGTGCTTGAAAAAAAATAAAAACTATGCAATTTACATCAAGTACGGATATGTTTTTAAATATAAAGTGTCAGGTGTCATGGGTAAGAGGTGCAACAGTTTCAAACTTTTTGGTATAGAGCTTGCAAGGGTTTCTTTGACATGGTAGAACACATCAAAAAAGAAAAACCTACCAAAGATCCCAGACCAGATGATATACGCACACACAGAATGTGCTAGACCTTCCTCTTGAAGGCGGCTGCAGCCCAGGTGCAAGATGCTGATGTCACAACCACTCAACCCATTCAACCTAGAGAGGAGGGGAGTGGCTGCATAGCAAAAAACTTGCACACTAATAAGGCTTGCACTGAGAGCCCATCATATAGATAGGTGTGATGCACAGTGTCTGAACTATGACCTATAGATGACGCCCGAAACCCAGGTCAGGCGGGCTAATCAGCACTATACACATGCATCTCACACAGATAGGCGAGATGCACAGTGTCTGAATTATGGCCTATAAATGACGCACAACACTAGGCCAGGCGGGTCATTTAGCACTATATACATGCACCACACATGACAGGCTCACCAATATACCACCTTCAATCAAAGGGTCACACACATCCTGCAAAAATAGATAAAATGGGCCATACCTCAATTGTGAGATATTAGTTGATATTTTAGTCCAAAATATGGAAGCCCGCAATCCACGTCACGGATTCTCACATTTTACGGGTCCCTACACTAATTTATCAAGAAAAAATACCATAGAACACATCAAAGAAGAAAAACGTACCAAAGATCCCAGACCAGATGATATACGCACACACAGAATGTGCTAGACCTTCCTCTTGAAGGCAGCTGCAGCCAGGATGCAAGATGCTGATGTCACAACCACTCAACCCATTCAACCTAGAGTGGAGGGGAGCAGCTGCTTAGCGTCATCTGTGACGTGGATTGCGGGCTTCCATATTTTGGACCAAAATATCAACTATATCTCACAATTGAGGTATGGCACATTTTATCTATTTTTGCAGGATGTGTGTGATCCTTTGATTGTAGGTGGTATATTGGTGAGCCTGTCATGTGTGGTGCATGTATATAGTGCTAACTGACCCGCCTGGCCTAGTGTTATGCGTCATTTATAGGCCATAATTCAGACACTGTGCATCTCGCCGATCTGTGTGAGATGCATGTGTTTAGTGCTGATTAGCCCGCCTGACCTGGGTTTCGGGCGTCATCTATAGGTCATAGTTCAGACACTGTGCATCACACCTATCTATATGATGGGCTGCCAGTGCAAACCTTATTAGTGTGCAAGTGTTTTGCTAAGCAGCCGCTCCCCTCCTCTCTAGGTTGAATGGGTTGAGTGGTTGTGACATCAGCATCTTGCACCTGGGCTGCTGCCGCCTTCAAGAGGAAGGTCTAGCACATTCTGTGTGTGCGTATATCATCTGTTCTGGCATCTTTGGTAGGTAGTTCTTTGATATGGCCAGCTTAATTTGCCTATGCTCCTCCTTTGCTGCAGAGGCAAAATTGTGTTTGCTTGAAGCAATGGAGAGCACAAAATTTGAGATAGACGTTTAGCCATGCCGCTGGCCTGAATGGTCAAACTTCAAGATGTCACACAGTGTTTTGCTGTAAACTCGCCGAGTGTCATGGTGGCATTACAAGCTGTTCAGACCACAGACTCTGACACTCCTCACTATACTTTCTCTGGTGCTTCTGAGTTGCACAGGCAGACTCGGGCTTTGAACAGCTGTGTGCTCATTAGTGATTGAACTAGCAGGAGTTAATTTCTGCTAGCCTGCTGGTTACCTTTTGATCACATGTTACGGGAGACCTATTTAAGATGGAGGAATTTGTCTTCCGATAGCAACTATAGCTTCCAGCTAAATCAGTCCATGTGCTGTCATTTTCCAGTCTGGTGCTTTACTGTGTGTTGTTTGGTGTGCAGTTAAATTTCTCCTGCTATCCAGTTATTTCCTCCTTGCTTTAGCTTTCCTCTTTATCACTTGTCTGATTACTCTGTATGAGCATGCTGTGTGATAGAGTTTTGGTTTCCCCTGTTTGTCTATCACTGTTCATGTTTACACCCTTTTGTACTAGAGGTACTAGTTCAGGGCTGGTCAGGAGCAGGGCTAGGAAAGCAGCCAAGACATCATCACCATCAGACATATCTCTGAGTACAGAGACAACTAGGGCTCCCCTAGCTTGAGGGCCAGTTTAGGAGTCCTGGTCCTCTGTTATCCCTGCCATCCCATGAAAAAGGACCACCTAATTCCCCTCAAGTAGGAAGCCAGGATGGATGGGAGTGGTGTACTAATGAAAATCAACCATTTTTAAACCCCTTTAAAAAGAGTGACATTTCATTTTCATGAATGCATAAGGAGATGGATTGTTGCTGGTGCATTCCTTTTCATGAAGACACCAGTCATGTTGTTGTGATGTTATGTGAATTGTGTTTTTTGTCTTAGTAAATAATGTGCTCTGAACCTATGTAAACTGTAATATGTAGTAATGTAATGTGATCTCAAGTTTGCCTGTTTTAATGCAATGCATGTTGTATTGCAATGTGTTTGTGTGTACTGTACAGTAGGACTGCTGTCATGGTCGAAAGTATTCACAGCCTTTTAATTGCTCCAGAAAAAGAATTTCTCTCATAAAATGATTGCAATTATACAGGTTAAGCATGTGGTGGGGCATCTTATGTGTGGAGGTAAAACACCCCTCTACATGCTTTACCTTGCCTGTGGCTTGCGCATTGATCGTGAGCATTAGAGCCGTTCAGATAACATCTGTGGACTCATCGACACAAGCAGGCTTCATTGGAGAGGTGCTTTATAGAGCAACCGTTCATCTATTGAGACTATCCAGCATTGAGGGGACTGATTTTGAGCCTTGTATAATATCCCCTGATGAACCTCTAAAACTGAGAGAGGGGGGAAATGCGTTGGGATTTGGCTGAGACTGAAACTTGAAGGCTTCTTTGGACAATTACCTCCTGGGTCAATGATTTGGTCCTTTTATTTGAAGATTAAGTATCTATAGAGTCACAGTAGCCTGGGCTCGTTTTTGATATACTGTATTTCTTACTGAGTGTGTAAGATCTATGGCCTAGGACTGTGACTATTTAAGCACTTTAGCACTTTGGTTTGTTTCTTCTTTGGTGGTGGATGCCACTTATTTGGCTAGCACGGACATATAAGAGAGAGTCGATGGGGAGTGGTGGCACCCAAAAAACTATGGTGTAAAAGCTGTACTCAGACAGCTATGAGCTATGGAGCAGTTATACAATAAGTTCGGCTACTTTCTGGCAAAATTATTTTTAATCTATTGGGCCACTGTTTGCTACATGCCCTACTGCATTAGCCCCAAGATGCTGATGTAAACACACTAAAAGTAGTAAACTTTATGTGGCTGCACATTGAGCTAAAATTAGGAACTTTTAGATGCCAGAAATTTGGTGCCTTGAAGAATTCACTCATTAGTGTTAAGTTTATTTCTGAACACCACACAGTTGACAAGTATCTACACATAGGAACAGATTTATGAAAGGAACTAAAAGGAAAAATGTCTTTGATGTCCACATAATACAGTGCAGCTTGCATTTCATTATTTGTGACATGATTCTTAACTACCGGCCACAAAGACAGTGTTTCTATTGAGGCTCAGATCCAAAACTAAGTGCCCATCTCATTAGGATTGGCATTCCATATACTTAGTTTTAATGAAGGTAACGCTGGAATAAGTTTTGCATAATTCAATGGATGATGCACTCCTCAAAATGAATTAGACGCAACTTTAAACTGTCGTGCCCCTTCACCGAAATGTTACTCTAGTCTGAGCCTGCAGGTGTAATCTATGCCACTAAGGTGGTCTCTATTTTGACCAATTTGCCGAATAGGCTTCACTATACTACTCCTGCCAAAGCTTTACCCACTTTGGCAGAGCTGCTAGACACTGGCATAAAAACAGCAAAAGGCACAACATTTTGGGCATATCAACGTGTTTTCCACCAGAAAATTAGTGACAACACCTTGATGAATCAGGTTATACGACTGTATACTGTATTATTACAATAATACCTTTCTTGTAGGTCTCTTCAATATTCATATTGCCAATATTTATACAAACAGCAAGTCCCGAGCATGATCAAAAACGGTGGTATTCCCGAATCCCAGGGAAAGTTTCCTACAACATAATTCTAAACTTCCTCATTTAACAATGGATTTTAGTGCACACAGGGAGTATTCTTTGTATTTTCTGGGACCGCTGCTTTTATAGTGGTAGCGATTTCACACTGCTGCAGCTGAATTATATTTAACTGAAATCAATATGAATGGTTGCTGGCTTTGATGTAAAACAATGTACTGTAAAGATAGAGAGCTTTTAGTAAATCTAGCAACTTTTCATGCTTCTTCTATTGGCATTGTGGCAGGTTATGCTAATTGAAAAGTATGTTTTATCTTGTAGAACCAAGCTATCAACAAGTAGTTTTCTACTCCAGTGAATGAAAATTGATTTTTCTCTAGGTGAACAAAAGGCGACACATAGTGAATACGGAATGCAGAAAATGTCTCAGCGAGCATTGCTCTACAAAACCTCTGATTGTTTAACCAAAGACATCCTCGCTGGAATGAAACGAGTGACCGATTGTGCTGAGTAGAGGAGAACAGCAATATATTCTAAAATTGAAGCCATGACAGTACATTTTTGTATCTCTTAATCTCATGCCAGCTGGCCTTATAAGTGTACGAACTGTATGGGCAATGGTAGAAAGGGTTTTGCATTTAGATTCCCTACTTGGTGAATCAATCCATGGAGATAAGCTGCTCTGCATGTAGCTTTATTCCCTAGTTTAATGACCTACAGAACCATGTAGTCACCTAAAATAAAAGGGGTTGTAGATAGTGATAAGTAAAGATGAGCAATCCTGCCAAAGATCGGATCGGTTTAGGATTGCCAAGCCCGCCTGAGATTGCGAATCGGATCATCGATCCTAGACGAACCATTTAAATTAAATGGGAGGCAAAAGTGATGTGTTGTAAAATGGTGTAGAGGGGACTGTAAAAGAAAGAAAAAAAAAAGGGTTAAAGCAAGACATGCTTACCGAGTCCCCATGGCTATAGTACTACTTCTGGGGCCAATAATTATCCCTCATCAATATGCTTTCCCCTTCCACCAGCATCAATGATTGGCTGCTGTTGGACCACACCCCCCCTCTAAGACAGCGTCTGTGATTGGTTGGAATCACAAATGTTGTCTGTGTCCTTATACTGGGGATAAATAAATAAATACAGTTGTGCTCTTATCTTGGCTGCGTATCAAAATAAGAGGAACCTCACACAGCTTTTTAAACATTATTGAAATAAATCATTTAAAAAAATGGCATGCCATTCCCCCAAATTTTGATACCCAGCCAAGATAAAGCCCGACAGCTGGGGGCTGGTATTCTCATGCTCAGGAGACCCATGCTTATTTGGTGCCCCCAGCCTAAAAATAGCAGCCTGCAGCCACCCAGACTTGCCACATACATTAGATGTGACAGTCCCAGCACTTTACCTGGCTCCTCCCAATTGCCCTGGGGCAGTGGTAATCAGGGTAACAAGGAGTTAATGGCAGCTCACAATTGTCACTAAGGATTACTAATGGGTAGGGGTCTATGAGACCCCCACCACTTATCCTATAAGTAAAAATAAATAAACACAAACATGCAGAAAAATCCTTTATTTAAAAAAACTATAAAAACACACCCATTTCATCAATTTAATACCCTCCAAAACACTCAGGTCTGACATAATCCACACTACGAGGTCCCATGATGATTCCAGCTATGTTATATCTGAACTAACGAGTGGCCATAGAACAAGACCGAATGCTGTGAGCTTTAGGCAGAGACTGAGCCTCAGCAATGAGTGGTGATGTTCCTCAGGTTAGTTGCAATCACAGCAGGAGGTTCCCACGGCCCTCTACATGTGTTCGCAGGTGACCTGACCTCAGGGGACCTTAATGAACTCTCAGCACAAAATCTGCATCTCTTGGCAAAACAAAAAAATGCACAGAAACTTAGAGCTGAAATGTCTGCATCAGATTCCAGCACTAAATTTACACCTCCTGGAAGAAAACTGCACCGAAACGATGTCAAAGCCATTTTTGTGCATTTTATTTTAGAAAAATCTAGAGATGCAGATTTGGTGCTGAAATTTCTACACCATATTCCTGCACCAAATCTACACCTCCTGGCAAAAAAACCCAACATCACTACCGCATCATACTGCATGTGGTAGTGATGTGCTTTTTTGCCAGGTGGTATAGATTGGGTGTTGGAATATGGTGTAAAAGTTTTAGCATCAAATCTGCATCTCTAGGCAAAAAAAATGCAGTTTTCTGCCAGGAGATGCAGGTCTGTGAACTCAGTGAGAGTTCATTGAGGTTCCCTGTGGTCAAGTTACCTGTGGTCACAGGTAGAAGGCCGTGGGAATCTCCCGCTGTGACTGAAACTAACCTGAGTCTCAGTCTCTGCTTGAAGCTCACAGCATTCAGTCATATTCTATGGATGCTCTCCATACCTTCAGATGTAGCAGAGAGTGGATTACGTCAAACCTGGGTGTTTTGAGGGTTTAAAATTGGTGGAAAAGAGAGGTTTTTTTTATCTTATTTCAAATAAAGTTTTTTTTGGTGTTTGTGTTTATTTAGTTTCACTTACAGATTAGTAATGGAGAGGTCTCATAGATGCCTCTCTGTTGTGAATGTCATTCGAGTGGGTGCTGGTGTGGAGCTCCCTCTGGTGGCCAGGAATGGTAATGAAGCTGAGTCTGAATCTGACTGAAACAGGTGATGGAATTAATTAGGAATCCAGGAAGTCCTATTGCAGATCAGCCTAGTGTATTTAGGAGATCATTTTCTGCCTGGCGGCTGCCAGTGGTGGATGTTTCCTGCTGCTTCTGAATATGTTTGGGAGTTTTTCCTTCAATTTCTCCTATTTATTCTGTGCCTTAATTCACTCCTGATAAGTTTACAAGTTTATTTGCTTAACTGCTGGAATTGCACTTAACAGTGTTTCTGCTTATTCCACTTTGGTCTGTGTTTTTGGTTTCTTGGTTGTGAAGATCTGTCTCTCGGCTTTTGTGAGCAGGGCAGTTCCTCCAGCAAGAAAAGGAGCTTGCTCCCTGTTTATGTTTGGATTATATGCATTTTAGAATATTATTTGTTCTGTGATTTCTTTTCTTCCCATTATATCTGCAGTTCTGTTTAAAGTGTCTGGCACAAGAGTACCTGATATAGTGGGGGAGAGACCGTGTGATCTCAGATTTTTTTTCTATCAGGAGTTTGTATTTATTGCAGGGTTTTTTGCTGGCCGCAATCAGTTATATTTCCTGCCCTGTTGTGTCTAGTAAGTCGGGCGACACCTTTGTTAATCTATATTTTCTATCTGTGTATTGTGATTTCTTACATCACAGTCATTTACATGTTGGGGGCTTGCTATTTCTTTGGGGACTGCTCCAAAGCAAGTTAGGATTCCTTATTTCTATCTTTGAGGTGTAGCAAGTTTTGTCGGCAGTGACGAGGTGTCTAGGTGTGTTAAGAACATCCCACTGCTACTTCTAGTGTTGTCCGATAGATAGGGGATTGCGGTCAGCATAATTTCCAACTACTCTTGTCTGTGTTTTTTTTTCCTGATTAATGGAATTTTTTGTGATTGTCCATGGTTACCAGTTCATAACACTGCTCCATCAAACCATTGGCCTATTTCCATTCCATCGATGATATCTTAATAATCTGGACTGAGTCTGAACAAGAACTTCTAAAATGTCATGACAAATTCAAATTTCTGGATACCACCATAAAAATTCAAAATTGTTCAGTCCAGACATCGGTGTATCGGAACCTATTGACCATCCCACATACCTGAGATGGGACAGCTTCCACCCCAACACAAAAAAGTCTATTGTCTACAGCCAGGCTCTCAGATATAATCGTATCTGTTCCAGCCCAGCAAACAGGGATGAACATTTAACCCATCTTAAAAAGATATTTTTAAACTAAGGCTACAACCCCACCTCTATGGATGATCAGATCTTTAGAGCCACAAGGACTCCTAGAAGTGAACTACTTAAATACAAAGAAAAAGAGGAAAATCGTTCTGTACCTCTTGTGGTACAATCTACAACCCACAGCTTGAGGCACTGAGAAAAATGGCTAAGAAACTTCACCATGCTCTACACAAGGGCGACTGGTTAAAAACAATATTCAAAGATCTTCCTTTGCTATGCTACAGGCAACCTCCTAATTTAAGAAACATCATGATCCAAAGTTCTATGCCTTCAGATACACCGAAGAACTTATCCTTCCAATGTAAAGAGCGGCAAAACCTGAGCTCATGTAGAGACCAAAGACCGAATACAGATCCCTAACACACAGCAGGACTATAAGATCCCTGGGACATTCACATGTTCCTCCTCCAATGTGGTGTACTTATCCTGTGCACTATATATCCTATTGGGGTTTTTTATGTTGGAGAAACAGGACAGAGACACAGAGTAAGAATGAGATCTCACCACCACACAATTACAGACAAAAAACCCATTTACCAAATATTTCTGTGCTTTTAGGATACAACATAAACCACATGAAAGCTGTCATATTAAAAGGCATCTTCAGAACACAAAATCATTGAAGGGTCTGGAAATACAAATTACAATGTTGAACTCTGTGCACAGAGGACTGAATCTGTCAGGAGGATTTATGACACACTACAAAATTTGAGGAGTCTGCTCCAGAAACTGTGAGGGCACCAGGCCTCTGATCCTACATGGATATTGGGACAATAAAATGTTAACACCACTAATCAAAGCTAATTAAGGATTCACTCTCTAAGCTCAGTGTTTGTTTATTAAAATGTCCTTTTATTATGCCATCCCTCTGCTCTATTGTGTATATTTTTGTGTTTCTTCAGATATTTTGCTATGCCTTAGCCTGATGAAGAGACCTGACATGTCTCGAAAGCTTGCTTTGTAACATCATTTATTTTATTTTAGTTAGCAATTAAAAGTTATCAGGACTACAAGGTTATAATTTTGTTTCTCTCACTGAGAGCAATCAATCACTCTGAAATCAGAAACATAGTTAAATAGCTGCGGGAACCAAGCCACACAGGAGAGGTAGGTTTCCAGTGGCTTCTCCCCGCCGGATAGCTGTGACTGACAGGTCTTTGCCTATATATACTAGATACACTAGCAGGGAGAGACCTGTCACTCCAGGACAGGTGGCAGTGAGATGCCACAGGGTACCCGCCTGCCCAACTAATCTCCCACATGGCTTAATGCCTTATTAAATTATGTTTTTCTCTGAAACACCAAAGCATTTCAGAGTTAAATATCCAGTATATGGCTGAAATCATACAGCCACGGTCTGATACATGCTGCCCATGGATTGGGCAGCATGCATTACATGTCAGATCCCATTTAAATGGATACTTTAGCAAAGATTTGCTTATCAGATTTTATATATATATATATATATATATATATATATATATATATATATATATATTACAGACCAAACGTTTGGACACACCTTCTCATTCATAGAGTTTTCTTTATTTTCATGACTCTGAAAATTGCAGATTCACATTGAAGGCATCAAAACTATGAATTAACACATGTGGAATGAAATACTTAAAGTGTGAAACAACTGAAAATATGCCTTTTATTCTAGGTTCTTCAAAGTAGCCACCTTTTGCTTTGATTACTGCTTTGCACACTCTTGGCATTCTCTTGATGAGCTTCAAGAGGTAGTCACCGGAAATGGTCTTCCAACAGTCTTGAAGGAGTTCCCAGAGATGGTTAGCACTTGTTGGCCCTTTTGCCTTCACTCTGCGGTCCTGCTCACCCCAAACCATCTCAATTGGGTTCAGGTCTGGTGACTGTGGAGGCCAGGTCATCTGGCGTAGCACCCCATCCCTCTCCTTCTTAGTCAAATAGCCCTTACACAACCTGGAGGTGTGTTTGGGGTCCTTGTCCTGTTGAAAAATAAATGATGGTTCAACTAAACACAAATCAGATGGAATAGCATGCCTCTGCAAGATGCTGTGGCAGCCATGCTGGTTCAGTATGCCTTCAATTTTGAATTAACCCCCAACACTGTCACCAGCAAAGCACCCCCACACCATCACACCTCCTCCATGCTTCACGGTGGGAACAAGGCATGTAGAGTCCATCCATTCACCTTTCTGCGTCGCACAAAGACACAGTGGTTGGATCCAAAGATCTCAAATTTGGACTCATCAGACCAAAGCGCAGATTTCCATTGGTCTAATGTCCATTCCTTGTGTTCTTTAGCCCAAACAAGTCTCTTCTGCTTGTTGCCTGTCCTTAGCTGTGGTTTCCTAGCAGCTATTTTACCACGAAGGCCTGCTGCACAAAGTCTCCTCTTAACAGTTGTTCGAGAGATGTGTCTGTTGCTAGAACTCTGTGTGGCATTGACCTGGTCTCTAATCTGAGCTGCTGTTAACCTGCGGTTTCTGAGGCTGTTGACTCGGATAAACTTATCTTCCGCAGCAGAGGTGACTCTTGGTCTTCCTTTCCTGGGGAGGTCCTCATGTGAGACAATTTCTTTGTAGCATTTTAAGGTTTTTGCCACTGCACTTGGGGACACTTTCAAAGTTTTCCCAATATTTCGGACTGACTGACCTTCATTTCTTAAAGTAATGATGGCCACTCGTTTTTCTTTACTTAGCTACGTTTTTCTTGCCATAATACAAATTCTAACAGTCTATTCAGTAGGACTATCAATTGTGTATAGACCAGACTTCTGCACAACACGACTGATTTGCCAACCCCATTTATAAGCCAAGAAATCCCACTTATTAAACCTGACAGGGCACACCTGTGAAGTGAAAACCATTTCTGGTGACGACCTCTTGAAGCTCATCAAGAGAATGCCAAGAGTGTGCAAATTTGAAACATACAAGGACCATAAGTAGATCGCATAACTGCAAGCAACAACTCATAGATCATAGAAAACAAGAGCGAATAGAGTCTTTAAATTTTGCTACATAAAAGGAGTACCCACACAAGCAAGGTTTAGAAATATATTGAATATTTATTATAATAAAGTGCTGTAGGGTACAACAGTGAATACATATAATGTAAGATAGAACCGGAGGGGAAGGTGCTGAAGGGGAAAGAACCCCACATGTCGCGGAAAAGGAGAGAAAGAAGATTTTTTCACTCCAAAGTGATCCCTAAAAGATTATGGGCATTTGCCCAGGCCAACAAGTGATATGATGTGGTGGCGCCTTTGTGAGCATGCATGCATTATGCATGCGTACTCGCATGGGTGTTTTACACATTTTTATGATGTGTAATTTGGACTGCTTGTGCGGTTTGTTTTTGGACAGTTCTTATGGTTCTCTATTTTAACAGTGTGTCTCTGTTTTTTGTTTAGTTGATTTGTACCCACCCTTTTTCCACCCTCCCCCCCACTTCCTTTCTCTTTTCTTACCCTCTCGTCCTAATCTACCCCAAATTTTGTGGAACAACATGAATGGATGAAGTTCGGTTGTCAACCTGAAGACATCCTAAACATCTATATACTGGAACCCATCAAGCATAGCAAGCCATGAAAATGCACAGCGACTCCGCGATATTGCGATTTTACTAAACATGACCTCATGTTAGGTGCCATTGGATTACTCTCTTGTGACCTGTTAGTTACTGCTATATTTGTTATTGATGAGTTTGTATTTCATCTTATGCACCTATTTTCTATTTTTTTCTTTCCTCTTCTCTTATATGGTGCATTATGTGCATTGTTAGGAAATGTTATACTACCTTCCTTACCTTACTGAGAAGCGTCCGCTATGCATTCTTTTGCTTTTCGCTGTGTGGAGCGGGTGGTGGATGTTTTTCTTTTTGGAAGGGGCGGGAGCTTTCTGTCGCACTGTATGGGGAGTATTTTCCTCCCCATTATACGGAGCAAGCGGTTGCTGTATTTCTCTTGGAGGGGGTGGCACCCTGTGACGCGTCATGGGGAGTGTCTGATGCCTGGATACCGCTGTGGCGGCGTCCCTAACAGCGGGGCCGGAATACATTGGTGACATCACAGGAAGTTTTCTTCCATCTGCTCCCCACTGTGGACACCGAATCTCGGTGGTTTTCCTGTCTCCGGAGCTCTCAGTGACGTGCGCGTGATGGGTGGCCTTGAGTTTCTTTGGGTACCTATTTAAGGCCAGAGCTGTGCACACCTTTTATCCGTCCCCCGACGAAGCATACCAATGCGAAACACATGTTGGGATGCCAGTCCCCACGTGTTTACCCGGTGTATCAGTGATCTGGCTTGGTGAGTAGCGCTGCCTTTATTGTGCTACACATGGAAGTTCTTTTACTCCATGTGAGCCTGTGATTTACTTTGATGCAGCTCCACTTGTTGGCCTGGGCAAATGCCCATAGTCTTTTAGGGATCACTTTGGAGTGAAAAAATCTTCTTTTTCTCCTCCGGGACATGTCCCCTTCAGCACCTTCCCCTCCGGTTCTATCTTACATTATATGTATTCACTGTTGTACCCTACAGCACTTTATTATAATAAATATTCAATATATTTCTAACCCTTGCTTGTGTGTGTACTCCTTTTATGTAGCAAAATTTAAAGACTCTATTTGCTCATTTTCTATGATCTATGAGTTGTTGCTTGCAGTTATGCGATCTACTTATGGTCCTTGTATGTTTCAAATTGTAGTCTTACTGTGGACTATCACAGCTTTTTTACAGGGTTCAATGGATCTCAAAGCCCGCAAAAAAACGTGGGAGACACAACTGGATTGGGTGTTTGAAGCTGAAGGGGATGAGATACATAATTTGAGTTCTAGGACTGCCCTGGACCGCATGAACGGTCTTAAAAAAATGCTCAATAGAAAAACATGCCTCTGGTGGAATGTGGCATTTATAAAAAGGTATCTAGAAAGGGGGCTGGTTCCGAGGAGACAGCGTCAGAGTGTTTCCCTCATTTGTTGTCTCAGAGAAATCCTTCAAAAAGAGGTGGGAGGAAGCTGCTGCGAGTTGTTCTAATACCTTTATGCATCTCCTTATTGAGATGAATGAGAAATCTATCCATGAGTTGGAAACGGAAATATCTGACACTCAGACCTAGTTGTCCTCGAAGCTAACCCCAGATGAGCTGACTAAATTTAATGAATCACTTGATAGGGAATTTTCCAAATGGGAGAGAGAGATTTTGAGTATCAAGACCAAAAAATATCAGCGGGACGTTACGGACTACAGGAATGGCCAGGTCATTCGTTGGCGGTGCACTCCCCACAACAAAAAGAAACATAATGCCTCATCGTTGTCAGTCTCGGCATCTTCTGTCTCCTCACTGGACGATGAACCAGCGTTAGAGAGAACTAGGAATGTTAGACCTAATACTAGAGCTGCCATAGCCCGGAACAAACACGGAGCAGCCCCTGGTGGAGGGCGTGGGACTCCTCTTCCACCACAGAAAAAGGGTAGTGATGTTAACCTCGAGGTAATCAATCTATCTAAACACCAGTTGACTCCATCACAGCTAGAGGTCCTTAAATTGGGACTGACCTTCGTTCCTCAGTCTAACTTTAATGTTTTTTCAGTGATCAAGGACCTTCATCTGTTCCTGCGGAAGCTGGTGTTACATAAGCTACACTCCAAAAAAGACCTAGGAGCGCAATGTATGTCAGCTATAGAACAAGAGGCTCTTGCAGCACTTGAGGAGCTGGAGGAGGAGTCCACAGGACATCCACCAGGTAACTCTCTCCCAGGCAATTTTCCCCGACATGTTATGCCAAGATCAACCACAATCCCCCCCCGTTACTCTGTCCCCCGATTCAAATCTTCGGGGACCTAGTTACTGGAGACATCCAGGATCTCTCACAAAGAGGCGGTATCAATAATCTCTCAAAACAACAAGAAAAAGCATTGAGAGAGATACAGGCCTTAGAGGGAGTTGTTATCAAGCCTGCAGACAAGGGGGTAACGTGGTGATCTGGCCGGTGGAATTATATGAAAGGGAGGCATGGAGGCAGCTCAAAGATCGGGATTCATATGAACTCCTCCATTACAATTACACGATCTAGAGCTGATATTGTTGAGGGCATTTGAGGCGGGGATTATCCCCAAAAAAGTTTACGAGGGTGTCCTCGTAAAATCGCCAGTGGTTCCAACTTTCTACCTCCTCCCTAAGATTCACAAAAATCATCACATATACACTGTACAAACTGCTCCACTGGGACCCACCGATCTGTGATGACCCAGGTTCTGACCACCACTGTACAAGGCATGATAATCTGCTGGATGCCATAGGTGCAGAGCATTATGGGAAAGCCCACCCTGTTTCGCATAATTACTTTTGCAGCTCTGTGATGCTTCAACAGTGTGTGAAATAATGCAAGGCAAGCAGTGGCATAACTAGAGTTTGATGGGCCTTGGGACAAAATTTGAGCCTGGACTCCCCTCACCGTACACCAACATTAGGGGTACAGGATAATGAAGCCATCACCCGGGTTATGGGATAATGATGCTGACACTCGGGGTATGGGATAGTGACGCTGACACTTGTCTCTTTCTATCAGCATCCATCTTTCTTATGTTCTGATATTCATCTTGTCATCAGCACCCACCTTCCCCATGCTCTACTATACATCTTTCCCTCAGCACACAGCTTTCCCATGCTCTGACATACATCTCTCTCAGCAAAAAAACCTTCAAGACAAAACACTCACTGATCTCAGGGAGACCAGCCAGAGAAAACACTGCCGACAGCCAGCAAAGGCACTCAACACAGTGAAATCCTAGATGCATTGCCCCCTGGGAAGTATGCAAATAATAAAAGGTCCGTGGAGCCTCTGTTAGGAGTCTCAACACGGAAAATAGCCAGATATCCCTCAGGAAGGATGTAGCCAAGGAGTGGCTCTTTTTAGGAGACCACCATAACCACCATATTAAATGGCCCTTTTAGTCAATATCCACCTCTTGACAAGTTTAAAGATATGACAAGGGTAATACCAAAGCCAGGTATCCATCCACAGACAGCTATTTTGGGGTATATGACAGGTGAGGGACCGCTGGTGAGGGGGTCCGACACCGCTGCTGGTCCTGGGCCCCCCTGATTCACTGGCCCCATAGCGGCCACGTGGTCTACCACTATTAGCAGCACACCACTGAACAGTGCAGCTCCTCTCTCACTGAGTAAAGCTGGCTGCTTTTCTGCAGGGCAGATGCTGGGCCCCTAACCCTGCTGGGCCCAGTCAAGGTCGCGACTGCAACCTCGACTGTTACACCCCTGAAGGCAAGTGTTTACACTTAACAAGTAAAAAAGAGAGGACCCTACTGACCATAAGATGTTACACTCTACAGAAGAGAGAGAGACTTACCAGTGACTCAGGAGATAGAAAACGACTCTTCTGTACACACTGTGCTCCACTGGGAACCGCTGATCTGTGATGGCCCAGATACTGACCACCACTCTACAAGGCGTGATAATCGCTAAGATGTAATAGCTACAGGACATCATGGGGTGGTCAGTGGGGACAAGCAAAATAACTCTCACAGCTCTATGATGCTTAAGCAGTGTGGGAAATTGTACCTGGTAAATTTCTTTTTCTTTCTTTTTTTTTGTGAGTGATGAGTTGAATTTCAAAATGTTTGAACTCCCATAAAACCACAATTTCCTTAAAATTCAACTAGAACTCGATAGTTTGCAGATCGTCCGTACATCTGTCGCATGTAGCTTTGTGAATTTAAATTACAATATCATCTAAACAGCAGTTCAACTTTAAAGAATTTAGAAAATCCATGTTGGAGACTATTACTAGGAAATTAATTTGAGGTAGTAAAGGGTTTATCCCATTCAGGACCTTTATTCACACAATGAATTTGGGACCACCTTTCTCATGCTCACTTGTAGTCTCAGCAACCAGACCTCTCAGAAATTAATCATTAATCTTTGTTGTAAATAGGGGATACATTTGTAATGGTACAAACCCTTGGAATATTATTTGGTGGGTTTTGTCAAATTGAGTAAAGGGGGCTTTACACGAATTGACATCGCTAACGAGATGTTGTTGGGCTCACGGAATTCGTGGCGCACATCCGGCCTCGTTAGCAATGTGGTTGCATGTGAAACGTACGAACGACCGCTAACGATCAAAATTACTCACCTAGTCGTTGATCGTTGACACGTCATTCTAATCGCAAATATCGTTGCTGGTGCAGGATGCAGGTTGTTCGTCATTCCTGAGGCAGCACACATCGCTACGTGTGACACCCCAGGAACGACGAACAACAATGTACCTGCGTCCAGCCAGCAACGAGGTGGACATAACTTTCTTTCAGCTGCTCTCCGACCCTCCGCTTCTATTGGACTGCTGCTGTCTGACATCGTTGTGACGCCGCACAAACTGCCCCTTAAAAAGAGGCGGTTCGCCGGCCACAGCGACTTCACTAGGCAGGTAAGTTCATGTGATGGGTCCTAGTGATGTTGTGCGCCACGGGCAGCAATTTGCCTGTGACGCACAACCGACGGGAGCAGGTGCTTTCACCAGCGACATTGCTAGCGATGTTGCATGTAAAGCAGCCTTTAGTCATTATCTATAGAAAAGAGAAGTCATAATTTGCTGATCACTGGATCCAACTTCCGGAACCTCTAGGGATATGGAGGTACTAGTGGTGGGATGCCAAACACTTGGCAAGCTATCACGTTTTCTAGGACTTGGCCAACTGGTAATAACTCACAATGAGTAACTATAGAGGGGATTTCTAAATGGTTGCACTGTATATTGCGTTTTTATTTAGTAAATTTATTATATTTTTACTTTATCTGAATTGCATAATTTAATGTATTAATTTTATTATTTACATAGGTTTTTTTAAATACTACTTACACTTTCTTTGTAATATTTTAAAATAATATTTTTATAAAATGACAAAATAGCAAAACTGTGCACCGAGATAAGACTAAGTGTCCAGGACCTCTGTCTCTAATAGAGCTCAGGAATATAGAAGCTGTGGAAAAGTAGCGCAATAGGGTCTTACCAGATAAAAGCCAAATTGATAAAATTAGGTAAACTCACCTATAGGGGTTGTGCCAGTCCAACGCCTATATTCACGTAGTATCAAGGTGAAAAAAGCTGCAGCACCAAAGTATTCAGAGGAGATAAGATGAAGGAAACCGGATGTCATTCAGATAGAATAAATTAATCCCTATCTTTATTGAGATTGCTAGGTTACATGTCAACGCGTTTCAGAGGTCGCAGCCCCCTTCCTCAGGACATATAGCAGTGACAAGGATAATCCAAATTCTAATAAGCCTGGAGTGACACCCGATTTCCTTCATCTTATCTCCTCTAATAGGGCTTGGGAAGAGAGTTGTTCTTTATCTTTTCTGGAGACTGTGCTAATCCAATGACATTTTGATGGCAGATCACTGCAGAGACTGCAGAAGGGAAGTGCATGGTTCCAATATGGCTGACTTCACGGACGTTTTGAATACAACAACAAAAAAGAAGCATCATTTAAAAATCCAAAACAAAAATGTAAATAATTAGATTCTATACATAACACTTCCCTTATGGCTGTTGATATTCTTACAATTTTTTAAACTGTTGCTACTTGGAATTCAACAAGGTAAGACTTAATGATTGTATATACTTGATGATAACACAAAAGCTTTATAACATCGGAAGATAACATATGGTAATATATACATAAAAAGCATTGGACATTCCAGCATTGTATGTCTTTTAATGTTTCTTTTATCCTCTATACCATTTGAGATTAATCAATCTTGATAGCTCAGGGCTGGGATTGTTAGCCCTTAATCTTTCTTGAGCTTTTGTCAGCTGAAGACCATCAAGATTAAATTTGTCATTCTTGGAGGCTGATAGATCAGTATTTTGGGATTTTTTTTGCAACTTATTTCTATAATTAATCCTGATCCAGAGACAAAAAGACAAAAATAATCCTACAGGCAGGATAAGTATATATATTTTTAATTCAATGTCACCAGGCAGATAATAACATTCCTAACCATTCTTATCTTACATTTGTAAAGAACCTTAAAATGTCCTTACATGTGATTTATAAGACAGGTTGGCATTGACAAACCCTGTCTTTTCTGTGGAGGAGAAGGTAGGCAAAACATAGGCCTTTGATCTGACAAATTGATTGGCTGCAAACAGCAATTTAACCCGAAAAAGATCTCACTTACATGTGGCAAGACCAATTGCTTAAAAGATAAAGACACTGGTACGTGCTGAGAATAATCAGGCTTTGTGCAAGATGTGATACAAAAGCAAGCTTAAAAATAAATAGTCTCAGCGCAGGATAAAGGCTGAAACTAAAATAAACATTGACCGTTATAACTAATAGTTGTTAAGTGGTGTTTAATTGCAAGTAAACGTGCTAATTATTACAGATTGAAGCATACCGCTACAGGTTTCACGGCTAATGGTAAACCATTATATAACAAAATTCAAAGATTATTCAACATAGAAAAAAGGCAATGGCATTTACCAGCCAAGGTCACAGAAACAAATGCACAGACAGCATGTACTAGTCCCCCTTAACTTTTTAGGACTGGATTTTTCACTTTCGCGCTTTTGTTTTTTCTTCCCCTTATTCCAATAGCCATAACTTTTTTATTTTTCTGTCAATATAGCCGTGTGAGGGCTTATTTTTTGCACGATCATTTGTACTTTTGAATGATATCATGATTTTATCATATGATACAAGGCTAAGTAGTAAAAAAGTTTCAAGTGCGGCAGAATTGGAAAAAAGTGAAATTCTGCAATTGTTTTGGGGTTTTTTATTATAGCGTTCATTTGACAAAGACACTGATCTTACAGTATGACTTTCCAGGTACATACGATTACGTACATACCAAACATGTATAGTTTTTGTTTCATTTCATTGGTGAGATAAAAAAGTCTGAAATTATGAAAAAAAAAAAGATCTTGCTTGTGTCATGACTTTCCGAGAGCCGTAACGTTTTCAATTTTTGTGAAATGGAGCTGTGTGAGGGTTTGTTTTTTGATTCAAAAACTGATGTTGTTAATAATATTTTTTTGGCGTACATACGATGTTTTGATCATCTGCTATTATATTTCTTCCTGTTGTTGCGGCAGCAGAAAAACAGCAATTCTGGTGTTTGACTTTTCTCCCATTATGCTGTTTACCAATTGGATTAATTTATTTTATTTTATTTTTGATAGATCTGATGATTCTGAACTCAGCGTAACCAAATATGTGTGTTTTTTTAATTATTTTATTTTCAATGAGGCAGAAGAGGAATGATTTGAACTTTTGTGTATTTTTTTCAGATTTTTAAAGACTTTTTTTATTTTTTACTGTTTTTACTAGTCCTATTGGGTATGAAGCCACGTTATCTGATCACTTGTGCTATACAAACCTTTGCATCAGCATCAGCACTTCTCTGTACAGCAGAAATCATGGTCTCCTATGAATGCCGGCTCACAGCCGCCACTCACAAGAGGATCCTCATGACAGATACAGATTTCATCAATTGATGTGAAGTGTTCAAAAAAGAAGAACATTTCCAACACTCGTAATAATGACTATTTTAATCTCAACAGAACAAAAAGAAACAAAATCCTTAGTTTAGGTTGCAACAGGATTAGCTACCAAGGAACGGGGATGCCATAAAATTTAGGCCAATTTAACCTCCGTTGTCAGACATGTTGAGGCTAGGGTGAGGCCCTCGCCACCTTTTGACTTCACCAATTAATGTCCTCGTTATAAAGTCACTCCCTGTTGCCCCATGCTTTATCTATCATGTATTACCCTTGTGTAGTATTTACGCACCACTTTATCTGTTTGTGGTATGTTTGCTTGGGATTTTAATACATACAAATAAAATATCAGTTTTAGAGATTTTTGCTTCTTTGGTCTGTTTACATTATACCTCTGGTACTCTGAGTACACTTTGGTTTTGATCTGTTTTAATCTCATCCTTGGATTTCTACTTCTAAAAGTGCTGGAAATGTTCTTCCTTTTTGAAAACTTCAAGTCAAGCCAGTAAGTCAGAATGGGCTTTTCGTGCACTGCCTGCAGCAAGACACAATAGTAGTGGTGAGCTGATATAATTTTTGGACTTTCCTGTTTCCTTGTATCATCAATTGATGCATGGCTTTCATGACAACTCATCTACACCTCTTGATCACATCACGGGGCCACCAATGGCAGCAGGGAAAGGAGTGGCCCCTTGTCAGCATGTGTTAACAGCTGATGGATCTGACAGCCAACTGCCACTGTTAGAGGCACATTGTGCCTGCTCAGATCAGCCAATATGGACAGATGTGGGCTCAGCGTGCAAGCCCATATCAAAGGCACATAGACAACCTATGAGGAACATAGTATGTAATGGGTCATTAAGAGGTTAATAAAGGAGGTAACACAGATGCAAAATACCGACAAAGCAACCACTCTTAACCTACAAGATCATGGAGGGGGTGATTGCCCTGTATTAGAATTGCACAAACATGAAGCTTGCAATAGGGTGCAAGTTATACACATGTTAAGCACCTTGCCCGGTTAACAGCCTTTTACGCGCTCGTACTATTTGATTAGGCGTGCTGTCCACAGGGGTGCAGGACCCTGGTTTAAAAGGTCATCATTGATTGTCCTGACTGTACCCTGTACAAAATATCTAAGATGTGCAGAAAAAAATATGAGGTATTATTTTATGTGTCCTTATTTTTTTGCTATGCTTTGTATTTTACTGTAGTTTAGGGACTCATAAGACATGGGAACCTTTGACATTGGGTTGTGAGCTTGCGTATTTTGGCCAAAATATAAACTAATACCTCATCTTTATTTTTCTGCACATTTTATTTATTTTTTTACAGGGCACAGAGAAGCCCATCAATGATAACCTTGTAAACGGGAGCCTATACCTTTATGGTGCACTAAGAGAGTGACAAGCTGCCCTGCCTAACTGAAATTCAACAGAAAAATGCAAGAACCCTATTCTCCTATGTCCTTTAGAATTTAAACATATGGAGAGTTCAGGCTCTTGATAGGATAGTGGCTCCCCTTAATGTGGGATGAATGGACAAATTAGGGAAGATTTATGAAGCTAAGTGTACCAATGTGAGCTATGAAAGTCACTTTCATGTGTTTAACCATATTTATTATGTGTTTTAGACGCAATCTGTGACTTTTTATGAGCAGATGGCACAATCTCACTATAAATGGGGCATGGTTTTGTTGAAAAATGGCTGGTCTAACTATTGGTGCGTATTGCTGATACAAATTAAGCTATACCAATAGCTGGAGAAAACTTAGATTAGTCAGTCTAAAAATGCAGCAGATTTATCAGCTGTAAGCCTCTATGATAATTCTGACATATTAATATTGTTTAGTTTAATCTAAGAATTGGATATTATGAATAGTCATGCCCCAATGCATTAACTACTTGTCTGCAGTGAACTACATTATTTTTGTATGGACTCCTGACCTTTTACTAAAGTGTCTCTTCCTGATATCATTAGTAAGTATGATGCCTTCACATGTATGATGCTAAAGCAATTATATACATATTATAGTTAAATCCAAATAATTTTTAAGTAACATTGCATTATATCAAAAGACTGTGAGAAAGTATGTGTTCACACAAAACAGTGTAGTCTAAGGGAGCCTTGTTCTTCACAAATACCTTCATATATATAGTTGAAACCAGAAGGGTTTTGTGATAGCCACTCCAAAACATTGACTTTGCTATCCTTAAACCACTTTGTAAACAGTTTGACATTATGCTTCAGGACATTGTCCTTTTGGAAGACCCATTTCTGCCCAAGCTTTAACTTCCTGGCCGATGTCTTAAGATATTTCTTCAGTATTGCCACATAATCTTCTTTCCTCATGATGCCATCTATTTTGTGAAGTGCACCAGTTCCTCCTACAGCAAAACAAACCCACAACATGATGCTATCACCTCCGTGTTTCAAAGTCGGGATAGTTTTTTAAGGCTTCAAAGCTTCTCTCTTTTACCTCCAAACATAATGATGGACATTATGGCCAAACAGTTCTATTTTAGTTTCATCAGACCACAGGACATGTCTCCAAAATGTAAGGTCTTTGTTCCTGTGTGTATTTGAAAACATTTATCTGGCTTTTTTATGTTTCTTTTGGAGTAATGGCTTCTTCCTGGCAGAGTGACTTTTCAGCCCATGTTGATACAGTACACATTTCACTGTGGATAATGACACAATCTTACCAGCTTCCACCAGCTTCTTCACAAGGTCTTCTGCTTTTGCTCTTAGGTTGATATGCACATGTCTGACCAAAGCACGTTCATCTCTGGTACACAGAACTCATCTCCTTCCTGAGTGACTCTCTCATTAGTCTGGCATATGACACATATAAATAATTTTGGTTCCTAATTGACCTAAAACAAGAAAGGTTTATTCTTATTTCATGTCAGATAGTGAAAAAAACATGCAGATGTGTCTTTTTAGATAGTGTATGTAAACTACTGGTTTCCACTGTATGTATTTGGAAAAAAGTGCATTGAAGAAGCATTTAACAAGTGTTACAGGTAATTGTTTCTTGGAATATGTTATAGTGACAGACCAACTATGTTATGGAGATGGATGGGTGCAGCACTAGCTTGTCACATCCCCTTTGCTACTAAATGGTAAGAATCTTTACAGGACTGACTTGCCATAGCAGTTGCATTGTTAGAAAAGGAAATATTGGAAAGATAGGATGGAAATTGGTTTGTGGGACATGGTGTGGGTAGTGAGGGGAAAGGAACAGTTAAAATTTCCATACTTAGTAAAGAAAAGTAGGAAAACCCAGTGATTTTGGTGGGGCTTTCCAACAATAGAATGAATGAGGGCTTGTGACTCTCTATTCCGAATGATGAGGTCTGTTGAGTTAAGGATGTGCAGTTTTAACTTAATCCCCTGATCATTTTGTTAAGCCAACCTATCAGCCACTTACTGTGTTATAAGGATGCTGTGAGTGACAACTCAACTGACCAATAGATGCCAGGAGCATGTTGGGTTGTCAAGATTCTGAGTGACACCAATATGGTGCTCTGTCCTTTTGATCCCTGCCGTGTGCCCAAACAGTAGTTTCCCACCATATATGAAGTATCAATGTGCTCGGGAGAAATTGAAGAACAAATCAAATAGAGCAATTTTTCCTGCTACCCTTGAGAAAATTAAAAGTTTGGGGAAAAAGCAACATTCTGTGAAGCAACTGGGGATTCAAGATGCAAATCTAGAAAATTCCCCTCAATTGGAGGGGTTATGGGGTAACATGTGGGGGGTTTTGGCTCTTTTTTAGGCACAAAAGGGGCTCTCCAAATGCAACATGGTGTTCACTATTTATTTCAGCCAGTTTTTCTTTCAAAAAGTCAATTTGTGCTCCTTTTCTTCTGAACCCTGCCGTGTGCCCAAACAGAGGAGGCAGTTTTTAGAATGATTTTACTTTTAGGTATTTTATGCCACAAAGGACACTCAAAGTCACTTCAGATGTGATTTGGTCCCTTAAAAATGTTTTATTACATTTTTGGGAAAATAAAAAATTGTTGATAATCTTTTAACCTTTCTAACTTCCTAAAAATAAAAAGATATATTTCAAAAATTGCGCTGATGTAAAGTAGACATGTGATAAATGTTATTTATTAAGTATTTTGTTTGACATAGCTGTTACAGGGGACTGGCAGATTAGGATAAGGTGGTGTAAATCCCAATCGCAAGTCAGGGTCCACCGTGCTCCCAGATGGTAAAGAAGCTGCTGGGAACCCGAAGGTTAGGCAGAGAATACAGACCTAGGTGGTTCAGAAATAATAGGAGCCTAATCCAAGCTAAATAGCACCTGGATCAGGAGACTGTGAACCCTGTTCGTGTCACAGGGTCCACATACCCAGCCCAGGAACACCCCTGTTAACGCCACAGGAGTCCTGGGGTTTATTGTCCATGCACGTAGAGGGCACACCCGGACAGCTGGCGCAGCAGTGGCAGCCCAGTTAACCCCACTGGGCTGCCCAGGCAGGACTGGACAAAAGGAGGGAAGCACGTCACCTGACCTTATCGTGCTGAGCCACGGCTGTCTTGACATGACAGGCACTGTACGCCTAGCCCTACCTACCACTTCCAATCAATCTAAAGACTGTAGCTGCAATGGCCTCTACACATGGAGGTGTGCTGTCACTGAGCATATGTGAAGACTGCACCCTTCAATGTTGTCTCCAGCTTCTTCTATTACCTAGGGCCCACACCAAACCCAGAGTGGACCACAATGGCACCTCCAGGGGCCAACTGCGGAGTGCCACATCATCAGTGACATCACCAGCGGCCTACCCGGAACTGCCACGTCACTGATGACACAATGACAGCACCGCCCCAAACACTTCACCAGTCATTGTCTGACAACCAATAGTGGTGTGCCAGGTCATAGGGATGGGCCTCCGCGAGCCAGTCTGAAGTGGCCACATTGTCAGGACACCTGATGCCCTCTGGCCTATTAGGGCCTGCCACCTCACGGCTATGCCCAGTGAAGTCCTTCCCGGACTTAGCCTCCAATGCACTAAGTGCCTGAGCATGCTCAGTAGTCTGAACCACAGACTTTGTCTCAGAAATGAGACTATCAGGCTGAGCATGCTCAGTAGGCACAACACAAGACTTAGACATGGCACGATGTCCAAGTACTGTGCAAAGAGGCTTTTCACACTAAGTCTAGGAGCATGCTCTGAACTGAGGACTTTGCCTCAGAAATGGCACTATCAGGCTGAGCATGCTCACTAAGTGAAACACTGGACTTAGGTAAATCGGCACACGCATGCGCACTAGCTGCCTCTCCACACTTAAGGGTGCTTTACATGCTGCAAAATTGCTAGCGTTTGCTAGCGATGTCGAGTACGATGGCACCTGCCCCCGTCGTACGTGCGATATGTGGTGATCGCTGCCATAGCAAACATTATCGCTACGGCAGCGTCACACGCACATACCTTTTCAGTGACGTCGCTGTAACTGACAAACAATTCCTCCTTCAAGGGAAAGGTGCGTTCGGCGTCATAGCGACGTCACTGCGGCGTCACTAAGCGGCCGGCCAATAGAAGCGGAGGGGCGGAGATGAGCAGGACGTAACATCCCGCCCACCTCCTTCCTTCTGCATTGCCGGTGGACGCAGGTAAGGAGATGTTCGTCTTTCCTGCGGTGTCACACATAGCGATGTGTGGTGCCGCAGGAACGAGGAACAACATCGCTATTACCCAAACAATGATATTTTGTTTTAGAACGACCTCTCCAAAACCAACGATTTTTAACACTTTTGGGATCGTTGGAGGTTGCTCAAACGTGTCACATGCTGCGATGTCGCTAACGGTGTCGGATGTGCATCACAAACACCGTGACCCCGACGATATACTGTTAGCGATGTCGCAGCATGTAAAGCACCCTTTAGACGTGGAGGAGGAAGCAGCCAACTGGACGACCTGAGGCACGGCCAAAAATGGTGACCGGCACCTGGGCATAACAGAAACCACAGCAGGCTTCTTGCGGCTACAGTGGCGCCAATTCGTAACAATAGCTCTCTGGTTTAAGGGCATCATAAAAATTTAAAGTTTGAAAATTGCAAAATTTTAAAAAATGTAGCCAAATTTCCGATATTTTTTGAGATAAATACAAAAAATATTGTCGGAAGTTTACCACTACATTAAATTACAATATGAAAAAAGAACAATTTCAGAATCACTGGAATCCGTTGCAGCGTTTCAGACTTATTAACCCATAAAGTGACACTGGTCAGAATTGAAAAAAATGGCCTCGTCATTAAGATGAAAACAGGCTGGGGGGTAAGGGGTAAATACAGGGGCGCACATATAATTGGTGCAAACTGTACATCTGCCCAGGGGCCCTAGATATTTGGGGGCCCATTTTTTTTTTTCAATGCAG
Source organism: Anomaloglossus baeobatrachus (assembly GCF_048569485.1). Lineage (NCBI taxonomy): Eukaryota > Metazoa > Chordata > Amphibia > Anura > Aromobatidae > Anomaloglossus > Anomaloglossus baeobatrachus. Next base: position 82,112,958 of record NC_134354.1, on the reverse strand, counting down.
GTGAAATTGTGCATTTCATGAGTTCTTGGACTGAAAAGGGCCCAAATTCTGTTCTTGCACATGAACCCTTTTCTGATTTTGTCCGCAAGTGGGTTAATACTATAATATCTGAGAAAAGCAGAAATGTAGGGAAGTGATACGGCTTCACAAATCTAACCATTAAGAAGTCTATGGGGATTTTCATATTTCTGATAATAGTACACTTTGCTTTTTACTATCTGCGACACTGCATTCTAGTAAAATATAATTTTTATCCCATTCTGTCAGGTCCCTTTTGCCTAACATACAAATTCACGAAGATATGCTATTACATAAAACCAAGTCTCACTGCTGAAATGGCACTTTATGCTTGGCCTTTACACAAAAACTTTTATAAATGTAATAATTTCACTACAATGGCATGGTGATAGATGACATTGGGATGTGTACTGTTAATCTCTTTCATACCAAAATTAATTGACCCAGTGTGGAGCACCGCTGTATTGCCATATGTTAGTGAACACAATGTAAAGTACTATATTTTAATTGCATTCCAAATTACTATAATACATTACAAGCTTAATGTAACCTAATGAGTAAATAAGAAATGTTTTATTATAAATAGCTACACGTGTTTTTTCGATCTTTGCATTGTACCCAGCTTGTTTGCATGTCCGTTTTGCAAATTAATATTTGCATGTACTTTGGTACATATTTCTTTTATTATAATTGACTATATAATACATTTTGCATTAATCATCCACGTGTAGAACATTTTGTGTAGGATGATAAAGACATAATCTGACTTTTTCATAAAAACAGCACCATTTCTGTCTATAGGCCAGGACTGGTTTAGCAGAATGAAATTGAGGTGCCATTCTTTTTGTAAATCCTTTTTCCTCCTCCCATTAAAGGGTATCTGTCAACACGTTTTTGCTATCCCATCTCAGAAAAGCATGAAACAGAGACAGAGACCCTGATTTCAGGAATGCATTACTTACTTTAAGTGGCTTCTTGCTTCAAATTTTGATTAAAAACTGTTTTATCTGCTGGTTTCTGAAAGCTGAGCTCTGTGTAACCCTGCCCATTCACAGCCTTCTTTGTACATAGGCAAAAAAAAATCCAATCAAAAGGTGGGGCTGTGGATGGACTTCATGCCAGCAGGTTCACTAGTCCTCTAGTAATAATCTCCTAATGATAAAACAGTGATTATACATAATTTACAGTAAGCAGTCCAGTAAGTGATACATTACTGGAATCAGCATGTTGTGCAGTGGTCTGCATTGCACTCGCTAGGTGTCATGGCGGCGTCAGACTCTGTTCACACTCCAGAGTTTGACAAACTGCCTGGGATTCTTTAGTTGCATGGGCATTGGCTTATTCAGGCTTCACTGCTCTCCAGTACAGCGGGAGTTAATTGCTGCTGTTGTGTGTGTGATCAGCTGCTGGGAGCTCAACCTGCTGATCACCATCTCTGGCCCTAATAAGATTCTGGATTCTAGGGCTGTTTGCCGGATATATCCTGGTTCCTGTGAGTTTCCTGTTACATGGTGATCTACAAGTGGCAATTTTGCATGGTGTATGAGTCCTCCAGTTGTGTTTTAATACCTTACCCCTTTTGCTTTACTCCCCTGTTCACATGCTGTCTCCCTTCATGTTTAAGTGCAGTGTGTGTGAGTTTTTGTTTAGTCTTGTCTGTTTGTTCGATTTTGGTTAATGGATTTCCAGCCCGCTCCCATGGTGAAGGAGAGTAGAAACAGGAGTCATGGTCACGCTAGGGGCTTAAACCTGGCTACAATCAAGCCTACCTTCGAGATAAGAGACAGCACAGGGGCCCCAGTCTTAGGGCCAGCCTAGTAGCCTGGTTCCATAGTTATATACCCCGTGATACATTGTCTCTGTACCTACAATGTTCTGCTCTCAGATTAGCCAGAAAAAAAAAAAACTGGTAACAGATTCCCTTTCATACATGCTGAATTTGAGAGTTTGAATTTACAATGCTGCTGTTTTCACTAGCTCTCGTGTATCAGCAGTGCTTAATTTCAATTTCAGGAAAAAAAGGATCTACTCTCCCTTGCGCTAGTCATCACTGATTTTAGAAACGTTTTATTTTTCTTCCAACTTCTATTGCAGCTTTTATGAGTTTTTTCCTTGCTCTCTAGTAGAATGTTACTGATTTAGTTAGTATCCAAAAAATGCATAAAGAGAACCATATAAAAAAATAAAGTAAGAAGATAAACAAATAGATAACACCAAAAAATTTCTCAAATACAAGAAAATCACTTGCTGTCCAAGACTTTTGTTAGCCCTCTATGATGTTCTCTAACCTAATTATGGCTCTCTAACTTTCTCCAATCTCCAACCCATTAGTCCTTCAAACTTTCTCGGTAAACTCATATTTTCCAAAAAGCTATTAACCTGGCTAAATTGGTACTGTAACAAAATATTCAGTTGACAATTTTAATGGTTGCTTATAATTTAGCTGACCTACCTCCATTCTACTGAAAGGAAATATGTCAGCAGGTTTTTGCTAGGTAAGCTGAAGACTGCAGGACATAGATGTAGACACACAGATTTCAAGGATGTGTGATTTATTACCTTGCAGTACTGTTTACCTACAGCAAAGGTTTTATCACCAGTGAGAAATATTTATTGGACAACACTAGTTTGACTACGACCCATCCCCATGCCCCCTCCCCTTCTGAGTAGCATCACTTTGTCTATAGACATTGTACATACAGAGCCTGTTGTGGGCGGGTTAACTTTCTGAGCTTTGCTGCATTTCAAAATCTAAAACTCTTATTTTGTCACGACTACTGCACCCAGTAATCTAAGTGATAAATCATTGGATTCTCGGTCTCTTTGCCTACATCATGCTGCTCTCAGATGGCTGACAGATTCCCTTTAATGGATCTTGCAAACAATTGTTTTATTTGATAGCATTTTGATTTGAACGTAAAAATTTTCAGTACAGAATAGAACTGTCCTTTATTGTCCAATTAGTTTAGCATCCATCCATTTAATATTAGGTGTTCTTTTTATTAAAAAGGTGATATTACTTTGTAGTAATTTTCCATTAAAGCCAATGTAACTGATTCCCAACTAATGAGCTCCTTCTCTTGATTCCTGCATAATAGATATGAGCTAATATTTTGAAATTCAAATTTGCCAACTCCCCCAAATTCACTTAAAAAATTTGATTCATGGTGACTTGATTTGCTGCTAATCCAAAGTACTCCTAACTGTCTCCAATTGCTCCAAAAAGATATGTATGATGCTCTGATTCTCCTTTCTCTCTCCCTATGAATTAAATATACAGTGCCTACAAGTAGTATTCAACCCCCTGCAGATTTAGCAGGTTTACACATTCGGAATCACATGTTTGGATTAATTATCTCTTTTTCCAGCCTTTTCTGACTAATTAAGACCCTCCCCAAACTTGTGAACAGCACTCATACATGGTCAACATGAGAAAGACAAAGGAGCATTCTAAGGCCATCAGAGACAAGATCGTGGAGGGTCACAAGGCTGGCAAGGGGTACAAAACCCTTTCCAAGGAGTTGGGCCTACCTGTCTCCACTGTTGGGAGCATCATCCGGAAGTGGAAGGCTTATGGAACTGCTGTTAGCCTTCCATGGCCTGGACAGCCTTTGAAATTTTCCTCCTGTGCCGAGGCCAGGCTTGTCCGAAGAGTCAAGGCTAACCCAAGGACAACAAGGAAGGAGCTCCGGGAAGATCTCATGGCAGTGGGGACATTGGTTTCAGTCAATACCAAAAGTAACATACTCCACCGCAATGGTCTCCGTTCCAGATGAGCCCGTAAGGTACCTTTACTTTCAAAGCGTCATGTCAAGGCTCGTCTACAGTTTGCTCATGATCACTTGGATGACTCTGAGACAGACTGGTTCAAGGTTCTCTGGTCTGATGAGACCAAGATCGAGATCTTTGGTGCCAACCACACACGTGACGTTTGGAGACTGGATGGCACTGCATACGACCCCAAGAATACCATCCCTACAGTCAAGCATGGTGGTGGCAGCATCATGCTGTGGGGCTGTTTCTCAGCCAAGGGGCCTGGCCATCTGGTCCGCATCCATGGGAAGATGGATAGCACGGCCTACCTGGAGATTTTGGCCAAGAACCTCCGCTCCTCCATCAAGGATCTTAAGATGGGTCGTCATTTCATCTTCCAACAAGACAACGACCCAAAGCACACAGCCAAGAAAACCAAGGCCTGGTTCAAGAGGGAAAAAATCAAGGTGTTGCAGTGGCCTAGTCAGTCTCCTGACCTTAACCCAATTGAAAACTTGTGGAAGGAGCTCAAGATTAAAGTCCACATGAGACACCCAAAGAACCTAGATAACTTGGAGAAGATCTGCATGGAGGAGTGGGCCAAGATAACTCCAGAGACCTGTGCCGGCCTGATCAGGTCTTATAAAAGACGATTATTAGCTGTTAGTGCAAACAAGGGTTATTCCACAAAATATTAAACCTAGGGGTTGAATAATAATTGACCCACACTTTTATGTTGAAAATTTATTAAAATTTAACTGAGCAACATAACTTGATGGTTTGTAAGATTTATGCATCTGTTAATAAATCCTGCTCTTGTTTGAAGTTTGAAGGCTCTAACTTATTTGCATCTTATCAAACCTGCTAAATCTGCAGGGGGTTGAATACTACTTGTAGGCACTGTATATTATTTTTCTTTCCATTCACTAATCTATTTCACTGCAGTGCTGTCGCACACTTTTTGTACAGTTTGTTCTATGTTTTACAGAATTCTCTTTGTTTTTATTGCTGACCTGTGAACTGTGACGTCCTCTCACTATCCAGATTCACTACACTGCATGTTCTTACTTTTGTCTTTAATCTACGATAGTGCCTCCTGATTGGTTGTGGTCTACCATGTCATGTAGGGTTCTGCTCTCCAAGCCCCGCCAGCTTTTATTTGATTTTTCATTGGCTGAAGAAATCTTCTGCAATGTGTAAAATGACTTTGCATCTCAAATTATTTAGTGAATTCCCAAACATTTGCACATATTCGATTTGCATCGAATTGATTTGCCCAACTCTACCGAATCAAGCACACAAAATGCCATTTTTGATTAGGGGGACAATGGAAAATCAAGAAAAATTAAAATTAACAGACAATATGTGACTGAACAAAAGAAGCATGTAAATGTAACGCTCGTCACTACCTTACCGGGTTGCATGAACGGAAGGGTAATCAGGAGAGCCGGGGTCTGGTAACAGAAGCTCACTTATAATCATAAGGGGTAAACAGAGACGTAGTCAGAGCACAATCCAAGGGTCACAATACCAGAAAAACACTTAGTAGTAAAAGGGAGCAAGCAAAGACGTAGTCAGATAATGGTCCGGGGTCCAAGACAGGAATGCACAACAGGAATAGGGAGCGGGCAGAGGGAAGTCTAATAACAGTCTGGGGTCAAAATACCAAAATCAGCATTCTAGCACACACACAAACTATGGCAACACAGCAGAGCCAGAGAATACAACTGGCAGAGTTCTCGGGGAGCATGCTCAATAAAGAAGCCTGAGCAATTACCTGGAAGATGGAACAGCTGAGTAACCAGCACCTCCCAGAACCAACCTGGACTCCTGTGTAGTAACAAAGCTACCAGTTCAGTATCAAGGGCGACGCCGCAGAGTATCTCCAAAGGCAAGATGCTCTGCACTAAGGAATAGACACACTGCCAGATCTGTAAGCGCCGCAGAGCATCTCCAGGTAAGTGAGATACTCTGCGCGGAGAATCGTGGCAATAATAGTATATATCATAGTATTAAGTGTATATTTTCTTAATGCAAGTATGTATGTATTTGAAACCTGAATTTCGTTGATCTTGCATCATTTGCAGTGAAGCCACAGGTGATTTGGAAAATTGTTGATGGAAAATAATAAATAATGCAATATATTTCTACACTGGGAAGGTGAGTATTATTCTAAATCTCCTAGATTTACTTACAATCTGCAGGTGGATATAGGAGCTCCAGTCAATAACGGCCTGACACAATCTCTTGGCTGTTCTGCCCCAGTTTGATGAGAAAGTCATAGTTACATGATACACATATAAGGGTTAAGCCTTTATTCTGAGACTCAATGATTCTTTTCATAAAGTCTCTACATCTTCTTCCTGAATAGCTATTATTAAATCATGGTAGCTGTAATTGTATATAGACAGTTTCTATATTCTTTCATATGATTTCCAATGAGAGCATCGTTTTACAAATTACCACTGAGACCTGGACATATTTTAATTAACCTGGAAATAGATTTCAAGTTAAATCAGTGCCAAAACTTGATTAATTGGAATTAGGGAGAGCAGTGTTAGACAGAAGAGATGATGAAATTAACTAGAACTGCTGCAAACCCCAAAAAACGGGATGCTAATAGATTTTATATGAAATCGCTGTAGGAATAAACGGTAAACACGGAATTTTCTAACTTTTCACAATAAAGAAAGATGATGATGATTATGGATAAATAGAATATCTTTAGCCTTCGGTCTGCTGCTGAACCCTGCTAGATATAGTTTTGTGCTACTTCCCTCTCTGGTTCAGTCTGTGCTTTGCTGCCCTTGTAATCATTGTTCCCTGTATTGATCTCAGCCTGATTTTCTGACGATTCTCCTGCCTGCTGTTTTTGTACCTTGTTGTCATCTTGGTTTTTGACCCAGTTCTCTGATTATTTTTCAGCTCCTGATTTGGCCTTCTTTTTGACCTCCTGGTTTTGACCCTTCCTGGTGACTATTCCCATCTCTGGACTGTAGCCCTTCCATAGGCAGTAATGCCTTGGACCACGTATTAAATCTAGATCCCTCTAGAGGGGTTAATGGGGGTCTTGGGATTGTGCACAGCAGGCGGCTTGTGCTTAGTCTGTCCAAGATAGCCATTTTGTGCCTGTGGCCTCAGATGGATGTCACAATCTATCTCTAGCAGACGCAGGTGGACCTGAGCCCGCTGGCTGCTTATAACTCCTTAAAGGGGTTTTCCACTACTCGGACAACATCTCAATCTGTATGTTTCCACCTTGTAAAATAACAACATTTATACTCCCTGCTGTAGCAACGGCGATGATGGTACAGCACAGGCAGTAAGTATATGATATTATTTTACAAGGGGGTAACATATTGATTGAGATGGGGTTGTCCAAATGGTGGAAAACCCCTTTCAAGGGAACTATCATAATAACCTGCAGATGGAGGGTTAATCTACAGGTTAATAGTGTTAGAAAGGTGCCCGACAACTGTAGTGACAGTGCGGCTCATGGGATGCTACACATTTTGGGGACATACCATCCCTTTCCTCAGGTGCACCTGAGAAAGGGGACGGTCCATCCTCGAAACTAGTAGTGCTTACTAAACATAGTGTATCTGTTAGAATAACTCCTGCATGCAGTGCCCGGTTCATCTCCCCTTTTTTATCTTTACTTATATTCTACAAGTTGTCAAGCATTGTTATGTGGTAAATCATTATAACAGATAATTCTGGTACATTATGTGCTGGTTTAGTGTGGAAATAATATCTATGGGAGCAATATAACAGATTGCTTGCGTCTCTTTTTTTTGTGCCTCTAACCAGCCCATTACATTATATTGCACCTATTACATACCACAAACTTCCCTCAAAAGGCACAATGTTTTGCATTTTTTTATTTTAGTTGCACAGTGATTTTTTTTTTTTTTCATTTATTTCAGCTGACACAGTATATAAATGCATTTGTTGCAGGGGATATTCATATTGTATAATAATTGTTTAGGGGTTACACCATGCATCATTTTGTCTACATAACCGGGCACCCAAGGCAAAAACCCTGGCACATATTTTAAAATGAGAAGGAATGAAGAGTGGACCCAGCACCACAATCAAATATGTTAAAATATCAAAAATGTATTGAGTATTTAAAATCCAATGGAACCAAAACATGAGAGAACACGCATAAGGGCATCTTACCCATTTTGGACAACCTTTGATTAAGGACTTGTTTTTACTGAGAAATGAAGGAAAGCGATCCAGCTGAGTGACCAGGTGATTTATTCAGTGCAATACAGACATGGCATGGTCGTGGTTAACGCGTTTCTGGCTTAACGCCCTTAATCATGGTTATGATTAAGGGCGTTAAGCCAGAAACGCGTTAACCACGACCATGCCATGTCTGTATTGCACTGAATAAATCACCTGGTCACTCAGCTGGATCGCTTTCCTTCATTTCTCATTGCTGCAGCCGGGGCAGGGCCGGATCCGAGTCTGAGGTGTGGTGAGGTCAGACGTGGGTGAGCTGGATTCCTTTACAAACTTGTTTTTACTTATTGTCCAAAACGCGTAAGGTGCCCCTATGCGTGTTCTCTCGTGTTTTGGATCCATTGGATTTTAAATACCCAATACATTTTTGATATTTTAACATACTGGATTGTGTTGCTGGGTCCACTCTTTACTCCTTCTCAGCTATATACCAGCCTGGCCGGCCTGAAGGACTACGAGCACCTGCAAGTCCTGGAGCGCAATTGCCTATGGAAGCTGAAGTCTGGTTTTCTTTTTTCTTACATATTTTAGAATGACACTTAAATTACAGTTAATTTTTATTTCTTCCAACATTGAGGTTTCATATTTGTAAGAGACCCTCAACTAGGAAAAGGAGTGGGGGAAAACATGTGCTTGATAGTTCTATGAATGGATAATGGAGCTTTTTATTCCAAATATGTTCTTCCCTCCGGTCAGAAGAAACCAACATTTTCCTGAAGGAAAATTATATTCTATATGATGTCATTTTAGCTTTGTCTATAGATTATAAAGTGCTTTTTATACAAGTGTTTATTCTTTAAAAGGTAAAAGAATTGCTGGAAACTTCCTAATCTCATAGTTTGAAACTGGTGCAAACTGAACATAGTATACATTATCAAAAATAGCAGTTGCACTCAAGTAGAGAAAGGAGAAAAGAACAAGAGATGTATATGGTGAACATTGGAATGTGGATATGCATTACTGCAAAGAAAACATGAATTCTTTTTTTTTTGTGTGTCTGTCTCTACTAAAGCACATTTTTCTGTGTTTCACTCTCTTAGGCTCATCCTGTCCTTATATCTCTCTCTGTATCTGTCTCTATTTTTTGTCTTTTTTTTTCTGTCTCTCATTCTCCCACTCACATTATTTTGGGGGGTTTTGTCTCAGAAACTTCTCTCATGACTTGAATAATCAATGAAAAAGGGATCAGAAGGCAGAACCAAGAAGCCACCGGAGAGAGATGAAACTAAAGAAGAACAGAGACCCAAACAGAGACAGAGACTTTTTAGCAAGTGTTTATCTCATGCCAAGTACACACACTCTACCCAATGGATCAGGTATATGCAGATGTTATAACAACTTTACATTTTTGCCTCATTTCTTTTAGTTATTGAAGCACATACCATCATGCGTTTCCTCTTCAAAGTACCAGCCAAACTTTGTTACTCACAAAACACAGACACAGCACCAATTTTTAGTTTTTATTAAATGATTCTTATACTTTATCATCCTATGCCCATAGAAGCATTCTTCAGAAAAATAATGAGCCAGGTAAAATGCCTGAATTGGCACATCTAATGTGATGTGCCAATTTGGGGGAGACTGCAGGCTAGAATTTTCAGGCTAGGCGGGCCCAATAACCAAGTCTCTTCCCACCATGATAATATCAACCCCGAGCTGTCAGCTTTAACTTGGCTGATTATAAAAAAAAAAAAAAACAGGGAGAACCCCACAGATTTTTAAAAAATAATTTATTTACATAATTTTAAAACACAGCATGGGAACCCCTCTAATTTTGAAAACCAGTCAAGGTAAAGCAAACTACTGGGGCTGCAGCCAGTAGCTGTCTGTTTTATCCTCATTGGTTATCAAAAATAGGGCTGGAGACCACTTCATTTTTTTAATTATTATAATGTTTTTAAAGTGCTGTTCAAGCCAATCACAGCCTTGCGAATACGTGACATGGCTGTGATAGGGCTGTAAGTGCCCACACCGGAAAAGCTTGTTGATTGGCTGATCTTCAGGCTTTCAACAAGCTTTATTTGGATTAGAAACCTGAACAGCAACCAAATGTACAGGTAAAACTCTGTGTTCAGGTCTCATCGCTACTCAACAAATAAATGAAGAGATTTTGAAAATTTGTAAGTTACAGAGTCTCTTTAAAAGAAAATCTACAGAATCTGATGAGCTAACTGAAAGTGATGTAAATAAGAGCTGTGATAAATCCATCTCACTGTCCTAATGACACTAATTCTTCTATTATAGTGCCCTAAACACCAGATGCAGCGCCAGAAAATGTAATTGACTAAATTGAATGTGCTCAGGAAGGGGGGAAGCTGTTTCAGAGTGTTCATCAGATATCAAGCTGTGGGGTGAAAGTACTACAAAAGAAATGCAAGAATATTGTATTGCAAAAGAAACTTTTTTTTTTTCTAAAACTTTGAGGCAGACTGCTTTAATTCTTCTTCTGCTATCTTAAGTATTTTAAAGGGAACCTGTTAGGTCCAATATGCACCCAAAACCACGTGGGAATGTCCCTCTGGTGGCCGTTGCCGGATCCCGTGCTCTGGGTCCCTTTTGTTAATGGGGGGTATTTACAGGGGAGATAATATTTTTTGTCATGTGATGCCACCTGTGGGTTGCGATTAGAGATGGAGAAATGCCGCTGCTTAATGTAGGGACTCCCAGAGCTGGTGGTAGTAGCAGCTGTCATGGTAGGCTCTCCGCAGGTAGGGCTGTGCCTGGGAGATGTAGAGGGGCAATAATGGAGACAACACCAGGATGTCTTTAATAGTCTCTACTAGAGATGAGCGAACCGGTCGCGGTTCGGCTCGAGGTCGGTTCGCCGAACAGACGTCCCGTTCGAGTTCGGCTCGTCGAACGTTCAACGAACCGAACTCGAACTGCATAGGAAACAATGGCAGGCAATCACAAACACATAAAAACACCTAGAAAACACCCTCAAAGGTGTCCAAAAGGTGACAAACAACTCACAACACAACACAAACACATGGGAAAGTGACAAGGACATATACTCATGCGAAAACAAAAGAGCTGGACAAGGAAAAATAGGAGGACACACAGATATAGGCATGGCACACCCTTCTAAAATCATGTAAAACACCGCAAGGTGACTCCAAGCGGAGTCTCCCTTTTTTTTTCCAAAAATTGGGCCCCACACACACCCACCCATTCAGTGGCAGCACTTGTACCCTAGTTGCAAACAGGATGTTTTGATTTGCATCAAGCACATTCAAAAATACGCTATTCTTAACCGTCCCCAAGATGACACCGGGGTAGGTAGCAAAGTCTTTCCTGATCCCAGCTCTGTTCATCTTGGCTTCTTTTAAAAACAATGTAAGCAAGGGTTACTCCAAGCGGAGTCTTCCTTTTTTCCAAAAATTGGGCCCCACACACACCCACCCCTTCAGTGGCAGCAGTTGTGCCCCAGTTGTACACTTCACAGCTAGATTTGCATCAAGCACATTCAAAAATACGCTATTCTTAAACGTCCCCAGGATGACACCAGCGTAGGTAGCAAAGTCTTTGCTGAACCATGACTTGTTCATCTTGGCTTCTTTTAAAAACAATGTAAGCAAGGGTTACTCCAAGCGGAGCCTCCCTTTTTTCCAAAAATTGTGCCCCACACACACCCACCCATTCAGTGGCAGCAGTTGTGCCCTAGTTGTACACTTCACAGCTAGATTTGCATCAAGCACATTCAAAAATACGCTATTCTTAACCGTCCCCAGGATGACATCGGGGTAGGTAGCAAAGTCTTTCCTGATCCCAGCTCTGTTCATCTTGGCTTCTTTTAAAAACAATGTAAGCAAGGGTTACTCCAAGCGGAGTCTTCCTTTTTTCCAAAAATTGGGCCCCACACACACACACCCCTTCAGTGGCAGCACTTGTGCCCCAGTTGTACAATTCACAGCTAGATTTGCATCAAGCACATTCAAAAATACGCTATTCTTAACCGTCCCCAGGATGACACCGGGGTAGGTAGCAAAGTCTTTGCTGAACCATGACTTGTTCATCTTGGCTTCTTTTAAAAACAATGTAAGCAAGGGTTACTCCAAGCGGAGCCTCCCTTTTTTCCAAAAATTGTGCCCCACACACACCGACCCATTCAATGGCAGCACTTGTGCCCTAGTTGTACACTTCACAGCTAGATTTGCATCAAGCACATTCAAAAATACGCTATTCTTAACCGTCCCCAGGATGACATCGGGGTAGGTAGCAAAGTCTTTCCTGATCCCAGCTCTGTTCATCTTGGCTTCTTTTAAAAACAATGTAAGCAAGGGTTACTCCAAGCGGAGTCTTCCTTTTTTCCAAAAATTGGGCCCCACACACACACACCCCTTCAGTGGCAGCACTTGTGCCCCAGTTGTACAATTCACAGCTAGATTTGCATCAAGCACATTCAAAAATACGCTATTCTTAACCGTCCCCAGGATGACACCGGGGTAGGTAGCAAAGTCTTTGCTGAACCATGACTTGTTCATCTTGGCTTCTTTTAAAAACAATGTAAGCAAGGGTTACTCCAAGCAGAGCCTCCCTTTTTTCCAAAAATTGTGCACCACACACACCCACCCATTCAGTGGCAGCACTTGTGCCCTAGTTGTACACTTCACAGCTAGATTTGCATCAAGCACATTCAAAAATACGCTATTCTTAACCGTCCCCAGGATGACACCGGGGTAGGTAGCAAAGTCTTTCCTGATCCCAGCTCTGTTCATCTTGGATCATTTTTAAAAAACACAGCAAGCAAGGGTTACTCCAAGCGGAGTCTCCCTTTTTTTCCAAAAATTGGGCCCCACACAGACACCTTATCAGTGGCAGCACTTGTGCCCTAGTTGCAAACAGGATGTTTTGATTTGCATCAAGCACATTCCAAATCCACAAGCATTTACTCTCCCTAGGATGACACAGGGGTAGTAAATTCCTTCTGGATCCATGACTTGTTCATTTTGATGAACGTCAGTCTGTCCACATTGTCACTGGACAGACGCGTGCGCTTATCTGTCAGCACACACCCAGCAGCACTGAAGACACGTTCAGAGACAACGCTGGCAGCTGGACACGACAAAATCTCCAAGGCGTAACTGGAGAGCTCTGGCCATTTTTCTAGATTTGAAGCCCAAAAGGAGCAAGGCTCCATTTGCAAAGTCATGGCATCGATGTTCATTTGGAGATACTCCTGTATCATCCTCTCCAGCCGTTGACTATGTGTCAGACTTGTTGTCTCTGGTGGCCTTGCAAAGGACGGTCTAAAAAAATTATGAAAAGATTCCATAAAATTGCTGTTACCAGCACCAGATACGGTCCTACTGGTACGGGTAGACTGTTGAAGATGACGAGACCGTCCCATGTTTGTCAAGTTACAACTGGGAGATTCCCTCCCTGCACCTGCACGGTTGTTTGGTGGAAAAGCCAAGCTAAGATCGAGTAACAGCTTCTGCTGATACTCCTGCATACGTGCGTCCCTTTCTATGGCTGGAATTATGTCACAAAAATTAGACTTGTACCGGGGATCTAATAGTGTGGCAAGCCAGTAGTCATCATCACTTCTAATTTTGACAATACGAGGGTCATGTTGGAGGTAGTGCAACAAGAAGGCACTCATGTGTCTTGCGCAGCCATGCGGACCAAGTCCACGCTGTGTTTGTGGCATAGAGGTGCTAACCATTCTTTCTTCCTCTGACATCTCCCCCCAACCTCTTTCAACAGAAATTTGACCAAGGTCTCCCTCATCTGCTGAGTCTTCCATGTCCATGGACAGTTCGTCCTCCATTTCTTCATGTTCTCCTGCACCTTCCTCAACATTTAGCCTGCTACTATGCGCCCTTGTTGATCCCTGTCCCCCATGGTCCCATGCCTGCTGCGTTGGTGATGATGAACGTCTGGACCTTGGTGATGTTGTTGTCCCTTGCGCATATGAATCCTCCTGTAGTTCCTCCCCTTCCTGTTGTCCCACCCCCTGACTCCGAATAGTGTTTAGCGTGTGCTCCAGCATGTAAATGACTGGAATTGTCATGCTGATAATGGCATTGTCAGCGCTAAACATATTCGTCGCCATGTCAAAACTGTGCAGAAGGGTGCATAGGTCCTTGATCTGAGACCACTCCATAAGGGTGATCTGCCCCACCTCTGCATCTCGTTGGCCCAGGCTATACGTCATGACGTATTGCACCAGGGCTCGGCGGTGCTGCCACAGTCGCTGTAACATGTGGAGAGTTGAATTCCAGCGTGTCGCCACATCGCATTTCAGGCGATGAACCGGCAGGCCGAAAGACTTCTGGAGCGATGCAAGTCGCTCAGCTGCGGCGCTTGAACGGCGGAAGTGAGCAGACAGTTTTCGTGCCCTGTTCAGAAGGCCATCTAGGCCGGGATAGTGTGTTAAAAATTGCTGGACGACAAGGTTCAACACGTGAGCCATACAAGGTACGTGTGTCACCTTGCCCAGGCGAAGGGCCGCACCCAGGTTTGCAGCATTGTCGCACACGGCCTTACCAGGCTGCAGGTTGAGTGGAGACAACCATTTATTAAACTCGGACCGCAGAGCTGACCACAACTCCTCAGCTGTGTGACTCTTATTCCCAAGACATGTCAAGCTAAAGACCGCCTGATGCCGTTGCGCTCTGCTGCCAGCATAGTAATGAGGGGTGCGTGATTCCTTCTGCGCAGTGAGAACGCTGGTGGCCTGACCAGGCAGGCTTGGGGCAGAGGTGGAGGACCCAGATGAGGTGGAGGAGGCAGAAGCAGTGGCGGAACTTGGACAGACAGAGGATTGCCACACAAGTCGTGGGGACGGCAAGACTTGTGCAGCAGACCCTTCACCATCTATCACCATAGTTACCCAGTTCCCAGTCAGCGACATGTAATGTCCCTGTCCATGCTTACTGGTCCAAGTATCGGTGGTGAAATGCACCCGTTCACACACAGAGTTTCTCAAGGAAGCGGTGATGTTTTGTGTGACATGCTTGTGTAGCGCGGGCACACCTTTCTTAGAGAAGTAGTGGCGACTAGGCATCTGGTACTGGGGCACAGCGACAGACATAAGGTCTCTAAAATCCTGTGTGTCCACTAGGCGGAAAGGCAGCATTTCGGTAGCCAAGAGCTTACAGACGGATAGAGTCAACCTCTTAGCTTTGTCATGGGTCGCAGGAAATGGCCTTTTATTTGACCACATCTGAGGGACAGAGATCTGGCTGCTGTGTGTAGACGGTGTTGAGTAGGGTGTCCCTGGAAAAATGCAGGTTTGTGAGGAAAGTGCAGGCGGAGACATGATGTTGCCTTCATCCAACGTTGGTGCTATCGATGTCTGAGAGAGCTGTACACACTCACTTGTTTCCCCTTCCAAACCAACTGACGACCTACCAAGCAAAATGCCTGTTGCGGTTACAGTGGTGGAAGTTGTGCGTGGAAAAACAGGTGTGACAGCTGTCTCCACAGTCCTAGAAGATGAAGAGCGCGCGGATGCACTGGAAGGGGCAGGCGTTGGATGGTTTGCTCCGCTAGGCCGCATTGCAGCACGGTGAGCTTCCCACCGGGACATATGATATTTATTCATGTGACGATTCATGGAAGAAGTTGTCAAACTGCTGAGGTTTTGACCTCTACTAAGAAAACCATGACAAATTTTACAGATCACATAATTTGGGCGATCTTTTGCTATGTCAAAAAAGGACCAGGCTAGGCAAGGCTTAGAGGGCATGCGACCTGTTGATCCACCCCGACTAGTGCTCAGAGGCAGAGTGGTGGCTGAGGATGCAGTTGTAGATGTGCTACCAGTACTCCGACTCTGTCCAGGAAGGCGCAAGGTAACTTCGTCATCAGTTGCATCCTCCTCCACCACCTCTGTTGACCTCCTCGAGTGCCTGACTGTGGGTTGACAGTAGGTGGGATCTAGAACTTCCTCATCAATTGTTGTGTTTGCACTCCCCTCCCCCTCAGACCGAGCCTCTTCTTGCCCTGACCGAATATTTAAGTTGTCATCCCAATCGGGTATCTGCGTCTCATCTTCATCAGTATGTTCCTCATTGTCTATAACCACAGGTGTTACAATTTGTGACAAAGGGTCAACATTATGCTCAGAAACTTGGTCCTCACGGCCTGAATCAGAGTCACAAAGGTTCTGGGCATCACTGCAGACCATTTCCTGTTCTGTACTCACTGTAGCTTGGGAGCAGACCTATGATTCCCAGGCTATAGTGTAACTGAACAGCTCTGCGGACTCAGCCATCTCAGTTCCACCATACTGTGCAGGGCTGATGGAGACTTCAGAGCTGGGAGAAAGCAAGTTTGATTGGGATGACAACTCAGAGGACTGGTGTTTTTTGGATGCGGTACTTGAAGTGGCTGAGAGGGCACTTGTTGGACCACTTGAGATCCATTCAAGCATTTTCCTTTTTTGGCCATTATCTACCTTTGTTCCTGTTGTTCGTGTCCGTAAAAAAGGGAGCACATCGGATTGTCCACGGTAAGTAGTAGACATCTTACTTTTGCTGGTAGATGGTCTATCTTCAGCAGATGATAATGGAGCTTTGCCACCTTCCCCACGGACAAACCCTTTTTTTCCTTTTCCACCACGCCTCTTCCCCTTTCCACCAGCATCTGTCATTTTGCCACTCATGTTGATTGCGACAAGATTGTGCACTGAAAATGTGGTAGTAAAAATTGAGAGGTGGTGTAGATTGCAGCGGTGGTCTAGCTTTATTAACAGCAGAATAATAAAGAATAAATATCCCTGACAATGCAACTACGGCCCTTAAACTGGCAGCATAAATTGCTAGTATAATGGCTTAGTAACTATCAGTTTGAGTGTGCAATGCAGGCAGACATGCTGCAAATATCTGTGCACTAGTGGGACTATACAGAAGTCCAATAGCCACGTTTAGGATGCCACTAGGTACACTCAGTCTTTGCTAGTATAATGGCTTAGTTATAATGAGTTGGAGTGTGCAATGCAGGCAGAGGTGCTGCAAATATCTGTGCACTAGTGGGACTATACAGAAGTCCAATAGCCACGTTTAGGATGACACTAGGTACACTCAGTGTTTGCTAGTATAATGGCTTAGTAACTATCAGTTTGAGTGTGCAATGCAGGCAGACGTGCTGCAAATATCTTTGCCCTACTGGGACTATACAGAAGTCCAACAGCCACGTTTAGGATGACACTAAGTTCACTCAGTGTTTGCTAGTATAATGGCTTAGTAACTATCAGTTTGAGTGTGCAATGCAGGCAGACTTGCTGCAAATATCTGTGCACTACTGGGACTATACAGAAGTCCAACAGCCATGTTTAGGATGACACTAGGTACACTGAGTGTTTGCTAGTATAATGGCTTAGTTATAATGAGTTGGAGTGTGCAGAGGACAGGAGGGTACAGTGCCAGGATTGTGGGGCTCTGGGTAGAGGAATGGAAGCCTTCCTTTCTATTCCCTCCTAATGGGGAAATGCAGCGAGGAAATCCCTGACCTTAGCTACACAGACGCTGTCTCTGTTTTCAGGACCTGTCACCTATGGCTCTGACCCTGCCGGTACGAGCCCTTAAAAGGACTGATAGAAAGTGCTATCCCTAAGCTGTCCAGCGCTGTGTATGGAGCGCATACAGCAGTATCGGCGATAGGACAAAGGACGGAGCTGCGCCAGTGATGTCTGACACCAAGGACGCAGAAGAGATAATGGCGTCCGGACGGGCAGATACTCGTTTTTATAATGCAGGGACATGTGACATGGACATCCTATCACACATGCCGTTGCTTCTCTGGCTAAAAGTCCAGTTAGCTGTGTGTGTGTCTGGGATTGGCTGACATGCTGGCCCTCCCCACTACACGCGCGCGCTTAGGGAAGGAAGACAAGAAAAAAAAAAAAAAATGGCCATTATCCATACAGCAGTGATCTGAAGGCGCTGTTCCCGCACACTATACACTGAAATTTCACAATAGTGTGAGTCACAGAGTGACTTACACTATTACAGCGGAAAGCCAGCTAGGAATTAGCTGTTTTTTTGCTGCTAGAACCGTTCTCGAACGTTTCTAGAACTATCGAGCTTTTGCAAAAAGCTCGAGTTCTATTTCGATCTAGAACAGGCCCCAAAATCACTCGAGCCTAGAACTGGAGAACCTCGAACCGCGAACCGCGCTCAACTCTAGTCTCTACCCACTGGTGACGCAGGGGTTGCTTGTTAGATCCCCGGAGGACCAGTGCCAATGTAATGATCCAGGTTGCTCTGTCCCCAGCACTCTTTGTAGATTGAGTCCCCATAGCGTGGAGCATTTGGGGACCCCGACTGTCCTTTTTGGGGTACAGTCTCCTTCTCCATACGGTGGACAGTGTGGACCCTGCGAGGAGGTAAGTGTCCAAACCCCGATCTTAGTTTACTGCTGATGCCCCCGGATTATTTGGTTCGGTGAAGTCCGTGAAGGTGTCCTCACCTGGCAGGTATTTGCCAAACAGTCTAAAACTTGCGCTTGACCTAGGGCCCTGTGCCCCGTGCGTGTTCCGGTCTCAGCGGTATCTCGGGACCCGTCCTGGCGACCTCTCTCCTGTGCCCCCGGGGTCACCGTTGCACGAACCCAGCTCAGGCACATCCGCACACCTCTCCTGTGTGCTACCCGGCTCTCTCCTCACAACTGACTGACTGACCCCTCCCTCCAGGCTGGCTATATCCAGGGACTCATTCCCATGGCAACCATCCCCTTACGTGGTTAACCCTCTATGCCCAGTGTGGAGAGGAGAACTAGGATTTAGATTGTGTATTGGTGGAAAAGACACTGATACTCCAGGTCCCAGGGGGTAGGTCCTGCATTCCCAAGAGGATGCAGTTCCCTGTAGTACCCTGAGGGTCTCAGGGGTGCTACAGATTGCTTGTTAATCACTGTGCTGCCTATCCATTAGTGACAGTGTGATATTAGTGGAAATGAGAGTGAAGGCCCTGTCACACACAGAGATAAATCTTTGGCAGATCTGTGGTTGCAGTGAAATCATGGACATATTGTTCCATTTGTACACAGCTTCAAACCTGGCACTGATTGGCTACAATTTCACTGCAACCACAGATCTGCCGCAGATTTATCTCTGTGTGTGACAGGGCCTTAAGAGTATCAATATGTAATAAATGTCCCAGATGGCACAACCCCTTCAATAGGGTTTCCAACCAAATACATTTTGCACTAAGCAATTTCCATTACTCTAATAGAAACAACACATATACTTTTCTACTCAGTGGTAAACAAGTAAAAAGAAACAGAGAATGTATTGGCCTTATTTATAGTCTTCAGCAGAATGACAGCAAAAGGGCCCCTAATATATATTAGCTAGCCTATAAATGGGGAGAAATGGTTATTTTCTGTGGATCACAGTACTATGCAACTAGTACGTCATCATGGCATTGTATTTTATCACTTTGGGATTATTTTTTGAAAACTGTGGGTTAAGATAATTTACATACATTATGTTAATAGTTTTTATGTGTATCTTATGGCACAAATGCTAATTTGTATGAAATAGCTTAATGGGTGTTTATGCAGTTTAAACTAACAATGAGCAGGCACTGATGAGGAGTTCCAGAGGGCAGGGTTGGTTAGATGTACCGGAGAGCGAGATTATTCTATTTAACTGTATTGCTGTGTAATTTAAGGACTTTTTAAGATGGATTCTGAATAGAAATGAGCAGATCAGTCAAAATTCTTATTTGCCTGTTCACACGGTCTCTTTTGGGAAATTTGATTTGAAGATCAGCTATTTTCTGCATATTTAATTACCCCTTTTATGGTGTGATGTAGAAAATAAGAAAATGCTTACACTCGTCTTACTGCTAACCTCTTTGGCTACTCCACTGATCACCGTCATCTGTCTCGTCCTCGCCGGATCTGCAAATGATTGCCACTGCTCATGGTCAAATTGCCGGGGCCTTTTGTGCTGGCTGGGACTTCTGGCTTTGAAGGAGCCTAGGAAGGTGCTTCAATTGTACATGCAAGATCACAGCTCATGCCATAACATCATGATGCTGTGTCCTTTCGCGTGTTGGTGCAGAAACCTCTTATGAGAAGTCCTGGCTACAAATCACCACACTTGAAAAAATGCTGCTTTTACCCCTATAAGTGACTACTTTTTCATCAGTTTCATTACAAATAAAACTTACTGTTGATAAAACTAGCCATGTTCAATTTTTCTAAAAGGTTGCAGTTTCCCATACTTACAGACTTTTGACACTACAAAGCTTGTTATATTTTCTATTAGCTTTTTGGAGGGACTTGTCTCACACTCAGTCATCTAGCTTTGCTTTACACTGATTGTAGATGAGTTTCTGGTTTGGCTATCCCTGGTCATGATGTAAGGCATTTTTTTGGTTAGATGTTTAACCACTTCACAACTTTTGACATACAAATACATCAAAGGTATCTCCCTGCCTTTGATGCTGGCTCAAACACTGAGCCCACATCTTTCCCGGAATATGACAGCTAATTTAATCTGCCATCAAGCGCCTCTAACAGTCATAGAGTGGTTTGGAGATCCGCACATGGCTGTCAACCAGATAAATCCTGCTGTCAATCTGTGACAACGGGATTTAACATGCACCAACAGGGAGCGCATCATTCTCCGCTCCCATTGTCGCACCGATGACATGATTGTGGGGTGTTGACGGGTTGTCATGACAGCCAGGGGTCAGTCAATCACCCCTTTGTTTTTAATGACGATCCTCCTGTAAATGCTGGCTTTGAGCTGGCGTTCATAGCAGATTGTGATTGGAGCTATACAAAGCAGGTATTCGGGTTTTTCTCAAATGAACACAGACTAAACCCAAATTAAACCATCTTATCATTTCTCAGGGAAAACTATAATCAGAAAAATGTAACTATATAGTGAAGCAATGACAGTTGTGCTTTTATTTCTTAGCCATATATCTCATACTTAAAATAAGTGTCTATTCAGGAGTTCAAAATGATGCATCGATCAGTATCCACTGCATATATTTCCTGCTCCTTAGTTTTCACATCTGTTGCTGCTTGCCTGTAGCTGTTCTCAGCTCCTTTGGGGAAGAGCTGCCATCTGTGACCACAGCATAGTTACAGAGTCTACAGGGGAGCATGTGTCAGTCTCAACTTGTGTCATGATTGGTTGTCTATTTATCTGTCTGTCCCTGCCTTGCATATATGCCTGCCTATCACAATCTCACTGAAAAGATGGTAATAATTGCAAGCTTTCGAGACTACTCAGGTCTCTTCATCAGGCATGATATAACACAAAATCTGAAGAGTCACATATTTATACACAACAGGACTTAGAATAGTGCAGTAAAAAAAAACACAAAAAAAAAACCAAGTTATATGAAACAGAACTATCACTATGGCAGGGGGGCAAACTGTTGTGGCCATAAATACTGCTGCAGTTCAGTGTGAAAGTTTTATTGTCCTCTGATAAGGGTCTGGTCCAGGCTGTGACACGCTCGGATGGTCAGAGGAGCACATCTTTTAACTGATGTAAAAAGACATGAATCCATGAGACACATTCATTCCTTCTCTGAATGTGTCAAAGGTCATCATAAGTTTGTACTCCCAGAGTCTCCTATCTCTCTGGGACTTGAAGTTTCCTTTCAATACCAGCAATTTCATGTCCATGATGCTATGGTCTGAATTACAAAAATGTTTGGCCACAGGTAGATCCATCCTTTTTTCTCTAATTGTGTGGTGGTGAGAATTCATCCTTGTCCTGAGCTGTTGTCCGGTCTCCCCTACATACAGACCGGGCATCTTTAACCGGGCATCTTTTTGCAGTAATGGTTGTAGTTTCCGTGCAGCTCCTCTAAACACCTCCAGATGTGGATTGTAGGTGACTACAAGAGGGACCCGGTTGTTTTCTTCTTTAGTTTTATAATGTAGAATATGGTTTCTTGATATTCTGGTGGCTCTTATAATCTGGTTTTCAATTGTTCTTGGGTGGTAGCCTTGATTCAGAAAGGTTTTTCTGAGGCCCTCAAGGTGATTGTCTCTATCTGTACTGTTGGAACATATCCGATTGTACCTGATAGCCTGGCTGTATACAATAGAGTTTTTTATGTGTTTTGGATGAAAACTGTGCCATTTCAGGTATGTTGGACGGTCAATTGGCTTCTTGTACAGGGATGTCTGTATTTCATTGTTCCGTAGTTTAATGATGGTGTCCAAGAAGTTGATTTCCGTGCAGGAGTAGTTGAGTGTTAGGTTGATGGTGGGATGAAACTGATTAAATTGTTCATGGAAGGTCTTCAGCTGCTGCTCAGACTCTGTCCAGATAATTAAGATATCATCAATGTAACGGTAGTAGGCCAGAGGCCTGATAGGACAAGAGGATAAAAAGTCACTCTCAAGCTTGGCCATGAAAAGATTTGCATATTGTGGTGCCATTTTGCTTCCCATTGCAGTCCCAGTCTCCTGTAGATATATGTCATTGTCAAATGCAAAGTAATTATGGGTGAGGATGAATTTTGTAAGCTTCACCACAGAATTGGCATCAGTTCCTGTATTTTCCAGGAAAATTTTGCAAGCATTTAATCCATCCTGGTGTGGAATATTCGAGTACAAGGATTCCACATCCATGGTAGCAAGGATGGTTCCCTCTGGAAGTCTGGAAGAGGACCTATTTCTGATAGTTTTTTCAATAGGTCAGTAGTGTCCTGGATGTAGCTGGTTGTATCCCTTACCAAGGGTGTAAGGATACCCTCTACCCATCCAGAGACTTGTTCAGTGAGGGTGCCCACACATGAAATGATGGGTCTTCCTGGGTTTCCAGATTTGTGAATTTTGGGAAGCATGTAGAATGTGCCTATTCTTGGACTCACCGGTATCAGTTCATCAGTTCTTATGGATATGTCAGGCAGACAAGAGGCCAACTTGTTAAGTTCCTTGTAATAGTCCTGTGTAGGGTCAGACTCCAATTTCTTATAGTAGTGTGTGTCCATCAGTTGTCTGTGTGCTTCCTTCATGTAGTCTGATTTGTTCATCATGACTATTGCACCCCCCTTGTTTTTTTTTTATCTCTACTGGCTAACACGGTACAAAGATATATTTTACTTGTATCAAAATGGAGGATACCAGAATGTACCGTATCTTTATGGAACTAAAGACACTTCTGAAGAAACGCGCACAACTGGACAGCGACATATTTTTCTTATCCAAATGCAAAAAGGAGAATCTGATCCCCAAAGGACTCTGGATTACAAACCCAATTCTACATACCTACAATACCCATTATGCACAAAACCTTTGTCACAGGACTTCTGAGAGACTAAGGAACCACCTTTTGCATGTCTTCTACAGCATCAAGAGTAAAATCCAGAGGGAATTTGAAACACAAAGGAAGACACTTCCAGAAAGCACAGAACAAGAAGTACAACAATACTACTACAGACTACGAACCCTTCTGATCCACAACAAGGAAAAGAAGCTACATAGACTGCGCCTCAATTCAGGACTTAATACAAACAGGTGGAGAACAAAGCCAAAACCTGACAACTTGGACAACCACTCCATTCAAAACACAAAAGCATCTAACTGTGTTATCAATCTCTCGGATTACAAACCAAACAAAATGGAACTTGCTGTGCTTTCTAGGGGACTCTCATTTGGTCCTACTAAAGCTCTAGACAAAATTGAACTCTGCAGCGACATGGAAGATTACTTCAGGAGGCTACGTCTGAGGGAATATTTTAGCGATGCAGATGTTTCAGAATCCACCCAGACTGAAGGAAGAGGGATCTTGACAACCAGGAAAAGATCAGATTGGACACCTCCACCAGGACGCAACCCTCATCTGGATAACTATATAGACACTTTCAGACATTTGGTAAAATCCACTTTCCTAGACACACACAGGAGGCAACCATCCAACATCAGTGCCCAGGAGAGAAGGGCCATAAAATCTTTGAAAACCAACAAAGAAATCCATGAATCCATGAGACACATTCAGAGAAGGAATGAATGTGTCTCATGGATTCATGTCTTTTTACATCAGTTAAAAGATGTGCTCCTCTGACCATCCGAGCGTGTCACAGCCCGGGCCAGACCCTTATCAGAGGACAATAAAACTTTCACACTGAACTGCCTATTGGAAGTAGCGATCCTAAAAGTCACAAGTGGATTTTCAACAATCCTTTGCAATATGACTCAGGATATATAAGCCAGATCAGAATCCCAATTTGCAGACACGGTGTTTCGGGGTGCTTGCCCCTCGTCAGTGCAAAGTATGGGGGTGTCTGATCTAGCTCATGAGAAAGCTATGTGGGGACCACGGGGGAACACTATTCTCCTTAAGGTAAGGGGACTTATAGCTGCCACGCCCCTCTAGGAAATATTCAAATTGGCGCTGTGGCGCTGTGGCGCTGTGCTAGAGTTTGTCTCCTTTACTGGAGAGACAATTTGAATATTTCCTAGAGGGGCGTGGCAGCTATAAGTCCCCTTACCTGGCAGCCAGACTGGCTTGCAAAGTCTCCTTAAGGAGAATAGTGTTCCCCCGTGGTCCACACTGAACTGCAGCAGTATTTATGGCCACAACAGTTTGCCCCCCCTGCCATAGAGATAGTTCTGTTTCATATAACTTGGTTTTTTTTGTTTGTTTGGTTTTTTTTTGTTTTTTTTTACTGCACTATTCTAAGTCCTGCTGTGTATAAATATGTGACTCTTCAGATTTTGTGTTATACCATGCCTGATGAAGAGACCTGAGTAGTCTCGAAAGCTTGCAATTATTACCATCTTTTCAGTTAGCCATTAAAAGGTATCAACCACTGAGGACTCTGTTCTTTTAAACAATTTTTTTTATCTCTACTGGCTAACACGGTACAAAGATATATTTTACTTGTATCACAATCTCAGTAAGACGTTCATGCATATAGAGCTAATTTATCTACTGCAAATGCAAAAATTATTAAGACGTGCAGATTAATAAGCCATGATGTCACAAGGGTACTACATACCAGAGATTAATAAACCGTGATGTCACGAGGGTACCAGGACAGAAAGTAGTCCCCTCTATATCTTGTGTCAAGAGATTGTATCTGCTGGCTGTGCAGATTCCCTTTGATCTGATGCTGCAATGGTTAAGTAGGTTTTCTGGTCTCCTAACTCTGAATGAAAATCTGATTATCAGTTGTTTTGACTTTGTGAGGGTAGCCTGGGCTATAGGTTGTTTGATCAAATGTAATAAGATTATCTGTGTATGTAAATAATCCATATATAAATGTAATTGCATAAATAGCTGTGCCTATATAACAATTACAATAGGTTATAACCTAGTTCATAGACCAGATGTATGTTCAGGAAAGGGTTAACCAACAAGATGATGAAGCCAAGGTACAAATGAACGAACTATGAACAAGGGAGATATTCATTAAGTTAGTTGGGAGTCTTATCAGTAAAATTCACAGTAGAAGGAATGTAATATATGTAGGATGAGGCAGGTGATCCCATACTCCCATGCATCACTCCTACAGAATCTCATCTTCACTTACTGTCTTTAAAGTGTGAGAAAGGACTGTATCATCTGGGGTGATATATGATCTCATGCATTCTCCCAATGCTACCTATACGCACCCCCCCTAATTATTCTTTATCAGTATGTGTGAGCAAATGGAGAAGGTATGTAAATATGTTTCAAGGCTGAGATGATGTAATAATGTTCGATCAATTCAATACACGAGTTCAGACGCAAGCCTGGGCTCAACCAGAGAACCTGTCCTGTGTTCATTGATTATTGAGTCTCATAATATCTGTACAATAGCTAATTCAGACCCGTCCTTTGGATTTGCCCTGAACAAAGACTCCATTAGCAGTCTTACCCAAATTTCTCCCTTGACAAGTTCCCAATAACCTCTGCCATAAAAAGTCCCCTCTCAGCTCAGGGAGTTGCCAGTGATAGCTTTTCAACTGCTTTGTTCAGGAGTGAACTTGTCAGCTTTCGACCAAGAAGTTGTTTTAGGAACCATCCTCAAAAATTGCTGTTTGGAATTTGTGTGGTGTTTTCCTTTCTTTTAATTCCATTCCTGTAGTTTTGTGTTCCTTGTATGATTGCTGTTTGTTTTATCTCCTTTGTGTTGGTAGCCTAAAGTGGGACTAGTGTTCCCACTGCCTTATGTAATAGACAGGGTTGTGTTCAGGGAAAGGAAGGGATAGGAACATGATCGCCACATGGGTGAATTAACCCAATCAGGGAAGTTGGGGAGCTCAGGACTGCTTAGGATAACTGTCAGGGTTGTCCCTATCTAACCTTCCCTAGTGGCAGTGTATCCCTTCACCTGTCCCACTTTGTGCCAAACTTGGTGGAGTGCGACTACCAGGGGCCACCCTGGAGTTGTACCTGGTGCTTACCATCATACCAAGTCCATCCTTGTCATAAAAGGCTCTGGTGAAGACTGGGTAGGCCTTAGTTTCACACCTCTCAAGGTAAGCTGGGTTCTGGAAACAGTAGGTCTACTTTGCTCTTTCCCTTCCATCAGTGTACTGTGACACATGAGCGACACAAAAATGAATTCAAGACAATTTCTACATACATAAAAGATTAGTGACTGCTGGTAATGTAACTGTCTGGAGATATTGATGTCAAGTAGGTTGTGGTGACCTTGAGCTTAAATAGAAAAAATTGCTCTACATTTCAGATTTCAATCTTCATTTCTTTATACATTTTCACACTCCCTAGACACCCCATGAGAAGGAGGGCAATTTATGTAGCCATGATTAAATAAAATCACTTTTCATCTCATCAGAAATATCATAATGTTGTTGAATAGGAGTAAAAATTTACCACAATCACATCATAAGTGGTTATACAAATGGCAAGGTATGATATCCCAATGGGATGGACCGAACTAAACTCGGTGAAACCACTTGACCGGAATATTTTTGAAGAGGAAAAATAGTGAACTTTATCAAAGGGTTGCCCAAGTTACCAAGTTATCACCTATCTATGGAATGGAGCAATGGCTGTTCATGTGATCCAGGACGCTTTTTGATTTTTTTAATGGGATCATTGAGGATAACCGACTTCTCCTTGCTCCATTCGAAGAGGGTTCTTCAGAGCATAGGAAATCCAATTTATGTACCAACTTATGATAGAGAAGTCTAGATTACTTCAATAAGGAATAACACAAATTCATTACCTTAAGATAATAGGATTTTCATAATGACTCAAGGTGTTTGACCTTTCTATACAATATAAGCTTGTTGCCTATAGTTTTATAATTGACACGGTAGCTCCTGGTAAACTTGCATAATGGATGTAAACAGTTTTCAATTTAATTAATTTTTGCCGCAACAGAAGAGAAAATGATTTCATATTTATAACAGGGAAAGTATTTGAACTATGTTTTTTTATATTATTTTGTCTTCAGGCTTTTACTTCTCAATATCTGCTGCTTAACCTCTGAAGCAGTTCAGAATTAATGTGCACATTTTATTGATACGTTTCAGCAAATTTCCTCTGTGAATTGGTTGTTTATTTTTCTTAATAGTGTCATCAGAGTCGTGCTTCAACCCACTACAAAGGCTTGCTGCAGAAATTATCTCTTTTTTTACCATGGCTGTTAAAATAACTCTGGTAAATGAAGTGCAAGAAGGTTCTTAAAATGAATAGAAAAGTTAAACTACTCGTAGAATACATTGTGCACCTTGTTGATAAACAGCTATCTTAAAGAAAGCTTCTGAAAAAATGTAATACTGAGTGAGGAGGCGGCAGAGTAAGATGAGGATTGCTGGGAATGGAGACTTGGTTTGTAAATATTTTAATTGTTATATCAATTTTGAAGAAATGGAAAAATTCTTCTACCTTTATAAGCCCTTAAAGGGAAGGTGTTGTCAGAAAAAAAATTCAATAACTGAAAAACTGTAAAGTATTAATGTTTTAATCTCATATTTACATATTATTATTTCTTTTTAATTGAGCAAAATATAAAAAAAAATGTTTAAAAGTTTGATATTTTCCACTCTTAAACACTAGGGGGAGCAGCTGATCAAATCCTACAGTAGAACTACTGTAGAACTAGCTCACATTACAACTGCAGTAAAAGTGGGTGGAATCTGTTCTCCTGTGTGTGATGTCACAGCTCCGCCTGCCAATCTGGGTTGTTTCCAAAAGGGTAAGGGAAGATGAAGTTTAGGATCACAGTGCAGAGCCATTTTGTTAGTGATCGCAAAGTGATCCTAATGTTTAAAGTATCACCGAGGACTGCTGGCATAGTGCGCCAATGTATACTGCACTCCGCTGTATTCCATACTCCACTGTATTCCACGCTCCACTGTATTCCGCACCCCACTGCATTTTGCGCTCTGCTGTATACCACGTTCTTCTGTATACCGTGCTCCTCAGTATACTGCGCTACTCAGTATACTGCACTACTCAGTATCCCACACTCCTCAGTGTGGTGGAGTCACAAGTGTCTTAATTATGAAGAGATGTATATCACTTGATTAATGCGGTGCGTCTTAAAAGCGTTGCGTGCCTGGTTCCAAATTTTACTGTAGTTGGAGACTAGAGAAAGATTTAGGGTGTAGATAGCTCATGAAAAATTAGACAAGCTGATGTTGCTAAGCCTCATTCCGCACCATATTGGAGCTGGTCAAAACTAGCAAGAAAATAGCAAGTGTAACAACATTTTATCCCAATCTCGCATTGTACAAAAGTTTTGCAACTTTTTAAAAAATTTTACTCCAACTTTCTGGCATAAACACTTGAAGAATCGGGGCCTTTATCTTTACTTTACAGATGTTGTGGGAACATGATGTTGTGGCACTTTCTATTATAGAGGTATTACAGATTCAACTAGAGAGCCTTGCAAAAGTATTCACCTCCTTGGCATTTTGTGTGGTTTTCTACCTCACAACCTGGAATATCACAGTTTTTTTTCTTTAGGGTTTGCATTAATTCATGCAAAGAACATGACTATAACTGTGAACATTTGCTTTTCATTTTATTGTGAAGCAAACAACAAACAAGACAAAGTAACTGAAAATTTCAGTGCACATAACTATTCCCCCTTCCTAAAGTCAGTACTCTAGGAGGCCGATTTTTGCTGAAATTACAGCTGAAAGTCGCTTTGAATATCTCTTTATGAGCTTTCCACATCTTGGTACTTTTGCCCATTACTCAAGACAAAACTGTTCCAGCTCCTTCAAGTTGGATGGTTTCCTCTGGTGAACAGCAATCTTAAAGTCTGACCACAGGTTCTCAATTGGATTAAGTTCTGGACTTTGACTAGGCCACTACAAATACATTTACATGCTTCCCTTTAAACCACTCGAGTGTTGCTTTAGCAGTAGCTTTGGGTCATGGTCTTTTTGGAAGGTGAACCTCTGTCCCAATCTCAAATCAATGACAGACTGATACAGGTTTTACTTAAGAATATCCCTGTATTTCACATCATCCATCTCTCCTCAACTCGGATCATTTTTTCTGTCCCTACTGCCGAAAAACATCCCCCCAGCATGATTCTACCACCACTATGATTCACTGTAGGGATGATGTTTTTGTGGTGATGAATAGGGATGATTGGATTCTTCGATTATACGGCTTTGTGGATATTTTCCAAATACCTCGCCGCTATTCAACTGTTTGATGCACAATGTAAGTCTATGGGAAGCCCGAATAGTTCTGAATAGTTGTTATTTGGTTTTCGCATAGACTTACATTGCGCATCGAATATTCACGAATAGTCGAATAGCGGCGAGGTATTCGGAAAATATTTGTGAAGCTGAATAATCGAAGTATTCAATCATTCCTAGTGATGAGCTGTGTTGGTTTTGTTCCAGACACATAAGTTTCCTTGGTAGCCTAGAAGTTAAATTTTGGTGTCATCTAACTATAGCACATTCTTGCATACATTTGGGGAGTCTCCTACATATCTTCTGGCAAAATTAAAATGAGCCACTCTTCAATAAAGGTCAGCTTTATGGAATATATGGCTTATTGTGGTCATATGAACAGATACAGCTGATTGGTAACTCTGCAGCTCCTTCAAGGTTACCTTTGGTCTCTGTGCTGGCTCTCTGATTAATACCTTTAAGGTTACATGTTTCTCCGATGTCTTGGAAGAAAAAGGCTAGCTCTTTCCTCCTGTGTCTAACTGGAGAAAAACTTCTGTATCTGAACAAAAGGGGTAAAAAAAAATAATTAAATACCATGGAATTTTCAGTAAAAGTAAAATTTCTATTAAGTTCCAACATTTGAAATAAAAAAAAGATTTTGCCGGATAAACCTTTTAAAATGAACTTTACTATTCATAAACATTACAATAGTAAAATCGGTTTCACAAAACAAAATGTGACCTTTATTTTGCATGATAGTTTTAAGATAGCTTAAAGTGATCCGTGAGTCAGAAAGAATGGAAGGTCACATGCGCTTGACTTTCTAAAGCAGGTTCACAGCTCGGCAGCATTGCTACATTTTATATTTGTAATTATAATTATGCTTATTTATTGTATCTCTTCTGCCTGTGCGAAGAAGCACACAAATTATTGAAATGTTACGCTCAGAGTAACATATTTTTAAATAAATGTATAAATTACATTATAATGAAGTGACCTCATGATGTGTGACACTGAGCTGAATTCATTTCACCATATTTCAGGTTCTGTAGATTAATGAAACAATGTTTATCATATTGCCGCAAAAATAATAAACTTCTATAAATGTCAGGTAAGCAGCACCGTGTGCTGCAAGCAATAAGGATATTATTACACTTATTAAAGCCAAAAATTGCCGAGACTTTTTATTAAAGAGTTCCTTAATTGGGTTTTAATACAATTGCTGGAGCTCTGTATTTCAATGTAAGGTTGTTAAAAATGCTGCTATGATTATGCATATTGCAATGTCCTTCCTAAATTAGAACAGACCTTTCCTAAAACCACAAGTTATTACAAGTATAAATAAAGAAGCAAAGGAGCAAAACTGAATGAAAACTAATCGGAAAAAAAGTAGTGGACACATCTCGTCATTAAATTCAGACAGATTACAGCACCTTGTATATATAGTCATGCAAACTCTGTAGGCAAAAACTAGATTAGTAAAAAAGTATAGTATCGTAAAATCTGAAAGATAGTATACTATATATATATATATATCTATATAAAGGAACACAAGGAATGGACATTACACCAGTGAAAATCTGTGCTTTGGTCTGATGAGTCCAAATTTGAGATCTTTGGATCCAACCACCGTGTCTTTGTAGAAAAGGTGAACGGATGGCCTCTACATGGCTGGTTTCCCCCGTGAAGCATGGAGGAGGAGGTGTGATGGTCTGGGGGTGCTTTGCTGGTGACACTGTTGGGGATTTATTCAAAATTGAAGACATACAGAACCAGCATGTCTAACACAGCATCTTGCAGCGGCGTGCAATTCCATCCGGTTTGCATTTAGTTGGAACATCATTTATTTTTCAACAGGATAATGACCCTAAACACACCTCCAGGCTGTGTAAGGGCTATTTGACTAAGAAGGAGAGTGATGGGGTGCTACGCCAGATGACCTGGTCTCCACATTCACCAGACCTGAACCCAATTGAGATGGTTTGGGGTGAGCTGGACCGCAGAGTGAAGGCAAAAGGCCAACAAGTGCTAAGCATCTCTGGGAACTCCTTCAAGACTGTTGGAAATCCATTTCCGGTGACTACCTCTTGAAGGTCATCAAGAGAATGCCAAGAGTGTGCAAAGTAGTAATGAAAGCAAAAGGTGGCTACTTTGAAGAACATAGAATATAAGATATATTTTCAATTGTTTCACACTTTTTTGTTAAGTATTTCATTCCACATGTTTTAGTTCATAGTTTTGATGCCTTCAATGTGAATCTACAATTTTCAGAGTCCTGAAAATAAAGAAAACTTTCTGAATGAGAAGGTGTGTCCAAACTTTTGGTCTGTACTGTATTTAGTGAAATGGCATGTGTCAAACTTTAGATTTGGCTCTTGCGTCAGCTAACCATAAATTATATGAAGTAAATTGGGCTCAAGAAATTGGATACATTTTAAAAATATATATTTATTATTATAATTACTAAAAATGGGTGGGCAGATTTACAAAGGAGAAATGAAAGAGAATGCACAGCACAACTAGACAGGTAAGTATATTGACAGGTGAGTAAATTAAATATTTGAATAATAAATACAACCAAAAATAGTGAAGTGACCTGTAAATAGATAACTTGCTGAGGTAAAGATTCTTTCAACTACTGCTCAATTGACAATGGACAATAAACCCAAAATAGAGCTCAATTTGACCCTAGTTCCAAGGTAAAAAATGGTTCAGATGTATTATCAAATATAACATGGAAATTTAAGGGTTAAGCCAGAAGCCCCAAGGAAAAAATGGAAATGTGTGCAGCATAAGGTCATTCACCAAAGAACTAAGTGAAACTAGTAGAAACAACAAAAATGGCATTTAGTATACAAATGCTGAACACAATTCCCTCATGAACATCCAAGAGTAAGATCAATACTCATGTGTACGGCTGAAAAATAGAATAATTAAATCAGTGGTTAATACCTGACAATGATGTGCCGTGCCCTCCATCCCCGACGTGCGTTTCGACGTGTCATTTTTTTCCAAGGGAGGTAGTAGTCACTTGGTCAAATTGAGCTTTATTTTGGGTTTATTGTCCATTGTTAATTGAACAGTAGTTGAAAGAATCTTTACCTCAGTGAGTTATCTATTTACAGGTCACTTTACTATTTTTGGTTGTAACTATTTATTATTCCAATATTTAATATACTCCCCTGTCAATATGCTTACCTGTCCTGTTGTGCTGGACATTCTCTTTCTTGTCTCCATTGTAATTCTGTCAACACGTTTATAATAATTGTAATACATTTTTTTAAAATGTATCCAATATTTTAAGTGCAGTTTTCTTTATATGCTTTATATATAAAGGAACCAGAGTCACTTCAGATGGCAGATGTTGGGGTAAGGATGAATCCAGCATGCTGAATTTTAGGAGGGAAGTTGTAATAAAAAAATAATCTATTGTATAAATCAGGTGTTTTGTTACATATATGTTTTTAAAAAAATCGACAGCAGATTTTCTTTTTCATATCACAATTTTTAGAAAAAAAAACTAAAATGTGCAATCTTGCAGTTTTCACACTTGCCACTTATACAGCTGTAGATTAATACTTTAAGTCCCTTGAGAAAATATTTAAAACACAGGCAGAGCTACAAATTCTGTAACTAGTGATGCGCGATCATGCTCTACTCTGCTTGGTACTCGACTGAGAATCGAGGTGCTCGAGACACTCAGTGCTTATTCGAGTATCGCGAGTGCTGGAGCTAAATACACCCCCTGCCCTCTTATTTGCTCTGACACAGCCCCAGATCCCCAAAGTCCTCATCATCCTGGCAACGTCCGTTCCATGTGCGCTGTCCAAATGTTGCCCACCCAGCCAAAGTAACTGTGTGATTATCAATGTAATGAAAAAGAGGAAAATTCGGCACTACTCACATACATAAGCCAGTATAATGTAGAGTTATTCCCCATACACTTCAGATTAGGATTTCGGTGGTGCTCAAACTATCATGTAGAGTTGGCACTTCACCTTCCTTAAAAAATACAAAATTCTTAATTTATGGTTCTATAAAAACACACAAGCAGCTCTGAGATGCAAGAAGCATGTGGATGACAGCTGTTTTGTGCTGGATCGTAGATGGGAGGGACCTGTTGAAGAGCAATTCATGTAACACAAAACAGCTGTCATTCACGTGCTCCTTGCATCTCAGAGCTCCTTGGGTGTTTTTAAGGAACCATGAATAAAGAATTTTGTACTTTTTAAGGAAGGTGAAGTGCCAACTCTTTTTCTCATCTTTTGCTAACTGTTTGATTAGTTCCACTTGATTCCTCTTCTGGAAAATAAATCTCTCTCTTTTCTAGAATGAGTACTCGAACAGAACTAACTGCACACTTAGTTTAGCCAGGGGGGAACATTTGGATGGCGCACACAGAACGGAAGTGATGCAAGCTACAAGTGGATGATAGGGACTGTGGTGGGCAAGAAGAAAGAACAGAGGTTACTGGGCAATTCCCGCTGAACGCTGTGGTGCCGGTAAGATGGAATGAAGGTTGCTGGTGATGTCTGCTGCCTGCTACATGCAGATGATGGGACTGTTGTGGTCTGGGGATCTGTCAAGGCAAGTAACAGCCCGAGTCTTTTCCAAAAATATGCTCGAATCAACCATTGACTCCTATTGTGTTCTAAACTCTAGTTAAGCATTTCCGAGCATCAAACATGCTCCATTTGAGTACCGAGCACACAAGCACTTTTGTGCTCGCTCACTACTACTGTTAACAATTACAAATAAGAACGTAGTTTGAAAATCGATTTAGATTAATTTTCCCTGAAAATTCCATCTCCAGAGAATACATTTGCCCAAATCTGAGAGCAAGAGAGAGAGAGAGAGAAAGATACATTTCAAAATGACATGTATATTCAACTTACCTAGGGGTATCTGGAGCTGGAAACCATCTCTGTCCTACAAACTAATAGTCCTGTGCCCCATTGTCCTGAACTGGGGTCTGTGATCTGTGACTGATACTACTGTGTCATCATACTTAGGTCCGCTGTGCACCAGCACGTCATCACTCTGCAGTAAGGAGAACAGACTGTTTGTCAATATATGTCTCACACTGAGCCTGTTCAGGCCTAGTGTGGGGGTGTGATCTTATTCCCCCGGTGTGTTGCTACTTGCTTATGATTAGTCAACATTAGAAAGGGGAAAAAAGTACACACCCTCAGTGAAATCTCTCTGGTTATGCCCCCTTAGATTTAAAAAAAAAAATTCTTTTCATGCCAAATACTTTGAGGGCTAATATTGCCGCAACAAAGAGGGAAAATGAAAACAACAAATTGAAAAATTGTATTCTGCTCCTCAGTGCAAATTTTCGGTCTCCATTTTAACATGAAAAATTTGGTGAAATGGCCATCTTATCATTGGAAACAATAGGTTTACACTACAGTATACAATAATTTGAGATTCTTATTTCCTATATTGTTGTAGATTTTTTATATCAACTATTTATGAAACTATTTATAAAGAAATACATTAGGATTCTGTATATCAGGCATGCAATTTAAAGGAAATAAAGACGTAGTTTTTACATAACTATGTTGAGTTCCACAAACCAGCTCTGAAAATTGAATGCATTTTAAAGAAATTAAAGGTTTCAACCTTTTTTTCTTGGTCTTTTCTAAATGTTTTTCAACAGCCAGTCTACCAATGAAGGGAAAGAAATGAAAAATGAGTGCAGAAATTGAGAAATAGGCACTTGATACAACAATTTGTCATGTTTTGACAGCTCTGCCTTTTGGCAAAATAGTCTATTATGGAGAATAAGTTATAAAATACAATGCGTAGAACATAGAAAGCCCCAAAGAGTTACCCCTCTAGGAAGATGATATATGTTGTCCTCCTGATAGTATATGATTTAATCTGAGTGTTTACAGAATATAATCATGTATCTAAAGTAGAACAATGGAAAGCTAAAGTATTAAGACACATTGATGGACTCTGCACAAACCTCAAAGTTTGCATTTTGGAAAATGTAATATTGGGTCTTATTCAGTAAATACACACTTTCTAAACTATTAGAAAATTGCTTGAAGACGAAGGTCCCCAATTCATCATTATTGTTTTTTTCCATTTTCTGGCGTAATATGCTCCATTTTAGTGTTTTTAGTGTTTGTGCCTCATTCTCCAAGTTTTGTGTCACTTTTTAAGTTATCTTTCTTTTTTAAGTCTTTGGAACTGAAAAGTAACAAAAAACAAACAGCTAAGTCACTGACTGCAGTAAGATTTCTTACGTGTCACTACTTGCCAGTTGCTCCTGATTCATTAAAGGGGTGGTCTGAAACTACAATTTATTTTATATTTAAAGCTCTATATATTTAATGTCATAATCTAATATCTTTTCTAGTATACTTTTATAAAATGTCCCTATCCTTCCCCCTTTAATTTATCTAATTGACTTGTTTTCACTTCTTCTTGTGCGATGACATTTCATTTGAAAATCCCAGTGCATGCTGGGATACTCAAACAAGTCTTTATCAGGGGTCACTGCCACATTCTCTGTCCCACTCTGAAAAAAAGCGTCATTAATGATGTCCATTTCAGGAGCTGGTCTAATCCCTGCTTTACTGAGTATGCTTTGGTTGCCAAGTTCAATTTATTCTTAGTAGGATCTTGTCACTGTGTACTATTCTTTTCAGGGCACAGTGACAATGCACTCCCTTGCCGGCATAATGAGAAGTGATGAGCCAGCAATTAAGCGCACTGTCAGAGTGCATTATAAGATTACCCATTGTGCAAGAATGGAAGAAATGAAGAGAACAGCAGCACTCCTGCAAGTGACATACTTGAGGAGGTTGGCTTGGCTCATTCTTTCCCGCTTTACAATGCGCAGTTACATGTGCCTCTTGATGATTCAAAAACATCTGACTTCAACATGCCCCCTCATCAAGACCGGTGTGAACATTGCCAGTCTGGATAAAGCTGAGCCTAAAGCGGGCTTTACACACTGCAACATCACTAGCGATGTCGCGAGCGTTAGCACCCGCCCACGTCGGTGGCGCGTCACGGGGTGATCGCTGCCATAGCGAACAATATCGCTACGGCAGCGTCACACGCAATTACCTCTTCACCAACGTCGCTGTGGCCGCCGAATAATCTCCTTTAAGGTGGAGGTTTGTTCGGCGTCACAGCGGCGTCACTAAGAGGCCGCCCAATAAAAGTGGAGGGGCAGAGATGAGCGGCCGAAACAGCCCGCCCACCTCCTTCCTTCCTCATTGCCGGCGGCCTCAGGTACGATAGTTGTTCCTCGTTCCTGAGTTGTCACACATAGCGTTGTGTGCTGCCGCAGGAACGACGAACAACCTGCGTCCTTCAACAGGAACGATATTTGGGATTAGAACGTGTCAACCATCAACGATTAGGTTAACGGTCGTTCGTGCATTTCACACGCAACAACGTCGCTAACAAGGCAGGATGTGCGTCACGAATTCCGTGACCCCAACGACATCTCGTTAGCGATGTTGTTGCGTGTAAAGCCCCCTTAAGTCCTTTACAATGATGATAAAACTAATTCTGTAGTTTTCTCAGTGGGGAGTTTTATGAGCAGTACATCAACTATGTGATCTCAGCTGTTATACCAGATGTCTAACCAAGCTGGATAACGATCAATTGCACGTACTATAGATTCTGGACAGGTATGTAAGCTGAAAAATTGAAAAATCTTAAGCCACTATTATTGCATAAACAATTAACAGCACAAAAATAAATAACAGGTCAGATAAATTGCAGCATGTAGGCCACAATTCATCAACACCGGCGTAAACAACAAAAGTCTTGATGGGTTGGTATGGTGGAGTTATATGCTACTAATTCATTAAAAGAAAAAACAAAAAAGCAGTTCTACTATTTCATATGTGAGGCCGTCTGGCACATTTTATGAAAATATTTTAGCGTAGGACTGCCCCAATAGAGATTTGCTGTGAAGTGGCGGGGCAGCTCAAGAAATTGCAATTTTTTGCCAAAAATCTCAAATTTATAATAAGTACAGTTGGAATTTTTAGTGCTGTAGTGCACATTTAGTGCTGGCACTTTTTTTTTTTTTTTTAATTTATTAAGAGGCTCCCGTCTCTTAATGAATCTGAGCATACTGAGTGCTGGTGTGCGCCTCATTGCCCCTCACCACAAATCTTACTATGGTCAGTGATATTTTACAAGAGGCCATGGTGTTTGGGTGATATTTCATAGAGAGAAACAATATGTGGGGGCCATATTTCATAAGGGTCTACAGTGTTGGATTCAGATTTCGTAAAGATGACAGTATAATGGCCATATTTTAAAATGGGGCAGTTTAAGGGCATAATGTCTGTGGGGAACAGTGTGGGGGCCATGTATCATAAAGGGGAGAGTTTGACGGTAATAATCTGATCAGGAGGCACAGCGTGGGTCAAATTTTAATCAGCAGGTACAAAGTTGGTCATATTTTAATCAAGAGGCCTTGCATGGGGTCAAATTTTAGTCAGGAAGCACAGCATAGGGTCATATTTTAATCAAAAGACACAGCATGGGTCATCTTTTAATCAAAAGTCACAGTGTGACTTTTAATTTAATCTAGAGGTACAGCTGGGGGTCATATTTTAATCAAGAAGCACTGCAGGGGGTGATATTTTAATCAGGATTCACAATATGGGACCATATTTTATTCAAGGGGAGGCCATATGTCATGTAGGGGGCATATGTTGGAACATTTTTTTAAAAGGGTTTTTCAGTAAAATAAAAATATAGAAAAAAAAAAGTTTAAATAGTAAATTATATAGCTTATTACCATAGTTCTCCTAGTCCCATTAGCCCAATCCTTCCATTCAGATTTCCAACCATGCGTTTATTCAAATTGTCTCTTCAGGGAGGAAGAAGACGAACTCTAGTGTCACCTATTGGAAGTAGCAATTCTAAAAGTCAAAAGTGGCTCATTAACAAGCCTTTTCATATGACCTAGGATTTATGCCATACCAGAACCTCAATTTGCAGACACAGTGTTTCGGGATAATTGTTGTCCCTCGTCAGTGCAAAGTGTGAAGTCTGATCTGGCTTCATAAGAAGCTAAAGTGGGGTCTAAGAGGAGAACTTTTCTCCTTGCAGAGACTGACAAACCAATCTGGCTGCCAGTGAGGGGTCTTATAGCTGCGATGCTCCTCTGTGATATATTCAAATTCTTTCTTCAGGGATGAAGAACCTATTGGAAATACCAATCCTAAAAGTCAAAAGTGGCTCATTAATAAGCCATTTCATATGACGTAGGATTTTTGCCAGATCAGAACCTCAATTTGCAGATTTGGTGTTTCAGGATGAATTTCCCTCGTCAGTGCAAAGTACAATTACAATTTGAATAAAACCGAGAGGAGCATTGCAGCTATAAGACTCCTCACCACTGACAGCCCGATTGGTTTTTCAGTCTCTCCAAGGAGAAAAGTTCTCCCCTTAGACCCCAATCATGCATTTGAAAGAGAATTGTGTTTCCTGTGTTATGTTATGAGTAGTACATTGTGTGAAAGGGTTGGCTGACTGGTAGAGATGAGCGAACCGGTCGCGGTTCGGCTCGAGCTTGGTTCGTCGAACGGAGGTCTAATTCGAGTTCGGTTCGGCGAACCGGTTCGGCA
This sequence comes from Anomaloglossus baeobatrachus, assembly GCF_048569485.1. Taxonomy (NCBI): domain Eukaryota; kingdom Metazoa; phylum Chordata; class Amphibia; order Anura; family Aromobatidae; genus Anomaloglossus; species Anomaloglossus baeobatrachus. The sequence continues at coordinate 82,073,788 of NC_134354.1, read as the reverse complement.
AACCACTCGAACCCATAGGAAACAATGGGATGCAATCACAAACACATAAAAACACCTAGAAAACACCCTCAAAAGTTTCCAAAAGGTGACAAACAACTCACAACACAACACAAACACATTGGAAAGTGACAAGGACATATACTTATGCAAAAACAAAAGAGCTGGACAAGAAAAAAGAGGAGGAGACACAGATATAGGTATGGCATGCCCTTCTAAAATGATGTAAAACACCGCAAGGTGACTCAAAGCGGAGTCTCCCTTTTTTCCAAAAATTGGGCCACACAGACACCCCTTCAGTGGCAGCAGTTGTGCCCCAGTTGTACACTTCACAGGTAGTTTTGCTTCAAGCACATTCAAAAATACGCCATCCTTAACCGTCCCCATGATGGCACCGGGGTAGGTAGCAAAGTCTTTGCTGATCCCAGATCTGTTCATCTTGGATCATTTTTAGAAACACAGCAAGCAAGGGTTACTCCAAGCGGAGTCTCCCTTTTTTCCAAAAATTGGGCCACACAGACACCCCTTCAGTGGCAGCACTTGTGCCCCAGTCGTACACTTCACAGATAGATTTGCATCAAGCACATTTAAAATACACAAGCATTTACTCTCCCCAGGATGACACAGGGGTAGTAAATTTCTTGTGGATTTATGACTTGTTCATTTTGATGAACGTCAGTTTGTCCACATTGTCACTGGACAGATGCGTGCGCTTATCTGTCAGCACACACCCAGCAGCACTGAAGACTAGTGTTGAGCGCGGTTCTAGGTTCGTGGTTCTCCAGTTCGCGGCTCGAGTGATTTTGGGGCCTGTTCTAGATCGAACTAGAACTCGAGCTTTTTGCAAAAGCTCGATAGTTCTAGATACGTTCGAGAACGGTTCTAGCAGCAAAAAAACAGCTAATTCCTAGCTGGCTTTCCGCTGTAATAGTGTAAGTCACTCTGTGACTCACACTATTATGAAATTTCAGTGTATAGTGTGCGGGAACAGCGCCTTCAGATCACTGCTGTATGGATAATGGCGATCGCCATTTTTTTTTTTTTCCTTGTCTTCCTTCCCTAAGCGAGCGCGTGTAGTGGGGAGGGCCAGCATGTCAGCCAATCCCAGACACACACACAGCTAAGTGGACTTTTAGCCAGAGAAGCAACGGCATGTGTGATAGGATGTCCATGTCACATGTCCCTGCATTATAAAAACGAGTATCTGCCCGTCCGGACGCCATTATCTCTTCTGCGTCCTTGGTGTCAGACATCATTGGCGCAGCTCCGTCCTGAGTCCTATCGCCGATACTGCTGTATGCGCTCCATACACAGCGCTGGACAGCTTAGGGAGAGCACTTTCTATCAGTCCTTTTAAGGGCTCGTACCGGCAGGGTCAGAGCCATAGGTGACAGGTCCTGAAAACAGAGACAGCGTCTGTGTAGCTAAGGTCAGGGATTTCCTCGCTGCATTTCCCCATTAGGAGGGAATAGAAAGGCAGGCTACCATTCCTCTACCCAGAGCCCCACAACCCTGGCACTGTACCATCCTGTCCTCTGCTGCACACTCCAACTCATTATAACTAAGCCATTATAGTAGCAAACACTGAGTGTACCTAGTGTCATCCTAAACGTGGCTATTGGACTTCTGTATAGTCCCAGTAGTGCACAGATATTTACAGCACGTCTGCCTGCATTGCACACTCAAACTGATAGTTACTAAGCCATTATACTAGCAAACACTGAGTGTACCTAGTGGCATCCTAAACGTGGCTGTTGGACTTCTGTATAGTCCCAGTAGGGCACAGATATTTGTAGCACCACTGCCTGTATTGCACACTCCAACTCATTATAACTAAGCCATTATACTAGCAAACACTGAGTGTACCTAGTGGCATCCTAAACGTGGCTGTTGCACTTCTGTATAGTCCCAGTAGTGCACAGATATTTGCAGCACGTCTGCCTGCATTGCTCACTCAAACTGATAGTTACTAAGCCATTATACTAGCAAACACTGAGTCTACCTAGTGGCATCCTAAACGTGGCTGTTGGACTTCTGTATAGTCCCAGTAGTGCACAGATATTTGCAGCACGTCTGCCTGCATTGCACACTCAAACTGATAGTTACTAAGCCATTATACTAGCAAACACTGAGTGTACCTAGTGGCATCCTAAACGTGGCTGTTGGACTTCTGTATAGTCCCAGTAGTGCACAGATATTTGCAGCACGTCTGCCTGCATTGCACACTCCAACTCATTATAACTAAGCCATTATACTAGCAAACACTGAGTGTACCTAGTGGCATCCTAAACGTGGCTGTTGGACTTCTGTATAGTCCCAGTAGTGCACAGATATTTGCAGCACGTCTACCTGCATTGCACACTCAAACTGATAGTTACTAAGCCATTATACTAGCAAACACTGAGTGTACCTAGTGGCATCCTAAACGTGGCTGTTGGACTTCTGTATAGTCCCAGTAGTGCACAGATATTTGCAGCACCTCTACCTGCATTGCACACTCCAACTCATTGTTACTAAGCCATTATAGTAGCAATTTATGCTGCCAGTTTAAGGGCCATAGTTGCATTGTCAGGGATATTTATTCTTTATTATTCTGCTGTTAATAAAGCTAGACCACCGCTGCAATCTACACCACCTCTCAGTTTTTACTACCACATTTTCAGTGCACAATGTTGTTGCAATCAACATGAGTGGCAAAATGACAGATGCTGGTGGAAAGGGGAAGAGGCGTGCTGGAAAAGGAAAAAAAGGGTTTGTCCGTGGGGAAGGTGGCAAAGCTCCATTATCATCTGTTGAATATAGACCATCTACCAGCAAAAGTAAGATGTCTACTACTTACCGTGGACAATCCGATGTGCTCCTTTTTTACGGACACGAACAACAGGAACAAAGGTAGATGATGGCCAAAAAAGGAAAATGCTTGAATGGATCTCAAGTGGTCCAACAAGTGCCCTCTCAGCCTCTTCAAGTACCGCATCCAAAAAACACCAGTCCTCTGAGTTGTCATCCCAATCAAACTTGCTTTCTCCCAGCTCTGAAGTCTCCATCAGCCCTGCACAGTATGGTGGAACTGAGATGGCTGAGTCTGCAGAGCTGTTCAGTCACACTATAGCCTGGGAATCAGAGGTCTGCTCCCAAGCTACAGTGAGTACAGACCAGGAAATGGTCTGCAGTGATGCCCAGAACCTTTGTGACTCTGATTCAGGCCGTGAGGACCAAGTTTCTGAGCATAATGTTGACCCTTTGTCACAAACTGTAACACCTGTGGTTATAGACAATGAGGAACATACTGATGAAGATGAGACGCAGATACCCAATTGGGATGACAACTTAAATATTCGGTCTGAGGCTCGGTCTGAGGGGGAGGGGAGTGCAAACACAACAATTGATGATGAAGTTCTAGATCCCACCTACTGTCAACCCCCAGTCAGGCACTCGAGGAGGTCAACAGAGGCGGTGGAGGAGGATGCAACTGACGACGAAGTTACCTTGCGTCTTCCTGGACAGAGTCGGAGCACTGGTAGCACGTCTACAACTGCATCCTCAGCCCCCACTCTGCCTCTGAGCACTAGTCGGGGGGGCTCAGCAGGTCGCATGCCCTCTAAGCCTTGCCTAGCCTGGTCCTTTTTTGTCATAGAAAAAGATCGCCCAAATTATGTGATGTGTAAAATTTGTCGTGATTCTGTTAGTAGAGGTCAAAACCTCAGCAGTTTGACAACTTCTTCCATGAATCGTCACATGAATAAATATCATAGGTCCCAGTGGGAAGCTCACTGTGCTGCAATGCGGCCTAGCGGAGCGAACCATCCACGGCCTGCCCCTTCCAGTGCATCCGCACGCTCTTCATCTTCTAGGACTGTGGGGACAGCTGTCACACCTGGTTTTCCACGCACAACTTCCACCACTGTAACTGCAACAGGCACTTTGCTTGGTAGGTCGTCAGTTGGTTTGGAAGGTTAAACAAGTGAGTGTGTACAGCTCTCTCAGACATCGATAGCACCAACGTTGGATGAAGGCAACATCATGTCTCCGCCTGCACTTTCCTCACAAACCTGCATTTTTCCAGGGACACCCTACTCAACACCGTCTACACACAGCAGCCAGATCTCTGTCCCTCAGATGTGGTCAAATAAAAGGCCATTTCCTGCGACCCATGACAAAGCTAAGAGGTTGACTCTATCATTCTGTAAGCTCTTGGCTACCGAAATACTGCCTTTCCGCCTAGTGGACACACAGGATTTTAGAGACCATATGTCTGTCGCTGTGCCCCAGTACCAGATGCCTAGTCGCCACTACTTCTCTAAGAAAGGTGTGCCCGCGCTACACCAGCATGTCGCACACAACATCACCGCTTCCTTGAGAAACTCTGTGTGTGAACGGGTGCATTTCACCACCGATACTTGGACCAGTAAGCATGGACAGGGACGTTACATGTCGCTGACTGGGCACTGGGTAACTATGGTGATAGATGGTGAACGGTCTGCTGCACAAGTCTTGCCGTCCCCACGACTTGTGTGTCAATCAAGAAGGCACTCATGTGTCTTGCGCAGCCATGCGGACCAAGTCCACGCTGTGTTTGTGGCATAGAGGTGCTACCCGTTCTTTCTTCCTCTGACATCTCCCCCCAACCTCTTTCAACTGAAATTTGACCAAGGTCTCCCTCATCTGCTGAGTCTTCCATGTCCATGGACAGTTCGTCCTCCATTTCTTCATGTTCTCCTGCACCTTCCTCAACATTTCACCTGCTACTATGCGCCCTTGTTGATCCCTGTCCCCCATGGTCCCATGCCTGCTGCGTTGGTGATGATGAACGTCTGGACCTTGGTGATGTTGTTGTCCCTTGCGAATATAAATCCTCCTGTAGTTCCTCCCCTTCCTGTTGCCCCCCCCCCACTGACTCTGAATAGTGTGTAGCGTGTGCTCTAGCATGTAAATGACTGGAATTGTCATGCTTATAATGGCATTGTCAGCGCTAAACATATTCGTCGCCATGTCGAAACTGTGCAGAAGGGTGCATTGGTCCTTATCTGAGACCACTCCATCAGGGTGATCTGCCCCACCTCTGCATTTCATTGGCCCAGGCTATACGTCATGACGTATTGCACCAGGGCTCGGCGGTGCTGCCACAGTCGCTGTAACATGTGGAGAGTCGAATTCCAGCGTGTCGGAACATCGCCTTTCAGGCGATGAACCGGCAGGCCAAAAGACTTCTAGAGCGATTCAAGTCGCTCAGCTGCGGCGGTTGAACGGCGGAAGTGAGCAGACAGTTTTCGTGCCCTGTTCAGAAGGCCATCTAGGCTGGGATAGTGTGTTAAAAATTGCTGGACAACAAGGTTCAACACGTGAGCCATACAAGGCACGTGTGTCACCTTGCCCATGGGAAGGGCCGCACCCAGGTTTGCAGCATTGTCGCACACGGCCTTACCAGGCAGCAGGTTGAGTGGAGACAACCATATACCAAACTCAGTCTCCAGAGCTGCCCACAACTCAGCTGCTGTGTGACTCTTATTTCCAAGACATTTCAAGATAAAGACCTCCTGATGCCGTTGCGCTCTGCTGCCAGCATAGTAATGAGGGGTGCATGATTCCTTCTGTGCAGTTACATTGCTGGTGGCCTGACCAGGCAGGCTTGTCTGGGTCCTCCATCTCCGCCCCGAGGTTGAGGAGGCAGAAGCAGTGGAGGAACTTGGACAGACAGAGGATTGACACCCAAGTCGAAGTAGTGGCGACTGGGCATCTGGTACTGGGGCAAAGCGACAGACATAAGGTCTCTAAAATCCTGTGTGTCCACCAGGCGGAAAGGCAGCATTTCGGTAGTCAAGAGCTTACAGAGGGATAAAGTCAACCTCTTAGCTTTGTCATGGGTCACAGGAAATGGCCTTTTATTTGTCCACATCTGAGGGACAGAGATCTGGCTGCTGTGTGTAGACGGTGGTGAGTAGGGTGTCCCTGGAAAAATGCAGGTTTGTGAGGAAAGTGCAGGCGGAGACATGATGTTGCCTTCATCCAACGTTGGTGCTATCGATGTCTGAGAGAACTGTACACACGCACTTGTTTTCCCTTCCAAACAACTGACGACCTACCAAGCAAACTGCCTGTTGCGGTTACAGTGGTAGAAGTTGTGCGTGGAAAACCAGGTGTGACAGCTGTCCCCACAGTCCTAGAAGATGAAGAGCACGCAGATGCACTGGAAGGGGCAGGCAGTGGATGGTCCACTCCGCTAGGCCGCATTGCAGCACGGTGAGCTTCCCACTGGGACATATGATATTTATTCATGTGACGATTCATGGAAGAAGTCGTCAAACTGCTGAGGTTTTTTCCTCTACTAACAGATTCCTGACAAATTTTACAGATCACATGATTTGGGTGATCCTTTGCAAGGTCAAAAAAGGACGAGGCTAGGCATGGCTTAGAGGACATGTGACCTGCTGAGCCACCTCGACTAGTGCTCAGAGGCAGAGTGGTGGCTGAGGATGCAGTTGTTGACGTACTACCAGTACTCCTCCTCTGTCCAGGAAGGCACAAGGTAACTTCGTCGTCAGTTGCATCCTCCTCCACCGCCTCTGTTGACCTCCTCGAGTGCCTGACTGTGGGTTGACAGTAGGTCGGATCTAGAACTTCCTCATCAATTGCTGTGTTTGCACTCCCCTCACCCTCAGACCGAGCCTCTTCCTGCCCTGACCGAATATTTAAGTTGTCATCCAAATCTGGTATCTGCGTCTCATCGTCATCAGTATGTTCCTCATTGTCTATAACAACAGGTGTTACAGTTTGTGAATAAGGGTCAACATTATGCTCACAAACCTGGTCATCACGGCCTGAATCTGAGTCACAAATGTTTTGGGCATCACTTCAGACCATTTCCTGGTCTGTACTCACTGTAGCTTGGGAGCAGACCTCTGATTCCCTGGCTATAGTGTGACTGAACAGCTCTGCAGACTCAGCCATCTTTGTTCCACCATACTGTGCAGGGCGCATGGAGACTTCAGAGCTGGGAGAAAGCAAGTGTGATTGGGATGACAACTCAGAGGACTGGGTTTTATTCGATGCGGTAGTTGAGGTGGAGGAGAGGGCACTTGTTGGACCACTTGAGATCCATTCAAGCATGTTCTTTTTTTGGGCATCATCTACCTTTGTTCCAGTTGTTCATGTCCATAAAAAAGGGAGCACATCTGATTGTCCACAGAAAGTAGTAGACATCTTACTTTTGCTGGAAGATGGCCTATCTTCAGCAGATGTTAATGGAGCTTTGCCACCTTCCCCACGGACACAAACTTTTTTTCCTTTTCCAACACGCCTGTTCCCCTTCCACCAGCATCTGTCAATTTGCCACTCATTTTGATTGCGACAAGATTGTCCACTTAAAATGTGGTAGTAAAAATTGAGAGGTGGTGTAGATTGCAGAGGTAGTCTAGCTTTATTGGCAGCAGCAGAAACAACACAGACTATCCCTGACAATGCAACTATGGCCCTTAAACTGGCAGCACAGTTTGCAATTATAATGGCTTAGTAAAAATGAGCTTGAGGGTGCAATGCAGAGTTGCTAGAAGTAGCTTGGCACCAGTGGGACACTAATGATGTCCAACAGCCACTTTTAGGATGCCACTAAGTTTTCTCAGTTTTTGCTATTATAATGGCTTAGTAAAAATGAGCTTGAGGGTGCAATGCAGAGGTGCCAGAAATAGCTTAGCACCAGTGGGACACTAATGATGTCCAACAGCCACTTTTAGGATGCCACTAAGTTTGCTCAGTGTTTGCTATTATAATGGCTTAGTAAAAATCAGCTTGAGGGTGCAATGCAGAGGTGCTGGAAATAGCTTGACACCAGTGGGACACTAATGAAGTCCAACAGCCACTTTTAGGATGCCACTAAGTTTTCTCAGTGTTTGCTATTATAATGGCTTAGTAAAAATGAGCTTGAGGGTGCAATGCAGAGGTGCTGGAAATAGCTTGGCACCAGTGGGACACTAATGAAGTCCAACAGCCACTTTTAGGATGCCACTAACTGGCAGCACTCTGCAATTAAAATGGCTTTGCTAAAATAGGGCAGGAGGGTACAGTGGCCGGGTTGTGGGTCAGTGTAGAGGGAAGGAAGCCTCACTTTCTATCCCTCCTAATGGTGAAATGCAGCAAGGAAGTAACTGAGCTTAGCTACACAGACGCTGTTATCTGTAGCTGTTAAAAACTGTTTCCACGGACCTGACTGTCACCTATGGCTCTGAGCCAGCTGTAATTAGCCCTTAAAAGGGCTGAAAGAAACTTCTATCCCTATTCCGTATAGCGCTGTGTGTAGAGCGTACACAGCAGGATCGGCGGCAGGAGCTGCGTCTGCGGTGACTGTCATCCAGAAGCAGAAGGCAGATGATGTCATCCAGACAGGCAGATGGTCGTATTTATAATGCAGGGACATGTTACATGGACAGCCTATGACACATGCCCTTGCTTGTCTGACAAAAAGTCCACTTAGCTGTGTGTGTGTCTGGGATTGGCTGACATGCTGGCCCGCCCCACTACACGCGCGCTTAGGGAAGGAAGAAAAGAAAAAAAAAATGGCGATCGCCATTAAACCAGCAGCAGTGATCTGAACATGCAGTCCCCGCACAGTATATACTGAAATTTCATAATAGTGTGAGTCACAGAGTGACTTACACTATTACAGCGAAAAGCCAGCTAGTAATTAGCTTGGCTTTTTGCTGATAGAACCGTTCTCGAACATGACTCGAGCTAACGAACTTTTAGCAAAAAGCTCGAGTTCTAGTTCGATCTAGAACATTCCCCAAAATCACTCGAACTGCGAACTGGAGAACCACGAACCACGAACCGCGCTCAACTCTACTGACTGGTAATTTAAATAGTTTAGATGGCCCTTTTTGCAGTATTTAGCTAGAGAAGGGTCAAGCCTACCTATAGAAACTAACAGTAAGACGACCCCTTTAACACTGCACTAGTTATTTGCCAATACAAGAAACACAGGACCGGAATGGAAGTAAATACCATATTTTATGGTTTATAAGATGCACCGGATTATAAGATGCACCCCAAATTTAGAGGAAAAAAAAAAGTTAAAAAATTGGGGTCTGTTTTACAATCCAGTGGTCTGTTAACAGGGGGATGGCAGCAGTGTTGGAGCAGAGTTACAGGAGGCAGAGGCGGTGGTGGAGCAAATCGATGCTGCGAGCGGTGCGGTCGGCGGGTGTTCCAGGATGCTGTGAGGTAGGCAACTTCCAGAAACTGTCGGCAGTGCGGGCTTGAAAGAAATGGCGCCCGAGTCGCTGCATGTGCTTATATAGCTGTCAGCTCAATAACAAGCTGACATCTCATCTGTGCACACGTCACCTCCGGGTGCCAGTTTCCTTAATTCCTCTGGGAGATCAATGGGTCGGAGGCGGCGCGTGTGCAGATGAGATCTTGAGCCAAGAGATCCATCTGCGAATGCGCCGCTTCCGGGCACTATTATTTGAACCCTGCTCTGCTGACAATTTCAGGATGCCACTGCCTCAGCACCCACTGCACAGGCCCCAGCACAGCACCCTGGAGGTTCCAGCACAGCACCTCCCTCCTGCGACCCGTCTCCATCAGCTCTCGGCAAGGTGCATTCAGATTATAAGAAGCACCTCTCATTTTCCTCCCAATTTGTTTGGAGGAACAGTGCATCTTATAATAAAAAAAATATGGTAAAATCTGGATTGGAGCAGAAATACATGAACATAAATACAAGTATGTCATCAAGTTTAATAGCTTAGTATATTATATTATTTTAGAATCTGTGATGCAGTAAAAGGTAATGGTGGTTGATGGGAGATAAACTCCACCTATAAAATACTTTTTGAACTGGTGAGCAGCGGGGAAGGAGGTCAAACCTGGCCTGGACCTTTTCTGCTTTTCCAGGCTTTTGGGGGCAATGTCCAAGGTGCACAGCTGCAGGATTAGCACAGCATAAAAAGGCAACTGTGTCGCCTGTGGATAAGGGGTACTCAGATTCGGGCCACGAGATCACTTCTGTGGGTATCACGGTGGCGTGACCCGGTCTGTGATCCCAGGCTCCACAGTAAAAAGGGGATTGGGTAAGGGAGATTGTCCGTGACGCCACCCACGGTTGTGGTGATTTTGGTGACACCACCGCTGCTCTGTAGGGGGATCCCGGGAGCGGTGACAGGGAGCAGCTTTGATGTTAGTTCTCCCCTCCGTGGGTAGGGGGTTGGTTGTCCCGGGGCCCGGTGATGGGGTAGGGATGGATGGCAGGTGGGCTACAGGGCCTGGCTAGGTGCAGGGTCGCAGGGGCAGCGCTGTGCCGCACGGCACGGTGGTACTCACTCAGCCCAATGATGCACACAGAGTCTCTGCTAAAACAAACGGCTGGATGGACGGGTCCCACAGGTGGCTGCGGTGTTTTCCCCTGACCCCAGGTTGGTAATGTAAGTCCTTTTCTGCACCTTCCGTACGCTCCTCCTGCGCTCCGGTTTCCAGCTGGCTCCCCGATTCAGTACCGGTGGGCCACCGCCCAGCCCCGGCTACCTGTGGTTCCACCAACTGTCTGCCCGGCTCCCTGCAGACGGCCACTACCGTCTGCCTCACTCTCTGCTGCACGAGGGCCCTAGGCTCCAACCTAGGCCCCAGTTTGCGTCTGCCTCTCTGCAGACCTCCTCTCTCTTCCTCTCCTATACTTTTCTGGGCTTGTTTCCTGCCTCAGGCCAGCTAAACTCCTGGGTGGGCGTCTCCATCTCCTGACTCCGCCCACCTGGTGTGTCTGTCTGAGCCCGAGGAAAGGAATCAAGTTTCACTGGGGATGTCTGCTGTGAAACTGCTGGGGGTGGGGGTGTTTGTGTGTTGTTACCTGTGGCCCCTGGCTTGTCCAGGGCGCCACACAACCATAACATCACAAGATGGTGGGTGATTGGACTGGAAAGCTGAAGCAGTATCTGTAGAAATGATACACCTGAATGGACTGGCACTTCCAGAACCTTTGCTATGCTGTTTGGCAAGCTGAACCTTTGCTTTGTATACCTACCTTAAGTAAGGCCGTGTATTTTTCTGTTTGTTATTAGTGTGAATAAAACACTGACTTTTTGGACTGAAAACCTGTGTGTGCCTCTTTACTGCTCCCCTGCCTTTGCCTACCAGAGCTGATTCCCTACTGATCATTTCTATATATTTTTGTTTTACTGGTAATGCCATTAATCAGATGGCACAATTTGGGGGTCATATGATGTGCAGGGGGCACAGTATGAGGAATCTTCTTATTCAGGAATACAGCATGGGACACTGGTAATTTATGATTCAGGATACAGTGTGGGCAGTGGCATAACTAGAGTTTGATGGGCCCTCCTGCAAAATTTAGACCGTGGCCCCCCTCCACATACACCGACACTTAGGGTACGGGATAATGACACTGACACTCGGGGATGATCTGAAATCCCTCTATGAGCATCCAGCTTTCCCAGCACCCACCTTTTCCATGTTCTGATATCCATCTTGTCCTGGACACCCAGCTTTCCCATGCTCTGCTATACATCTTTCCCTCAGCACCCAGCTTTCCCTTATCAGAGCATGGGAAAGCTGGCACATTCTAAAAGGTGACAGAATCCTCTCAGGTATTCTACCCGATAAACCTCAAGTCATCTTTAGGAGGAGTAGAAACCTCAAAAATATGATTGCACCGAGCAAAACAACACTGATGAAAACTGAGTTGCCCCAAAATGGATTAGATACCAGTAAACCAGTCGGTAATTTTCATTGTGGACAATCCCGATGTTTATGTTGTAGTACATTAGAACATGGCGTACAATCCTTTAAATCAAATATAACGGGAGAGGAATTTTTAATAAAGCAACATCTTTCCTGCACCAGTTCTTATGTTATCTATCTATTGGAATGTCCCTGCGGCCTGCAATACGTAGGCCGCACGACGCAAATGGTCCATAATAGATTAAATGGCCACAGGTATAACATCTGCCATGGTATAGTAACCCATAGCCTCTCTAGACATTTTTCACTTGAACATGATAAAGACAGGGACAATTTTAAAATGGTGATTATTGAGCAGATTATGGCAAATGTTACAGCTAGGTATTGGAGGTTGGTGGAGCTCGAATCCTTTTGGATATTTAAATTAGCCACCTTGAACCCAGAAGGCCTCAATATAATGACAGAGCAGACCAAATAGAGTAATATTTTCCATCATCACCACTAAATAAATTTGAGGTTTAATATGGTATAATCATTATATGGACATGTATTATCTACCAAGTGTATTTATATATCTTTATATGGCATATACTAAGTATTGTGGATTATATGACCTGTCAAAATTATCGTTTCCTCAGTATGAATTTTTAGAGGAAGGGATTCTTTTATGTATGAAAAAAGGTTTTTTTTATATATGGGGGAATTTTTTATAAGAGATTTTTTGTGTATGATAGAGTAAAGAATTTTTTTATATATAGGAATGACTTTTAAAGTCCCTTGTTGTATATATATATATATATATATATATATATATATATATATATATGTTCATATTAAGGGATTCTTTTTAATCTATTCTCCTCCCTTTCCATGAAAATCTTTTTAAAAAGAATCCTTTTTGGAATAATTTTAAAAGAATTGTTTTTATTTAATTTTAGAATGACTAATCTACCATGACCAACCTCATCTATAAAAATATACATGTGGTTCATTGAATAATGCTGTCAAAAATGAATATGTATAATTGGTTTTTGTGAGGCGAGGTCCCTGCAAACCCTGCTGATTGATTGATCGTTATGATCCATATGCTAATTTGATCAAGGGGTGTGGGGACCTTTAAATTTATGTATATAAGGCATATCACTTCATATATTTGCTGCTACCTGAGGAAGGGGGAATTTTTATCTCCGAAACGCGTTGTGGCATATTTCTTTGAAAATAAAAACTTTTGAAATATTACCATCATCCCTATGAACTTTCCTAGCAGCGCAGCCGTTACCGTGTTTTTTCTTCATCCCCAAATCCCCCCTACATCTGTGACCTAGTCTCCCGGTACCTACCTGCACGCAACCTCAGATCCTCACAAGATCTCCTTCTCTGCTCCTCTCTTATCTCCTCATCCCGCATAAGATTTCTCCCATGCCTCCCCCATACTGTGGAATGCTCTACCTCAGCACATCAGAGTCTCACCTACCGTGGAAAGCTTCAAGAGGAACCTCAAGAACCACCTCTTCCACCAAGCCTACAACCTACAATAGCCCTCAGTACAGTACACCACTGCGCAAACAGCTCTGTCGTCACCTATTGTACCATCACCCATTCCCTGTAGACCGTGAGCCCTCGTGGGCAGGGTCCTCTCTCCTCCTATACCAGTCTGTTTTGTACTGTTAATGATTGTTGTACATATACCCTCTTTCACTTGTAAAGCGCCATGGAAAAAATGGCGCTATAATAATAAATAATAATAATAACCCTCATTCTTATATAACGCCGCACAACCAGCTCTACCCTCACCTACTGTATCCTCACCCATCCCTTGTAGACTGTGAGCCCTCGTGGGCAGGATCCTCTCTCCTCCTGTACGAGTCTGTGCCTTGTATTGTTTATGATTATTATACTTGTCCCTATTATGTATACCTCTTTCACATGTAAAGCGCCATGGAATTGATGGCGCTATAATAATAAATAATAATAATAATAATATTGAAGAACGGTCCTTGATGAGTTGTGGTAATATTGTCTCATTATTTTATCACAAGACATACATAACCATGATGTTTTTCAACCAAAGTAAATTTTGTGGCTATCAATAGTATAATTCTTGCAGTTGTAGTAGAACAATTTATGCCATAGGGAAACATTGGTAAGTGCGAGTCGTGGCACCCAATTATTACTCAACCCATCACAGTAGAGTACTAGGCTTACAACAGTAATTAATGTTAGCAGAAAATAAAGAAAAGGCGTAAAGAAGAGAAACATAGTTATTTTCAGTAGTACACTATTTACTCCTGAAACATTACAAATGAAAACATCTGCTTTTCTTTCCTATTTTCTCCAATCGCACTTTTGAGCTAACCCAATTTCAAGACCTTTGTTCTTTATTATAGAAACTTATTGCTTTGTTGTTATTTCTGTATTTACTTTGCTTGGGTCTGCGAAGGCGCTTGCTTTGTGCTTTTGCCTTACTGCAAGCATGAAACTGGTGGAACAAATGTCTTCGAATTTTGTACAGTTTTTATTTCAGCCAAATCCATTTATGTACAGTGCCATGTCTTCTCTTTATAATTCTGAAAGTAACGGGAAATAAAATGAACTTTCTCTGACCTGTGAACGATAAAGCAATACTGATTTTTTTTTTTAGAGGTTAGTGTAAAAATTCTTTTAAGTTAAAATAACTCCAAAAATTGCAGTCTCAATTGGAAAGAGCTGATGTTTTGGGGGCAAAGTATAGATCAAAATGAATTTCATATATATCAAATTCTATGTAATATTTTATTTGAGCAGTGGAATATGAAATGTGAAATAGTACTTATAGTTTAAATTCACCTTCATCTGACTGAAATAACATAATTTCCACCAACTACTGTACCAACCTCAACTTAGTGATGAGCGGGAAGGAAATGAATCTGTGCAGCATATTATGTAAAATAGATGCATGACTCTCAAGAATACTTAGAGTAAAATGTTTGGGTATAACTACAAAATGAGATAAACCTCGTCATCATCCAATAGCTTTGTCACCATCTCTGTTACACCACTTTTACTCTTGTGGCTATAATGGTATAAATTATTCGGTGGACTTCATGCAGTTTATTTGCACTTGATAGGCTGAAATGTATACAGGCGCGTCTTGACTTCTCGGAACATTTTTACCTTCCCTAACTCCTCTATCATCATCATACATTAAATTCTGAACAATACAGTAAATTGATCATAATGTTTTTGTTAAATGAAAATAAATGATGAAATATAGTTTAGCAGTTTAATAAAAGTAGAAAGAACAGTTATACTTGGTTTATTGTTGCAACCGCTTTGCATATATTTTATTAGAACATATGGAAATTATTTGGTGGATCCCACTTTCAGTATCCCTTTTTATAAGCCAAAGAAGACAGCTGTTAACGAGCCCCAGCTTTGACAGTCACAAACCCATTTGAATGGTAGAAGTACTACATTTTCCCAGTAATGGTAAATGCACTTCCCAAAGAAAAGTAATTTAATGATTCTTGTTTTTGGGTATGAATAGGAAAAAAACAAGAGAAAAACACAAAAATGAGCACATAACATAGTAAGTAAATAGGTACAGTAAATATTAGTGGTATATGTAAAAAACATAGGGTACTTGGTACACTATCTTTATAAAGAAAAAATAAGGCGTACCCAAGGTTCAGTTTTTGGACTCCTGCTGTTCTCCATCTACACCTTCGGCCTGGGACAGCTCATAGAGTCCCACGAGTTTCAGTATAATCTCTAAGCTGGTGACACGTAGATTTATCTCTCTGGACCTGACATCACCTCCTTACTAACCAGAATTTCACAATCTCTGTCTGCTATTTCATCCTTTTTCTCTGCTCAATTTCTAACACTGAACATGGACAAAGCAGAATTCATCATATTTCCTCTTCCTCACTCAACCCCCCAACTGATCTATCCATTAAAGTCAATGGTTGCTCACTCTCCCCAGTCCCACGTGCTCGCTGCATGGGAATAACTCTAGACTCTGCTCTCTCCTTTAAGCCACACATCCAAGCCCTCTTCACCTCCTGCTGCCTCCAGCTCAAAAAAATGTCCCGGATTTGTACATTCCTTTACCAAGAAGCTGCAAAAACCCTAGTGCATGCCCTTATTAGCATTTCCAGTTCTATCATAGCCACCTCCTTCTCCATTCAGACCTCAATCTCTTGGTTCAAGATTATAATTTTTTATTTTGTTATTTTTTTATTTTATTTTTTATTCTACTTTATTTATTTCCCTCTCAACGTTTGTTTGCAGCACAATTGTCCTATTCTTACTCCCATTTACCTACCTTTTAAAACCCTCTAGCAGGGGGTTACAAAAGGAAGCAAAACAGAGGTAAGAGCAGAACACGTGGAAGGGAGAAAAAGATTCAGCTCACCTGCTAGCCAAACTGCTCAAATCCTTAGGGTGCAAGAGCTTAGAGCTTGTTAATCAGTCTATAAGAGCAGTACTCTGCACAGTATGGGTCACTTATGATTAAGGACTTAGTTTGTTTTTATTTAAAGTCCGAAACGCGTTAAGAGCACCCATGCTTTAATGTATGTTTCCCAACTTTGGTCTCCTTTTGTTTTTGCTTTTAAAACTTCAATAAAGAATAAGAAAAACTTTTTATCAACAAGGAATTTGTGCTGGATCCTTCCTCTCCATTTTGCTGCAAGAGCAGAACAGTTGTCTTGCAAACAAATATGGAGAGGGAATAAATAGATACATTTAAAAAAATGATGTGTGGTCCCCACAATTTTTGATAACCAGTGCAGATAAAGCAGACAGCTACGGATTGCAACCCTCAGCTGTCTGCTTATTCTTGGCTGGTTATCAAAAATAGAGGAGACCTCAAGTAATTCTTTTTCATTATTTAAATAAATGATTTAAAATCACGGTTTGGGGTTATTTTTAATAACCAGCCAAGGTAAAACACATAGCCTGTGAGTATTTCTGGGCTACCACTTACCGGCAGTGACCTATTGAGCCTTGATCTGAGAATGTGTAAAAGTGAAAAGAAAAAGGAGCGCTGTGAAGAACCTTAACAAACCAGGATGTTAACTGGAGTGTAGCTTGCACAACACCGATTAAAGCATGGAAGCTGGACGCTAGACCAGACTCTGCTGTGGACTCCTCCATCTGTGTCTCTGTGGGTGTGATCGTCAGGTGGTCATATGACTGATCACATGGGATCGCATCACCGCAGGTCCTGGAGATGGAAATCTGCTGATGAGAGAAAAGCAAAGCTGCTCCTGCCGTGAGTCCCACAAGGGGAAAATAATATAACAGGCTGAAAAAAATCAAACGGTCTGGCAGAGCGGTTATGGAGGACTAAGATCTTCAGTCTTTAAAATTTTTATTTTGTTATAAAACCACAATACATTTCAATAGACAAGCTATCTTCATCAGGTTATTCTGAGAACGGTCTCAGAACTAAGCTCCATAGGAATCGATGGACGTCATGGGACATTACACTTTGGATTACATTGAAACTTGCAGAATTATTTGCAACTAATAAACTTGTGAACAAGAGCATGTGGCAAGACCTTTATTATTAGCATTACTATGATTGCCAATGCAACAGTGCAATCAGAAATAGCTACTTAAAGCCCAAAAACAGGCACATCTAATGGATGTGCTACTTCTGGGGCAGCTATTTTTAGGCTGGGAAGGGTCAAATAACCATGGGCCTTCCCATCCTGACAATACCACCCTCCAGTTGTCTGCTTTACCTTAGCTAGTTATCAAAATTAGGGGGGACCCTTTGCCATTTTTTAAATTATTTATTTATAAATAAATAATTTAAAAAATTGTGTGGGATGTCCTCTGTCACAGTTGTGTGTGAGGACTCACTGAGCCACAGGCCGGGCTCACCCTGCAAGATCTTGGGAGCCCACGCCAATGTAATAAAAAATAAAATTAAAAATAAAAAATGTATTCCATGTCCAAATATTTTCAGAGCAATTTCCCCCTCTTTGCTACCTTTTGCAGTCTCTAAAGGGTGCTTTACACGCTGCGATCTCGAGATCGCTAGTGAGCGTACCCGCCCCCATCTGTTGTGCGTCATGGGCAAATTGCTGCCCGTGGCGCACAACATCGCTTACACCCGTCACACAGACTTACCTTCCCTGTGATGTTGCTGTGGCCAGCAAATCGCCTCCTTTCTAAGGGGGTGGTTCGTGCGGCATCACAGCGATGTCACATGGCAGCCGTCCAATAGAAGTGGAGGGGCGGAGATGAGCGGAATGAACATCCCGCCCACCTCCTTCCTTCCTCATTGCGAGCGGCCGCAGGTACGAGGTTGTAGTGATTTGTGCTGCCACAGGAACGACAAACAACCTCGCTACTGACCAGACAACTATTTTTTCTCAGGACAAGGAGATATCTACTGTGGGCAAGTAATGCTGAGTTCTTCTGCAAATTCCAGTTCTCCAGTTAGAATTAGGCCACGTGCAAACCAGGAGTGGGTGATAAATACAGAAGTGGTGCTCATGTTTCCATTATACTTTTCCTTTGATTGCTCCATTCCTGGTTTTGGCTACAAATACCGAGATAAAAAAAGTCAACAAATACTCAACGTGTGCACGTGGTCTTCAAGGTCATGTGGCATGAGAAGAAGGACAAATGGAGGACAAAAAGCATAAAGTACATAAAAAAAAACATAAAAGAGCTCATTTTGGCAAAGGGCCGTTTCTTAACTCCTTCACGACCCTGGACGGATCTATCCGTCCAGGATCGTGTCCCGTTAAGCCCCGCCCCCTGCCGCGGGCAGGCGGCGTGGATCGGCACACATATCAGCTGTTTTCAACAGCTGACATGTGTGCCTGCTAGCCGCGGGTGGAATCGCTTCCACCCGCGGCCATTAACCCCTTAAATCTTGCTGCCAAAGTCTGGCAGCAAGATTTAAATGCGCGCGGCCATGTTTGTTACTCACCGCCGCCCCCACCGGAAGTCACGTGTGTTATCACGTGACTATCGGTGGTTGCCATCGTAGCACAGGGTCATGTGATGACGCCTGCTGCTACGATGTTTCACTTTCATTTTCCCTCGGCCGAGAGCAGAGGGAAAACCAAAGTGACTGAATCTGCTGATTACAGCGGTATAGCTGTGATCAGCAGATAGCGATCAGCAATCGGATTGCTGATCGCTATAGCCCCCTAGGGGGACTAGTAAAATAAAAAAAAAAAGTAAAAAAAAGTTTTAAAAAATAAAAAAAAAACAAAAAACCTAAAAGTTCAAATCACCCCCCTTTCCCCCCATTGAAAATTAAAGGGTTAAAAAAGAAATAAATATACACATATTTGGTATCGCCGCGTTCAGAAATGCCCGATCTATCAAAATATAAAATCAATTAATCTGATTGGTAAACGGCGTAGTCGCAAAAAAATTCCAAACGCCAAAATTACGCTTTTTGGTCGCCGCAAGTTTTACGCAAAATGCAATAACAGGCGATCAAAACGTAGCATCTGCGCAAAAATGGTACCATTATAAACGTCAGCTCGAGACGCAAAAAATAAGCCATCACTGAGCCATAGATCCTTAAAAATAAGAACGCTATGTGTTTCGGAAAATGGCGCAAAATGTGCGCCACTTTTATTGGACAAACTTGTGAATTTTTTTTAACCCCTTAGATACAAGTAAACCTATACATGTTTGGTGTCTACAAACTCGCACCGACCTGAGGCATCACATAGTACCTCAGTTTTACCATATAGTGAACACAGTGAATAAAATATCCCAAAAACTATTGTACGATCACACTTTTTTTGCAATTTTTCCGCACTTGGAATTTTTTTGCCGTTTTCCAGTACACTATATGGTAAAACTTATGGTTTCATTTAAAAGTTCAACTCGTCCCGCAAAAAACAAGCCCTCATATGGCAAGATTGATGGAAAAATAAAAATATTACGCCTCTCAGAAGAAGGGGAGCAAAAAACAAAAACGCAAAAACGGAAAGTGCCCGGGGGCTGAAGGGGTTAAAGAAAGTTATGAAGTTATTGTGGTTTTTGCAGAAAACATTGAATTACGAGAAAACTCTGGGCTAAAATTTTGGGAGTTTTTGAAAACTAAAAAATGTCCAAATGAGTAGCTATATAAAAAAAATATAAAAAAAATATATTGTTTGCTCAATCAAAAGTGAATACATTTTTAGCTGATTTCCCATTTTATCCTCATGCAATGATGTAAACTGGCTACTCTGCTGTATTCAAAGATAAAACTATCATTACCCTGAGAGATCAGATTTGAGAACATAATTGCTTGACATATGACTATCAGCGCTTGTAGATATTATATTTGATCTAATGCGGTTTTAATAACGGCCTGTGGATAAATTGCTTGCAGCAGACTGTTACAAGGAACATTAATACAATATTTATTGATTACAGTGTTTCAGAAGAACTGAGAAACTGCGCTCTGCTGATTTTGTCTGGTGATAGAATTTAATGCATTTTGTTATATGCACATTAAAATATATAGTAATACACTCAGTAGAATGCTTTGTATTCCTTTTTTACATTGGTATCAATGGCGACCATAAATAATGGAACATAAAGGTGGTATTCCGGTTTTTAAACTGAATAAAAAAAACTGCAATATTACCTTTGGGCTAGAGGCACAATGGCGTATGGCTCGCAGGAGTGCAATGTGAGAAAGTCTCGCATTGCACTCGGCCTCATGTAAGACAATGCTGCAGATCAGATCTGCCAGTTTTTCCTCAGCACTAATCGGACTGAGGAAAAAAATCAGAGCATGCTGCGATTGTCTGTGAGTCTCGGATCACTCGCACTCATACAAGTCTATGGGTGTGAGTGAAACATCAGACTGCACTTGGATGACATCCAAGTGTAGTGCAATATACGCACAGGCAGACAATGGAGGAGATGGAGAGAGTAATCTCTCCCTGTCCTCCACTGCTGTGATCCCATCGCAAGGTCAGATCACAGTTCCATGACACTCTGCAGCAGAGCCTGAGCCAAGAGTCATTAGGATATTGTATCCGATGCTCTCACATCGAATGCCATACGCTAGTGTGACTCCAGCCTTATATTCCATTACGTATGGTAGCCAATGATGACAATGTCGAGAAAAATAAAATGGTTTCTATAGATCCATGTCACATGTTTCCTAAAGGGAATTAACCATTTACGACCTACCCATAGGATGACTGCTAAATATTTGTTAACCAGGGAAGTGACTAATAGGTTCTCATTTGATCACAAGCATGGGAAGCAAAGACCCATCTGAATTTAATTGTATGAGTGAAACTGCTCACTACTGCTCCATTCACGCAGGGGATTTTGAGCCTGTTTGCTCCATTCACACAAGGGATTTTGAGCCTGTTTGCTGGCCTCTGGTTTCCCGCTTTGCCACTGCCTCATGCACTGAGCTGGGCATGACCTTATGTTGTGATGTCATGAGATGCATCAACCAAGACCAACTCAGCCCAGGAAGCCCTGGAACAAAATGAATGAAGACCAGAGCCACAGGGAGCCAGACAAAATTAGGGTGGGGAGTTGTGGTAGCCGGGCATGTGAGAGCTTCGTATACTGCTTTTTTAACTTTACTTCTCAGCTCCTACAATTCGGCAAAATGGTGACTAGCCAGGTCCCATTTGACAGTATACGCTGAAAGAGAACCACCAAAATATTCAAATTCTTTGGATTTAGATGAATCTGATCTTTATTAATTTTTAAAAATTAAATGAATTTACAGATTTTCACTTTATTTTTTGTCTTTAGATGTTGAGTAATACAAAAAGAGATTTCTAGGTGGCACTCACAAATCACAGTGGATGAGTCCAGGGAAGGCATCCAGATGTTGAGTAATGTCAGATATTAGATAAATGACCCTTAGATTTCATTATTAAAAAGAATCTGAACTGAAGCCTGTTTTAAAATAAACTACACTTTTATTCCTGTTAAAAAAACGGGGTATCTTTCATAAAATAATGTGTTGTAGTATTTGTGTTTCTTATTCTTTAAATGTATGAATATATTTACAACTGAGTGTTACTATTTCCTTTTCCAATAGGGAACTCTATATGATAAGGGGGGAGTAACTAATCATTAGAGACTCAAAAAAAAAACCTAAAGAGAAAAATTGTATGAAAAATACCCTGACTATAAATAAATAAATTTCAAGTGCTTAATAACAGGGTACTTAGTATATACATTTTTGCAAAAAGGTAAGAAGCCATCCCACCTCGTCAAGGTGTACCCGTCTGGAGCAGTCCCTAAGCAACTAAAGTTAAAAACATTTTATACCTGACTTGTGTCATGTCAAAACTCCAATGTGAATGGTAACAAGTGGTCAGCTGAGTCCCAGATTAAATACACAGCAAAGTGGGAAGCAAATTGATTGCCCAGTCTCAGTATAAGGAGGGCTGCACCCCCATCTTGCACTAAAGCAAGAAAGCAAACAAAAAAAACACCAAAAAAACTGAGCTGTAACAAATGTTCAGTAAACATGCAACATTACAAGCATGTGAATGGCAGCCTCAAGACAAGAAAAAAACCCAAAGAGAAAAATTGTATGAAAATACTTGCTTGTAATGTAATGTTGCATGTTTACTGAACATTTGTTACAGCTCAGTTTTTTGTCTGTTTTTTTGCTTTAGTGCAAGATGGGGGTGCAGCCCTCCCTATACTGAGACTCCAATGCATGTAGGCACAGTTCTCAGTCAGAAAGAGACCTAGATAGTGGCATTTTAGTTAGGTACTCGGAATATTGAGATTACCTTGCCGTTGGTTTCCGTGCTTACATTCATTGGCCAATTCATAAACTAAAAATCTAATTTTTTCATATAGCAGTAATGCAGTACCAGAGTTCCCTTATACATTGTTGGCATTTTTAGTGTGCAGCTGTATGCATTTTGTATTTGCTATGTTTTTTCAGCTGGCACCTATACACACTTGTAGGATGTGCGGGTCAGTTTTTTTTTAAATATTTCTAGTGTGTCTCTTTATGACTGAGCACTCTGCCCTATAAACCAGACTGTGTTCATGATCCTTATACCAGGAGTCCCAGCTGCCCAGACAAGGAGGTTAGTCCAAATAGTGGCATTTCAAGTTAGATTTTTTTAGTCTAGCTGCCCAGACATGGCTGTCTTGAACCTAGATAGTGGCAGTTTAGTTAGGTACCCGGATTATTGAGATTTACCTTGCCGTTGGTTTCCGGGCTTACATGCATTGGCCAATTCATAAACTAAAAATCTCATTTTCTCCTCCCGATAAGACACCACCGGATTATAAAATGAACTCCATTTTTTTTACCTTTTATTCCTTTAAATTAGGTTGTGCTTCTTATAATCGGGTGTGTCTTATAAAGCGAAAAATACAGTAAATAGTAATAGTGCATGTAAATAAGATAGGGTTGATAAAAAAAGGATAAAAAATATCCCATGGCGACAAGTCGTACATCCCATTTTCATTGTGTCCCGATTTCTCAGTGTAATAAAGCCCTCAGTAGTAGGATCTACATATTCCATTAAGCTGATTTCTATACATTTTTAGACTGCTTTTACAATATGTAATATTAACCACATAGTATAATATGTAGCTGTGAATCTTAATGATTTTTTGCAAGTACTGTGACAGCAAACATGACAGAGTTAAAAAACTAAACATAATACAAATAAAACCATTAAAACACAAAAATATTTGC
The DNA here is from genome assembly GCF_048569485.1 of Anomaloglossus baeobatrachus. NCBI lineage: Eukaryota > Metazoa > Chordata > Amphibia > Anura > Aromobatidae > Anomaloglossus > Anomaloglossus baeobatrachus. The sequence continues at coordinate 82,050,441 of NC_134354.1, read as the reverse complement.
AAACTATTGTAGGTGTCACTCCACCGTAAATAGAAATAGAACTTATATATGTCGGTTCTGGATTTTGTGTATATTTATCATTTGATGCTTAATTATGACCAGTTGTCAAGCTTCCTTTTTCCTGAATCTATACTCAGAAACTCCAGAAACAGCAGTCATCTAACTTGCATTTTTAAGACTGAATCCCTTAATCAAGAAAGATTTTACTGAACCCTTTATGTAAATTAAATTAAAGCTTTCTACATTGCACAGACAAGTAGTTGACAAGTAGTTATTTGTGACAACAGATTGTTCCTCTGAATGATTTACAACTTAACTTTTTTTTTATTGGATTTCAGCTGCTTTCTAATCACTTAACTCCTCCACATCTACATTGTTAAGATTGGGTAGTGATATAACATTTGTGTCCTCTGTGGTTACTTTGCAGATATGATATCACAATTGTCATCAGCAGTGCTTTTATATTTGCCGATACGCATCTCTGAGGCAAGGAGCGGGGGGGAGAGGTGCTGTCAGGCGCCGGCGGCCGAGATTGTGGACTGGGGGTTGGGAGGTGACTGTCAGCCGGCGGCAGAGATTGAGGAGCTGGGAGGGAGTGCTGTCGTGCGGCCGGGAGATCCTGTGCACGGTTTACCTGTTGAGGCACTGGGTGGCGGAAAACGGCAGTCCCCATACAGCTCCGCCCCTCCCGGCCGCATTGCCGCCCCCCCTGAATATAGTGCCGCCTGAGCAAACTGCTCAACTTCTTTCTCATTATTCAGTTTTGTATTCTGTATACTAATTTCAACGCTAATTTCATTCAAAAACTATGTAATTCAGATTTCAAAAGAAAAATAAAAAATGACTAATACTGTATAATCGTTTTTTCTCACTTGCAAAATATGATTTTTTACTTACCTAAGCTGTATTCTATAAGAAACAACAAATTTCAACCAAATTTCCATCAGCCACGACATCTCAAGTTCGTTCTTTACTGTTTCTGGCAATGGCTGATCGCCGACCTCAAAGTATCTAAGAATCAACGTACTTTGTTAGATCAAACAACTTCAAAGGTGGCCCAACCAGCCTGACAAAAAGCAACGAAGAAATAATCTTTGTCAGCAATGATGCACGGGATGGTGTCGCAATCAGGTTAATTTGCGAAAATCCCCATTCGCATTTGCTGGAGGAAATAGGAATGGTAGAGAGTCCATTTGGATCTGCCCCCCCCCCCATTCTCATGTTGATGTCACATGCACGGGCCCTTTCAGGTTTCTAAATCCAATAAATACATGTAGTACTCCCCCTTCATTATGTAATAATGTCCCCCATCCTGGTATATATAGTATGTCCCCATCCTGGTGTATTTGGGCTGCCAGTCTGGTGTATATGGACCCCCAGCATGATGTATATTGCCCCCGAAATGGGCCCCATTCTGGTGTATATGGACCGCCAACCTGGGTCTCATGCTAGTATATATGGGCTTCCACCCTGGGCCCCATGCTAGTATATATGGGCCCTCGTGCTGGTATATATGAGCCCCCAGCCTGGGTCCCATCCTGGTGTATATGGGCCCCCAGCCTGATGTATATGGGCCTTCAGCCTGGGCCCTGTGCTGGTGTATATGGGCCTCCAGCTGGTATATATGGGCTCTCAGCCTGGACCCCATGTTGGTATATGGGCCCCCAGCCTTGGTATACATGTTCCCTGTTCTGAGTTTAAAAAAAAAATTCATATACTCACCTGCTCCATCAGGTCTTGAGCGGTGCAGTGCAGGCAGGACATCGCGCGCACAAGACATCAGAGTCCCGGAGCTGAGTGATGACGTCACCACGCTGGGACTCTGTGTCCTGCGTGTGCACTGTCATCAGCAGCAGTGCAGGGAGATCATGTCACCTCCGCACTGCCGCATAGGTTAACTATATCGGCGCGCTGTGCACACTGATATAGTTAATGGTATCGCAGCTACGGGTGGGCCGCCTCTGAGCATGGAGCCCGGGGCGGCCACACCTTCTGCACCCCCCGCTAGCTACGCTACTGCCCCTGCTCCTTCCATCCTCGATCCCCCTGATCTCTCCATCCTCCATACCCCTGATCTCACTCTATTCCCCCTCCACAGCCTGCCGCCCTCTGCACCCCTCTTTCTCACATACCCTGCACTCCTCCATCTTCTCAAGCTTCTTTCCCGCTGGACAAAACTCCATGGCTCTGCCCACTCAAGTCACTTGTACGTGACATAATTGCAGGTCCTGTAGCTCCAGTAGCTACTCTGCTTGTGCTTTGTATAGTTTACAAATTATCCATGTGGACAGAGCCAGAGGTGCTGGCCCTCGGCGCTCTTCAGATTTTCCGGTGCGCTGTAGCGGCACGTACTGCCGCAAAAAAGCACTGGTCATTAGTAATAGAAGACAAGGCTGACAAGTGAAGATGAGTGGATTAAGTAGAATTTACATTCTCATGTTTGCATGGATTTTCCCATATAATTTGATTTGCAGAAAATGCTGGGCTCACATAGCCTTTGCCACTACGTTCATTGGCTCTGTCAACTACATCTTGCTTCCTGCATCCAATAAGCACACAGTGACTCCATCTGCATAATTATAGTCAATGGCACCATCGGTGCATAAGCCCAAATTTTGTATTACAAGGGTTTTGATGTAAGCCTTGACGAAACCAATGAACGTGTCGTTGCGGCAAATATTATGTTAAACCAGCCTTAGGGTGGCTTTACACGCTACGAGATCGCTACAGTGATCTCCTTGGGGTCATGGATTTTGTGACGCACATCCGGCCGCTGTGGCGATCTCGTTGTGTGTGACTCCTAGGAGCGATTTTGGATCATTGCAAAAATGTCCAAAATTGCTCCTCGTTGACATGGGGGTCCTCTCCCAATTATTGCTGCTGTTGCTTGGGCGAAGTTGATCCTCGTCCCTGCGGCAGCACAGATTGCTACGTGTGACGCCGCAGGAACGAGGAACCTCTCCTTACCTGCCACACGCCAGCAATGAGGAAGGAAGAAGGTGGGCGGGATGTCCGTCCAGCTCATCTCCACCCCTCCGCTTTGATTGGACAGCCGATTAGTGACGTCGCTGTGACATCGAGTGAACCGCCCCCTCAGAAAGGAGGCGGTTCACCAGTCACAGCGACGTCATCGAGCAGGTAAGTACGTGTGACGCTGCCGTAGTGATAATGTTCGCTACAGCAGCGATCTTCACATATCGGCATAACGATAGGGGTGGGTGCTATCACGCTCGCCATCGCTAGCATCGGCTAGCGATATCGCAGCGTGTAAAGCCCGCTTAATTCTCCTTGAATTTATTATCTCTTATTATGCTCTAGAGTCTCTTCAGACCTGGCAGTAAAATAAGAGTTGAATATGTAGAATTAAAGTGAACCTCTCAGGTGTAATATGCAACCAGAACCACGAGCAGTTCTGGGTGCATATTGCCAATCCCTGACTAACCGTCCGTGTATACACTAGCATAGATAAAGAGATCTTTAGAAAAAGTATTTCTAAAGAGCCTTTATGATATGCTAATTAGGCCAGGGACTGGTCGCAAGGGCATAAGTTCCTGCACTCATTCCGCCCTCTTAGCATATTAGCACTCCTGTCAGGTGCGTGCTAACAAGCTATTCAATGCCCATTGCCTGGCGTGATCAGCGGTAATGAAGGTACATGTGTCTGTTGTCACTATATCAGACACTGTGCAGTGCACATGACCAGAAAGCCATGCACTTCCAGTCATGCAAACTCTGAAGCCACCTGTATGCGTCCCGGCTTCAGAGATTCTAGTGTGCATGACCGGATGTGCCCGGAATTCTGATCATGTGAACTGCACGGCATCTGATGCAGTAACAAAGGACACAAATATGTGTGTCACCGCTGATGCTGGGCAATGGACATTGAATAGCATGTTAGTACGCCCCGGTGGGTGTGCTAATATGCTAAGAGGGTGGAATAAGTGCGAGAATTAATACCCTAGTGACTAGTCCCTGAGCTCATTAGCACATCATAAAGGATCTTTAGAAATACTTTTTCTAAACATCTCTTTATCTATGTACTACATACAGGCACTGTTAGGCAGGGATTAGCAATATGCACCCAGAACTGCTTGTGATTCCGGGTGCTTATTGCACCTGACAGGTTTCCTTTAAAAAAATCATTTTACTCACTTTAGAACTCACCTCCATTTCTTAACGTCACCTGTCAGGATCTTGCCACATTGACTTATCACTGCCATGGACACTGTAAGTCCAAAGGCTCTCAGATTATCTGGCGACTTACAGCTCTGGTGACACCCGGGAGGGCATTGATCAAACCATGACTTTACGAGTGCATGCACAGAACTATGCCAGGCCTCATTAGTGTGGAAAGACCTAGCATAGCAGGAGAATTACAGCGAGGACCATACAGGTAAGTGTGAATAATGAAAGGGTCTTAGAAGTGAGCAGTCAAATGAGTATAAGGATATTTTACAATTTTTTAACCTTTTAATGGGTATTTTCATTTCAGAAAAATGACTGACTACAGCCACCATTTTACTGGATCAACATGAAAGAAATTTACAAACAATCCACTTTTAGGTTGTGGCACCCCTGAGGCTCAGTCGCCACAGGGTATTGTATCTGACATAAGATGCAATGCTTTACTCCAGGTGATGAAGGAGTTTACCACTGATATTTGTTTCACTTGCACAAAATCCAGTCAGTGAGTCAGCTAGTTACAAAATTCAGGAAGCTAGTCATCCTGGGAAGTTCCCGGTTACCAGGGCATCAACCTCTATGAGTCATCCGAAAGCTGGCAGCTGCTCTCAAGGAGTGGGAACACACAAACAGTTTCTAATCAGAATAGTCTGAAACTCGGAATAACACGGTCGCTAGAAAGCATGCTTCAGAGCTCTTCTAGTTAGAACCGGGCAGACTGGAGGAGGGTGAGAGGCAACCGGTGGAGATAGTGAGACAGAGGAGATCATGGTAGCTGGAGGTTAAGCCTAACCATTCCCACAGTGTCAGGGCTGACAGGGTGCAGAAGCCCTAGGGCAGATTATACTCTATGTTGTCTGCCAGAATCTGCAGGGGATGAGGATTCCAAGTCCCATCGCCCGCTACGCATTTTTCCGGAGCACAGTGACACATAGGATGGTTGGGATTGCAGCCAGGCCCCATGGCAAGGATCCACACCATCTGCATATGGGACGAGACCCTTAACAGAGACACCGGGGTCCCCAAGCCGCTTCAAGCCACGGGGATCCACAACCAAGCACAAGGAAGGGAAGTCTCACACTCCACAGACACCTGTGGTTGCCTCTGATTTACCCGGTACCGGCTGAGGCCCATGGCAGCGGAGGGTGGCACCTCTGGGGCATCTTACCAACTGTGAGTAAAGAGAACTTTCAACCGCAGCCCCCTGTGTCATCCCTGTCTTTCCTGGCGCTGGCATCTCGAGCGTCGGCGCTCCTGTGGACTACTGCCCTCATCATCCACCTGGGGCCCACTCTGCCTATGGAGAGCGACACCATCCTGGCTGTCATAACACCTGCCCCGGCGAGGAATTCTGCAATGGTAGCCACTCCCTGGCCACATACCACAGGTAGCGTAACGACAAACTTTAATAAACACCCCGCTTTCCCCACCATTTACTATACACCTCAGGGCAACGGACCCGGCAAGGCCACCCATGACATCACCTGACCCTACACAAAACGGCCCGGCAACGAGTAGGTTAACCACCTGCCCTGTGGGGCGCTACAAGGTAAATGCTGATTTTTGTACCATTTTTGTAAGATTTAATTTTGCTTTAATATATTTACTCATCTCTACTGACATGCATGAAGCACAGCATAGGAATTTCAAAAGGACTTTGAGTCATTTTTGTGCATCCATTTTATAATTTCAAACAAACTTTGTTTCAAGTATGTGATGCTCATTCAAACTCATCTGTTACAAGTAATAGGTGTGAGCAATATGAAAATAATACCTTAAACCGGATAAATTTGGGTGACTTTGATTCAATCTTTGCATTGTGTCTGTGCCACACTAAGCTTGGAGAACAGAAAAGGTAGAGAACTGTCTGATGACTTGAGAACCAAATTTGTTTAAAAATATCAACAACCACAAAGTTACAAGTCCATCTCAAGAGAGCTTTATGTTTCTTTGTCCATGGTGTGCAACATAATCAAGAAGTTTAAAAGCCGTGGCACTGTAGATAATCTCCGTGGACGTGGACGTGGATGGCAGAGAAAATTGCTAAAAGGTTGTAACACAGGATAGTCTGGATGATGGACAAGCAGCAGCATTGGTGTCAGGTACTACCCGTCGACATTTTAATAAAATTAAATGCTATGGGAGAGACCCAGGAAGACCCCACTGCTAACACAGAGACATAAAAAGGCTTTACTGCAGTTTGCCAAAATGTACTTGAGTAAACCAAAGTCCTTCTGGGAAAGCTTCTTTTGGACAGATCAAACCAAGATAGAGCTTTTTGGCAAAGCACATCATTCTATCGTGTACTTGTCGCGGGCGGGGAGGGGACACTGCGCTCACCACGCTCGGGTCCGGCGCTGCTGCTGCTGCTCGGTGGCTCAAGCGGTGGGCCGGATCCGGGGACTCGAGCAGCGCTCCTCGCCCGTGAGTGAAAGGGGAATAGTATTTGGGGTTTGGGAAGTCGGTCCGTGACGCCACCCACTGTTGTGGTGAGGTTGGGACACCACCGCTGCTCTGGACGGGGATCCCAGGAGCGATGACAGGGAGCAGCCGAGATGTTTCTCTCCCCTCCATGGGTAGGGGATTTTGGTGGTCCCGGGGCCCGGTGATGGTGACTGAATGGTGGATGGCGGGGTTTTGGCGAGGTGCAGGGTCGCGGGGGCAGCGCAATGCCAGACGGCACGGTAGTACTCACTCAGCCAATAACGTACACGGAGTCTCTGGTAAAACAAACGGCTGGGTGGACGAGTCCCGCAGCCGGCTGCGGTGGTCACTCCCGGTAGGTTGGCGGTGACTGTCTCTCCCTGCACCTGTGATGTGTTTTCGGCTCCAATGGCTTCCCACCGGTAACCCGCTCCCCAGCGGTGTATTTGCCAGAGGAGTGCCTTTTTGCCCGCAGGCTCTGGCCCTGGGAACTCTAACTGTGGCGGTAGCTGTATTTCCCTTCACGGTTGAGCTGTTGCCTTCAGTCGGGTCTTTGCTGCTGGGAAACCCCGGAGGTTCCCATCGCTGCCGGATTTGACCGGTTTAACGGCGACTCCAAGCCTGGTCGGGGTCCGTAGGCCCTGCTGAATGGTTCTGGCTTCTCTTTGCTCCCCGATTCGGTACCGGCGGGCCACCGCCCGTCCCCGGTCCTTACGGTTATGCATCAATCGGCCTCTCCTGCAGACGGTCACCACCGTCTGCCAACCTTGCTCTTGGGTGCCCGGGCCACGTACCCGGACACGGTCAGTTTGCTCTTGCTCCTCAACTCCCACTTTTCTCAACTCTCTCCACTCCACTCCAAAACTCAACTCCCTCCTTTTCCCGCCTCCAGGACTGTGAACTCCTCAGTGGGTGGGGCCAACTGCCTGGCTCCACCCCACCTCATGTGGACATCAGCCCCTGGAGGGAGGCAACAAGGATTTGCGTGTGCGGCTGATGTGCCTAACCGGGGTGTGGGGTGTGTTGTTGCAGTACCTGTGACGTCCTGGCTTGTCCAGGGCGCCACATACTGACAACAGAATGAGGCCTACAAAGAAAGGAACACAGTACCTATAGTTAAAAATAGAGATGTACCGCCCTAGCGCCAGCAGCCGGGCTGCTGCTTGGATCCAGATCTGTGGCGGCTCGAGGGATCTCCGGACCAGGGAGGGGCCGCGTGGACACCCGAAATAAAAGGGGGTTATTTACAAGGGACTTTGTTATTAGAATTCGTGACACCACCCACGGTGCGTGGTAAGATGTAGTACCACCACTGCTGTGGAGAGCGCCTGGTGGCAATGGTATGACAGCTAGGTGTTTAACCCCTTTGTGGGTAGGGGGAGAATGCCCCGGGGCTTGTTGGTGGTGAGAGGGGAGCGCCGTTGGGGAGGGAAGGGTCACTGCGTACTCACTCAGTCCAATAACGCTGACACCGACAACTTGTAAACCGGAATTATTAGCACCTCTGTAGCAGGGAGGGAGCATGCTGGGATCCTGTGCCTGATGGTGTTACTTGTTATCCTGTGACCTTTTACTTGGCACTTTCTGTACTGGTTTGCCCCTGTAGCGTGAAACTAGTCGGGTGCCGCTCACCCGTATGGCTAACGGAGTGAGCTTGCTCTCAGGGTTCACGCTTGGGATTTTCTGGACTGTGTATTGGGAAAGTTCTATCTCCCCCGTCGCGGTAGTACCCCGATATTGGAGCGGGTGGAGGACAAATCATGAAGTCTTCGCCCTCGTCAGGTAAAATACCAGGACACTTGAAGCTACGTCCCGACCTAGGGTCCACGTACCCCGCTGTGCCCTAGCCCCTGCCCAGAGATGGCTCAAGGCCACTGGCTGCCCTGCTCGGGAGTTCTGTGCCCCTTGACATGATCCCCTGCGACCAGTGTTCCAGCTCCTACCAGGCCCAGACCGTCTGCCACCTAGTGACTGAGGAGTCCAGCTCCTAACCTCCTCCAACGACTTGTGACCTCTCCTCTCGAGAGTCACCACATGACTGACTCCTCCTGACACTCCTGACCCTCCCAACCAACCCCCCCAAGTGGGCGGCCCTATTCCCTTCAGGCTACCCATTGGTGTGTCTGGTGGGTGTGGTGCAGAGTGTTTCTAGGATTTTTGGATTGGATCGTTCTTAGTAACACCAAAGGCCAGGGACCCATAGCCAAGGAGGAGATGGACACCATGCAGAAGGGCATATTGCACAATGTCCTGTGGTGACCTGATAGGCCAGGTCGTTACAGAGATATCTTAAAATTACTGTTTTCAAACATGAGAAACCTGGAGCAGTTTTCAAATTCACATATTTAGCTTTTATTCAGTGTATTACCATATTTGTCGGATTATAAGAAACACTTTTCCTCCCAAAAATACATATAGCTTACCAGGAAGTGCAGAATTGGCGCGGGTGGCTGTCTGTGCAGGTGGCTGCCTGTGCTGGCGGCTGTCAGTGCGGGCAGGTGGCCGGCTGCCTCTCTGTGTGGGCAGGCGGTCGGTTGCCTCTCTGTACAGGCATGTGGATGGCTGTCTCTCTGTGTGGGCAAGTGGCAGACTAGCTGCCTCTCTGTGAGGGCAGGTGGCAGGGCTTGTTGCCTCTCTTTGCGGCAGGCTGGCTGCTTCTCTGTGTGAGCAGGTGGCAGGCTGGCTGCCTCTCTGTGTGGGCAGGCGGCAGGCTGGCTACCTCTCTGTGTGGGGAGGCGGCAGGTTGTCGGCTGTATGGAGCAGTCCGATGCGGCAGGTGTCCCAGATGCTGGGTTCAAATGATGGCACCCAGAGTCAGCGAGTGCACAGATGGAGCTGAGAAACATCTGCGCATGCGCCGCTCCGGGCATCATTTCTTTAAAGCCAGGACCATTGACAGAGCATCTGGGACACCTGTTGCACAGGCCTGCTCTGTACGGCCACCAAAGCATCCACTGCCAGCACATCTTCTGCTGCCAGGCACAGACCCCACTGCTGCCAGGCACAGACCCCACCACTGCCAGGACAGACCCCACCAACACCACCCCTGCCTCCTGTAACTCCACTCCACCACCGCTACCGACTCCCTCCGGTAAGACAACACTGGAGTATAAGACAGACCCCATTTTTTTTGCCTTTTTTTTTCTCTATATTTGGAGTGCATCTTATAATCCGGTGCATCTCATAAAACAAAAAATACAGTATATATTATATCCAGTGTATATTAGTATTGATTGTAGATTGTGTTTTCCCGATTTGTCCACTATTTGCCTTCTTTTGGGACACTCTTGCAGGCTTTGTATAACCTGTATATTTTTCAAATATAAATGGGGTCATGTACATTCTTCTGTTGTCTAATGTATAACATCTTTGGCACTTGTTGATTTTATGGGGTTTTAATTCATTAATGGTTTTTGTACTAATGAAATAAATAATTAATTGTGATTTATGGTGGTGTGCTCCCTTTATGCATTGTCTTCCTTGCAGTTTGCAAAAAATATTTTAAGTATTTTCAACCAGAATTATTAGTCCCGTGTTTGAGCCAGCATTTACAGCAAAAATGATTAGTGGCTCTATTTTGCCCTGTTCAGCATGGTACTGATCCTAATAATATGCAGATTTAATTTTTTTAGTTCAATATCTGTTATATTCTTGGATCATATTTCCTGAATATTTAATGTGTTTTAAAACTTTTAAGTACATATCTGGGGTTTGGTTCTTTTCTCCTCTTATTTCAGTGTTAGCGGGGGTTGAATGTCTTACAGTACGAGGTTATAAAGATGCAATGTTTGTTTCCAGCAAAACCAGGTAAATTCCCTCGCTCTTATTAAAACTTTTCCTGAGGCTAATTTAATTGGCAAATCCTATGAGCTCAGTGATGATTTCCCAGTTAGATCTCCTCTACTTTGCCAAGCTGTTAGTTAAAATGATTTTGACAGTCCGGTTTACAGGTATAAGTGCAATAAATAACGGGTTGGCTGAATATCACAAAACTTAAAAACAAAATATAAAAAAGTTTAGACCCAAATTGGCCTAGATAAAGTAAAAGGAAAAACTAAATATTTAAATGTTTATACATTTATTCATATATTCTGTTTAACTCCTTACTAGAGATGAGCAAACCTACAGATGAGTTCGCCGTGTCCCGCCGGACTTTTAATAAAAAAAGTTGAACTTGAACCCGAACCCTGAACCCCATGTGAGTCTATGGGAACCCAAACTTGAGTGCTATAAAATGGTGGTAGCAAGGGCCAGAGGGCTGCACAAGGAGGCAAAATTAAAGCAGGACAATTTCACTTGCCGAGTCTACACGTTGCAGTCACATAGCTTCCGGGTCTGCTCATTAAACCTTATGAATATGCATTGCTTCCACATCTCCAACCCTCTGTGACAGCATCTGTGATTGCTTGCAGTCAGACTGCCAGCGTGCCCTCATCTGTGATTGTTTGTCCTCACATTAGCTGTCTGGGTCCACGGAGCGTAAAAATAAATAAATAATTTTAAAAAATGGCTTAGAGTCCCAGCATTTTGATACCCAGCACAGATTATGCGGACAGCTGGAGGCATTATCTTTGCAGTGTATTAAAATACAAGGGACCCCATTGTGCTTTTTTTAAAAATTATTTAAATAAATACTTAAAAAAATGGTGTGCGGTTTCCCCAATTTTGATACCCAGCCATGATAAAGCAGAAAGCTGGGGGCTGATATTCATAGGCTGGGGAGGCTCATGGTTATTGGGCCCTCTCCAGCCTTAAAATATGAACTCGTACCCACCCCAGAATTCATGCATCCATTAGATGTGCCAGTCCTGGTGCTTACCCTGCTCATCCTGATAACCCTGGTGCAGTGGCAATCGGGGTACTGTAAGGGGTTAATGACAGCTGTGATTTGATAAAAAATCACAGCTGTCATCAAGCCCGAGGTTAATATTGGAAAGGGGTCTGTGAGACACCACCCATTACTAATCGTGTAAGTAAAAAGAAATAAACATAAAACACAGAGAAAAATACCCTTTTTCTCCAATTTATTAACCCCCAAAACACTCCTGCAGGTCTGTCGCCCCACGTCCCATGATGATCCCGCCTCTGCTACATATGAGGTCACAGCATGCGGTCACATTAGAAAACATGACTCATCACTGCTGCATCTGGACACACTGACAGAGTCGCAGCTATGAGAGTGGTGACGTCAGTGAGTTCACCTGAGGTCACAGCTGGCAGTTTCCATGGCACATTAATGGTACATTCACATGGGCATATCAAAAATCAGTCCCATTTTCATCTAGAAAAGTGGGAAAATGTTTTTCTCACTTGTCATCCATGTGCTGTCCATCTGCAATGCGTTTACAAGAGTATTTACAGTTAGCCATTTATGGAATTGTAATATATCCATTAAAATCATATGCCATATTGATGGTCCGTATGGCATCTGATTTTTTTCTCGCGGTACACTGATTTTGCAGTCAAATCACACCATGCTGCAAGTTTTTCTCATAAAGAAAAAAAATGTATCGGATTGCACTTGTCTAATTTATACTCTCATAAAAGACATGATCCCACTGCCTGATGTTTCAACAATGTGGGAAATGATGCCCTACAAAATGGTCGAACTGTTGCTGTTACACGCAGTCCGACAGTCCGGCACTGAGTTCACCTAAGATCACAGCTGGTGGCTCATACAGAGCTTACAGTGAGAACCACCAAAAGTGACCTGAGGTGAATTCAGTTCCTCACTGTTGGATTGCCATGATACTGAGTCAGACAGACCGGCACTGAATTCACTTGAGATTACTTCTGCCAGGTGCCACGCTGCTCTCAGTGTGTCCTGCAGGCCATGGTGAGTGCTCATGTGTTCTAACATCACTGCTCACCATTGCCTCTTGATTTAGCAGAGTCCAGATCGTCGAGGGACATTGTGTGTTTACCTGCGCTAGTTTTCACAAAAAGGCAGGGGACCACAAGTCAAAATGGTCAAAATACTCTAACAAAATTGTTCCTAGAAATGATCTCTGTTTCAGAGATGCATCCAGGCATCTTCTCCATGCTGATCCCATTCAATTTCAGCACTTTTCCATCCATTTCAGCATTTTTACAGCCCCGAGAGACATCCTGTGAGGGTCCGCTCGAAAATTATTTGAGTTTCCCATTAACTTGTATTAGATTTGTTATTCATGATAAATATACAACTAGTATGAAATATTCAAGATGAATAATCCGAACCTGATTATTTCACTATTCGCCCACCACTATTTAGTACCATTAAAATTAATTTGAAGAATTGTTCATTTTCTCACAATAGATTCCCACCACTTAACACAACACCACGTACATGTAAATTATAAATTATTGCATGGGTGTTCTGGTATAGAGGACAACTTGGCAGACATGGCAGATACCGGCTGTATTAAATATTTGATATCTGTTACTTACTTTCTCTCTTAAATGCACCACACCGCTGATTGCACATACTGGAACCCATCAGAGCCCTGTGATTCAACTGCATGCTGCCAATTTCTTACCATGGCTGCCAGACGCCTGATGAAGGCCCTCAGTTGCCACGATCTTGCTACTCCCCTGAAGTTCAGCTATAGGCTATGTGCACACCATCAGTATTTGGTCAGTTTTTTTTACCTCAGTATTTGTATTCAAAACCAGGATTGGAACAATCACAGTAAGGCCCGTTTCACACGTCAGTGAAAAACACAGACGTTTTTCACTGGCGTGTAAAACACGCACATGTCCCTGCGTGTGCCGAAAATCACGGCACACGTGGGTTGTCTAAGTGCAATCCGGTCTCCGTTCTCCGTGGCCCGTGATTGCACTTAGAGATTCACTCACCTGCGCACGCTCCCGCTGTCCATGGTGCTGATCGCTCCCGCGACGCAGCATCCGGCCGGTGGTGACCCCTGCAGGAGTTGCTTCCGGGTCGGCTGTGTCGCGCATAATGAATATGCGCGACAGTAATCAGCCGGTTTAGAAGCAGCAGGGAGAACGGGCTGCAGAGGACGTCGCTGGACGCCGGGTGAGTTAAAATGTTTTTTATTTTAAAAGCACGTTTTTTTCTGGCACGTGTTTCACGGACCACACCACTGCGTGGTCCATGGAACATTAGTGTTGCCAGAAAAAAATGGACATGTCTCCGTGCAGCAATCACGCACACGCGGGTACGCTGCACGGAGACACGTGCAGTGAAAAATCACTGACGTGTGAGCAGACCCATTCATTATAATGGGTCTGCGTAAGTCAGTGATTCTGGTACGTTTAAAAAAAAGCACAAACGTACCAGAATCACTGACGTGTGAAAGGGGCCTAAAAGTATAATAGACACAATTGCACCAATTACATTTTTCACCCACTCGTAGTCTTGGCTCACAAATACTGATGTAAAATTCTGAATGTATGAATGTGGCCATACGCTGAGCTTCAAAACAGACTGAGATTTAAAGATATGCAGTATTGTCAAATTGCAGTATGTGGTATAAATAGTCAATTACATGTTCAAGTCCCTTAAGGGAACTAACAAATGGGCAAAAAAAAGTTAAAAACTAAAAAAGATAAAATCAACTATTTTTTCCACCATTAAAAATAAAGTAATAAAAAAGAGACAAAATATAAATATGTCTATTAACTCTGCGTTCTCAAAAGTCCAAACTATCAAAATATAAAAATACTTAACCTGTTTGGTACCAGTCCTCCCTAATAAATTGTAATAAAACAAAGTAAGACTTTGTTTGTAATGTTATCTTTAGAGTTGAGCGCGGTTCGAGGTTTGAGGTTCTCCAGTTCGCGGTTCGAGTGGTTTTGGGGGGTGTTCTAGATCGAACTAGAACTCGAGCTTTTTGCTATAAGCTCGACAGTTCGAGTTACGTTCGAGAACGGTTCTAGCAGCAAAAGCAGGGCCTTTTACAGCTACAGTGTGCAGGGAGCCATTGCTGGCAGCCTGCCAGAAGCTGGTAACCAAGATAAACATCGGGTATCCAAGCAAAGCGCTTTGGTTAGTAACCCGATATTTATACTAGTTACGTGTGCAGGGAGCCGTACTTCCTTGCTCGGCTCTGCCCCCTCCTGCACGCAGCATGTACACACACACACACTCACCTGTCCCCAGCCATGCAGTCCCCGGCACGGACGTCCTCAGCGCCGCATGGCCCCGCTAGGCTCTACCCATTTTGCACTCTGCCGCCCGCACACATGGTCCCGCTAGGCTCTGCCCACCTCGCACCCGCACACATAGCCCCGCTAGGCTCCGCCCACATCGCACCCGGAAACACTACCTCGCTAGGCTCCGCCCACCTCGCACCCACACACATTAGCCCGCTAGGCTCCGCCCACCTTGCACCACACACATGGCCCCACTTGGCTCCGCCCACCTCACACCCGCACACATTACCCCGTTAGGCTCTGCCCACTTCACACCCGCACACATTACCTCGCTAGGCTCCGCCCACCTCCCACCGCACACATAGCCCCGCTAGGCTCCGCCCACCTCGAACCGCACACATGGCCCCGCTCGGCTTACCTGCGGTGCTGAAGTCCTGCCCTCCCGACCTCAGCGCTGACACTGCCCTCCATGGCTGCCGCTTCACATCTGTCACTGCGGCCCGAGACAGTCACTAGCGGTGACGTCACGGGCCGCTCGCGATACTTGGCTGTGAAGGTGATTGAAGTCAGTGTGCAGTATCAGCAGTGCAGGAGATCAGCGCAGGTAATGTACCTCGCTCCTGACAGCAGCACTTGTCATGCCCTCCAGTGACCTGGGCTGACCTTCTGATGTTAGCTCAGGTCATTACATTGCTCTCCCAGCCAATGGGGAACATTCTGTTCTTCATTGACTGGGACAGTGTGGATCGTCATGGGAACCGCTTGGATTTCAGCAGACCTGGATTTGTTTTTCTTTCTAATAAATTGGTGAAAGAGGCAATGTGTTGGGCAGTGTTTTTTCAAATAAAAATGTGTTTGTCGTCTATTTTTTTTTTTATTACTGATTGGGTTGGTGATGTCGAGTATCTGATAGACGCCTGACCTCACCAACCCCAGGGCTTGATGCCAGGTGACATTACACATCTGGTATTAACCCCATATATTACCCCGTTTGCCACCGCACCAGGGCACGGGATGAGCTGGGGCGAAGCACCAGGATTGGCGCATCTAATGGTTGCACCACTTCTGGGGCGCCTGCGGCCTGCTATTTTTAGGCTGGGGAGTGTCCAATAACAGTGGACCTCCCTAATCTGAGAATATATGACCCCAGCTGTCTGCTTTACCTTGGCTGGTGGTCCAATTTTGGGGGGACCCCTACGTGTTTTTTTTTTTTAATTATTTATTTAATTTAAAATAACAGCGTGGGGTGCCCTCAGTTTTGGATTAACAGCCAAGGTGAAGCTCCCAGCTGTGGTCTGCAGGCTGCAGCCGTCTGCTTTACCCTAGCTGGCTACAAAAATAGGGGGAACCCCACATCATTTTTTTTTAAATTTATTTATTTATTTTGCTAAATACAAGGCTAAGCACCCCATAGTGCCACATGAAAGGCACCAAAGGGTTCAAAATTACAAAATGCAGGAGAGTGGGACATTATGTGTCTTTCTGCCATTATAATGACAGAAAAGACTGATATGAAGTGCACAAGCACAGGAAAATCACCACAGCACTCTACGCTGGGAAAAGCAGTAGAAAATTGCGCTGGACTGAACATGTGACCGCCTCATGTAGGTTGAAGCTATGGATCCTGGGTAAATTTATGTATTTTCCCTCCTTCAGTTTGTTGGCAGTACGCAAAAAAAACAGAAGGCACACGGATGACAAACAGATGACATACGGACCGTATACGTGTCACGCTCCCGATGCCTCGGCACCGCTCCTTACCCACTGCTCCAGTCGCACCTGCACAGCACCGCTCCTTACCCACTGATCCGGTCCACGTGTCCACCGGTCACGGCTGCCGCTCCCGCTCGTGCTCTCCTGTGTCCTGTCCCCAGTCTCATGCGTCTGACTCATGCTTCTGTATGGGGTCGGGCCGCGCCCACTCACCTGGTCTTATGGGCCCAGCACTGCTGCAGCAGGATATGACATGAGGCTGTGCTGGGTATATAAGACTGGCCTTTCCATGTGGGCGGGGCCTGATCAACGTGTCTTGTAAGCTAGGTGCTCAGGTCCCCCTTGTGCCGTGTCCTGTGATCATACTATTGCCTGACATTCCTACCCGGCACCTATGCCGGATTCCTGCACTGTCTCCAGCAACTCTGAAGCCCCAGTGACTGTTCTACCCGTCTCCTGTGGGACGCAGTCCCTGCCATGCTAGTGCTCCGGCTACCGTGCACCCAGGCCTCCGTTGGGGTGCACAGCCCAGTGGATCCACCACTCGGACCTAACAATACGGAACTGAAACGGATGCCACACGGATGCACCTGTGAAAAAAACGGACCGTTTTTTGCAAACCGCAAAAACAGATCGGTCGTGTGAATGTAGCCTTATTCTAATCTGCCGTTTATAAACAGCAGGCAGAAATAAGTGAATAGCGCCCCCCAGCGTCAGAAAATCTCCGGGGTTTCAGGGATAGCTGAGACCCTGGATATCATGATTCAGGCCGGTTTGTCCGGTCCCCGCTCACATGATCACCGGTATACACCGTATACCGGTGATCACGTTACAGTAAATATCAGCGCCGGTAAAAAATTATTTATCTCCCATCTGACATGAACAAACATTTCAGATGGGAGATAAATCTCCTCCCCGGTCCCCCGGTGTCGCCAAAATGCCCCCCCCCCCTGACCCGCTTCCAGAAAATCCAAGATGGCCACGCGCACAGCAGCGCGCCGGCCGCATTCACCCTACTCCTCTGATTTCTGTCGCATGTGCCATGACACATGCGACAGAAAACTCCTCCCCAGGCCCTGCCAGGTCACCCCCTATAACCCCACCGGTGTTCCCCGGTGTCCCACGGTACCTGTGCAGCGTTGATCCCCCGCGGCCCCCTCCTTCACAATAGACGCTGCCGCATGCACAGAGCGGCTGTCAGCTCAAGTTCCTGTGTTCAGACACAGTGAGTGGTGGTAACCATGCATCTGTAAGCTACTGCAATGCCCTGCTCATGAGGTAAGGAACATAGTTGATCAGGAGAGCTATACTACATTTCCAAATGGAGGGATTTGCTTTTATAATTGCCCTGTTGAACGACTACCAAACATGAGAGTCCGTTATACGCCACAAGGAAACATGTCTAAATAGCGAGCTCTGTTGTTTATTATTCATTCAGCTGGATAACTGGACTTAAAGGGGTATTCCATCTCCAAGATCCTATCCCCAATATATAGTAGGAATAGCAATAATATCAGCAAATACCAATATTTGGAAATGTAGAATAGTTCTCCTGATTAGGCATGCCCTTACCTCATGAGCAGGGCATTGCAGCTTTGGTAGCATTAGTTATGACATGGACTGTGCTGCTGTGGACCCGGGGAGAGTGGGTGCAGATTTATTGCACCCACACTCCTCACATGGAGGGTCTGCACTCCTAGAAAATGGGGGATACGTTCCCTGAGCGTGTCCCCCCATATTCTAGATGGTCCAGAGTCATCGTGGGACCCCTTTATTTTTTTTCCTTACAATAAATTGGTGAAAGAGGAATGTTTTGGGGAGTGTTTTTTCAAATAAATTTTTTTTCGTCTATTTCTTTTTTTAGTACTGACAGTTTGTGATGTCGGGTATCTGATAGACGCCATGACATCACAAACTGCTGTGCTTGATGTCAGGTGACTTTACAGCTAGTATCAACCCCATTTATTACCCCGTTTGCCACTGCACCAGGGCACGGGATGAGCTGTGGTGAAGCGCCAGGATTGGCGCATCTAGTGGATGCGCTAATTCTGGGGCGCCTGCGGCCTGCTATTTTTAGGCTGGGAAGGGCCAATAATTATGGACCTTCCCACCCTGAGAATACCAGACCACAGCTGTCCGCTTTACCTTGGCTGGTGATCCAATTTGGGGGGGACCCTACTTTTTTTTTGTAATTATTATTATTTATAAAATAATTATAAAAAAGAGCCTGGGGTGACCTCCACATTGGATCCCCAACCACGGTAAAGCTGCCAGCTGTGGTTTTCAGCCTACAGCCGTCTGCTTTACCCTAGCTGGCTATCAAAAATGGGGAGACCCCACGTCATTTTCTTTTAACTATTTTTTTAAATAAAAAAAATTAATGGGCTTCCCTGTATTTTGATTGCCAGCCAAGGTAACGCCAGGCAGATGGGGGTGTCAACCCGTAGATGTCTGCTTTATCTGCGCTGAGAATCAAGAATATCGTGGAGTGCTATGTCATTTTTTAATGATTTATTTTTACAGCACTGTCATGTCAGGCAATCAAAATACAGGGAAGCCCATTTTTTTTTTTAGTTATTTAAATAAATAATTAAAAAAATATATATGAGCTCCCGCTGCATTTTTTGTATTGATAGCTGAGGGTAATCTCCGGTGATCTAAGTTATTGACTGGCTGTGTCAGCGGTCAGGAGTCGGCTTCTGCGGACGCTGGTAACCACGGTAAACATCGGGTAACCAAGAAGCCCTTTCCTTCGTTACCCGATGTTTACCTTCGTTACCAGCGTCCGCCGCTCTCACGCTGCCAGTGCCAGCTCCCTGCTGCCTGCACACATAGCCAGACTACACATCGGGTAAAATTAACCCTATTTGTACTCTGGCTAGGAGTGCAGTGAGCCAGCTCTAAGCGGTGTGCGCTGGTAACCAAGGTAAATATCGGGTTGGTTACCCGATATTTACCTTAGTTACCAAGCGCAGCATGGCTTCCACGCGTCGCTGCTGGCTGGGGGCTGGTCACTGGTTGCTGGTGAGATCTGCCTGACAGCTCACCAGCAACCCGTGTAGCAACGCTCCAACGATCCCTGCCAGGTCAGGTTGCTGGTGGGATCGCTGGAGCGTCGCTTAGTGTGACGGTACCTTAAGGGAACGGGGAAGCAAAACGGTTAGTTGACCGTGTGCTAGAGCATGTCGCCGGTACACGGCGATACACAAACATGCACCATGTAACAGAGAGATGCAATGACAGGTCCTAGCATGACGCATCATAGTCATGTGACCAGTCTGTAGCCAATGAGATAATAGACACGTGACTAGTCACATGGCTATTTTGACGTCACGATAGGTCCTGCATCACTGCTGGCAGTGCTGGTTACCGGGAAGATTCAGCGATCATCGGATGGAATAGCGGCAGGAGACAGAGTGCAGGACGGATCACGGGGAAAGGTAAGTGTTATGGCAATGTTTATTAACTGTATGTGTACATTTATAATGTGTTTTTATGTGTTTGTGATTGCCTCCCATTGTTTCCTATGGGGTTCGAGTGGTTCGCCGAACCGGTTCGCCGACCCGAACTCGAACCAGACCTCGGTTCAGCGAGCCGAACCGCTGCCGATTCGCTCATCTCTAGTTATCTTTAAAACCATCAGCTCATCACGCAAAAACAGTAAGCCCTCAGCCAGTTTATTTGACAAAAAAGCAATAATGATATACATTTTTTAAAAAACAACACATTTTTCTTACAAATTTTTGAATTTTTTTCTCAAAAAATTACAAATCCACAAAAGTTTGGTATTATTGTAAACTGACATTGTGAACTGGAAAATCATGTTTCAAAGTAACTTTTTCCAAAGATGGTATCCCGTAAATCGTGGAAAAAGCATTTTTTGTCTCAATTTCATTACACTTTGAATTGTTTTTTTATTTTTCAGTATGTTAAATGCTAAAATGAATGGAATCATTCAAACTACAACTCATCCTGCAAAATTCAAGCCTTTATACATCTATGTCGACAGAAAAATAAAAAAATTATGGCTCTTGGTAACAGGGAAGCAAAAAAACAAAAGTGCAAGCCTAAAATTGGCTGTGGATGGAAAAGCGTTGTTATGGAAAACAAAGAGTTGTAAATGGTACATTTTCAAAATGGGGCTAAAGAACAAAGCAGCAGTGTGCTCAATGTAAAGCAACAGCTACAAAATCCAAGATTATTTTAGGGAAAATAGAAAGGAGGATAAAATGTGATTCCACCATGATATGACTCCGCTATAAATCCCTCTAGAGATGGGCGAGTACTAAAATGCTCAGTTGCTCGATCCTCGAGTCAAGCAGGTCAGATGCTCTGAAAGGACTCAACTTAAGTAACAAGTATAAAGGAAGTCACTGATTGGGCAGTTCGGAACTCCGCCCACATACAGCCATAGGCCAGAATCACACTTGCGAGTGACTCGCGAGAGTCTCACATCGAATCACCTGGAATGGCCTGACTCTCTTCGGACAGGAGCGAGACAGCTGCGTTTATTCCTATGCTGCAAAACCGTTCCTGTCCGGAGAGCAACAGGCCGTGCCAAGAGATGCAATGGAAGACTCGCACGAATCACTCGCAAGTGTGACGCTGGCCATATACAGAGTATTTCTGAGGTGAGAGAAGGCACTTTTTTTTTCCTTTTCACACACTACATCCAAAAACATTGCTTTAACACCAGTGAGAGACATTTATAGACTGTGAATCCCTCTCTCTGAAGAGACAGCACACATCATGCAGTAAAGCAAGCCTGTGCTTTGTGGTTATTGTTTCATGGATGAAACATCCAAGCATCTGCGGTACTCGTCCAAGCTCTGTGAGTATCCAAGCACCTCGATGCTCAATCGAGTAACAAGCAGTAACAAGCAGTACCAATGCTCATCACTAAATTACTCATATTGGATTTATGATTCACTTTTGGCTTCTAGGCATAATTATTTTTTTTCAAATGGACTCTTACTATATATAGTATCCAAATTTTGAACTCCAGAGAGAAAAAAAAATATTAAATTCAATACAAATCAAATTTTTAGGCTAAATTCGAGCAAACTACTAAATTTGAATTTTACTTTTCATTAATATACAGTAGATATGTATAAAAATATTTTTATACTGATTCTCTATCATAGAATCACTTCTTTTAAAATACAAATAGTCTATTATGGACATTTTAACTGAAAAATAATATTTTGCAGAGATTTTAGTTCCCACTAGTTTATGGTGAGGGGCTGCTGAGATGAGAAATTAGTAGGCTTTTTGACTGGAATACCCATGGAATTTCAGAATTATATTTTGGCCTATTTGAAAATGTTTTCCTTTTTTGTGACAGCTACTTCTTATTCTCTGGTATCTCTAAACGTGTTCTCTGTAGTGTAAAGGTTTTTGGAAATAGATCTTTGCCATCTTATATTGATTCTTCACAAGACCATCTGTGGCTGCTTCAGATAAGAAGAATAAAATATAAATTAGAATTCAATGTGATACATTTTTTTATCCGGTACTTTAAGAAGATTCTCTGCCATGTACTGGTATGGCTTACATCAAAGTTTCACATACCTATATTCAATTTTTAACGTTGAAAAGTTAAGAGGATTAAAACTTTACTTAATGTAAATATACAGCGTCAAGTCACCATCACTTGTTATGTGTGAGCCTATTTGGTTGCTTGGCTATAGTGTGCTTATGTTTAGATTGAAATATTAGATTGATAAATGCCGTACAGTGATTTGCCTCTAACCTATCTCCCACTTATCCAAAGGGATTAAATTGGATTAAATTCTTTTTAGAAAGTTGGCAGAAAGGTACATTTGTAATAAGGGGATGCTCATTTTTTTGTAATTACGATCCGTTGGAATGTTTTAGTGGAAATACACTGATTCTAGGTTGTCCAGTTGCTGGGATTTCCTAAGATCCGTTGAAAGGAATCTTAGGGCATATGATATTGATCAACTATCTTTGGGATAGATTGTCAAATCCAGATCAGTAGGGGTCTGACACCAGGCTCCTACACTAATCAGCTAGTATTGGCATCGGCCGTGATACAGTCCACATGATGCAGAAGACGTTTATGCACTATACACCTCAACACTTGGTGACCAGGAAAGAGAAGGAATCCAGCAGCTGCGGGGATCTCAGGATTAAAACTCCATTTTTATTAAAGTTCCATAACTAAAAAAGATACAAAAACTAAAAACTATAATGAAAACCAGTAGACAAGGTGTTACGGGGTTGG
The DNA here is from genome assembly GCF_048569485.1 of Anomaloglossus baeobatrachus. NCBI lineage: Eukaryota > Metazoa > Chordata > Amphibia > Anura > Aromobatidae > Anomaloglossus > Anomaloglossus baeobatrachus. The sequence goes on along the minus strand of NC_134354.1, from coordinate 82,027,775 downwards.
TGGATTGTAGGGAAATAATCGTACAATCATAACCCGGGCTCCACCGTGCAGAGATGGTATACTGCTGCTAGTAGTCCAGAGGACAAAACGGATAAACAGCTTATAGGTAAAAAAATATAAACCCAATAGGCTGTGTTGATGGCACACAGTAGTATATAGGGGATGTACATCAGTGATTTTGCCTGAAGAAGGAACAACACTCTGAAACGCATAGAACAATAAAATCAAGATATTGATCATTCCTGGATCCTTCTTTACTATACAAGGCAATGCAGATGTAACCCCTTCTTATCCTGCTTTATCCATTTTTAATGGAATAACTTGCAATGTATAAAAAAAAGAGGTAGAGTTTTTTTCTAGTGATTCTTACAAATTGTATCACAATTTGTTATTTGTTTAAATTTGTTGTGCCCTGAAAATTTCCAAAAATTTGACAAATTCAATTTGCATTTCAATAATTAATTTATCTTTAGCCAAGATGTCTATACAGGACAAGAGATGAACAGATCAGGCAAAGTTAATATTTGTTTGTTTGTGCAGCTTTCCCTCAAATTTTGATTTCCGGACAAGTTCTTCTCCACAATACTACAGCGTAATCCCCACTAGGTGGCAACAAAATTAGTGAAGGAGAGACAAAGTCACACTGTAACAGAAAGGCAGCTCAAATACAGCAGAGTAACTTCAGCAGGCAGTTAACAGGAAAACCACCAAGGGGCAATAGAGTAGTCAAACAGTCAGGGTCTAGCCAGAAAAGTCAAGTCACTGCAAAGGGAGTATCAATATCACGTCAGAAAAAAGAACCGAGTCAGAAGCCGGGAGATCAGGTATGCAGAGGGAAACACAAACAACTGACAGGAGCGGGAAGTAAGGGATCGGGACAGGCAGACGAACGGGGGAGTGTACAAGTCAGGACACAGTAGCAGGGAAGCAGCACAGATTGAGAACACCCACTAGAGCCAGTATACAAGCTCCAAGTCAGAAATATTACTGGCACTGACCAATAGGTAGAGAGGCAATATATAGTGTCCTGGGATCGGGAACGAGGCAATAGAAGTTAAACCTCTGTCATGACCAGTCCAGAGGTGGGTGTAACCACAGCAGGGAAAAGCCAGCCTGGATCATGACAGAGGAATACATGGAATAGCAGAAACTGCTGTGTGAATACTGACTTGAAAAATCCAATAGCTACATGTAAGAGTGAAAATGTGAAAAATGGAATCTGCATTACTGCCATGAACATATGAATCAAGGGAAATTTAGCTACTGAATTGATCAATGCAATAGAGCCCCAACACTACGCCAAAGTATTTCTCTACTTTGGGGTCCCTAGCTTGTGTGTGTCCTCTCATGCAGTTAAAAAACTTACCGTGTATGGGAAGCTGAGACCCAGGCTATTTATGCGTATTATATGGATTGGCAATAGGTGTGGTGGGGAGGGTTCACAAACGAAAACTACTAACAATAACGAATAACGTTTGGAACACCATTCTAAGTCCGAACTGGGTGCAAAAAACCTAAAAAAACATCACTATGGGGAGATAAGGTATGCACACCAGTGACTATGTAAGGGGAATACATGGAATAGCAGAAACTGCTGTGTGAATACTGACTTGAAAAATCCAATAGCTACATGTAAGAGTGAAAATGTGAAAAATGGAATCTGCATTACTGCCATGAACATATGAATCAAGAGAAATTTAGCTACTGAATTGATCAATGCAATACAGCCCCAACACTACGCCAAAGTATTTCTCTACGTTGGGGTCCCTAGCTTGTGTGTGTCCTCTCATGCAGTTAAAAAACTTACCGTGTATGGGAAGCTGAGACCCAGGCTATTTATGCGTATTATATGGATTGGCATCAGATGAAAGTTGCACTGAACCAAATACAGTAACAAAAGGAGCAAAGGACCCGGAGAAGTGACTGGTAAGGTCAGTTTAATTGTTTTTGTTTTTATATATTAAGTTTATTCTGTTCTAGAATGAGGAATAATGTTTTTTTCCTTTTTTTTACATTTTGGCCCATAAGAATTCAGAAAAATGCAAAGCGCACGAGGAAGTGTATTACAAAAATCCACATTTCATTAAAATAATTTGCTTATCTTTATATCAGATGTTTCTACAATTATTGTGTCACTATGAGGTTGAGATGTAAGCTACAGCCAGTTAAAGTTTATGTTAGCATGCTACAAAATTGCATTGAATTCACATTGTAAATGTTTTTTTACACTAACCTACCTCTAGAAAAGGTAAGGGGGGAACATATTTGCCTTTTCCTAAACCAGTCTGTTATGGGAAGAACTTTATTCTATCAATATGATTAAGCACTTAAATAATTATGTCCTTGTAAATAAATTGTTCAAAAAGTAAAAAATGTGTGCACCTTGTCCTTATTTTGCATCATTAATAAAGGTCAACTTTTAAACTGGCTTGATTCATAATTTAGGGTAATATTCTATTAAAGTCTCACATTCTAAAGGATTAAATAGGACAGTGCTGGTGTATACTTAAAACTTTCTGATAAAATCAACTGTTTGACTATGAGGAGTTTATATTTACTGCTGAAACCTAATCTCAAAACTCCACTTGAAGAATACAGCACTCACATACACTTAAGTCTTCGCTGCATTGGAGTTAGTTAGAATTTTATTAAAGCACACCAATCAACAGTTTTTTACTATATAACCTAAAGCAAATGCTATACTGGCACTATCATGCTGATTTTATACATACGTTTAGGTCCCCCTATCTATTATTTATACTAAGTCCATTATAGAAGATTGTGGCTATAACTCATGATGTCTAGAAGGACTTTGCTGATGTCATCCCCATGTGACCAGAAGGAGAGGGGCCTCAGCCAACAGAAAAATAATATTGCTTCCTGGTATCAGCTATGTTGGCTGAGGCCCCGGCTCTTTTTGGCACATGGGTATGACATCAGCAAAGTCCTTCTAGCCACCATGATTTATAGCCACAGCCATTCGTAAAACACTTCTATAATGGAAAAAGCATAAATAATAGATAGGGGATGGAATAACAAGCAGGGGCGCAGCTGCTGCCAATCAAAAAAGTTGCTCATTTTACAAACTTTACTTGCTTGTGTTTCAAAACCTATACATCCGAGCTGACCACTAAAGGTATGTATACAATCAGCCTGATAGTGCCGGTATAGGACTGGCTTTAGGTTATACCGGAAAATCCTGGTGATAGGTACACTTTAATAAAGATATTAAGTATACAGTAATTTTATTTGAGTGGAATTTAATTTTGCTTGAAATGTACAAAGATCCATATTCTCCAGAATGCAGAATTTTTTTTTTAATTTGGTCCATGCCAATTCAACAAAATGCTGATAAAATGTTAAGAAAATAAATAAATTATACTACTGCACCACTCACTTCTTCAGAATCCTCCACTGCTTGCTTTCCTCAGTACAGTCTTCAGTGCATCTTCCTTCTTACCACCACTGCACATTGCAGCTTCGTGCTAGATCAGGACTTCCTGCCATATCTAGGCACAAGATGACCCTGTGCATGCGCAAGCTTTTTAAATGACTAATTTTAGCATAAAGTCTGCATTGTAAGGCCATGACTCATGACTTTTCAATGTACATGTGCAAAGGCATCACGGGTCTAGTGGCAGCCAAAAGTTGCAGCCATGCATGAAGATGCAGAACACAACGATGATAAGAAGAGGCACTGAAGACCATATGTGGAACAGCAAAGGGTGAGTTAAGCATATAGTTGGCTTTTTTCAGCTCTTATATTTTTTAAGACCTGGGGTTTAGAGAGACCCCTGAGCATAAATAGGGACATTCCATAAACTGTGAATAAATTTGCTGCATATGATATTTACCGGTAAAATCTTGGCAATCAGATACATATGAATCTCAGGAGAAGGGACATTCCATAAATTGAGAATAAATTAGCTGTAAATTGAATTTACTGGTAAAATCTTGGCAATCTCTTACATTTGAATCTCGTAAGATCTGCTGATCTCAACTTTACAGGTAATTTTTAAAAACTATTTAGTAAAACAAGGCTGACAGTGATTGAATCATCCAACTCTCAAAATCTATCTTAAAGACCACACATTCTACATTTTGTTTTTATTGTTTTGTATTGTGGCATGGTGTGTTCCATGTTTTATATGCACATTACATTCTCCTATGTATGTTTTTATGTGGCATGCGACGCACCTGTGAGCACTCCTATATAGGGGGCGCCATTGTAGCTCCACATATTGACCTGTGGAAGCCTAATTAGTTAGGTGAAACAGCTGTCGTCCTCTACCTGGGAGCCAGCTCACAGCTCATCTCCTGCTTTTTACCCTGTACCGTCTAATAAACTAAAGATTCCTGCAAAGCGGTACGGAGTGCGGTCCCTCATTTCCTTCACTCATCCATCGGTACCTGGACTTTTCTTCTGGACGAGCACCCCCGCTCAGGTTACGGTAATTCCCAGCCCTCGACGAGCACACATGCGTTATCGCTGAGTGACATACAGTGGTGCAGCACCCTTCCTATCTTGCTGGATTACTGACTGTTTCTTTGGTTTGCTTGCACACTGCTTGCTGTCACTATATTATTTTGGTGTGACTCTATGCGTTGGTACGGCGCTGTTATGGAGGTGTCTGATGATTGTAACGAATTACCACCTGGTGCTACAGGCTTGCAGGCTGGACGGGCTAACGCCGGCTCCTTTTTTGGAGAATGTAATTTTAAGAAGGACACGGAGGTTTTAGGAGTTAAAACCTTGGAATTTCGGATAAAGACACTGGCAGAAAAGGAAGTGAGATTATTTTGGACTATTTAGTCTTTGCAATCGTATGTTGAATGTGATCGGGTCCCACGTGGACTACGGGTTATCAAGACCCTTTCACACTTCCAAGAGGACACTGCGTTTACCCAGCAATGGGAAAATATACAATTGGAGTGCTCTAAAAAACTGTTACATCTTGTATTGGATAAAAACAAGGAGGACTATGCTGTTCTGAACTCTGAACTGGATGCTCTAAAACAAGATACACGATTAAGAATGTCAAATGATGATTGGAATGCATTTTGTTTAAAACTTGATAAAAGGTTGGTGAACGTGCAGACTGAAATTAAAAATAAAAAAAGAGAAAAATTTCTCAGGGACAAGAGGGACTATGAGAGGAAGCAGGTTTTCTGTTGGGCTAAAGACAGCACCAAAAATTATAGGCATAGACCCCATATTAAGAAGAAGAGTACTTTTGGTGCCAACAGGGGATACTGGACCACCGACTTGGAGTCCAGTGGCTCCGAGGAGGTGGTCGCAGGCCCCTCTGAAGGTAACTCAGGTGCGTTTTAGAGCTACTGCCCCTCTAGAAAACGCACTCGACGGGGGGGCAGGAAGAAACGCACGGGGCAGAGGGCGCAAGAGGAAATCTGTGTCCTCGCAGAATTGAATAGTCCCTCTGTCACTCAGTCTAGTGTGAACACAATCATCAACCTTTCCTCTCATTCTCTCTCTCCTGACATGATTTCCGTACTTTCCAAGGGTCTGAAATTTTGTATTCCTGAACCTTTTGATTTTGCTGAGCTTAGGGTGGATTTGTTGAAAGCTATCCGTAAGATCCATTTATACAAACATTTTCAGTCTGCACCGGGCAGTCCGGGATCTACTCCGGAGGGGCATATCCCGTGCACTGTTGATAGTAACCACTTCGATGTCATGAACCCCATCATGGGTCTAGCCCCGGTGTGGCTACTTCTGCGTTACTAGTGAATAGGTTCACTAAAGGGATTAAATCCGATTTCTATCCCCCCACGGTACTGGATAATTTGGTGGACTTGTATCAGGATACTGTCCTTAAAGACATTGAGGCATTGATCTATACTAACCCCACTCAGAATCTGAGTCAGGGCGAATTGACTGCCATTCGCATAATGCGGGGTTGGGAGGACACTGTGTTCCGCGAGGCGGATAAGGGGGGCAACATTGTCCTCCTGACACGGCAACAGTATGTCCAAGAGTGCCTCCGACAGTTATCTGACAAAGCCACCTACACACCATTGCCTAGCAACCCCATTCAGGAATTTAAGAAGTCTTTGGTGTGGCTCTTGAACAAGTTCGTTGGTCTAGGTGTTCTCTCGCAGACGCAGGCGGACAAATTGATCCCTCCTTACCCTACGAAGCCTTGCTGGTATTGTATACCCAAAGTCCATAAGAGTAGAGACAATCCCACAGGCCGTCCTATAGTGGCTAGTATCGGCTCTTTAACGGAGCCTTTATCACACTATTTGGACTGGCTGCTAAGACCCATTCTTAGTCATATTCCCTCTTATGTCCAGAACACTGGTGACTTTCTGGCACTACTTAAAGGTATAACATGGCAGCAAGGCTTCCAACTAACATCAATTGACGTGGAGAGCCTTTATACCCACTTTCCCCAGCGTTTAAGGGTTCAAGCTGTGAAGGAAATGGTGGCACAGAGTGGGAAGGATGCTCGTTATTGCAATTTTGTGGAGGAGTCCCTTGATTTTGTTCTTTCTAGGAACGCATTTACTTTTTTGGACCGTTGGTACTTGCAGTGCGGGGTTACCGCCATGGGTACCCCTGTCTCTTGTGCCATGGCCAATATATTTTTGGGATCTTTCGAGAGCAAGTATGTGTTTTCCGATACCAACCCCTTTTTGAGGTATATTCGCCACTATTTGAGGTATGTGGACGACATATTCATTGTATGGGATGGCACGGAGGATTTATTCTCTGATTTTGTGTCACATCTTAACAACTCGAATACAATGAATATGTCCTTCACTTCCTCTTTTGGTGGCGATATCCTCAATTTTTTGGACGTTGAGGTTTCCATCAGGGATGGTAATGTTCACACTCAATTGTTTAGGAAACCGACGGCATCCAACTCACTCTTACATTTCCAGAGCGCACACCCCCTTCATACTAAGACGGCTTTACCGTACAGTCAATTTTTGCAGGTACGCAGGGCTAATAGTTCTGAGGAGACTTTTCTCCAGCAGTCAATGGAATTAAAGGAAAGGCTTCAGCAAAGGGGTTACCCTGAGGAGTTGATTGATTCTGCTTTTGAGAGGGCTAGATCTGGTGTCCATTGTTCTAATCGCATGGGCCGCCCTGACAGAAAGATTGATGATCTGAATAGATTTGTGTTTAGCTTTCAGTTCGGTCCCTTGGAGCATGTCATTAGGAGAACTTTGTATAGGCATTGGCACATTCTGGAAAGAGATCCTACTTTGGTTGAAATGACCAAGGCTAATCCTTTGGTCTCGTTCAGACGTTGTGTTAACCTACGGGATAAACTAGTGAGAAATAGACTTACCAGCCCCTCTGTGTGGCTTGATAGATGTTGCCCGCTGGGTAACTACCGGTGTGGCAACTGCAGATTTTGTAATCTGCATCTCACTGGCCGATCCCTACAGGTGGGTTCGCACTCACATTCGGTCCTCCAGTTTATTTCTTGTAAAACTAAATTCGTTGTCTATGTGATTTTCTGCCCTTGTGGCAAATTTTACATAGGCAAAACAATCAGATGTTTATACGTCAGGTTCAGGGAGCACTACAATTCGGTAACGTCAGGAAAAGGTTCTCCTAGACTGATTTCTCAAATCCGTGAGCATCATAATGGTAACCCTGATGTCCTCCGTTTTGCTGGCCTGCAGAAGGTAGTCCTCTCATCGAGGGGGGCAACCTTCATCAACTTTTACTACAAGTTGAGGCCAAACTAATCATTAGTTATGGAGCTCAGGGGGCATTGGGGTTAAATGATCGCGTGGATCTGTCAGTTTTTCTGTAGGTCCTCCATATGTGTGTGCTTTGACATATTTTGCATATGTATTCCTTCGGTGTCCTTTCTTTCTTCTTTTTTGGTATAATCGTTTTGTAATAACCTTGTTTTTATTGTTTTGTATTGTGGCATGGTGTGTTCCATGTTTTATATGCACATTACATTCTCCTATGTATGTTTTTATGTGGCATGTGACGCACCTGTGAGCACTCCTATATAGGGGGCGCCGTTGTAGCTCCACATATGGACCTGTGGAAGCCTAATTAGTTAGGCGAAACAGCTGTCGTCCTCTACCTGGGAGCCAGCTCACAGCTCGTCTCCTGCTTTTTACCCTGCACCGTCTAATAAACTAAAGATTCCTGCACAGCGGTACGGAGTGCGGTCCCTCATTTCCTTCACTCATCCACACATTCTACATTTACCAATGACCGCCACTATGGATTGACGGAACTATGAGGGTACTGTCCAGTGTTTAGATCAAGGATGGCTAAAAGATCAGCAATGATTTTTTTTTATCATTGTTTATTTATTATTTATCATTGGATTTAGAAAATCTGGAAATAAGGTGGTCAATCCCTTTAAAGAAAGGACGAGAAGTTAATTTTTTATAGTAGCCTAAATAAATTTTCCCCATTAGGATTTTGCAATGTTGCAATATAAACCTGCTGACACGCACATTTCAGTAATTAAGCTTTGTTATCTTAGTTAACCTGAAGTAAAACGTAAAATAAAGGCAAAATAATAGAGTATAATAAAGTCTTCAAAAAGTGAGTTTTAACCGCAGATTGACCCGGAGTATTATGCTCACATAAACATTTGATGTTTGTTTGAGTCTTGGTTATTATTATACTGTCACATTTTTCAAAGACGCAATTTTTCTTTTCAACAAAGGATCCAAAGAGTCCTTTGACATTTCTGTGAAGAAGAAAACTATATTAAGAATTCAGATGGTCTGTTTTGAATTTTGATAACCTTCTTCATAATGAAAGAAAAGGAGGTATATTTTCCGAATATCACATTGTTCCTCCAGGCAATTTCTTGCATGTTGCTTGCCGAGTTTTAGACACCAATGTATGTGTTGCTTGATGTAACTTTTTTCATGACTGTTTTCATTTTGTCAGGCAACTTACATGTCTCCATTTAAGTCATCCCCCAGTTATCTGCTGTGTAACTTAAAAGAGTAATTTAATCTGAACATCTCAATTACTAGGAATTTATTCCACTGCAGTCGGTTGAGGATTCTCCTGAGGAGTTACCACCGGTGTTTAGAAGCACATCAATACAGCTCTAGAAATCTGCTGATATCGAGTCTCTATTCATAATTTATATGTGACAATCTACTGTATACAATTTTATACAACATAGTCTATACACTAATAATGAAAGTAGGTTCAACACTCCATAAATTGGTAAAATCTTGAAACTTATTTCAGGAACATAAATGTAGACAGAACGACTTTAGTCAGCAAAACTAATGCGTTTCAACCAGAAGGTCTTAATTAGAGATGAGCGATCCTGCCAAGGATCAGTTAAGAAGCACTGATACTCCCTGAGATCGTGATGGAATCACCGATCCTAGCCTATCCGATCGTTGATCCTAGCCAAACCCATTCAATTCAATGGCAGGCTAAAGTGATGTGTTATAAAATGGTGTAGTGAGGCTGTAAAAGAAAGAAAATATAAAACGGTTAAAGCAGTACAAAGTTACCGAATCCTCACAACTGCAGCACTACTTCCAGGGCCAACAATTATCCCTAATGCATATTCACTGCTTTCACCTTCCAACAGCATCTCTGATTGGCTGCTGTTGGACCAAGCCCCAACCGTCTGAGACAGCATCTGGTTGGTTGGAATCACAAACGCTGTCTCTGTCCTTATATATCTGTGACGACAGCCATGCAGACTAATTTGAGGAAGTGTAAGGCATATGGTCTGAGCACTAACAGGCTGACCCTCATCCCTTTAACCTCTGTAGTAATGCAAGCAGCACTCATACATCTTGTTTTTCTGAGCACATGCACTCAACTAACTTGGTTGACATTAGCAAGACCTATTCTGATTGGAATCTGTCTTGTTAAACTGCTGTATGGTCTTGGCCATTGTAATGTCACCGTAATACAGCTCAGTTTAAGAGTGTTGGAAATGTTCTTAGAGCCTAGGACATCTTTAGAGCAACAATTCTTTTTTTAGATCCTCAAAGAATTCTTTACCATGAGGAGCCATGTTGAACTGCCAGTGACCAATATGAGAGAGTGTGTGAGAGGTAACACCAAAGTTAACACATCTATTCCCTATTCACACTTGACACCTTGTAACACCAATGAGTCACATGATGGAAGGGAAAATGGCTAATTGGGCCCAATTTGGCCATTTTCACTTGGGGTGTACTCACTTTTGTTGCCCGCAGTTTAGACATTAATGGATGTGTGCTGAGTTATTTAGAGGGCACCAAATTTTCACTGTTACACAAGCTGCACACTGACTACTTTACATTATACCAAAATGTTATATCTTCAGTGTAGTCCTATGAAGATATAGAGTTAAATATTTACAAAAATGTGACGGGTGTATGCACTTTTGTGATATCCTGTATGTTTCTGAAATAAATTTGAAAATGTTATCTCACTTTCGGAGTGCAAGTTATCTATTCCTTGCTATTGTCTCACACGCTCATATGTCCGTGCACCTACAGTATAAGAGGACTATACTACAAGACTGGCGAGCTGGAATCCCCATTGCCTTTATAATATATATGATATTATTAACAAAATAAAGAGCATAATTAAATATAACATTAATAAAATAGTTACTGTGTATTCACCTAACAGCTCACCTCTCCGGCTCCCCTGGTCATCACCTGTCCAATAATCGTTACATTTTATTATAACCAAAAAGAGCACAGAATCAATGGACCATCTCAAATTATATTGGGACTTATAGCTGTCATAAGGAGCACGATGTTTCTATGCAAGCATACTTAAGGTCAAGACACCAGGATGCTATGACGTGCGCCGTGGCCTTGTTCGTGCATGTACTGCACCTTCCTGGTTCTTATCAAAATGGGAGTCCTAACCTCGCATAAAAAGACTCAAGGATTTAGCACCCACAGAAGTGATAAGAAAATGTGATAAGGACCACTTGAGTAATGGTGAGAAATGGAGTGGCCAGCGAAATGAACAGTAAGGTGAGTATACGTGCTTTTCACCTTTTTATGGCCCTTTACTGTTCAACAAAATAGCATCTAAAGCTATGTGTGCACTAGGCATTTTTTTTCACGCTGCGTTTTTTTGTGTGTTTTTGTCACAAAAACGCACCCGCGGCAAAATAAAAGCGAGTGCGTTTTTGCTGCATTTTTTGCTGCGTGTTTTTGTATGTTGAATTCAATGAGTGAAAAACGCTCTGAAAAACGCAGAAATAATTGACATGCTGCGTTTTTGTGGTCACCACAAAAACGCAGCTACAAAGAAAATGCTGTGTGCGGACAGCACTTCTGAAAACCCATAGACATTGCTGGGGAAGCAATGTCACAGCGTTTTCAGCACAAAAATGCGGTAAAAACGCCGCAAAAAAAACACAGCAAAAACATCTAGTGTGCACAGGGCCTAAGGGCTTCCGTTTCACTGAACCCATGCGGAAAGGAAATACAAAATATATGCATTTTTGTCAAAGGTTGGTTTTGAAATATTCAACAAAGATTCAATTCTACTCAAATATATTTACAACCCTCTCTTAATATTGAAATAGCAACAAAAAGAGGAATAAATATCCTCCAAAAATTAAGTATTACTTACAGCAAAGATGGGCTGCAGTGTGTACATCGCCCAGGCCAAAAACTAATACTCTACCAGGATACAGCTAAACCCCCACTAAGTGGAGGCATCACAGGTGCAGGAGGAGCAAATCACACACACACCTCCATGGAATGGAGGGGGCTATTGCTGGATGATAAAACTGCACACAGATGGCTTGCATAGAGCGCTGTTCACACATGCAGATACACAGTCACAAGCCTGCAGCCTATTAGGTGACGCCCATACTATTAGATCAGGTGGGCTGCCAAGCCGTATCCCACCTGTGTATCCTGCAAGGACAGACACTCTAAAATGCAAGGCCCAACAGAAAGGGGCCTGGCTGTATCCTGTACAAAAAAATGAGGTTTTAGTTGGTATTTATGGCCATAAAACGGAAGCCCACAAACCTCGTCATGGGAACCTCATGCTTGTAGGTCCCTACACTATATATATAAAATAGCAACAAAAAGAGGAATAAATATCCTCTTAATATTGCTATTATTTAGAGCTGGTATCAAAGGCTAATTGAAGAATGCTTACACATGGTTTTATGTAAGCTGCTGCAGATACAAAGCTGACTGTGTTTACAATGTCAGAGAACGCAAAGTTTTGGCCAGCATTACAACCATACTGCAGGACTTAAGTTGCAATCAATCAAAAATAAAGATGAGCGAACACGTGGAAGTTTGGTTTGGCGGGTTCAGCCGAACTTTAGATAAAATTTGGTTTGGGACCTGTACTTGACCTGAACCCAAATGAAAGACACTAATTGGGTGGTGTGGGTCATCGCATACATGCAACCAGCCATAATCAGAACATTTCTGGCACACAGTGGGGGAGAGGTTTACATTTTATTTTTGCTGCACACTATATCGGATAACGCTGTTGTTGCCCCCTGTGTGAGCCATTAAAACATTTTAAGCGGCTCACAATGGGTTGAGCTTCGAGCATACCAAAGCACACCGATGCTCACTCGAGTGCCCAGCATATGTAAAATACCCAAACTCCGAAATCGAACTTTGTTTTTTTTTGGTAAAGTCTGTGCTTGGTATGAACCCTGAACTTTGGGTTCGCTCACCTCTAATCAAGACTTTACTGCCCCCATGCAATCATCTAACCAGGAGGCTGAGGAGCGGGGCATTCTAAAACAATGATTTGAAGGCAACTGCTAACTTTATGATAGCATAATTTTTTGACAATTTTCAAGGTGCCTTCTCTCCTCCCAGTGACTGACAGGTCTCTGCCTACATGGACGTATATAGAAAGACCAGTCAGTCCAGGTCAGTGGCTGAGGAGAAGCCCCCCTGCCCTGCCAGGGATAATACTGACAGTGACTGATACATGTTGCCCATGGTTTGGGCAGCATGTATCAGCTGTCAGCTTTCCTTTAAGTCCTTAATGGAAGATTTTCCGCTTCATTCAAGACAGTCATATCGGTTATCCAACAATTAAAATGTATACAGAACCTTATAGAAAAACTGAGCATTTGATACAGAGAGATGGGAAACTGCATTAATTTGTATCACCAATATTTGGTCCTTTTATTTACCAGTGGGACAGTATACTTTAGCTTTGATTTGTAATGTGAGTATATTTGTTCATTCTTCGTAAAATTCTTTGTTAATTTCCATTCTTAGTTAATGCTTTGTAAAATTCACTTCTGTCTGATATATACGCTGAACAGTGCAGTTACTTAAATAAAAACTGTATCAAATGATACAGCTGTGTTACGAAAGAAGAGAAAAGCCATCCTTATTGTAGTCTGCCCTTCTGATCAGATTTTTTTTTTTTTTTTTAGAGGAAATAAATACACCATATAATAAATTGTACTGTTGAGTTGCATGCAAAAGTTTTACTTCTAAATATTACTTAGAATTTCATGTTAACACTTAGAACAGTTCCAGCAAAGTTACTATTCAGATCAAAGACTCACAATTTCTAAAGGTCATGCTTAAATCTTATTAGGGAGAGAAAACTTGCAAAATAAAGTTATCTGGCATGAATCTGAAAATGACAGTATTGATAGATGAGAAAGTGTAGCTTTTCTTTACACTTAATGTAGTTGAAGGCAGATGTGTATCTTGGCTTTGCAGTACCCGGGGCAAAATTTCAGTTTGGCACTCCTCCCGCCAAGCAGTTTGAGTACTCATCATGTGATCATTCACATGCAATTTGCCCACTTACAGTCATGTGTCGACGAGCTGCGCTTCCTAATTCTATCTTCAGTGAAAAACTGAATGAAGCAGGAAGAAAAGCTAGCTGTCACATGAATATAAGTTGGAAAATTACATATCAAGGAAGTGGCCATGTAGTGATTTCTTGAACTGGAAAGCAGAGCTGAATCCTGGCAGTAAGTATATTACACGCTGTTAGGATTAGCATGTTATAGTGCTTAATTTCATAATTAAATATTGAAATCATTCTTTTTATTTTCTTCATCTTGTCCAGATGCCATGATGACATTTTAGATTCACAGCTTGTCTCTGCAGACTTCCATCTTCTCCGATATTCTGCAACACATCCCGACACAATGCCCTTAAAAAATAACAATGTCATGTTAATGTTCCTGAATAAAAAATATCTGCACTATATTGTGCTTTTGAATATATAATTTCCTCTCATTTTCTTCCCTGCACAAAATATGTCCATCTTATAGTATGCCCTCCACATTGCCCTCTCTTTTTCATACTGGGCTGCATATTCTCACTGTTCCCTCATAGTGTTCCCACTATACTGCCCAGTATCTATACTGTGTCCCCTCATCTCACTCCCCCTCTTCATCATACAGTCCCCTGCTTGCTGCAATCTCAAACTGCACTTCCATGCGGCCCCCTCTACATACCCCCATACTACCCAGTCTCTATTCTGTCCCTTCTCACATTTTCATCAACCCATACTGTCTCCTCACTACCTCTACACTCATCCTACCTTTTTTCTCACACTGTGACTGCATTCATTCTGCCCCCTCGCTCTCCATACTGCGTCCTCAAAATTACCTCGCTCAACATACTGTGTCTTCAATATCACCCCCCCCGACTCCCCATACTGTCCTCAAATTTTCCCCCCTCATTCCTCACACTGGGTGCTTACATTTCTTCCTCCGTTTCCTCCCCAAACTATGTCCATAGCAATTCACCCCTTCAATCCCTACACTGTGTACTCAAATTTCTTCCACTTACCCTCATTACAGTAAATCTTAGTTATCTTCAGCTCCACTGGAGCACTTACCACAGCAAACCTCTGTCATGCGCAACAATGACATCAGCAGTATGATCAGCTGACCTGATCATGCTGCTGACGTCACCCAGTGGTCAGAGCTTCAATTGTACTTGCGCTTGATAGCCGGGAGTACAATTGATTGCTGGGAGCCAACACACTATACTTTATCTAAGCCGGCTGTCAGCTTTGCAGGCGTTTCAAAGAAGTCCAACTTCCACTACAAGGGGGCATCAAAATAAAGCCCCCAAGCAGAAACCTTGAACTGCCGCAGTTGAAGTTCTCCCTGCTAGCTGTGCCCTGGGCAATGTCCCACCTGCCCCCTCTTGAAGTTCTTCATATATGAAAATATTATTTAATTTTTTTATGTGTCGAAAGAAATGCTGACATTGCAACAAAGCTGTATTCTATTTATTAATAACAGGAAATTCGGTTCTTGGAATGATTTGAAATGATGTGACTTTACTTGTCATTTTGAATTCACATTTGATCTTGTGTTCATTTAACATATTCTGTGAGTGACCGTTATGGGTCTTGCTGGCCCAGTAGACTGCCTATATGGTTTATGAGATAGTGATATACTACGATTAGGTTACAAGGACACCTCTCTATAGAATGACTTGATATCCATACTGCAATCTCTGTTCTCATTTTATACATTGAAACAATTGCTCACCTAGGCTAGATGAATAAATAGAATGGATTTTACACTGAAAGCTTTTATCGACTGTTTAACCACAAATTGTAAGGGTAAGCTACTTAATTCTTTTACTGCCACTTATAATTGAGTTGATTGACATGCATTATAAGTAACAAAAGGCTAATTAAACTTTTTCTCTGGCTGGAGGTAGCAATACTGTATTTTGCATCATTAATCAAGGTCAACTTTTAAACTGGCTTGATTCATAATTTAGGCTATTATTCTATGGAAGTCTCACATTAAAAAGGATCAATAGTCAACAATAGAACAGGCATGGTGTATACAGAAAACTTTATGATAAAATCAACTGCTTGACAATAAGGTAGGTTTTATGGTCAAACTTCATAAGTCAGTAAAGGATAGAGTGATAGAATCTAGTGATGGGCGAGCATCAAGGTGATCGAGATGCTCAATACTCGATTGAGTATCCTGGTACTCGGACACCATGCTCAAGTCCGCACACCGCATGTTTGATAGCTGATGTTCAGCCACTAAACATGCAGGGATTGCCTGTCAATCATGGTAATGCCAAGCTTGTTGGCTACTGGCAACAGTGTGATTGGCTGGCCGCATCACATCATCGAGTCTATATAAGACCTGGTGGTGCCATGCTCAGTGCACTCTACCAGGAAATAGTTTAAGGAGAGTTTCTGCTAGAGAAGGGACAGTGTGCTATAGTATTAAAGTACCTGCTGATGCAACATTAAACCAACAGGCCTCTTCAAAGCTAAAACAAATAGATTCTTTTCTATAATAATACAGCACTTAGTCTGCAATTAGTGTAGGATTATTTTCTGGAGTAGAAATAGTGTATTAGAGGCATTTAAGAAGGGTTTATTGTGTTACAGTCCTTGATGCTGGAAGCTTTATGTACAGATCAGGTGGAGATGGAGAAAAAAAGTACTCAGGGTGATGCTACTCAGCCTAGCCCCATCTCATCCTCTTAGCTAGGATTGGGTGTTAATGGGGAGGAGGAGGTTGAGAAGGAGGTCGAAGAGAAGGAGGAGGAACAGGAGATGGTTATCTGCACTACCAACACCAGCTTCTCCTCTGTTCATCATGGATGGCCTGAAGAGGAGGAGCAGTATGAGTAGAGGGAAGAAGAGATTGAGAGACGTCCTTCTGATGGGGACAGGGACAGATTTCCGGACTGCTGGATTGCGTGACAAGATGGCAGAGCAATCCGGCAGTCTGACAGCGAGTTCACCTGCGGTCACAGAGGTTTCCATGGAAACCACTAGCTGTAACCTCAGCTGAACTTGGTGCAAGATTGGTGGACTGTCTGCTTGTGGGCCATTGTGGCAGAGCAGTCAGGCAATCTGTCAGTGAGTTCACCTGCAGTCACATATAGTATTTTTCTGTATTTGTGTTAATTTCTTTTGAGTTACAAGGTTATTAATGGGGGTGTCTCATCTAATGAATGCATCAATTCTGGGTTGGCTGCTGGCTTCTATTTTTAGCCTGGAAGGGGTCAAATATCCTCACCCTGATAATACCAGCCCCCAGCGGTCCACTTTAACTTGGTTATAAAAAAATAAGGGGGAACCCCACACCATTTTGATGAACAAATTATTTAAATAATTTTAAAAAATGTTATGGGTTCCCCTCTATTTTTAATAACAATCCAAAGTATAGTGAACAGTGGTGGGTGCAGCCAGTAGTTGTCTGTTTTAGCAGTGTTGGTTATCAAAAATAGGGTGGAAGCCCAGGTAATTTTTTTAAGTATTTTCCTTACACTGCAATACAGAAAACTGGTCTTCAACCGATCACACTTACCGACACAAACGTTGAGGGCCGTGCTTAGCATTTTGACTAAAACAAATTACAAGGAGAAAAACTGGAGAGAAACAGGTTTTTTGCCGCGCTGAAAACCACGAATATCAATGTCATAAAAACAGTGTTCTTTTTATTTATTTATCTTTTTGTTTCTATGAAGGGGTTGTGACTGGCACAACCCGACCAGGTGAGTGCACTACTCTTCTACCTTTCTACCCAGTAAATTGGGTAAGACCCTATTGCACCTTTTTCTCTCCCATATTATAGCTCTTAAAACAAATTACAGACAGGCAGAGAGGGTGGGTGGGGGAAGTAGTGAATATTCATGTAGTTTAATGAGCGGGTCCAGACAAGAGTCTGACTGCTGTGTTATCATCTGGGAAACATGATATGTATAATTGTCATTTTGCTTCATTTTGCGGCCCCCTAGCCTTTACTACAACCTTTTCACAGCCATTTTGAGATAAATAGAAGTGGATTCCTGCACTGTCGTAAGACGATGGTCAGCAAAAATGGTTAAATCGTGATTATATTATGCGTTTCAGAGATCACATCTCCTTCCTAATATAACTCACACATGAACATGGTTGCATTATACAATGAAGGCTATATATAGCCTTGTGGATTTTAAGAAAAAGGCGCGCGAGGTAACAGAAAGTCACCTGACATGATAATTCAAAAATTCAAAAATATATGTATATACAGATACACGCAACGACGTATCTAACAATATATCGCCGGGGTCACGGATTCCGTGATGCACATCCGGCATCATTAGTGATGTCATTGCGTGTGACACTAACCAGCGGCCATTAACTATGGAAAATACCAAATCGCCCATCGTTGACACGTCGTTCAGTTTTAAAAAAATCGTTGGTTGTTGAGGACGCAGGTTGTTCGTTGTTCCTGCGGCAGCACACATCGCTACATGTGACACCGCAGGAACGAGGAACAACAGCATACCTTTGGCCACCCACAATGAGGAAGGAAGGAGGTGGGCGGGATATTCCAAAGGCTCATCTCCACCCCTCCGCTTCTATTGGGTGGCCGCTTAGTGACAGCGCTGTGACGCCGAACGCACCTCCCCCTTAGAAAGGAGGCGGTTCGCCGGCCACAGCAACTTCGCTAGGCAGGTAAGTCTGTGTGACGGGTCCTGGGTCCTAACGATGTTGTGCACCACGGGGAGCGATTTGCCCATGACGCACAACCGACGGGGGCAGGTGCTTTCACCAGCGACATCGCTAGCAATGTCACTACGTGTAAAGCCCCCTTAAGACCGGATACCCAGACAGCTGCTGCAACAATCAGTGCATAACCAAGGAATTTCTGCACATATTCAGAAACCGTCTCAGGGAAACTCCTCTGCATGTTCGTCATTGTCATTGCGTTCTCCACCTGACGGCAGTTTGTCTTCGTAACTGATTTGAGTAAGCTAATGGTCACATTCAATGGTGCTTGGCACACTGGAGAAGTGCGGCTGGGCAAATGGCAGACTGCGTGTATGGCGTCGTGTGGGTAAGCAGTTTGCTGATGTCAACGTTGTAAATCGACTTGCCCATGGTGACTGTAGGATTATGGTATGGGCAAGCAAATGTTGTGGACAACGAACACAGGTGCATTATATGCCATTTTTAATGCACAGAGATAATGTGATGAGATGCTGAGGCCATTGTTGTGCCATTCATCCCTGACTATCATCTCATGTTACAGCTGATATTGCACAGCCCCATGTTGCAAGAATCTGTACAAAATTCAGTATGCTTACTGGACATACATTGGCAACTCATTGAGCATATTTGGGATATTCTGGATCAGCTTATACGACAGCATGTTCAAGTATCTGCTAATATCCAACAACTTCACACAGCCATTGAAGAGTAGTCTTTTATTGTGGCCAGCCTAAAGCTGGGTTCACACTAAGCGACAGCGACAACGACATCGCTGTTACGTCACCATTTTCTGTGACATAACAGCGACCTTGTAAGTCGCTGTTATGATCGCTGCTTAGCTGTCAAACACAGCGACACAGCAGCGATCATAACGTCGCTGTGCTACATGTGCAGAGAGCAGGGAGCCGCGCTTAGCGCTGGCTCCTTGCTCTCCTAGGTACAGTACACATCGGGTTAATTAACCCGATGTGTACTGCAGCTACATATCACAGTGCACAGAGCAGGAGCCGGCGCTGGCAGCAAGGGCGGAGGCTGGTAACGAAGGTAAATATCGGGTAACCAGGGAAAGGTCTTCCCTTGGTTACCCAATGTTTACGCTGGTTACAGCTTACCGCAGCTGCCAGACGCCGGCTCCTGTTCCCTGCTCGCTTCATTTCGTCGCTCTCTCGCTGTCACACACAGCGATGTGTGTGTCACAGCGGGAGAGTGACGACCAAAAAATGAAGCTGGACATTCAGCAACGACCGGCGACCTCACAGCAGGGGCCAGGTCGTTGCTGGATGTCACACACAGCGACGGGACGTCGCTGCAACGTCACAGAAAATGGTGACGTAGCAGCGACGTCGTTGTCGTTGTCGCTGTGTGTGACACCAGCTTAAGGCGTACCTATGCAATAATCCTGCTGCCTAATCAGAATCTTGATATTCCACACCTGTAAGGTGAATGTATTAAATCTACAAAGGAGATGTGCTCACTAACACAGTCTTAGATCTTTGAGTTCCGCTCATGAAAAATGGGAGCAAAAACAAAAGTGTTGCATTTATATATTTGTTCACTGTAATTATCAAAAGACTGTTTTCAAGTAATGTAATTAGAAATATCTGGAGCACCATTGAGAAATTTTGAAGGTATCTGAGGCTTTTTCAACTGTTGACCTAATTAGAAAAGTAAACTACTGGGCACAAAATGTAGTTGTAGCATACGCAGGGTCATCATGGGGCTAGTCCTGGTCAGAAGTCATGGAGTATGCAAATAGGGCTGGGATGTCTCTGTGTTGTAAGGTCACGTGACATTAAGATGTGCACCGCCACCTTAGAGTGCAAATTTTTGGCTACGATGTCCGGCAATTGGACCAGCCCAGTGTGAAGACATGTTCATCTCTACTATATAGGTATTCGTTTTTTAATTACAGTCATATGAAAAAGTTTGAACACCCCTATTAATGTTAACCTTTTTTCTTTATAACAATTTGGGTTTTTGCAACAGCTATTTTAGTTTCATATATCTAATAACTGATGGACTCAGTAATATTTCTGGATTGAAATGAAGTTTATTGTACTAACAGAAAATGTGCAATCGCATTTAAACAAAATTTGACCGGTGCCAAAGTATGGGCACCTCAACATAAAAGTGACATTAATATTTTGTAGATCCTCCTTTTGCAAAAATAACAGCCTCTAGTCGCTTCCTGTAGCTTTTAATGAGTTCCTGGATCCTGGATGAAGGTATATTTGACCATTCCTGTTTTCAAAACAATTCCAGTTCAGTTAAGTTTGATGGTCGCCGAGCATGGACAGCACGCTTTAAATCATCCCACAGATTTTCAATGATATTCAGGTCTGGGGACTGGGATGGCCATTCCAGAACATTGTAATCGTTCCTCTGCATGAATGCCTGAGTAGATTTGGAGCGGTGTTTTGGATCATTGTCTTGCTGAAATATCCATCCCCTGCGTAACTTCAACTTCATCACTGATTCTTGCACATTGCACAGATTGTCAAGAATCTGCTGATACTGAGTTGAATCCATGCGACCCTCAACTTTAACAAGATTCCCGGTGCTGGCATTGGCCACACAGCCCCAAAGCATGATGGAACCTCCACCAAATTTTACTGTGGGTAGCAAGTGCTTTTCTTGGAATGCCGTGTTTTTTTGCCTCCATGCATAACACCTTTTTTGTATGACCAAGCAACTCAATCTTTGTTTCATCAGTCAAAAGGACCTTCTTCCAAAATGTACCTGGCTTGTCCAAATGTGCTTTTGCATACCTCAGGCAACTCTGTTTGTGGCGTGCTTGCAGAAACGGCTTCTTTCGCATCACTCTCCCATACAGCTTCTCCTTGTGCAACGTGCGCTGTATTGTTGACCGATGCACATTGACACCATCTGCAGCAAGATGATGCTGCAGGTCTTTGGAGGTGGTCCTTGACTGTTCTCACCATTCTTCTTCTCTGCCTTTCTGATATTTTTCTTGGCCTGCCACTTCTGGGCTTAACAAGAACTGTACCTGTGTTCTTCCATTTCCTTCCTATGTTCCTCACAGTGGAAGCTGACAGTTTAAATCTCTTAGACAACTTTTTCTATCCTTCCCCTGAACAACTATGTTGAATAATTTTTGTTTACAGATCATTTGAGAGTTGTTTTGAGGAGTCCATGATACCACTCTTCATAGGAGATTCAAATAGGAGAACAACTTGCAAGTGGCCACCTTAAATACCTTTTCTCATGATTGGATAAACCTGCCTATGAAGTTCAAAGCTCAATGAAGTTACAAAACCAATTTAGTTCTTTAGTAAGTCAGTAAAAAGTAAGCAGGAGTGTTCAAATCAAGAAATTGATAAGGGTGCCCATACTTTTGCACCTGTCAAATTTTGTTTAAATGCGGATTGCACATTTTCTGTTAGTACAAAAAACCTCATTTCAATCCAGAAATATTACTCAGTCCATCAGTTATTAGATATATGAAACTGAAATAGCTGTTGCAAAAAGCCAAATTGTTATAAAGAAAAAAGGTTAACATTAATAGGGGTGCCCAAACTTTTTCACATGACTGTATTTAGTAAAACAAGGCTCAAAATGATATTGTGCCATCTTCCTCCCAGTATACATGTCTACCTTGAAGAACAATTAACTCATGACTGCACTTCTCATGACATAACTACCATGACAATCAGATAAGGGTAAAACAAAGTGCCCAGCTAATCACACAGGGAATACCAATTCTGTAACAAAAGGAGGCAAATGAGGCAGAAATGTCACTGAGCACCTCAGTACCTAAGATTTTAGGGCTAAGTGTACAAAAAAAAATTACAAAGTTTTTTTAATTACTTTTAATTTCAAATTTACATATAAAATGTTTGTTAGAAACTATATGGAGGGATATTCTTTCTATAGGAAATAGTGCATTCTAACCTAGATTGTCATGTAGCACTTATACCATTTGTTGTGGCTTTGTTGACCATAGAATTGGTACCATCTGGCACCTTGTACAGAGGCATTTACTGAACTAGTGATCGTTTATATAGTACTGTATTTTTCCACATATGCTGAGATATTATGTTAAGTACTGGTTTTTTTTTTGTTGTTGTTTTTGTTTTGTTTTTTAAAACTCAAATTTAATTCAATATTTCTAAACCAGGGTACAGAAACAAAAAAAGGGGGAAAGGGAAACCTATATCAAAGCATCTATCATCTTTGAGAGGTAAGGCCTTTCAATTTTAACCATTTATCTAATTGTCGTCAAACCCTATTCCCCTATTACCTGTTCTACACCTTTCACACCCCCACCCCTATGAAGAGCAACACAGCGAAAGCCTGCTTTACACCTTACAAGTAAGCATACGATAACGTATACGATGTGACACGCCCCCATCGTATGTGCGGCACGTTCAATTTGTTGACCAGTTTTCACAAACGATTAATTGCCGTCACACGTACTTACCTACCATACGACCTCGATGTGGGCGGCGAACATTCACTTCCTGGAGTGGGAGGGACATTCGGTGTCACAGCGACGTCACACGGCAGCTGGCCAATAGAAGTGGAGGGGCGGAGATGAGCGGGACGTAAACATCCCGCCTCCTTCCTTCCACATAGCTGGCGGGAGCCGTGGGATGCAGGTAACCTGTAGTTCATCGTTCCCGGGGTGTCACACACTGCGATGTGTGCTGCCTCGGGAACATTGAACAACCCGACGTTCAATTCTTAGGTTTTGAATGACGTGTATGCGATCAACGTTTATTCGTTCAATCGCAATTGCACATAGGTTTCACACACTACAATATCACTAACGATGCCGGATGTGCGTCACTTACGATGTGACCCCGCCGACACATCGTTAGATATATTGTAGCGTGTAAAGCCCACTTAAAACTTCTTCAAACCCTATCCTGATTGCGACACAACGCAGCATCCTCTCATCCCTATATCAAGAACGGTTAAGCTAATGCCCCCTATTAAACTTGCATTTTTAATTTACTCAGAGAATTCTGTAAGTCCTCAGTAAGGTACCATTCTGTGTATGTAAATGCGGAAACAACCTGCCTTATTTCATCCTCCAAACATATCTGAATGATAAAAGCTCTCTATTTTCCAATAATTTTTTCATCTGTTTGTCTTTGTTCCTCTTCGCCTCTAGCTTCTCCAGATTGAGAGTGTCTTTTATTGTTACTTTAGCATTTTCAATGGATTTACCAACGCCTCCCTTGATGGTATTTCTTTCACCAACCATTTCTGTAATATTGCCCTTTTGCCCAGCGTCGCTATGCAATGAAACAGAGTAGGTAGCCTCTCCCTTGATTCCTCCCCTCCCTCCCCCTCCTACATATGCCTATAATGTAATAACCACAGAAAAGGTTCCAGGTCCAAACTCATTTTCCAAACGTCCCATATTAACGACTGGTCATGTGTCCAAAACTTTTGGATCTCTCCACATTGCCACACCCCATGATACAGATCCGTCCTACCAGCATTGCAGTTCGGGCAACGCAGTAGTTTGTCTGGGTGAGTACTGGTTTTAAAGCAGATGTATTATTTTGCTTTAAAACTAGTTATTCTCGCAACTCAAGCAGCCTCGGGAGATCAGTATGTATAAAGGCCGCTTTACACGCTGCGACATAGCTAGCAATGTCGCTAGCAATCACACCCGCCTCCGTAGTATGTGCATCACTGGCAAATCGCTGCCCGTGGCACACAATATCGCTTGTAAGTGTCATATGTACTTACCTTCCTAGCGACGTCGCTGTGGGCGGCGAACAACCTCTTTTTTAAGGGGGAGGTTTGTGCGCCGTCACAGCGACGTCATACAGCAGCCCACCAATAGAAGCGGAAGGGCGGAGATCAGCTGGATTTAAGTCACTCCCACCTCAGTGCCGGAGGACACAGGAACACTGTTGTTCGTCGTTCCCGGAGTATCACATGTAGCGATGTGTGCTGCCTCAGGAACGACCAACAATCTCCATCCTGAGCCAATAATGATATTTGGGAAATGAATGACGTGTCACGATCAACGATTTGGTGAGTATTTGGGATCGTTAGCGGTCACTTTTAAGTGTCACACGCAACGATGTCGCTAACGAGGCCGGATGTGCATCACGAATTCCGTGACCACAGCGATATCTCATTAGCAATGTCATTGCGTGTAAAGCAGCCTTTAGGTACTAGGTTCAGTTGTCAACACATGGTTCTCTAACTGACACAACTCTACACGTCTAAGCTTTTCCTGCTAGCTGCACACTGTCTGGGTAGTCTGGCAGATGAAGTACCAAACCTGGAGAGCCACGGGTTAAGAACAACTTCTGTAACCTATACATTTCCTTTCGGAAGAGCTTGATTGTCCAACCAGTTTAATTAAAATAACATTTAACGTTGTAGCTGAAATTTCGACATTTCCCACTTCACAAAGGAGACATCTCTTCTAACTACAGTTTTCCCATTTAAAACATACGTGGTTTAACAGACTCAATTAACTGAATTTAAAGGCATGCTTGGTGTCAAGTAATTAATGGCTCCCAGGTTAAATGAGTCAAAACTAAATGTAAAACGAAGGAAATTGGGCTGTTTCTATGTCTTGTTGAAATGCCACAATCACTAGAGTTTAGATTCAATATGGCCTTTTATTGCATCTAATAGTAAATTATCTAATTATCTAAGACTGTTTACAAGTGATGTAAGTAGAAATATCTGGATCATAGAGCACTGTTGTGATGGTATCCGAGGTTTTTTTTTTAACTTTTGACCTCTTTAAAAAAAAAGGAAAGGAAAACAACTGCAAACAAAAAGTAATTGTAAAGCTAATGCAATTTTGCTGCAAAATTGCAATGATGCCCTGTTCATTAGCAGGGGAGGAATAATAGGGGGGTATTATTGTAAAGATCCTTGATTATGCGTATATTGATTTTTATGAGCTTTGTATATTCAGAGCATTATACCCAATACTACTTTAAAAAAATACCCTACCATTTTGAGGAAACTTTGAAGTTAAAGAGTACCTATTTCGAAAAATCTCCCATCCTTTTTACTCATTTACTATGACAAGTAAAAATAATATAACTTTTCGAAACATAATTAATTAAAAACTTGCTAGGTAAATGTATTTACATACCATGCAAATCCTGGGCACATAGTATGCAAATACAACTGTCTGGTGAAAGTTGCCGCCAGTTCCCAGCCAGCCTAGCGGCAGTATGTCACTCCAGAGATTGGATGTGATCTCTCTGAGCTGATTGATTGCTCTCAGTGAGAAAAACAAAATTAAAATTTTGTAGTTGTGATACCTTTTAATGGTTAACTAAAATAAAATATGATGATGTTATAAAGCAAGCTTTCGAGACATCTCAGGTCGCTTCCTCAGGCATGGTATCTGAGCACTATGATCTTGCTGCTCAGAGCAGAGGGCTCATGTTTAGGGCTCTGGTAGGAAGGTGCTTCCGGGACAGTGTTCTCTGCAGTCTTTCGCTGTTCATTAATGTCACACTGGCCTTTGTTCTATCACTTTGTTCTCACACCATCAGAGGGCACTATAACAGTCATAGACATTTCAAGTTCTCCAGAATTGTCATGTCTCCGGGGCTCAATCTGGTTACCTTTTGGTGTGTGATCTGTTTTCCTCTCTGTTGGGCCATATCTCTATCCTATTGCTTATGGTTCTCTTATCCTTCCTTTCCTTTGCTTTTCATTTCTCTTCAGGCATGATCACTTCCTCATTTGATTTGCTCTATCACATCTTGGTTTGGCTATTTATTCTCACTATGCATATGCATTCATTGCTAGTTATATTCCCAGATGGATGGATGTTTGGAGTCCCAGCTTTCCTTCTGCACAATCTTTCCATTCTATTACATTTTGGATTTGGAGGGTTCTCTACGTATTCCATAATTTTTTGTAATTTGTTGGTTTTTCTCTATCTTTCCTGTGTGACTGTGTGAACATGTTCTTTGCCCTGACTCTCAAAATCTGCTTGTGTGCTCTTCCTTATGGTTATTGTTATTTTGTGTTACACTTTGCTAAAATTTGAGGGTGCAGTTATGGACACTCAGGGTCAGCTGAAGATGAGTGGAGGTGCCATTGCTTAATCTTAGAGTGCCAACCAAAGACACTCAGGAGGCGCCATTGCTTAATCTTAGGGTGCCAATCTAAGACACTCAAGGTCAGCTAAAGCTGACTGGAGGCACCATTGCTTAACCGGTGAAGGTGCCAACCTAGGATACTCAAGGTCAGCTAAAGCTGATTGGAGGTACCATTGCTTAACCGGTGAGGGTGCGAACCTAGGACACTCAAGGTCAGCTAAAGCTGACTGGAGGCACCATTGCTTAACCGGTGAAGGTGCCAACCTAGGATACTCAAGGTCAGCTAAAGCTGACTGGAGGTACCATTGCTTAACCGGTGAGGATGCCAACCTAACCGGTCAGGCAGGGACAAAGCAGGATCAAATTTAAGGCTTTTCCTAGTCTCAATAATGACCTGCGGATTACAGGGCTCACACCCCTCCTGTTTTGTCCATACCCTTGTGAGTGAACAGGCTTAAGGCCACGTCTCACTAAGCAACATCGCTAGCAACATTGCTGCTGAGGCACGACTTTTGTGACATAACAGCGATGTTGCTAGCGATGTTGTTGTGTGTGACATCCAGCAACAACCTGGCCCCTGCTGTGAGGTCGCTGGTTGTTGCTGAATGTCCTGGACCATTTTTTAGTTGTTGCTCTCCTGCTGTGAAGCACACATCGCTGTGTGAGACAGCGAGAGAGCAACAACTGAATGTGCAGTGAGCAGGGAGACGGCTTCTGCGGACGCTGGTAACCAATGTAAATATTGGGTAATCAAGAAGCCCTTTCCTTGGTTACCCGATATTTACCTTCGTTACCAGCGTCCGCCGCTCTCACGCTGTCAGTGCCGGCTCCCTGCTCCCTGCACACATAGCCAGACTACACATCAGGGAGTGCAGGGAGCCAGCGCTAAGCGGTGTTCACTGGTAACCAAGGTAAATATCGGGTTGGTTACCCGATATTTACCTTAGTTACCAAGCGCAGCATCGCGTCACTGCTGGCTGGGGGCTGGTTGCTGGTGAGATCTGCCTGTTTGACAGCTCACCAGCAAACCATGTAGCGACGCTCCAGCGATCCCTGCCAGGTCAGGTTGCTGGTGGGATCGCTGGAGCGTCGCTAAAGCTGGGTTTACACACTGCAACATCTCAAACGACATCGCTGTAACATCACCGGTTTTGTGACGCAATAGCGATGTTGTTTGCGATGTTGCAGTGTGTGAATCACATCAGCGACCTGGCCCCTGCTGTGAAGTTGCTGATCGCTACAAATCGTTCAGGACCATTCCTAGGTCCTTTGTTTCCCGCTGTGCAGCATGCATCGCTACAAAGTTTCAGTGTGTGAAGACTTTGCAGCGACTTTGTTAGCAACTTCCCTTTCAAAAAGCTGCTTATCAACGTCCCCAACAACCAGCTAGGTCGCTCTGCAGGTCCGGATCGCTGTTGCGTTGTTGGCCAGGTTTGCCTGTTTGACAGCTCACCAGCGACTCACCAGAGACTTAGGGAGGTCGCTGTTACGTCACAAAACCGGTGACGTAACAGCGATGTCTTTGCGATGTTGCAGCGTGTAAACCCAGCTTTAGTGTGACGGTACCTTTAGTTATAACAAGGAAATAACAAGGAAACACTGATAAACTG
This sequence comes from Anomaloglossus baeobatrachus, assembly GCF_048569485.1. Taxonomy (NCBI): domain Eukaryota; kingdom Metazoa; phylum Chordata; class Amphibia; order Anura; family Aromobatidae; genus Anomaloglossus; species Anomaloglossus baeobatrachus. Next base: position 81,999,663 of record NC_134354.1, on the reverse strand, counting down.
CTTACTTCTGATTATTCTCCACCTGAAGGGATGTCCCTGACAGCTGCACAAACAATATGAGTCCCTCTTTTGTCTTTCAAGACTAAACAGCAAGATTTCACAGTAAGATATTCCAAAATGTTGCTGATTAGTGTAGAGAGATCATTGGGTCATAAACATGCTGCTAAAAAATCTGTGTCAACATAACCAATTCAAGACGAGGCTATCATCCTTGTTCCTGGTACATTTTAGAGTTTTTCGTACAAGCTGTAAAATGTTCTCATTTGGATATTCAAGCAATTTGTGCGTCATTTTTTTTCAAAATACACGTGGCTTTATTTTTATAAAATAAAGGAAATAAGTGTCTGTTTGCCCTATTTTTTATTTTTATATACCACAAAGAATTATGATGCTAGAAAACAATTAAAAATGTGTTCCCCATTCTGTAATGAATATTTGTATATATTGAACATGGGGTTTTTATGGGGGAAGGTATCGTAATAGCAATTTGGATGGACAGTGGCATTTTTATTTTTTCTTTTAATAATTTTTTATTAGCTGCTTTTTTTCATTTATTTTTTTTACCTGTTATTTTTTTATTTGTTATTAATGTTACACATTTTGCCTCCCCTCTGGCCATAATTTTTTTTTTTTCAGTGTAGCATTAATTATTATTTTTTTTATTTCCCTTGTAACTAGGGCTGATATATTAGCCCCAGTTGAATTATATAATTTTACAAGTAAATGCAGAATCCCTCTTTATCCACAACTATCACAACACTATGAACACTGTGTTTGGAAAAGGAAGCTCCGTCAGTGCTCCCTAATACTGTATACAAAGCGCTTTAACAATGATATAGAAGGCACAGATGGTAATAAGCCATATCTGCCTTCTCTATGGAAACTCTGGCAGTTTTAGAATATCACTGCAGAGTAGGAGCAGGACTGCTCGGACATTTTATGTCTTTGGATAGTCTAAAGCAATAAAGAGAACAATTCAAGGATATATATTTATAGGGAATTCTATAATTTTAAGTGTCTGATTCGCTTTAATCTCTTTACGACATTGGACGTACTGGGTACATCATGGCTTATGTAGGTAATCACCATTGGCTGCTGCAGTGAAACGGCGGAGAGTTCCGCACATGTCAGCTGATTTGAACAACATAAGTGTGTCTATTTCAGGCGCGGGTGGATCCGTGATCCACCCGCGCCTGTTACCCACTTAGATTGCGCTGTCAAAATGTGATAGCACAATATAAATGGCCGCAGCGGGTAACACGCACTTACCCGCTACCATCAGAGGCCCCTTGATGTGATCATGGGGAGCAAGTGGTTTTCATGGTAGCACTGGATCATGTGATGACTCCTGTCGCTATAATGACTCACTTCCTTTTACAGCCGGCAGAGCGCTGGCTGTAAGAGAAGAGCAGCATTTCTCGTAGTCTGAGCTGTGCAGCCATGATAAGGAGAAATGAACAAGCGATCAGACTGCTGATCCTTATATCTCCTTTTATGGACTAGTAAAATAATAAAAAAAAGTTAAATAAAAGTTTTAAAAAATTAAAAAAAACTGAAAGTTCAGATCACCATCCATTCCCCACTTTGAAAATTAAAGGGTTAAAAAGATAAAAAAATATACACATATTTGGAATCACCGCATTCAGAAATGCCCGATCTGTCAAAACATAAAATTAATTAAACTGTGTAGCAGTGAAAAAATTCCAAACCCCAAAATTATGTTTTTTGGTCTCTGCAAATTTTCCACAAAATGCAATAACAGGCAATCAAAAAGTAGCATCTGCACAAAAATGGTTCAATTAAATTGTCAGCTCAACATGCAAAAAATAAGCCATAATTGAGTCCCATATTCTGAAAAATGAGAATGCTATGGGTTTGGAAAATGGTACAAAAAGTCCACCACTTTTTTTGGACAAACCCCTTAGATAAAAGTAAACCTATACATGTTTGGTGTCTACAAACTCGTACCGACATGAGGCAACACATCGATACATCAGTCTTACCATACAGGGAACACGGTGAATAAAATACCCCCAAAACAATCGAGTACTTGTACATTTTTTTGTAATTTTTATGCATTTGGAATTTTTTTGCCGTTTTCCAGAATGCTATATGGTAAAATTCATGGTTTTATTTAAAAGTAAAACTCTTCCCACAAAAAAATAAACCTTTATATGGCAAGATTGATGGAAAAATAAAAAGTTACGGCTCTTGAAAGAAGGGGAGCAAAAAAACAACAACGAAAAAACGGAAAATCGCCTGGGAGTAAAGGGGTTAACTTCTAAAGATGTGTAATCTACCTGAATAAAATTCTGATTGACTGGGAGTACAAAAATGTGCTGTAAAAGGAAGAGAGTTAATACTGTTTCACATTTCATTTGATTCATAATGCTTAGTTGTTTCAGAAAATTTAGAAAATGAATAGAGAAAATGATCTATTGTTAGTCATATATGCCCATTTACTAGTATAGTATATAATGATGTCTAGCTGAATTTGCTAAGTACAGAACAAGGTGAAAAGTTCATATGAAAACTAAAGAAAATGTAATACATTTAGCACAGTAGGTGGCCATATCTACAATGCTAATGATTAAGCAACGGTGTTTCAAAACACCAAAAGTACAGATATACAGCAACTGAGCTTTACAACTCATGTGCCGGCATAGCACAGTGTATGCTATTTTAGTGTTTTTTATAGTATTACATGTTGTTCAAAAAAATTCTATAAATGTTTAGAAACTACTACTATCTATAGAACAGGGAATCTCTTGTTGCAGCTACTTAAATAAACAATTGGTTGCATGTTTTGTGGAAAATCTGTATTCTACCCTATATAAAGTTGACCAAATCAGGAATTTGGGCAGTAGCCATAGAAATTAGTTCAGCTTAAAATTAATATTTTGATATGTAGTTGTGTGCTATTTTTCAAAATCACTATCATAAATAGAACTGCTAATATATATTACATAAAGGCAAAGAACCTGTGGAAAAAAAGCGCATAGGGTCTTACCCTGATAAACAGGGGGTATAATAAAGAGTAATCCTACTCACCGATTAGGGTTGTGAAAGGCACAACTCCTGTAACCGCATATATATGGATCAATGGCAGCAATACCCCAAGTGGCAGATAACAGAGAGAGATAGTGGAGAGGGGCTTTAGAAAACCGCGCCAGAGATCCCAGATGTAAGCTTGAATCAATGTATTTTTATTTCAGCATAGGTCTACGCGTTTCAGGAGTCTCAGCTCCCTTCCTCAGGACCAGCAAGCACAAGATACATCAAATCTGCAGAGTCACATGTATACAGACTGTATATACCCAGTGGAACATCAAAGAACCGCCCTCAAAAAGAAAAAAATCGGCGGGAAAAACTTCACTCCCTGCACAGTATGACGTGGTCCAGTGAAAAACCAAAGAAACTGAACTGTGTCAACAGAAACAGTATCTTTGTTAATAAGATTAAATGACCAATGCAATCAAAAAAAGTTAAAAATAAAATTCATGAACCAAATAACTGCGTCATTGATGAATAAAAAATACATATATATGTGTTTATTGTGTCAAGGATAGTCTCAGAAACCATACCGCAGTAAGAAGGTATAGAACCCACACCTGACCATGGACATTAATCTCCATGAAGAACATGAAATGTCAAGCAGTAAGTCCGCACAGCCAATACGATGTGCGGTGAAACTTCGTGAACAACTGAAAGAGAAGGTAAAGAAAACCATAGTGGAAGAGAAAGAATTGCTTCAAAAAATATATATATATATGTAGGATAAAAGTGAAAATGATATTATTTAATATTAAAAAATATATAAGAAATGAAGAACCTTTTTTATCAAAAAATCTCATGCAAAAATTCCTTAGAAAAACAATGTGTGTCTCACATAAGATAATTTAATAAAGAGCGCAAGGAAAGCGCAACATATAAAACCAAAAAAACCATGCATATATATAATAAATATGCACCCTAAAGATTCTTAGGTGAGAAACCGTATAAGTGTAGTCTACCCATATATAAACGGGCTAATTGGACAGAAACCGAGGGATTCCAACGGCCCAAATAATGAGCCATAGATAAGTGCATCTACCCGTATGAAATAACCATGATCATACTGTATGGAAAGTGTAGTGAAAATGATGCACCTGTAACGGAAACGAAATAGGTGCAAGGGGAAAAATAGGGGTGACGGGAGTTCAGAAGCGTGGGAAAAAACAAAGTGCGCATGCGTGCGATAAAAGGCAAGGAGCCGGTGCAATGAATGAGCTAATATACTGGAGATGGGGTGAACAGAGTTCAAAGCGTGGGAAAAAAAAGGGGGAGGTGGGGAAAATGGATTAATGATAGAACAGAACCACCCGTAAAAAAGGAATTCAGATATAGAGTGAATATACACATATATATCTATATATGACGGAACAAAAGGAGCACCTGTCTAATTAAAAAATTGCTGAACAATTGGAAAAAAGTCTTCCAGATGATAATCATTATCTATCTGGATACATATACCAGCCTCTGACTATACATGAATACAGAAACAATTTAAATATATATATAGATAAAACATGTGTAAAATAACACTACTTAAAAATGAGTAACCTCATAGGCAATGGAATAAAACAATGCATAGCACAGACGGTGACAGAGTAAATATATGAATAAATATACATTAATAATATATGATAATAAAACCCAATATTAAACAATTTAAAACAATTTAACCATATGATAAACAATTATAATAATAATAATAAATTAAAATTAAAAAATTATAATATGATAATGATACCTAAAACTACTCATGAAATATATCCGTAATTTCGTTGAGACCCCTTGGCTTGAGAGTGTCAAGCTTGTATATCCAAAAGGTTTCTTTTCTGTTGAGAACCTCCATGCGGTTATGGACATATGGAGGTATATGCTCTATTGGGGTCACTTTAATCCTGGTAGCCTTCTTATGTTGTAAATTAATATGCCTGGATAGACCATGCAACATGAACCCAATCTTAATATTATGTCTATGTGAATTAATACGATTGTGAAGCGGCTGTATTGTCCTGCCCACATATCTCCTGTCACACTCGCATTCTATAAGATAAACAACGTGATCTGACTGGCAGGTAAGGTGATTTTTAATGGTAAATTCCACCCCTCCTGGGTTGAGGCCAAAATGTAACCTACCATGTTGTATGTCATTACAGCATAAACACTTCTTGGCACCACATCTATATACCCCTAAGGGTTTGTAGGAGACAGTGGTAGGTAGTTCCTCTTTCAATCTGCTTGGGGCTAGTATGTTTTTTAATGTGGGCGCTCTACGATAAATAATCCCAGGAGTAGTGGGCAGAACTCCTCTCAGGTAGGGATCATTCCGAAGAACATTCCAATGCCTTCGGATGATGTTCTTAATAAAATCACCATCCCTGCTGTAAGTAGTTAGAAAGTGAGAGGAGAAGTTATTCCCAGAATCGGGATCATCTTTCATCCCAGAAGCAACGCTCCGTGTAGTTAGATCTATCTGGCTCAGATCCTTGTTCACCTGGTATGCTTTCTTGATTAACGCTGGGGGGTATTTTTTATCTAGGAACCTCTCCTTAAGGACCATAGCCTGTTCCTTGTAGTCTCTATCAAGGGTGCAATTCCTCCTAACTCTCTGGAATTGATTCCTGGGCACATTGGTAAGCCATTTGTTGTAGTGGCTACTAGTGAAATCGATGTACCCATTGCTGTCGACCTTTTTGAAAAAGGTTTTAGTATAAATTGTCCCTTTATCATGTGCAATGTTAAGATCCAAGAAATCAATAGATCCTTTTTCTATGGTGGGTGTGAATGTCAAACCCCACTCATTATTTATTATGCATTTCAAGAAGTCATGCAGGTTGTTACCTGAATCATCCCATATAAAGAACATGAATAAATTAGCGAATATAGGTGCAGCCCTCGAGCCCATCGCTGTGCCACAGCGTTGATGGTACAATACATCTTGGAACGTAAAGATGTTATTCATCAGAATGAACCTCATACCCTCCAGCAGAAAATTTTTTTGTGGAATAGGCAATCTTTCATCGACTTCTAGGAACTGCCTGAAGCATTCCAACCCCAATTCATGTAGGATGTTAGTATAAAGAGCGGCAATATCAAGTGTGACAAAACAGTATGTGTCCATCCATCTCACATCTTTAATAGTATTAATCAAATGTGTGGAATCCCTCAGGTAACTCCTGAGATTGGTAACATGTGGTCTCATGATCTGATCTATGTACGCAGCCAGATTCTCAGTCAAGGACCCGATCCCTGATATGATGGGTCTGCCTGGGGGATTATAGAGGCATTTATGTATTTTGGGTAGATGGTAATAAAACGCTACCCTCGGATTTTTTACTTCCAGGAATTTGCTCTCATGTTTATTTAGAACCCCTAGAGCAATGGCCCTCTGTATCAGGGCATGATAATCTAGGACAGACTGATTGTATGCAGCAGTGTCAGTGACCTCATAATGGAAAGGGTTGGATAGATTTCTTAAAGCCTCATGGATATATGCACCTCTGTCCTGTATTACAATTCCTCCCCCCTTGTCGGCATTTTTAATAATAAGAGAAGTGTTATTTTTCAGTTTAACTAGAGCGCGTCTCTCTTCTCTAGTGAGATTAATTTTTGGGGGAGATGTCTTATTTTGCAGATTCTTGAAATCCTCTAAAACAAGATCATTAAAAGTCTTAATGTGGTGTCCCCTACTTTGGAGAGGATAGAAAACTGATTTTAATCTCAGATCAGTGTGCTGGAAACTGTCCTGCACAATGTTCTCATTATGGGGATTGTATTTATTAATTTGGAAATGACGAGTCAAAGTCAGTTTCCTAATGAACCTTTGGAAATCAAGATATAAATCAAAATCATTAGAGGACTTCGTAGGACAAAAAGACAACCCTTTTCTAAGTACACTGATTTCTATGTTAGACAAGGTATAACTGGAGAGATTGAAAATGCCCATCATGTTGTCTTTTACTGTATGTTTTTCCTTTCTTTTTTGCTGGATCCTGGTACCAGCCCTGGTTCCTCTATAGGATTTTTTCTTTTTTCCCCCCTTGGCGTGAGAAAGCAAGCAATGCTGGGCTGTGTGCCCCTGGCCCTGGGTAAAAAAGGCACACAAGAGTCATTCTTGGAGGTATTATCCACTATAATGGTGGCCTCCCTAGGACAATCAGGCACACCTTCTCCTGGAATAGTAGAAGTAGCAATTATTACAGATTCCTGTGAAAAAGGTAAAGGAATATAATCCTCATGTGTAGATAGATCTAAAAGATCAATAAAGGCTTTGTCAGGTGATACATCGCCTGGAAGAGGGGAATTCAAAGCCACAGGCTCAGAAATGAATTCTCTATTCTTCCGAATTCTCTCTATTTGGACCCTGAGTGACTCTAATTGTCTCTTAGTGTCCTCAAAATCCCTGGGTTTAACAACAGATCTAGGCGGATCAGTAGCCAAAATAATAGGGGGAGGTACAGCCGCAGTGTCCTCAGTATTAACCTCATTTTCTGAGAACACCTCACCAGGAGTCATGGTAGTAGCCAGGTTTTGGAGAGGGGGTTCTTGGATTATCTCAGATGGCAAGGGTTTTAATGGGCCGTCTCTAGAGGAATCAACGGTAACCCTTTTAGGAAAAGGATCTGATTTTTTTCTATGAAATCTACTGTTCACAAAATTCCTGGAGTTGTTCGTGGAACTAGGTCTCCGACCGACAGTTTTTTTAGGCCCCTCTGAGTCATCAGGACCCTTCGTACTATTAGGAATCATATCTAGTCTGTCACGTTGTAATTTCCTAGACTTCCTAAAAATAGAGTCCTGCTCAATCTGAGTCAGTTTGGTATTAATATCAGAGTTGAGTATTTTAAACTCCGGGTACAAGTCATATTTTGTCAATTCTATATACAGTTCATTAATACTAGCCGTAGCCTCACTTGCAATATTGTTTTTTTTCTTGTATAGGCACTGTAACATGCCCTGCATACATTTCCATAGATTGTCATTCCATTCTAATGTAAAAACAGGATCCAAAGGAAAAGGAGAGTCCTGTTTGATTCTCAAGCCTCTCAGGCACAGTTTTTCCTCCATATAAATCGTGAGAAAATGGGCATCAAGCCCAAAACGTAATTCCTCCTTCAATAAATCTTCTAATCGCAGAAACATACTCTTCATAGTCATAGTGTCCTCATCCGAATAAACATTCGGCAAAATGAGCTCCAAGTCAGGATAATGAACATTAGGTGCACCTACTGTTTGTAGAATAAGTTTTTCTCTATTGGATATCCGGTTGTTGAAATATTCCATTCCTGGAAGTAGGAAGGACCCTCTGCTGCTGTACCACAGGAAAAAGTGAACTGGTAATCCAGAATCAATGGTAATCACAAAGGCAAAGAACCTGTGGAAAAAAAGCGCATAGGGTCTTACCCTGATAAACAGGGGGTATAATAAAGAGTAATCCTACTCACCGATTAGGGTTGTGAAAGGCACAACTCCTGTAACCGCATATATATGGATCAACGGCAGCAGTACCCCAAGTGGCAGATAACAGAGAGAGATAGTGGAGAGGGGCTTTAGAAAACCGCGCCAGAGATCCCAGATTTAAGCTTGAATCAATGTATTTTTATTTCAGCATAGGTCTACGCGTTTCAGGAGTCTCAGCTCCCTTCCTCAGGACCAGCAAGCACAAGATACATCAAATCTGCAGAGTCACATGTATACAGACTGTATATACCCAGTGGAACATCAAAGAACCGCCCTCAAAAAGAAAAAAATCGGCGGGAAAAACTTCACTCCCTGCACAGTATGACGTGGTCCAGTGAAAAACCAAAGAAACTGAACTGTGTCAACAGAAACAGTATCTTTGTTAATAAGATTAAATGACCAATGCAATCAAAAAAAGTTAAAAATAAAATTCATGAACCAAATAACTGCGTCATTGATGAATAAAAAATACATATATATGTGTTTATTGTGTCAAGGATAGTCTCAGAAACCATACCACAGTAAGAAGGTATAGAACCCACACCTGACCATGGACATTAATCTCCATGAAGAACATGAAATGTCAAGCAGTAAGTCCGCACAGCCAATACGATGTGCGGTGAAACTTCGTGAACAACTGAAAGAGAAGGTAAAGAAAACCATAGTGGAAGAGAAAGAATTGCTTCAAAAAATATATATATATATATATATGTAGGATAAAAGTGAAAATGATATTATTTAATATTAAAAAATATATAAGAAATGAAGAACCTTTTTTATCAAAAAATCTCATGCAAAAATTCCTTAGAAAAACAATGTGTGTCTCACATAAGATAACTTAATAAAGAGCGCAAGGAAAGCGCAATATATAAAACCAAAAAAACCATGCATATATATAATAAATATGCACCCTAAAGATTCTTAGGTGAGAAACCGTATAAGTGTAGTCTACCCATATATAAACGGGCTAATTGGACAGAAACCGAGGGATTCCAACGGCCCAAATAATGAGCCATAGATAAGTGCATCTACCCGTATGAAATAACCATGATCATGCTGTATGGAAAGTGTAGTGAAAATGATGCACCTGTAACGGAAACGAAATAGGTGCAAGGGGAAAAATAGGGGTGACGGGAGTTCAGAAGCGTGGGAAAAAACAAAGTGCGCATGCGTGCGATAAAAGGCAAGGAGCCGGTGCAATGAATGAGCCAATATACTGGAGATGGGGTGAACAGAGGAACAAAAGGAGCACCTGTCTAATTAAAAAATTGCTGAACAATTGGAAAAAAGTCTTCCAGATGATAATCATCATTGTTCAGCAATTTTTTAATTAGACAGGTGCTCCTTTTGTTCCGTCATATATAGATATATATGTGTATATTCACTCTATATCTGAATTCCTTTTTTACGGGTGGTTCTGTTCTATCATTAATCCATTTTCCCCACCTCCCCTTTTTTTTCCCACGCTTTGAACTCTGTTCACCCCAATTAGCCCGTTTATATATGGGTAGACTACACTTATACGGTTTCTCACCTAAGAATCTTTAGGGTGCATATTTATTATATATATGCATGGTTTTTTTGGTTTTATATATTGCGCTTTCCTTGCGCTCTTTATTAAGTTATCTTATGTGAGACACACATTGTTTTTCTAAGGAATTTTTGCATGAGATTTTTTGATAAAAAAGGTTCTTCATTTCTTATATATTTTTTAATATTAAATAATATCATTTTCACTTTTATCCTACATATATATATACATTTTTTGAAGCAATTCTTTCTCTTCCACTATGGTTTTCTTTACCTTCTCTTTCAGTTGTTCACGAAGTTTCACCGCACATCGTATTGGCTGTGCGGACTTACTGCTTGACATTTCATGTTCTTCATGGAGATTAATGTCCATGGTCAGGTGTGGGTTCTATACCTTCTTACTGCGGTATGGTTTCTGAGACTATCCTTGACACAATAAACACATATATATGTATTTTTTATTCATCAATGACGCAGTTATTTGGTTCATGAATTTTATTTTTAACTTTTTTTGATTGCATTGGTCATTTAATCTTATTAACAAAGATACTGTTTCTGTTGACACAGTTCAGTTTCTTTGGTTTTTCACTGGACCACGTCATACTGTGCAGGGAGTGAAGTTTTTCCCGCCGATTTTTTTCTTTTTGAGGGCGGTTCTTTGATGTTCCACTGGGTATATACAGTCTGTATACATGTGACTCTGCAGATTTGACGTATCTTGTGCTTGCTGGTCCTGAGGAAGGGAGCTGAGACTCCTGAAACGCGTAGACCTAAGCTGAAATAAAAATACATTGATTCAAGCTTACATCTGGGATCTCTGGCGCGGTTTTCTAAAGCCCCTCTCCACTATCTCTCTCTAATATATATTACATAGTTACATACAGTCAGGGCCAGAAATATTTGGACAGTGACACAAGTTTTGTTATTTTAGCTGTTTACAAAAACATGTTCAGAAATACAATTATATATATATAATATGGGCTGAAAGTGCACACTCCCAGCTGCAATATGAGAGTTTTCACATCCAAATCGGAGAAAGGGTTTAGGAATCATAGCTCTGTAATGCATAGCCTCCTCTTTTTCAAGGGACCAAAAGTAATTGGACAAGGGACTCTAAGGGCTGAAATTAACTCTGAAGGCATCTCCCTCGTTAACCTGAAATCAATGAATTAGTTAAAAGGTCTGGGGTTGATTACAGGTGTGTGGTTTTGCATTTGGAAACTGTTGCTGTGACCAGACAACATGCGGTCTAAGGAACTCTCAATTGAGGTGAAGCAGAACATCCTGAGTCTGAAAAAAAGAAAAAATCCATCAGAGAGATAGCAGACATGCTTGGAGTAGCAAAATCAACAGTCGGGTACATTCTGAGAAAAAAGGAATTGACTGGTGAGCTTGGGAACTCAAAAAGGCCTGGGCGTCCACGGATGACAATAGTGGTGGATGATCGCCGCATACTTTCTTTGGTGAAGAAGAACCCGTTCACAACATCAACTGAAGTCCAGAACACTCTCAGTGAAGTAGGTGTATCTGTCTCTAAGTCAACAGTAAAGAGAAGACTCCATGAAAGTAAATACAAAGGGTTCACATCTAGATGCAAACCATTCATCAATTCCAAAAATAGACAGGCCAGAGTTAAATTTGCTGAAAAACACCTCATGAAGCCAGCTCAGTTCTGTAAAAGTATTCTATGGACAGATGAGACAAAGATCAACCTGTACCAGAATGATGGGAAGAAAAAAGTTTGGAGAAGAAAGGGAACGGCACATGATCCAAGGCACACCACATCCTCTGTAAAACATGGTGGAGGCAACGTGATGGCATGGGCATGCATGGCTTTCAATGGCACTGGGTCACTTGTGTTTATTGATGACATAACAGCAGACAAGAGTAGCCGGATGAATTCTGAAGTGTACAGGGATATACTTTCAGCCCAGATTCAGCCAAATGCCGCAAAGTTGATCGGACGGCGCTTCATAGTACAGATGGACAATGACTCCAAGCATACAGCCAAAGCTACCCAGGAGTTCATGAGTGCAAAAAAGTGGAACATTCTGCAATGGCCAAGTCAATCACCAGATCTTAACCCAATTGAGCAGGCATTTCACTTGCTCAAATCCAGACTTAAGACGGAAAGACCCACAAACAAGCAAGACCTGAAGGCTGCGGCTGTAAAGGCCTGGCAAGGCATTAAGAAGGAGGAAACCCAGCGTTTGGTGATGTCCATGGGTTCCAGGCTTAAGGCAGTGATTGCCTCCAAAGGATTTGCAACAAAATATTGAAAATAAAAATATTTTGTTTGGGTTTGGTTTATTTGTCCAATTACTTTTGACCTCCTAAAATGTGGAGTGTTTGTAAAGAAATGTGTACAATTCCTACAATTTCTATCAAATATTTTTGTTCATACCTTCAAATTAAACGTTACAATCTGCACTTGAATTCTGTTGTAGAGGTTTCATTTCAAATCCAATGTGGTGGCATGCAGAGCCCAACTCGCGAAAATTGTGTCACTGTCCAAATATTTCTGGACCTAACTGTAGGTTGAAAAAAGACCTAGATCCATCTAGTTCAACCTTCCTCCAACAATTTGTAAGTAAAAAAAAAACAAAGGCACTACATTTCTGAAACCTTGCTTGAATTTTGCTCTCAATTTTAAATTAACCAGTTGGGTCAAAAATCTATTTAAAAAAAAACATTTATTATACTACAAATGTCGTCAGCCCCATATTGTAGTATTCTGATTGTAACAGTGATACATGTGATCTGTCCTTTCCCAATAGTCCAGGGCTCATTTCCCTTTTTTAGTATTACCTGATTTTAATATTAATAAAAGCCATCCCACCGCATCAAGGTGTGCCACAATCGAGACGGCTCTATCATCTAATATTAAAACATCACTTTGTGTCAACTGAGCTCAATACAGATGGGGCAGAGCAGTATCGTGGCATGATTGTTCAATAACTTGCCCAAGGAAAGCTATATAAATGACATGCCTAGCTCAAAAAGGGGGAGCCAAGCCCAACTGGGGTACACCTTGTCGATGTTGGATGGCTTTTGCACTTTTTTTTTCAAGAACAGTGTTTACTAAGTACCCTATGGTATTAATATATACTATTTACTTGTTTACTGCGGGGTACATGATTATCTTCTTTGTGTCTTAGGTTTTGTATGTTAAATGGCCACAGTGTGGACATCATCCGACACATTGCATGTATACGAGCTTATGCTCTGGCTCATTTTTTGGTTTTGCTGCAAGAATCAAATTAGCCAAATCATATCAATTTTATAGAGAAATTTGATTCACAGCCTAATTAGTCTCTGTAGATTGAATATTTTTCATTTGGCTCTGCGGTCTCCACTGAATATACAGTAAATACGATATGTATATATATATATATATATATATATATATATATATATATATATATATATATATAAAAATCACCCTACCACTCACCTGTTCTGGCATCCCCACAGCCCACTGGTCTGCTATGTCTCTTTTTTCCACACCTCATGTGGTAAACATTCTTTTTTACATCCTCACTGTGGGACAGGTCTTCTGGCTCAACAAGGTCTCAGGCTTTGCTGCGGCTGTGCTGTCCCTTGATGTAACCAGTTGTTTGAGATATTTGGTACACATCAAGTATTTTGTTATTTGCTTCTGAAGTTTCAAGTCCCCTCCCCACATGTTTGGCTCCTGATTTTCAGTCACTAAATATGTCAGGGTTGCCTGCCAATCACAGTAATGATGTAGCAATCTTTACTACTGGCATTACTTCTTATTTGTGACAACCAGCACAGGTAAAGTAGAGAGCTGGGAACTGATATTTTCAGGCTTTTAAGGTCTATGGTTATTGGGCCCTCCCGAGCCTGAAAATAGAAGCCCACAACCACGTCACAATTGGCGCATCCATTGGATGCGCCAATTGTGGTGCTTAACCCAGCTCATTCCAATTGCCCAGTTGCACTGGCAATCAGGGTAATATATGGGGTTTATGTCAGTTGCCACAAAATCCCAGCTGCCATTAAGCCCTGGGTTGGAAATGTAGAGGTGTGAATGTGGCGCCCTGGGCAAGCCAGGACGTCATAAGCACTACACCAACACACCCCACACTCCCGGTCAGGCACACCAAAGTCAGACAAAAACCCTTGTTGCCTTCCTCCAGAGGCTGATGTCCACACCAGGGGGTGGGCCAGGCGGTTGGTCCCGCCCACCGAGGAGTTCACATTCCTGGAGGCGGGAAAAGCAGGCAGATAGAGTTTGGAAGTGAAAGTGGAAGGAGGGAAGTAGCAGTTGAGAGGCCTGAAGTTGGTCCGGGTGTGTAGCCCGGACGTAACAGCAAGGTTGGCAGACGGTGGTGACCGTCTGCAGGCGTGGCCTATTGGAGCTAGCCGTAAGGACCGTGGATGGGCGGTGGCCCAGCGGTACCGGACCAGTACGCAAAGAGAAGCCAGCACCATCCGGCAGGGGCTTACGGACTCCGACAAGGCTAAGAGTCGCCGTGAATTTGTCAAATCCGTTAGTGAAGGGAACCTCCTGGGTTTCCCGGCAGCCAAGTCCCGACAGAAGGCAACAGTCCAACCGAGAGAGGGAAACACAGTCACCGCCAGGTCTAAAGTTTCCAGGGCCAGAGCCTGTGGGCAAAAGGGGCTCCTTCAGCACCCATCCAAGCTGGGGAGCGGGTTACTGGTGGGAACCCATTGGAACCGTACACACTACACAGGTGCAGGGAAAGGCAGTCACCATCAACCTGCCGGGAGGAGAAACACCGCAGCCATCTGTGGGACCCATCCATCCAGCCGTTTGTTTTACCGGAGACTCTGTGCACATCATTGGCTGAGTGAGTACCACCGTGCCGTGCGGCACAGCGTTGCCCCCGCGACCCTGCACCTGGCCAGGCCCCGTAACCCGCCTGCCATCCATCCCTAACCCCTCACCGGGCCCCGGGACAACCAATCCCCCTACCCATGGAGGGGAGGACTAACATCCAAGCTGCTCCCTGTCATCGCTCCCGGGATCCCCATCCAGAGCAGCGGTGGTGTCACCAATCTCACCACAACCGTGGGTGGTGTCACGGACAATATCTAATCCCCACAATCAAACTCCCCTTTTCACTCACGGGCAAGGAACACCGCTCGAGTCCCCGGGATCTGGCCCACCGCTCGAGCCACCACCGAGCAGCAGCCGCAGCAGCAGCGGCCGGACCCGAGCAGTGGGAGAGCGCCGCGTCCCCTCCTCCGCCCGCGACATGTATGAGACCCTTCTATTACAAATCCTGTAAGTAAAAAGAATTAAAACACAAAGACACAAAAATCTTTTATTTTAAATAAAAAAAATGTTTTTACGATATTAACCCCCAAACTCGTAGGTCTGATGTAATTCACACGATGTCTACACAATCCCAGCTATGTTACATCTGGAGACCATGGTAAACGGTTACATTAGAACACTTGACTGCTCACCGTGGCTTCCAGGTGTAGCACAGTCATGATCATCGTGGGACAACATTGTCCTCGGAAGCAACCTTTACATCTTCTCCATGCTGTTCCTATTCAATTTCACCACTTTTCCATTTTGTCAGCCCTGCCAGACATCCTAGGAGGGTTTGCTGGAAAATTATTCAAGTTTCCCATTGACTTTCATTAAATTTGTTATTTGTGATGAATACATGAATAGTACAAAATATTTGAGACGAATAATCCAAATTCATCCAATCAAATATTTTAGTATTCGCCCATCACATATGTTTCAAGGAGGGTGGTTCAAATGCTCTAATAGGGTATAAATGAGAGGTTGTCTTATAGGGGAGTTGACACTAGCAATCTTAAAACAAATATGCAAAAATGTCTTTACATTTCAAGTTCACAATAAAAGGGGACATTGCATTTACGTTATTGAGTAATGTGATTGGATGTCTCCAAGGTATTAAGAAGCAGAACATTTTCTAATAAATCAATAACTTAATAATGACTTTTATCATATAGAGAAAATTATGGCCTTATGTCATAGAGTTGCCATTTCCAATGCACACGACATCACATTTTGGAGAATTAGATCCTATAAATCATATCTAGCTATACATAGACTTATATAATAAAATTGTGATATTTTCTCTAGTGCACAAACTAAAAGGTACAACCCGGCCAGTACTTAAATGAATTTTATATCACATTTTGGACTAATTAGATACAAGTCCAGAATACTTGATATTTAAAAACAAAAGTTCAAAGCCTGTCACCGTTTTCTGTGGTATGCCATGTTAGTAACCTTACATAATTGACATTTAATGCTGATTGCCTGAAGATTAATGAGGTGTGTCCAAAAAATAAAGGTTGAGTGAGCATGACTGAATCTTAGTTATCAAAAGCCACAGGGTGTATAAAACAATTATTCCAAAATTGCTGCGTAAATCAGACTGCAGGAACATTTTTTTCCCCTTAGAAAGTAGTTTAAATATATACCTAAGATGCACTGTAGATATACTTAGGATACTTTAGGGTTTAAAGATTCATATTGTAGGTGTCTTAAAAAATTTCAAAAATTCAGGGTTACAAAGAATGAAAATATGTAAATGATTATAGGACTATTATGAAAATACATTTAATGCGATTTATAAAAAAAAAAGATCAGGTCTTTGATTTTGTAAATATAAATATTGATCTGTCTCTCTTGCTTTTTCTTTTTTATTTTACACACTCTTTGCGTATGTTACAATTTTTGCCTGTTACTCTTGCCTATGTTTGCCTATTGTAGCGCTCCTGAAGCCATCAGGAGCTATAGGGAGCTGCATCCCAACCCAGATGCAGGGCCTACTCCCAGGGACCCAGAAGACCAGTGTCGGTAACAGGAAAACATTCAATTTAATCCCTATTTTTCCCCATGCCCAAAGACTGGTGACAGGCCAGGGTTGGACCCAATGGATGGCCACATAGAGGTGGAGCCGATCCAGTCCACTAGACGACAACCAGTGGGGAGGGGTCAGACAGTCAGTATGTGGAAGTGAGAGGAGATGGACGTAACCGTACTGACAGGAGAGTGTAACGGTGACCTGAGGGCCCAGGCATGTGGTTGCCGGTGGAGTACTCCCATAACCATAGCAACGACGGGGTACAGAGCCCTAGATCAGGCAATTTCTCCAGGCAGACCTGATAAAATTTGCACAGTGAGGGGACCATCTAGGACCTCACTGACCGCAAAGTCTGGGGGTACCAGGAGTGACGGAAAAACCAGGGACCAGAACGGAGCACCGACCCTACAGGGTTCAAACTGCCCTCCGTATGGACTAAAGACTGAAGAAACAACCAGGAGAGGACCCCCAGATGCTCCAAGCCACGGGAAGCCACCAACCAGAGACAAGTGCAGGGGAAAGAAGCCACCAGGTCATCACACTGGCACTAGAACTAGGGGGACCAGTGGTGAGGACCAGCCTTCATCGGGTTGCCAACCTTTACAACACCAGGAGTAAAGAGACCAGTTGCATTGCAATCCCTTTTGTGGCCTACATTCTTTCTGCGCCCAACAACATCATGTATCCCCTGGGGCCTGGCCCTACTTGCGAAGGGCCAAACATCTTGGCTGCTAACACTGCCCCAGTGAGAAACTGTGCAGAGGTGGCTCCACTAAAATAGCCGCAACCCGCAAGTGGCATCACGACAAAAACTTTCTTATCAATCCCCTGTAAATAACGCCTTTTAAAAGCGCCCCCCAGGGTCAAGGAACTGGGCAATGGCCACCCAGTAAATTGTCCCTATGTAAACAGGCTCAGGACTGAATACCCCATAGCCCTGGGGTGTCACACTATCTTACACTTACCACTTAAAAATATTTTTTGCCTTCTTGCATATTTATTGCATTTGAATATTTAAGATCATAAAGTGAGTTCAAGATTAGACAATAATAACCCAAGTGAACATAAAAAGAAAAGGGCAGTTTAGTTCTACCCAGCATAAGATGAAAAAGGTAATTATTCTCCTCAACTACTAAATCACCAGTTACCAACTTAATTGATGAGTTTTTCAATTTCTCCACCACACCCAGCCATGATTTCTGCCAGGCCAGCTAAAAGGGGTTGTCCCACAATTTCACATTTTTGTCAAAAGCCCAATAAGTTTTTAGCAGAAAATAGAAAACCACAAGCTCAAATGAACTTCCCTTCTATGTATTTATAGTTTATTTCTCCCGTTAGTGCATATTTCTTTGGTAAGCAAAAAAGATGGTCCTTCTGCTCAGATCACATGACTACTGATGTAACATTTTTTAAGATTCGAACTTGCCGACTTTGCCACATTTTAGCCCCAAAATTAATTTTCAGAGAATACATTTGCATGAATCTCAGTCCTGGAAAAGTTGTACTTCCTTCCTAGAGAGAAACCCGCTAACTAAATGAGCTTACACTTTACAGGCAAGAGCCAGAGAACTCCACCGAACAAGAGCTTATTTTCTACCAAGAAGACAGAGGACCCTGCTGACCATAAGAGCCTGCACTGTACAGAGGAGAGAGAGGACCCTGCTGACCATAAGAGTGTACACTCTACAGGAGAGAGAACGGACCCTGCAAACCATAACAGTTTGCACTCTACAGGAGAGAGTGACAACCCTACTCACCATAAGTGCTTACACTACAGGAGAGAGAGAGTGGACCCTGCTGACCATAAGAGTTTACACTGTATGGATGAGTGTGAACCCCACTGAACATAAGCGCTTATACTCTGCTGGAGAAAGTGGACACGGATGACCATAAGAGCTTAAACTCTACAGGAAAGAGTGGACCCCGCTGACCATAAGAACTTGCAATCTACAGGAGAGAGAGTGAGAACCCTACTAACCATAAGACTGAGATCAAAAGAACGTATAAAAGAATTTGTCCAATGTTGATCTAGAAAACGTGAGATAATTTTTTTCTTACTGGTCATCCATGTGCTGTCCATATACAATCCGTTTTTTAATCAGCAGCTATTAATCATTTACAGTTTTCTATGCTACATAATTGTAATGTATTCGTAAACATAGGATGTTTTGTGTGTGGCTCTGTCTGGCATGCAGCTTTAATAATAATAATAATAATAATAATAATAATGATAATAATGATAATAATAATATTTTTATTTATATAGCGCCAACATATTCTGCAGCACTTTCAAATTGAGAGGGGACATGTACAGACAATATGAGACAATACAAGATAAGAAAATTCAGATACCAGGAGGAGTGAGGGCCCTGCTCGTAAGCTTTCATTCTATGAGGGAATAGGGGAGGCACAAAAGGTGAATGAGGGGGTGAGAAAAGCTTGTCATATATGGTCCAGCCATCAATTTAATAGGGGATTCAAAACCAGCTGCGTGGACCGGTCACAAGACAGAATTTATACAAGTACAGAGTGTAAAAAAGTACATGGAGAGGAAGGCACCAGAAGATACAGGGGACAAGAATTGGAAGTAAATTTTATGAAGGGCAGAATGGGACTAGATTAGATCAGGGTGGTGAGGTGATAGGCTAGTCTAAAGAAATGCATTTTTAGGGCCCGCTTAAAGGTGTGGATGTTGAGAAATAATCAAATTGTTCTTGGTAGTGTGTTCCAGAGCATTGGTGCAGCTTGTGAGAAATCTTGAAGACGGGAGTGGGAGGTTCAAATTATTCAGGATGTCAGTCTTACGTCATTAGCAGAGCATAGGACATTGGTGGGGTGATAGACAGAGATGAGGGAGGAGATGTAGGGCAGTGCAGAACTGTTGAGTGCTTTGTGGGTCAGAGTGATAAGTTTATATTGGACTCTGTAGTGGATAGGCAACCAGTGCAATGACTGGCACAGAGCAGAGGCATCAGTGAAGCGGTTGGAGCGGAAAATGATCCTGGCAGCGGCATTCAGAATGGATTGGAGAGGGGAGAGTTTAGTAACAGGGAGACCAATTAGTAAACAATTACAATTTTCTTGCACCTATACAATTTCAGAGTGAAGTTACAGGATGCCGTGATTGTTTTCACCCATAGATTCTGTCAGTGAAAAAAAAATCGATCATCAGCACTGCACCATTGAATAACATTGGTCCAAGACCAATCCGATATAAAATCGAATTGCACTCGCCCAATTTATACGGTGCTTTGAGCGATCTCTAAGAACTTACATTATACGAAGAGAGAGACTCACCCAGTAGCACTGGAGATTAAAAATGAAGCTGCTGTACACTCTGTGCTACACTGGGAGCCGCTAATCTGTGATGGCACCAGTACTAAACACCTCTGTACAATGTATGATAATCCGCTAGGTATTATAGCTGCAGGGCAGTATGAGAAGGCTGTGCAGCAACACCAAATGACATTCATCTGCTGTCTGATGCTTCAGCATCTGGGAAGTGGTGACAGGCAATTTTATTTACATGATTTAAAAATCAAACTTTAAAATGTTCGAACTCACATGAAACTGCGAACTTCAGCTCAACCTTGATCCTCCAAAGAAAGATCTGCTCATCTCTACACATGACATGTCTTATTGACTTAGAAACTGCAATTCCCAGAAGTACTCTGTTTTCCTCCAGGCTGCAGGCACCTCCTCTATTCTTGAAATCACTGATAACAGAAGACACACATAAAGTATCTGCAACACCCTGGGGTCGAGAGAGTGTTACAGTGTTAATTTCAGCGATACAACAGAGAAGTAAATGCAGACTGAGATCTTGTAGCGCCCTTGAAACCATCAGGCGCTACAAGCAACTGCATCCTGTCAAAGATTCAGGACCTACCCCCAGGGATTCGAAAGACCAGTGCTGGTTAAACCAAAACGCATATATAATCCTTGTTTTTCCTTTCCCCAAGGACTGGGGAAAGGCTAGGGTTGAACCCAATGGATGGCCACCTAGGGGTGGAGCCGATCCAGTCCACTAGAAGACAACCAGGGGAAGTGGGGTCAGACAGTCAGTAAGTGGAAGTGAGAGGAGACGGACGTACTGTACTGACGGGAGTGTGTAACAGTGAGTACGGTGGAGTACTCTCTGAACCATAGCACCGACGGAGTACAGAGCCCTAGGTCAGGCAAACGCTCCAGGCAGACCTGATAAAATCTGCATGGTGAGGGGACCATCCAGGACCTCAATGACCCTAAAGTCCAGGGAACCAGCAGTGACGGGAGAACCAGGGACCGGAACAGAGCACCGACCCTACAGGGTTCAACTGCCGCGGTACAGACTAAAGACTGAAAGACTACCAGGAGGGGACCCCCAGACGCTCCAAGCCACGGGGACCCACCAACCAGAGAGAGGTGCAGGGGAAAGAAACCACCAGGTTACCACACCGGCATTGGGACTAAGGGGGCAAGCGGTGAGGATCAGCCTGCTTTCGGTCACAAGCCATAGCAAAGCTGTGAGTAAAGAAACCAGTTACAATGTAACCCCGTGTGTGGCCTACCTTCTTTCCACGCCTAACTCCATCACCTACCCCACTGGGGCCTGACCTTACTTGTGAAGGGCCCAACATTCAGGCTGCCATTAACATCAGCCCTAGTGGTGAGAGACTGAGCAGCGGTGGCTCCATCTACCTAGCCGCAACCCGCAAGTGGTGTCACGACAAAACCTTTATTATTCCCCTGTACATAACCCCTTTCAAGCGACCCCGGGGGGCACGGAACCGGGCAATGGCCACCCAGTGAACTGTCCCCATAGATATACGGCCCGGGACCGAGTACCCCATAGCCCTGAGATGAGTCAGTATTGGACTAGATCCATTAACATCAGGTGACGTGCGCCTTATGGACTGTTTGTGTGTTTTGTGCAACTGCCGCCATTTTTCTGGCTACCGGAGGAAACTCCAGTAATACCAGGCCTGGATTCCGGTACCTGCATTGCACTCCGGAGCTTTCACCTGAGCTCCGGCGTGCAGCCTAGACTGTACCGTGAGCGCCGAGTGATTGATTCCCCGGCACTTGCGGTTCAGTTCATGTCAGCTGCAGACAGGCTGGGGTGATCTCCGGTGCTCTCACCTGAACTCCGGAGTTCAGCCCAGCCTGTCTGCAGCTGTCATGGACTGAACCGCAAGCGTCGGGGAATCAATCACTCGGCACTCACGGTACAGTCTAGGCTGCACATTGGAGCTCAGGTAAGAGCTCCGGAGCGCAATGCAGGTACCTGAATCCAGGCCTGGCATTACTGGATTTTCCTCCGGTAGCCAGACCGACGCTGGATGTATTTAAACCAAACCAAGTGTATCTTATAGGATCAAGTTGATAATTTTGTAGGGCCCAAAAGTGTTATAAATATCCAAATGACCCTTGGCAGGAAAAGGTTCCCTAACCCTGCTCTTTGCCCAATCTTATGTTCACCGAATTTCTGCCTTACTCAACCTTACTTTCAGCAGGATTTGCAGAAGCTCAGGTGTGTAGTCTTAAGTTATGTAGCATCTAAGGTGTTCATAATAATGCTCTGTTGTATCTAAGATATGTAGTGTGATGATCAGCAGTATCTAAGCCATGTAATATAATGTTATGCAGCAGTTGAAATGTGCATTAGAATAGTCTGCTGCATTTGAGATTTGTTCTATGAGGTTTTGAGACATTTAAGGTATGAATTTTACAGTATTTGCATTGATCTAATTATGCAACTCTTTATATTAAAATTGTCAGCATTATTTAATATTTGTAGGAAAGAATCCCTTCAATGGTATTTCACCTTGTTGGTAAAATTCCCTAGAAACTTCCCTGATTACCACTGCTGACCTGGTTATATAACACTGCTGTGGAAGAAAACAAACCGAGATGAACTCACTCAGAGATTTTATGCAGGAAAAAAAAAATAAAAATGCAGAAGACCGTCCTTGATTATTGATATTTACTATTTTTGATCTTTTTATGTCAAAAGACCAACAAAGGAATGAAATATGAGAATTAATTGCATTTGGCTTTTATGAAAAGTAATGTTTGGGAAGACATTTTTCTATCAGATGGAGTGTGGGAGTCTTGTGGAAATTACACAAGCTCAGCCAATTGAGAATATTTCAAATTCTGAGTAAGTATTTAAAAATGGAACTCCAGATGGCAAGTTCTACATCTTCAGTGTCAATAAATATGCACCAAGAGATCTTGTGTAATTAATTAATAGTTATATATTCTATATAATTTGGAATACTTGTATTCAAGAAAGAGTGCTCAGTTTAGATGTCACTGCTTAATTGGTCACTGTACAGACAACTGCATTGTATTTGAAAGATAATGTGCTAAATAGCCAATCATTAAATCTCTTTATTAATAAACATATGTATTTTTATTCTTGGAAAATAATTGCTATAAAAATTATATCTCATTAATGCAATCAGAGATCTATTGAAATTTGGATTTGCCAGAGTCACCAAATTTCCCTGCAAATTCAATTCAAAAGAACTCATAATCCTTCAAATATTCTGAAAAGCATATTTCATTGTAACAGTATTCTTCCGACACACAGTAATCTTCTTAATAGCTGTTCTGTGCTTCATGGGAACTGGTTCCCATTAAACTGTGTTTAAGGCCCCCTTCTCACGTCAGTGATTCTGGTACGTATGTGTTTTTTTTTATACGTACCAGAATCACTGACATATGCACACCCATTATAATAAATGGGTCTACTCACATATCAGTGATTTTTCACTGAACGTCTCTCTCTCTCTCTCTCTCTCTCTCTCTCTCTCTCTCTCTCTCTCTCTCTCTCTCTCTCTCTCGTGCAGCCAGCCCGGTCCTAGCAGCTGCAGACACTCGTAACCAACATAAATATCGGGTATCCAAGGCCGATGTTTACCTTGGTTACCAGCGTCTGCAGCTGTCACAAGCCTCCTCCCAGTCTAGTGCCCCTCACTCCCGATCCCATGACTACACACTACGCCCCTAAACACCCAGTGCAGGATCCTCCAAAATAACATATGCGTTTGCATACGTTATGTGCTGTAAAAGCAGGATCCGTACTTCCGCTAAAAAAACGTTTTCAACAGATGTTAAAAAGACGTAGTGTGAAACCAGCCTAATGTCCATATGCAATCACGGATCATGGATTGCACATGGACAACCCACGTGTGCCGTGAATCACAGAACACGGAGGGACATGTGTGTGTTTTTCACTGACGTGTGAAGGGGACCTAATGGGAAGCAGTCACCAGATTTGGCAGCTATAACCTGCAGCCACCACCAGTGAGCCCTTATATATAGCATTCTAGAATACTGTATATAAAAGTCCAGGCTGCTTGGTATAATGTAAAAAACACTTTTAGAATACTCATCTGGGGGGTCTGGTCCAATGGGTGTCTCTGCTCTCAGTTCCGGCGTTCCCTCTCTGCGGTCTGGCGCCTCCGCTGCGATCTCAGTCCTCCTTCTTCCCAGCCCAGTGTGGATGACGCATCTACATCATCCATGCAAGCCGACATTGCGGTCCTGTGCAGGTGCACTTTGATCTGCCCTTCATGCCCCAGGCATGAGTAAAGGTTAAAGACCGCCTTAATGCACACTACAATACTTTGATCTGCTCTGGGCTAGGCAGATCAAAGTGCATCTGCGCAGAACCTCAATACCGGTTAGTGTGCATGACGTAGGGTGCATCATGCATATGGACCTCAGAAGAAGGAGGACGGCAATCGCCATATAGAGGATTCACCGGACCAGAGAGAAGAGCCTCCGGACTGGAGAGCAGCGACACCCATTGGACCAGACTGCCCCCTAGGTGAGTATTATAAAAGTGTTTTTTACCTTCTACTCAGCAGCCTGGGCTCTTATATACAATACTCTGGAATGCTGTGTGAAAGAGTTCAGTGGTGGTGGCCGCAGCTTATAGTCGCCAAATCTGGTGACAGGTTCCCTTTATTGCTTTTTTTTTTTTTACTTTTCTCTATGGCTAAGCTGTGATCTATAATATACTCTTCCCTATCCAGAATCACCAGAAATTTGCTCCTGCATTCTCTGCCCCTGCTTTTATACAGGCAAAGGCTGTCTCTCCTGATTAGCTTATTTATATAATGTGCTATCATGCAAGGCATAATAGGGAAGTACAACAAATGTCATGTCATCCTTCTCAGGTCGATGCAGTCTTCTGCAAGGTGTAAAATGATGGCGCCATTTTAGGAGAATTGCAAAGGGAGATTGATTTGCTAATCTCTAGTAAAGTAACTTGCTGTCCACTGCCTATTGTCAGGTATAAACCTTTTCTGAAAATTTGGGGCTATCTCTTTCTCTTTGTTGTACATTATCTTCCCTTTTCCCTGTTATAGGGAATTTGTGAGCAAATTTTTGTTATTTTCTTTGTCTTAGCAACCTCCTGCTAATGCTCTAATTTCAATTGACACCAGAAACCCGTTTTAGCATGCCAGATGAAACATAAGGAAAACCATAGATTGTTACAACAGCTTGCTAGCATCAGAAACACATTAAATTCTATAGTAAGCTAGCTCTCTCTCTTCATAATTCATTTTCTGGATTATAATAAATAGACATAACACCCAGACGTCCATGAAACTGAGGAGTTTGTGAAACCATCAAAATTGTCCATATTGCTGCATATAAATGACTTAAAAATACATCAAACTGAATAGGATAACTGAAGTGAGCACTAATATATATATATTTTATGAGTGCAAGCCAAAAAATACATACTATACAAGAATAAGGCTGCACATCAAACATAGATAATGGTATAATGCCTCAAGCATATGGAAAAATATTGGAATATACAATGAAAAATGCTACTTGCTAATTTGAACATGTGAATAATGAATTGCATACCTGCCATGAATATTAGGAAAAAGGAGATATTTAGCAATCGCATTGATCAATGTAACTGAGCCCCAAAACCTCGTCAAGGTATATCTCTATATTGGGGTCCCTAGCTCTGTGACCCTGTGTGTCATCTCATTGCAATTAAAAACTGCTGTGGGTGGAGAGGGGTAACTAAGGACTAGAGATGAGCGAACCGGTCGCGGTTCGGCTCGAGGTTGGTTCGCCGAACGGACCTCCCGTTCGAGTTCGGTTCGTCGAACGTTCGACGAACCGAACTCGAACTGCATAGGAAACAATGGCAGGCAATCACAAACACAGAAAAACACCTAGAAAACACCCTCAAAGGTGTCCTAAAGGTGACAAACAACTCAAACACATTGGAAAGTGACAAGGACATATACTCATGCGAAAACAAAACAGCTGGACAAGGAAAAAGAGGAGGACACACAGATATAGGCATGGCACGCCCTTCTAAAATCATGTAAAACACCGCAAGGTGACTCCAAGCGGAGTCTCCCTTTTTTCCAAAAATTGGGCCACACACACACCCACCCCTTCAGTGGTAGCACTTGTGCCCCAGTTGCACACTTCACAGCTAGATTTGCATCAAGCACATTCAAAAATACACCATAATTAACCGTCCCCAGGATGACACCAGGGTAGGTAGCTAAGTCTTTCCTGATCCCAGCTCTGTGCAGCTTGGATCATTTATAAAAAACACAGCAATCAAGGGTTACTCCAAGCGGAGTCTCCCTTTTTTCCAAAAATTGGGCCCCACACACACCCACCCCTTCAGTGGCAGCAGTTGTGCCCTAGTTGTACACTTCACAGCTACATTTGCATCAAGCACATTCAAAAATACGCCATTCTTATCCATCCCCAGGATGACACCGGGGTAGGTAGCAAAGTCTTTGCTGACCCATGACTTGTTCATCTTGGCTTCTTTTAAAAACAATGTAAGCAAGGGTTACTCCAAGCGGAGTCTCCCTTTTTTCCAAAAATTGGGCCCCACACACACCCACTCCTTCAGTGGCAGCAGTTGTGCCCTAGTTGTACACTTCACAGCTACATTTGCATCAAGCACATTCAAAAATACGCCATTCTTATCCATCCCCAGGATGACACCGGGGTAGGTAGCAAAGTCTTTGCTGACCCATGACTTGTTCATCTTGGCTTCTTTTAAAAACAATGTAAGCAAGGGTTACTCCAAGCGGAGTCTCCCTTTTTTCCAAAAATTGGGCCCCACACACACCCACCCCTTCAGTGGCAGCAGTTGTGCCCTAGTTGTACACTTCACAGCTACATTTGCATCAAGCACATTCAAAAATACGCCATTCTTATCCGTCCCCAGGATGACACCGGGGTAGGTAGCAAAGTCTTTCCTTATCCCAGCTCTGTTCATCTTGGCTTCTTTTAAAAACACATCAAGCAAGGGTTACTCCAAGCGGAGCCTCCCTTTTTTCCAAAAATTGGGCCCCACACACCCACCCATTCAGTGGCAGCAGTTGTGCCCCAGTTGTACACTTCACAGCTAGATTTGCATCAAGCACATTCCAAAATACGCCATTCTTATCCGTCCCCAGGATGACACCGGGGTAGGTAGCAAAGTGTTTCCTGATCCCAGCTCTGTTCATCTTGGCTTCTTTTAAAAACACAGCAAGCAAGGGTTACTCCAAGCGGAGTCTCCCTTTTTTTCCAAAAATTGGGCCCCACACACCCACCCATTCAGTGGCAGCAGTTGTGCCCCAGTTGTACACTTCACAGCTAGATTTGCATCAAGCACATTCAAAAATACGCCATAATTACCGTCCCCAGGATGACACCAGGGTAGGTAGCAAAGTCTTTCCTGATCCCAGCTCTGTTCATCTTGGCTTCTTTTAAAAACACAGCAAGCAAGGGTTACTCCAAGCGGAGTCTCCCTTTTTTTCCAAAAATTGGGCCCCACACACCCACCCATTCAGTGGCAGCAGTTGTGCCCCAGTTGTACACTTCACAGCTAGATTTGCATCAAGCACATTCAAAAATACGCCATAATTAACCGTCCCCAGGATGACACCAGGGTAGGTAGCAAAGTCTTTCCTGATCCCAGCTCTGTTCATCTTGGCTTCTTTTAAAAACACAGCAAGCAAGGGTTACTCCAAGCGGAGTCTCCCTTTTTTTCCAAAAATTGGGCCCCACACACCCACCCATTCAGTGGCAGCAGTTGTGCCCCAGTTGTACACTTCACAGCTAGATTTGCATCAAGCACATTCAAAAATACGTCATTCTTATCCGTCCCCAGGATGACACCGGGGTAGGTAGCAAAGTCTTTCCTGATCCCAGCTCTGTTCATCTTGGCTTCTTTTAAAAACACATCAAGCAAGGGTTACTCCAAGCGGAGTCTCCCTTTTTTCCAAAAATTGGGCCCCACACACACCCACCCCTTCAGTGGCAGCAGTTGTGCCCTAGTTGTACACTTCACAGCTACATTTGCATCAAGCACATTCAAAAATACGCCATTCTTATCCATCCCCAGGATGACACCGGGGTAGGTAGCAAAGTCTTTGCTGACCCATGACTTGTTCATCTTGGCTTCTTTTAAAAACAATGTAAGCAAGGGTTACTCCAAGCGGAGTCTCCCTTTTTTCCAAAAATTGGGCCCCACACACACCCACCCCTTCAGTGGCAGCAGTTGTGCCCTAGTTGTACACTTCACAGCTACATTTGCATCAAGCACATTCAAAAATACGCCATTCTTATCCGTCCCCAGGATGACACCGGGGTAGGTAGCAAAGTCTTTCCTGATCCCAGCTCTGTTCATCTTGGCTTCTTTTAAAAACACATCAAGCAAGGGTTACTCCAAGCGGAGTCTCCCTTTTTTTCCAAAAATTGGGCCCCACACACCCACCCATTCAGTGGCAGCAGTTGTGCCCCAGTTGTACACTTCACAGCTAGATTTGCATCAAGCACATTCAAAAATACGCCATAATTAACCGTCCCCAGGATGACACCAGGGTAGGTAGCAAAGTCTTTCCTGATCCCAGCTCTGTTCATCTTGGCTTCTTTTAAAAACACAGCAAGCAAGGGTTACTCCAAGCGGAGTCTCCCTTTTTTTCCAAAAATTGGGCCCCACACACCCACCCATTCAGTGGCAGCAGTTGTGCCCCAGTTGTACACTTCACAGCTACATTTGCATCAAGCACATTCAAAAATACGTCATTCTTATCCGTCCCCAGGATGACACCGGGGTAGGTAGCAAAGTCTTTCCTGATCCCAGCTCTGTTCATCTTGGCTTCTTTTAAAAACACATCAAGCAAGGGTTACTCCAAGCGGAGTCTCCCTTTTTTCCAAAAATTGGGCCCCACACACACCCACCCCTTCAGTGGCAGCAGTTGTGCCCTAGTTGTACACTTCACAGCTACATTTGCATCAAGCACATTCAAAAATACGCCATTCTTATCCATCCCCAGGATGACACCGGGGTAGGTAGCAAAGTCTTTGCTGACCCATGACTTGTTCATCTTGGCTTCTTTTAAAAACAATGTAAGCAAGGGTTACTCCAAGCGGAGTCTCCCTTTTTTCCAAAAATTGGGCCCCACACACACCCACCCCTTCAGTGGCAGCAGTTGTGCCCTAGTTGTACACTTCACAGCTACATTTGCATCAAGCACATTCAAAAATACGCCATTCTTATCCGTCCCCAGGATGACACCGGGGTAGGTAGCAAAGTCTTTCCTGATCCCAGCTCTGTTCATCTTGGCTTCTTTTAAAAACACATCAAGCAAGGGTTACTCCAAGCGGAGTCTCCCTTTTTTTCCAAAAATTGGGCCCCACACACCCACCCATTCAGTGGCAGCAGTTGTGCCCCAGTTGTACACTTCACAGCTAGATTTGCATCAAGCACATTCAAAAATACGTCATTCTTATCCGTCCCCAGG
This sequence comes from Anomaloglossus baeobatrachus, assembly GCF_048569485.1. Classification (NCBI taxonomy): domain Eukaryota; kingdom Metazoa; phylum Chordata; class Amphibia; order Anura; family Aromobatidae; genus Anomaloglossus; species Anomaloglossus baeobatrachus. The sequence goes on along the minus strand of NC_134354.1, from coordinate 81,969,995 downwards.
ATGACACCGGGGTAGGTAGCAAAGTCTTTCCTGATCCCAGCTCTGTTCATCTTGGCTTCTTTTAAAAACACATCAAGCAAGGGTTACTCCAAGCGGAGTCTCCCTTTTTTCCAAAAATTGGGCCCCACACACACCCACCCCTTCAGTGGCAGCAGTTGTGCCCTAGTTGTACACTTTACAGCTACATTTGCATCAAGCACATTCAAAAATACGCCATTCTTATCCGTCCCCAGGATGACACCGGGGTAGGTAGCAAAGTCTTTCCTGATCCCAGCTCTGTTCATCTTGGCTTCTTTTAAAAACACAGCAAGCAAGGGTTACTCCAAGCGGAGTCTCCCTTTTTTTCCAAAAATTGGGCCCCACACACCCACCCATTCAGTGGCAGCAGTTGTGCCCCAGTTGTACACTTCACAGCTAGATTTGCATCAAGCACATTCAAAAATACGCCATAATTAACCGTCCCCAGGATGACACCAGGGTAGGTAGCAAAGTCTTTCCTGATCCCAGCTCTGTTCATCTTGGCTTCTTTTAAAAACACAGCAAGCAAGGGTTACTCCAAGCGGAGTCTCCCTTTTTTTCCAAAAATTGGGCCCCACACACCCACCCATTCAGTGGCAGCAGTTGTGCCCCAGTTGTACACTTCACAGCTAGATTTGCATCAAGCACATTCAAAAATACGCCATAATTAACCGTCCCCAGGATGACACCAGGGTAGGTAGCAAAGTCTTTCCTGATCCCAGCTCTGTTCATCTTGGCTTCTTTTAAAAACACAGCAAGCAAGGGTTACTCCAAGCGGAGTCTCCCTTTTTTTCCAAAAATTGGGCCCCACACACCCACCCATTCAGTGGCAGCAGTTGTGCCCCAGTTGTACACTTCACAGCTAGATTTGCATCAAGCACATTCAAAAATACGCCATAATTAACCGTCCCCAGGATGACACCAGGGTAGGTAGCAAAGTCTTTCCTGATCCCAGCTCTGTTCATCTTGGCTTCTTTTAAAAACACAGCAAGCAAGGGTTACTCCAAGCGGAGTCTCCCTTTTTTTCCAAAAATTGGGCCCCACACACCCACCCATTCAGTGGCAGCAGTTGTGCCCCAGTTGTACACTTCACAGCTAGATTTGCATCAAGCACATTCAAAAATACGCCATAATTAACCGTCCCCAGGATGACACCAGGGTAGGTAGCAAAGTCTTTCCTGATCCCAGCTCTGTTCATCTTGGCTTCTTTTAAAAACACAGCAAGCAAGGGTTACTCCAAGCGGAGTCTCCCTTTTTTTCCAAAAATTGGGCCCCACACACCCACCCATTCAGTGGCAGCAGTTGTGCCCCAGTTGTACACTTCACAGCTAGATTTGCATCAAGCACATTCAAAAATACGCCATAATTAACCGTCCCCAGGATGACACCAGGGTAGGTAGCAAAGTCTTTCCTGATCCCAGCTCTGTTCATCTTGGCTTCTTTTAAAAACACAGCAAGCAAGGGTTACTCCAAGCGGAGTCTCCCTTTTTTTCCAAAAATTGGGCCCCACACACCCACCCATTCAGTGGCAGCAGTTGTGCCCCAGTTGTACACTTCACAGCTAGATTTGCATCAAGCACATTCAAAAATACGCCATAATTAACCGTCCCCAGGATGACACCAGGGTAGGTAGCAAAGTCTTTCCTGATCCCAGCTCTGTTCATCTTGGCTTCTTTTAAAAACAATGTAAGCAAGGGTTACTCCAAGCGGAGTCTCCCTTTTTTCCAAAAATTGGGCCCCACACACACCCACCCCTTCAGTGGCAGCAGTTGTGCCCTAGTTGTACACTTCACAGCTACATTTGCATCAAGCACATTCAAAAATACGCCATTCTTATCCATCCCCAGGATGACACCGGGGTAGGTAGCAAAGTCTTTGCTGACCCATGACTTGTTCATCTTGGCTTCTTTTAAAAACAATGTAAGCAAGGGTTACTCCAAGCGGAGTCTCCCTTTTTTCCAAAAATTGGGCCCCACACACACCCACCCCTTCAGTGGCAGCAGTTGTGCCCTAGTTGTACACTTCACAGCTACATTTGCATCAAGCACATTCAAAAATACGCCATTCTTATCCGTCCCCAGGATGACACCGGGGTAGGTAGCAAAGTCTTTCCTGATCCCAGCTCTGTTCATCTTGGCTTCTTTTAAAAACACATCAAGCAAGGGTTACTCCAAGCGGAGCCTCCCTTTTTTCCAAAAATTGGGCCCCACACACCCACCCATTCAGTGGCAGCAGTTGTGCCCCAGTTGTACACTTCACAGCTAGATTTGCATCAAGCACATTCCAAAATACGCCATTCTTATCCGTCCCCAGGATGACACCGGGGTAGGTAGCAAAGTGTTTCCTGATCCCAGCTCTGTTCATCTTGGCTTCTTTTAAAAACACATCAAGCAAGGGTTACTCCAAGCGGAGCCTCCCTTTTTTCCAAAAATTGGGCCCCACACACCCACCCATTCAGTGGCAGCAGTTGTGCCCCAGTTGTACACTTCACAGCTAGATTTGCATCAAGCACATTCCAAAATACGCCATTCTTATCCGTCCCCAGGATGACATCGGGGTAGGTAGCAAAGTCTTTCCTGATCCCAGCTCTGTTCATCTTGGCTTCTTTTAAAAACAATGTAAGCAAGGGTTACTCCAAGCGGAGTCTCCCTTTTTTTCCAAAAATTGGGCCCCACACACCCACCCATTCAGTGGCAGCACTTGTGTCCTAGTTGCAAACAGGATGTTTTGATTTGCATCAAGCACATTCCAAATCAACAAGCATTTACTCTCCCCAGGATGACACAGGGGTAGTAAATTCCTTCTGGATCCATGACTTGTTCATTTTGATGAACGTCAGTCTGTCCACATTGTCACTGGACAGACGCGTGCGCTTATCTGTCAGCACACACCCAGCAGCACTGAATACACGTTCAGAGACAACGCTGGCAGCTGGACACGACAAAATCTCCAAGGCGTAAGTTGCGAGCTCTGGCCATTTTTCTAGGTTTGAAGCCCAAAAGGAGCAAGGCTCCAGTTGCACAGTCATGGCATCGATGTTCATTTGGAGATACTCCTGTATCATCCTCTCCAGCCGTTGACTATGTGTCAGACTTGTTGTCTCTGGTGGCCTTGCAAAAGAGGGTCTAAAAAAATTATGAAAAGATTCCATAAAATTGCTGTTACCGGCACCAGATACGGTCCTACTGGTACGGGTAGACTGTTGAAGATGACGAGACCGTCCCATGTTTGTCAAGTTACAACTGGGAGATTCACTCCCTGCACCTGCACGGTTGTTTGGTGGAAAAGCCGAGCTAAGATCTAGTAACAGCTTCTGCTGATACTCCTGCATACGTGCGTCCCTTTCTATGGCTGGAATTATGTCACAAAATTTGGACTTGTACCGGGGATCTAATAGTGTGGCAATCCAGTAGTCATCATCACTTCTAATTTTGACAATACGACTGTCATGTTGGAGGTAGTGCAACAAAAAGGCACTCATGTGTCTTGCGCAGCCATGCGGACCAAGTCCACGCTGTGTTTGTGGCATAGAGGTGCTACCCGTTCTTTCTTCCTCTGACATCTGACCCCAACCTCTTTCAACTGAAATTTGACCAAGGTCTCCCTCATCCGCTGAGTCTTCCATGTCCATGGACAGTTCGTCCTCCATTTCTTCATGTTCTCCTGCACCTTGCTCAACATTTCGCCTGCTACTATGCGCCCTTGTCGATCCCTGTCCCCCTTGGTCCCATGCCTGCTGCGTTGGTGATGATGAACGTCTGGACCTTGGTGATGTTGTTGTCCCTTGCGCATATGAATCCTCCTGTAGTTCCTCCCCTTCATGTTGTCCCACCCCCTGACTCCGAATAGTGTTTAGCGTGTGCTCCAGCATGTAAATGACTGGAATCGTCATGCTGATAATGGCATTGTCAGAGCTAAACATATTCGTCGCCATGTCGAAACTGTGCAGAAGGGTGCATAGGTCCTTGATCTGAGACCACTCCATCAGGGTGATCTGCCCCACCTCTGCATCTCGTTGGCCCAGGCTATACGTCATGACGTATTGCACCAGGGCTCTGCGGTGCTGCCACAGTCGCTGTAACATGTGGAGAGTTGAATTCCAGCGTGTCGCCACATCGCATTTCAGGCGATGAACCGGCAGGCCGAAAGACTTCTGGAGCGATGCAAGTCGCTCAGCTGCGGCGCTTGAACGGCGGAAGTGAGCAGACAGTTTTCGTGCCCTGTTCAGAAGGCCATCTAGGCCGGGATAGTGTGTTAAAAATTGCTGCACGACAAGGTTCAACACGTAAGCCATACAAGGTACGTGTGTCACCTTGCCCAGGCGAAGGGCCGCACCCAGGTTTGCAGCATTGTCGCACACGGCCTTACCAGGCTGCAGGTTGAGTGGAGACAACCATTTATTAAACTCGGACCGCAGAGCTGACCACAACTCCTCAGCTGTGTGACTCTTATTACCAAGACATGTCAAGCTAAAGACCGCCTGATGCCGTTGCGCTCTGCTGCCAGCATAGTAATGAGGGGTGCGTGATTCCTTCTGCGCAGTGAGAACGCTGGTGGCCTGACCAGGCAGGCTTGGGGCGGAGGTGGAGGACCCAGATGAGGTGGAGGATGCAGAAGCAGTGGCGGAACTTGGACAGACAGAGGATTGACACACAAGTCGTGGGGACGGCAAGACTTGTGCAGCAGACCCTTCACCATCTATCACCATAGTTACCCAGTGCCCAGTCAGCGACATGTAACGTCCCTGTCCATGCTTACTGGTCCAAGTATCGGTGGTGAAATGCACCCGTTCACACACAGAGTTTCTCAAGGAAGCGGTGATGTTGTGTGCGACATGCTGGTGTAGCGCGGGCACACCTTTCTTAGAGAAGTAGTGGCGACTAGGCATCTGGTACTGGGGCACAGCGACAGACATAAGGTCTCTAAAATCCTGTGTGTCCACTAGGCGGAAAGGCAGCATTTCGGTAGCCAACAGCTTACAGAGGGATAGAGTCAACCTCTTAGCTTTGTCATGGGTCGGAGGAAGTGGCCTTTTATTTGACCACATCTGAGGGACAGAGATCTGGCTGCTGTGTGTAGACGGTGTTGAGTAGGGTGTCCCTGGAAAAATGCTGGTTTGTGAGGAAAGTGCAGGCGGAGACATGATGTTGCCTTCATCCAACGTTGGTGCTATCGATGTCTGAGAGAGCTGTACACACTCACTTGTTTCCCCTTCCAAACCAACTGACGACCTTACAAGCAAACTGCCTGTTGCGGTTACAGTGGTGGAAGTTTTGCGTGGAAAAACAGGTGTGACAGCTGTCCCCACAGTCCTAGAAGATGAAGAGCGCGCGGATGCACTGGAAGGGGCGGGCGGTGGATGGTTCGCTCCGCTAGGCCGCATTGCAGCACGGTGAGCTTCCCACCGGGACTTATGATATTTAGTCATGTGACGATTCATGGAAGAAGTTGTCAAACTGCTGAGGTTTTGACCTCTACTAACAGAATCATGACAAATGTTACATATCACATGAGTTGGGCGATCTTTTTCGATGTGAAAAAAGGACCAGGCTAGGCAAGGCTTAGAGGCTATGCGACCTGTTGATCCACCCCGAATAATGCTCATAGGCAGAGTGGTGGCTGAGGATGCAGTTGTAGACGTGCTACCAGTGCTCCGACTCTGTCCAGGAAGGCGCAAGGTAACTTCGTCGTCGGTTGCATCCTCCTCCACCGCCTCTGTTGACCTCCTCGAGTGCCTGACTGGGGGTTGACAGTAGGTGGGATCTAGAACGTCATCATCAATTGTTGTGTTTGCACTCCCCTCCCCCTCAGACCGAGCCTCTTCTTGCCCTGACCGAATATTTAAGTTGTCATCCCAATCGGGTATCTGCGTCTCATCTTCATCAGTATGTTCCTCATTGTCTATAACCACAGGTGTTACAGTTTGTGACAAAGGGTCAACATTATGCTCAGAAACTTGGTCCTCACGGCCTGAATCTGAGTCACAAAGGTTCTGGGCATCACTGCAGACCATTTCCTGTTCTGTACTCACTGTAGCTTGGGAGCAGACCTCTGATTCCCAGGCTATAGTGTGACTGAACAGCTCTGCAGACTCAGCCATCTCAGTTCCACCATACTGTGCAGGGCTGATGGAGACTTCAGAGCTGGGAGAAATCAAGTGTGATTGGGATGACAACTCAGAGGACTGGTGTTTTTTGGATGCGGAACTTGAAGTGGCTGAGAGGGCACTTGTTGGACCACTTGAGATCCATTCAAGCATTTTCCTTTTTTGCCCATCATCTACCTTTGTTCCTCTTGTTCGTGTCCGTAAAAAAGGGAGCACATCGGATTGTCCACAATAAGTAGTAGACATCTTACTTTTGCTAGTAGATGGTCTATCTGCAGCAGATGATAATGGAGCTTTGCCACCTTCCCCACTGACAAAACCTTTTTTGCCTTTTCCACCACGCCTCTTCCCCTTTCCACCAGCATCTGTCATTTTGCCACTCATGTTGATTGCGACAAGATTGTGGACTGAAAATGTGGTAGTAAAAATTGAGAGGTGGTGAAGATTGCAGTGGTGGTCTAGCTTTATTAACAGCAGAATAATAAAGAATAAATATCCCTGACAATGTAACTTAGTTATAATTAGTTGGAGTGTGCAACGCAGGCAGACGTGCTGCAAATGTCTTGGCACTAGTGGGACTAAAGCAAAGTCCAATAGCCACGTATAGGATGCCACTAGGTACACTGAGTGTTTGCTAGTATAATGGCTTAGTTATAATTAGTTGGAGTGTGCAACGCAGGCAGATGCGCTCTGCAAATGTCTTGGCACTAGTGGGGTTATAGCAAAGTCCAATAGCCACGTATAGGATGCCACTAGGTACACTAAGTGTTTGCTAGTATAATGGCTTAGTTATAATTAGTTGGAGTGTGCAACGCAGGCAGATGCGCTCTGCAAATGTCTTGGCACTAGTGGGACTATAGCAAAGTCCAATAGCCACGTATAGGATGCCACTAGGTACACTGAGTGTGTGCTAGTATAATGGCTTAGTTATAATTAGTTGGAGTGTGCAACGCAGGCAGATGCGTTCTGCAAATGTCTTGGCACTAGTGGGACTATAGCAAAGTCCAATAGCCACGTATAGGATGCCACTAGGTACACTGAGTGTGTGCTAGTATAATGGCTTAGTTATAATTAGTTGGAGTGTGCAACGCAGGCAGATGCGCTCTGCAAATGTCTTGGCACTAGTGGGACTATAGCAAAGTCCAATAGCCACGTATAGGATGCCACTAGGTACACTGAGTGTGTGCTAGTATAATGGCTTAGTTATAATTAGTTGGAGTGTGCAACGCAGGCAGATGCGCTCTGCAAATGTCTTGGCACTAGTGGGACTATAGCAAAGTCCAATAGCCACGTATAGGATGCCACTAGGTACACTGAGTGTGTGCTAGTATAATGGCTTAGTTATAATTAGTTGGAGTGTGCAACGCAGGCAGATGCGCTCTGCAAATGTCTTGGCACTAGTGGGACTATAGCAAAGTCCAATAGCCACGTATAGGATGCCACTAGGTACACTGAGTGTGTGCTAGTATAATGGCTTAGTTATAATTAGTTGGAGTGTGCAACGCAGGCAGATGCGTTCTGCAAATGTCTTGGCACTAGTGGGACTAAAGCAAAGTCCAATAGCCACGTATAGGATGCCACTAGGTACACTAAGTGTTTGCTAGTATAATGGCTTAGTTATAATTAGTTGGAGTGTGCAACGCAGGCAGATGCGCTCTGCAAATGTCTTGGCACTAGTGGGACTATAGCAAAGTCCAATAGCCACGTATAGGATGCCACTAGGTACACTGAGTGTGTGCTAGTATAATGGCTTAGTTATAATTAGTTGGAGTGTGCAACGCAGGCAGATGCGTTCTGCAAATGTCTTGGCACTAGTGGGACTAAAGCAAAGTCCAATAGCCACGTATAGGATGCCACTAGGTACACTGAGTGTGTGCTAGTATAATGGCTTAGTTATAATTAGTTGGAGTGTGCAACGCAGGCAGATGCGCTCTGCAAATGTCTTGGCACTAGTGGGACTATAGCAAAGTCCAATAGCCACGTATAGGATGCCACTAGGTACACTGAGTGTGTGCTAGTATAATGGCTTAGTTATAATTAGTTGGAGTGTGCAACGCAGGCAGATGCGTCCTGCAAATTTCTTGGCACTAGTGGGACTAAAGCAAAGTCCAATAGCCACGTATAGGATGCCACTAGGTACACTAAGTGTTTGCTAGTATAATGGCTTAGTTATAATTAGTTGGAGTGTGCAACGCAGGCAGATGCGCTCTGCAAATGTCTTGGCACTAGTGGGACTATAGCAAAGTCCAATAGCCACGTATAGGATGCCACTAGGTACACTGAGTGTGTGCTAGTATAATGGCTTAGTTATAATTAGTTGGAGTGTGCAACGCAGGCAGATGCGTTCTGCAAATGTCTTGGCACTAGTGGGACTAAAGCAAAGTCCAATAGCCACGTATAGGATGCCACTAGGTACACTAAGTGTTTGCTAGTATAATGGCTTAGTTATAATTAGTTGGAGTGTGCAACGCAGGCAGATGCGCTCTGCAAATGTCTTGGCACTAGTGGGACTATAGCAAAGTCCAATAGCCACGTATAGGATGCCACTAGGTACACTGAGTGTGTGCTAGTATAATGGCTTAGTTATAATTAGTTGGAGTGTGCAACGCAGGCAGATGCGCTCTGCAAATGTCTTGGCACTAGTGGGACTATAGCAAAGTCTAATAGCCACGTATAGGATGCCACTAGGTACACTGAGTGTGTGCTAGTATAATGGCTTAGTTATAATTAGTTGGAGTGTGCAACGCAGGCAGATGCGTTCTGCAAATGTCTTGGCACTAGTGGGACTAAAGCAAAGTCCAATAGCCACGTATAGGATGCCACTAGGTACACTGAGTGGGTGCTAGTATAATGGCTTAGTTATAATTAGTTGGAGTGTGCAACGCAGGCAGATGCGCTCTGCAAATGTCTTGGCACTAGTGGGACTATAGCAAAGTCCAATAGCCACGTATAGGATGCCACTAGGTACACTGAGTGTGTGCTAGTATAATGGCTTAGTTATAATTAGTTGGAGTGTGCAACGCAGGCAGATGCGTTCTGCAAATGTCTTGGCACTAGTGGGACTAAAGCAAAGTCCAATAGCCACGTATAGGATGCCACTAGGTACACTAAGTGTTTGCTAGTATAATGGCTTAGTTATAATTAGTTGGAGTGTGCAACGCAGGCAGATGCGCTCTGCAACTGTCTTGGCACTAGTGGGACTATAGCAAAGTCCAATAGCCACGTATAGGATGCCACTAGGTACACTGAGTGTGTGCTAGTATAATGGCTTAGTTATAATTAGTTGGAGTGTGCAACGCAGGCAGATGCGTTCTGCAAATGTCTTGGCACTAGTGGGACTAAAGCAAAGTCCAATAGCCACGTATAGGATGCCACTAGGTACACTAAGTGTTTGCTAGTATAATGGCTTAGTTATAATTAGTTGGAGTGTGCAACGCAGGCAGATGCGCTCTGCAAATGTCTTGGCACTAGTGGGACTATAGCAAAGTCCAATAGCCACGTATAGGATGCCACTAGGTACACTGAGTGTGTGCTAGTATAATGGCTTAGTTATAATTAGTTGGAGTGTGCAACGCAGGCAGATGCACTCTGCAAATGTCTTGGCACTAGTGGGACTAAAGCAAAGTCCAATAGCCACGTATAGGATGCCACTAGGTACACTAAGTGTTTGCTAGTATAATGGCTTAGTTATAATTAGTTGGAGTGTGCAACGCAGGCAGATGCGCTCTGCAAATGTCTTGGCACTAGTGGGACTATAGCAAAGTCCAATAGCCACGTATAGGATGCCACTAGGTACACTGAGTGTGTGCTAGTATAATGGCTTAGTTATAATTAGTTGGAGTGTGCAACGCAGGCAGATGCGCTCTGCAAATGTCTTGGCACTAGTGGGACTATAGCAAAGTCCAATAGCCACGTATAGGATGCCACTAGGTACACTGAGTGTGTGCTAGTATAATGGCTTAGTTATAATTAGTTGGAGTGTGCAACGCAGGCAGATGCATTCTGCAAATGTCTTGGCACTAGTGGGACTAAAGCAAAGTCCAATAGCCACGTATAGGATGCCACTAGGTACACTAAGTGTTTGCTAGTATAATGGCTTAGTTATAATTAGTTGGAGTGTGCAACGCAGGCAGATGCGCTCTGCAAATGTCTTGGCACTAGTGGGACTATAGCAAAGTCCAATAGCCACGTATAGGATGCCACTAGGTACACTGAGTGTGTGCTAGTATAATGGCTTAGTTATAATTAGTTGGAGTGTGCAACGCAGGCAGATGCGCTCTGCAAATGTCTTGGCACTAGTGGGACTATAGCAAAGTCCAATAGCCACGTATAGGATGCCACTAGGTACACTGAGTGTGTGCTAGTATAATGGCTTAGTTATAATTAGTTGGAGTGTGCAACGCAGGCAGATGCGTTCTGCAAATGTCTTGGCACTAGTGGGACTAAAGCAAAGTCCAATAGCCACGTATAGGATGCCACTAGGTACACTAAGTGTTTGCTAGTATAATGGCTTAGTTATAATTAGTTGGAGTGTGCAACGCAGGCAGATGCGCTCTGCAAATGTCTTGGCACTAGTGGGACTATAGCAAACTCCAATAGCCACGTATAGGATGCCACTAGGTACACTGAGTGTGTGCTAGTATAATGGCTTAGTTATAATTAGTTGGAGTGTGCAACGCAGGCAGATGCGCTCTGCAAATGTCTTGGCACTAGTGGGACTATAGCAAAGTCCAATAGCCACGTATAGGATGCCACTAGGTACACTGAGTGTGTGCTAGTATAATGGCTTAGTTATAATTAGTTGGAGTGTGCAACGCAGGCAGATGCGTTCTGCAAATGTCTTGGCACTAGTGGGACTAAAGCAAAGTCCAATAGCCACGTATAGGATGCCACTAGGTACACTAAGTGTTTGCTAGTATAATGGCTTAGTTATAATTAGTTGGAGTGTGCAACGCAGGCAGATGCGCTCTGCAAATGTCTTGGCACTAGTGGGACTATAGCAAAGTCCAATAGCCACGTATAGGATTCCACTAGGTACACTGAGTGTGTGCTAGTATAATGGCTTAGTTATAATTAGTTGGAGTGTGCAACGCAGGCAGATGCGCTCTGCAAATGTCTTGGCACTAGTGGGACTATAGCAAAGTCCAATAGCCACGTATAGGATGCCACTAGGTACACTGAGTGTGTGCTAGTATAATGGCTTAGTTATAATTAGTTGGAGTGTGCAACGCAGGCAGATGCGTTCTGCAAATGTCTTGGCACTAGTGGGACTAAAGCAAAGTCCAATAGCCACGTATAGGATGCCACTAGGTACACTGAGTGTTTGCTAGTATAATGGCTTAGTTATAATTAGTTGGAGTGTGCAACGCAGGCAGATGCGCTCTGCAAATGTCTTGGCACTAGTGGGACTATAGCAAAGTCCAATAGCCACATATAGGATGCCACTAGGTACACTGAGTGTGTGCTAGTATAATGGCTTAGTTATAATTAGTTGGAGTGTGCAACGCAGGCAGATGCGTTCTGCAAATGTCTTGGCACTAGTGGGACTAAAGCAAAGTCCAATAGCCACGTATAGGATGCCACTAGGTACACTAAGTGTTTGCTAGTATAATGGCTTAGTTATAATTAGTTGGAGTGTGCAACGCAGGCAGATGCGCTCTGCAAATGTCTTGGCACTAGTGGGACTATAGCAAAGTCCAATAGCCACGTATAGGATGCCACTAGGTACACTGAGTGTGTGCTAGTATAATGGCTTAGTTATAATTAGTTGGAGTGTGCAACGCAGGCAGATGCGCTCTGCAAATGTCTTGGCACTAGTGGGACTATAGCAAAGTCCAATAGCCACGTATAGGATGCCACTAGGTACACTGAGTGTGTGCTAGTATAATGGCTTAGTTATAATTAGTTGGAGTGTGCAACGCAGGCAGATGCGCTCTGCAAATGTCTTGGCACTAGTGGGACTATAGCAAAGTCCAATAGCCACGTATAGGATGCCACTAGGTACACTGAGTGTGTGCTAGTATAATGGCTTAGTTATAATTAGTTGGAGTGTGCAACGCAGGCAGATGCGTTCTGCAAATGTCTTGGCACTAGTGGGACTAAAGCAAAGTCCAATAGCCATGTATAGGATGCCACTAGGTACACTAAGTGTTTGCTAGTATAATGGCTTAGTTATAATTAGTTGGAGTGTGCAACGCAGGCAGATGCGCTCTGCAAATGTCTTGGCACTAGTGGGACTATAGCAAAGTCCAATAGCCACGTATAGGATGCCACTAGGTACACTGAGTGTGTGCTAGTATAATGGCTTAGTTATAATTAGTTGGAGTGTGCAACGCAGGCAGATGCGTTCTGCAAATGTCTTGGCACTAGTGGGACTAAAGCAAAGTCCAATAGCCACGTATAGGATGCCACTAGGTACACTAAGTGTTTGCTAGTATAATGGCTTAGTTATAATTAGTTGGAGTGTGCAACGCAGGCAGATGCGCTCTGCAAATGTCTTGGCACTAGTGGGACTATAGCAAAGTCCAATAGCCACGTATAGGATGCCACTAGGTACACTGAGTGTGTGCTAGTATAATGGCTTAGTTATAATTAGTTGGAGTGTGCAACGCAGGCAGATGCGCTCTGCAAATGTCTTGGCACTAGTGGGACTATAGCAAAGTCCAATAGCCACGTATAGGATGCCACTAGGTACACTGAGTGTGTGCTAGTATAATGGCTTAGTTATAATTAGTTGGAGTGTGCAACGCAGGCAGATGCGCTCTGCAAATGTCTTGGCACTAGTGGGACTATAGCAAAGTCCAATAGCCACGTATAGGATGCCACTAGGTACACTGAGTGTTTGCTAGTATAATGGCTTAGTTATAATTAGTTGGAGTGTGCAACGCAGGCAGATGCGCTCTGCAAATGTCTTGGCACTAGTGGGACTAAAGCAAAGTCCAATAGCCACGTATAGGATGCCACTAGGTACACTGAGTGTTTGCTAGTATAATGGCTTAGTTATAATTAGTTGGAGTGTGCAACGCAGGCAGATGCGCTCTGCAAATGTCTTGGCACTAGTGGGACTAAAGCAAAGTCCAATAGCCACGTATAGGATGCCACTAGGTACACTGAGTGTTTGCTAGTATAATGGCTTAGTTAGAATGAGTTGGAGTGTGCAGAGGACAAGAGGGTACAGTGGCAGGATTGTGGTGCTCTGGGTAGAGGAATGGAAGCCTGCCTTTCTATTCCCTCCTAATGGTGAAATGCAGGGAGGAAATCCCTGACCTGGGCTACACAGACGCTGTTGCTGTTTGCAGGACCTGTCACCTATGGCTCTCTGACCCTGCCGCTTTGAGCCCTTAAAAGGACTGCTAGAATGTGCTCTCCCTAAGCTGTCTAACGCTGTGTATGCAGCGCATACAGCTGTATCGGCTATAGGACTCAGGAGGACGGAGCTGCGACACTGATGTCTGACACCAAAGACGCAGAAGGCAGATAATGGCGTTCGTGAAGAAAATGTCCGGTTTTATAATGCAGGGACATGTGACATGCAGATCCTATCACACATGCCGTTGCTTCTCTGGCTCAAAGTCCACTTAGCTGTGTGTGTGTCTGTGATTGGCTGACATGCTGGCCCGCCCCACAAGACGCGCGCGCTTAGGGAAGGAAGACAAGAAAAAAAAAAAAAAAATGGCGATCGCCATTATAGAAACAGCAGTGATCTGAAGGCGCTGTTCACGCACACTATACACTGAAATGTGATAATAGTTTGATTCACAGAGTGACTTACACTATTACAGCAGAAACCAAGCTATGATTTAGCTGTTTTTTGGCTGCTAGAACCGTTCTCGAACGTTTCTAGAACTATCGAGCTTTTGCAAAAAGCTCGAGTTCTAGTTCGATCTAGAACATGCCCCAAAATCACTCGAGCCTAGAACTGGAGAACCACGAACCGCGCTCAACTCTACTAAGGACTTTCTTATATAGGAGATGGAAAAAACATGGCCGAAAGGGGCGGAGCTGTGTTCACATTCAGAAAGAAACTACATATAACTGAATAGGATAACTGAAGTGAGCACTAATATATATATATTATGAGTGCAAGCCAAAAAATACATACTATACAAGAATAAGGCTGCACATCAAACATAGATAATGGTATAATGCCTCAAGCATATGGAAAAATATTGGAATATACAATGAAAAATGCTACTTGCTAATTTGAACATGTGAATAATGAATTGCATACCTGCCATGAATATTAGGAAAAAGGAGATATTTAGCAATCGCATTGATCAATGTAACTGAGCCCCAAGACCTCGTCAAGGTATATCTCTATATTGGGGTCCCTAGCTCTGTGACCCTAACTGTGTGTCATCTCATTGCAATTAAAAACTGCTGTGGGTGGAGAGGGGTAACTAAGGACTTTCTTATATAGGAGATGGAAAAAACATGGCCGAAAGGGGCGGAGCTGTGTTCACATTCAGAAAAAAACTACATATAACTGAATAGGATAACTGAAGTGAGCACTAATATATATATATATATATTATGAGTGCAAGCCAAAAAATACATACTATACAAGAATAAGGCTGCACATCAAACATAGATAATGGTATAATGCCTCAAGCATATGGAAAAATATTGGAATATACAATGAAAAATGCTACTTGCTAATTTGAACATGTGAATAATGAATTGCATACCTGCCATGAATATTAGGAAAAAGGAGATATTTAGCAATCGCATTGATCAATGTAACTGAGCCCCAAGACCTCGTCAAGGTATATCTCTATATTGGGGTCCCTAGCTCTGTGACCCTAACTGTGTGTCATCTCATTGCAATTAAAAACTGCTGTGGGTGGAGAGGGGTAACTAAGGACTTTCTTATATAGGAGATGGAAAAAACATGGCCGAAAGGGGCGGAGCTGTGTTCACATTCAGAAAAAAACTACATATAACTGAATAGGATAACTGACTGATAACTATATAAGAAAGTCCTTAGTTACCCCTCTCCACCCACAGCAGTTTTTAATTGCAATGAGATGACACACAGTTAGGGTCACAGAGCTAGGGACCCCAATATAGAGATATACCTTGACGAGGTCTTGGGGCTCAGTTACATTGATCAATGCGATTGCTAAATATCTCCTTTTTCCTAATATTCATGGCAGGTATGCAATTCATTATTCACATGTTCAAATTAGCAAGTAGCATTTTTCATTGTATATTCCAATATTTTTCCATATGCTTGAGGCATTATACCATTATCTATGTTTGATGTGCAGCCTTATTCTTGTATAGTATGTATTTTTTGGCTTGCACTCATAATATATATATATATATATATTAGTGCTCACTTCAGTTATCCTATTCAGTTATATGTAGTTTTTTTTTTAATGTGAACACAGCTCCGCCCCTTTCGGCCATGTTTTTTCCATCTCCTATATAAGAAAGTCCTTAGTTACCCCTCTCCACCCACAGCAGTTTTTAATTGCAATGAGATGACACACAGTTAGGGTCACAGAGCTAGGGACCCCAATATAGAGATATACCTTGACGAGGTCTTGGGGCTCAGTTACATTGATCAATGCGATTGCTAAATATCTCCTTTTTCCTAATATTCATGGCAAGTATGCAATTCATTATTCACATGTTCAAATTAGCAAGTAGCATTTTTCATTGTATATTCCAATATTTTTCCATATGCTTGAGGCATTATACCATTATCTATGTTTGATGTGCAGCCTTATTCTTAAAAATACATCAGACTTTTATCATCTTTAATATAGATGAAGCGAACAAAATTAAATAAGTAAAAAAATTACACTTTGTCATTTTTTTTAAATGAGGAAAATCTTCTGCGCTGCCATGTTAACCCTTTTTGTACCACATGATCCCATCACAGGGCCGCTGATGGTGGTGGGGAACCGTGCGATCCCTGCCAGACCATGTTAGATTGTGCTGTCGGTGTTTGACAGGATGACTTAAGGGGTTAACAGGCGCAGGTGGATCAGAGATCCACCCATGCTTGTTAGCTGCATGTCTGCTGATCAGATCAGCAGACGTGTGAGGAATAATGATAGCTCACCGTGCAAGCCTGCATAAGGCTATGTTCACACAGGACTTTTTTGGTAAGTTTTTTTCTGCGTTTTTAAGCTGTAGATTTGCCTTGGTTTTGTGCAAATCCATGCTAATAAAAAGCTGCTATTTACAGTCCCAGCAAAGTTTATGAGATTTCTGAAATCTCCTGCACACACACACACACACACACACAAACACATCAGGTTTTTCCTGACTGTTTTGTCAAATACCTGTATTTTTGGTCAGGTTTTTAAAGAATGAGCAGGTCAATTCTTTGCTGCAGATTTGCTGCGTTTTTTTCATTGATACAATCCATTTTGTAGAAAAAAAGCAGCAAATCAGCACCAAATCTGCAGCAACAACGCCACTACAAAACGCATGAAAAATGCACCAAAAACACAGATGACTCAAAGGCGATTTCCTGCTACAAGATCAGGTTTTGGTCAGGAAAAAATTCTACCACAAAAGCACTGTGTGAACATAGATTTACAGGGACAGACACAGCCAAGGACATGAAAATGACTAACCATCTCTGTTGTCCATGTGACAGGCAGGGTAAAAAAAGGTACTGGCTGGGAATAAAAATCAAGATAGGTATCACTATATTCTTATGTTAAGCGAGTATACTTCGCTAAAATTTAATGTTATCATGCTAAAGGATAAACTAATCAACCTCTAGGACCACACTCTTCCCAAGAATGGGGCTTTGTAGTGCCCTAGATGAGAAGAATAGAGTTTTGCATGCATGAACCACCTATTTAAACTCAAAGAAAGGCTCAAAAACTATTTTAGACTGATTTACAAAAGCCAAGTATTAGTCTCAAAGATGAGCCATGTATAATTTTGAATTTAGACCATTATTTCATAGAAATTATTCTCATCTCAAAATAAAATTATATTCAGTGAAAATAATTATAGTTTTCAAATATCCATGAGTGATTTATAACTTTTGATCTTTTATAAATTGCATTTTTGGTGACAATGTAATAAATTTAATTTTGAGTTACAAAATTGTGTTCAGTGACATTAAATAGTATAATGGGTCATTAAAAGATCTTTATTTATAATGTAAGAATGAAATATATAGGGGTCACGCAAGTGACTGGGAACTATGGCGGATGATGTGACAGACTACAAGCAAAGGGAAACACCAAGGGTACAATTACAACTGGCCCTGGCACTACTGAGGGGAAAAATGGGACACCTCCTTCATTCATCTGCAGCAGAACAGGATACCTGAGACCCTGGCAGACCCTGTGTTAGCCCTGGCTAGTAAGCAGGGAGGTGAGAGATGCAAGCCCCGTCATTGCACTAATAAAACACCAGGGTAAGGAAAGACAAAGAGGGGCAAACAACAAAAGACTACATGCAACAGACAGCTGCAGTCAGAACCTGGACTGCAGCCAAAACTTCAACTTGCGATCAGGGCTCCACCAGCTCCTTTCACTTCCAAACCAAGCATCCAAATGAATCAGAATAACCGCCACCCTCTACTAGGAGCAGAGGGTATATATAGGAACTGGGAATGGTCCCAAACCAGAAACACCTGAGGCCAGGATTCAGGGGCTGCTGGAAAGCAAAACTAATATTAACCTTTAGACCGCTAAAAGAAAGGAAATACATTTATTAATAAGCAAGGAAATGACTCTCTATCCCTGAATAGGTCACTAGTCTCATAATGCAGAGTGACAACTGTGACAATAGACCCCAATTCATTAAAGTAATTTAAACACATTTCTGGTGAAAAATTGCTATAGAAAAGTCACAAAATGGCACTACTGCTCGGAGCTGAGCAAAGATGTTTGTTGTGACTTTAGGCATTACAAAAAAATTTTCTCGGCTTTGCCAAAATGAATGAAGCTAAGGTGGGGCGGAGGTGTGGTGGGGGGCTTGACACCTCAGCTTGCCAAGAATTAGACCAGAAATCTCACTAAATCTAGGGTCAAAATGTCTGCTGTGGCACAAGAAGGCGCATGTCAAATGCCAGACGGTGCTGATTCATGAAGATGTAGATACCTCGTTAGGAATTAAGCACGTGTGACTAGACTACATTGCTTAATCCAAGAATTTCCCGGAGGTCTCGGACTATTTGCACATTTTGCCAAACTTTGTGAAACCTGTCCTGATAGTTCATGTGTAAATATTCTGCATTCTCTATTTCAGTTTTGGATTCCATTGCATTAACAATAATCCCCATCTATTTCCATACGTGAATTAGATTCAATTCCTGAACCCTTCATTTTATAGTCTGAAATTTGAGGAGTAAAATTCATTTTGTAATATACCGTATGGCATTCTATTTATTTTTTGTTTGCGTTCACATATATTTTAACTTCTGCTATGCAATACAATACCAGTCTTTGGAGAGTAATAATAAATCCACAATAAAAGACAGTAAAATATTTATTTCCGCCTGTCCTCCATTGACTGATCATCTATTTTCATAATAGTTTCTCGGCAACATATAATGAGAGAAAAGATTATTCAAATGTTATGCACAAGCATCTAAATGTTTCCTACAAACTTAATGAAATAAATGTGAATTTATGAGGAAAAAGACAGTGCTTGGAAAAAAAATGTTAACCCTAAATAAATCGAAGGAATAATTGAAAACCATTACATTACTCAGACATGGAATAAATGAGGCAACCTGCTGCAGAAGGCTTGCAGTAAATGTATAAAAAGCTATTATAGTTATCAGTCTCACATTGCATATTCCATCTCATAGTCATTAATTAAATTCAAAGAGCAGAGCTAAAGCAAGACCGGTGTCATCTTAATTGATTTCTTTAATTTCTCATATACTAAGTTATGCTATTATGGAAATGGAATACAAAGTTCATAAGCAACTTATTTCAACTTTGAACATCTGATGAAAGTTGGAAAGTTATAGAGTTTACATATACAGTAGATGTTAAAGTACCAGGTTTTTGCAATGTAATAAAATAATTTCAGAAAGATATTAAATCCAGCGGACCGCAGACAGGGATATGTAAAAGTTCCATTTATTAGCAAAAATTAAAAATCTATGGTAAAGGCTTGCACCTAAGACAAAGGAAAATATCGCAACCCAACGCGTTTCGACAATAAGCCAGTCGCTACATCTTATTAATGAATGAAACTTTTACATATCCCTGTCTGCGGTCCGCTGGATTAATATCTTTTTGGATTCTGCCTTTCCTATTCAAATGATTTTTATTAGGTTTTGTAGTTAACAAATCTTGAAATCATGCGTTACAAAATTTAAGGACATATAGATAGTAAAGCAAGGTTAAGAAAATGCACATATTTTGACCCTCCAGTTTGTTAGTGTTGATACATCAAGCAGTATATTTTGTTGGTCAAATCAATTGCTTATGAATTAACTTTTTGCAAAACATAACTAAACAACAAATAAAATTAACAACTTCCTGACATGGATTACGTAGACAGTCCAGCAAATTTGCGAGATCAGAAACATATAATGCTAGTGAGTTTTAGATCAGGGAGGTATCAAAGACTAGAGCTTCAGGCCTGGAATTATTAGTGAGCTTGTATTTCTCGAATATAGTTAGTGTTTTCTTAACGTCAGTTGGGCTATATAGTCTGTCGGTGATTGGGCTCTGGCCATGGGTCCCATTTGGTGAGGTACTTTGTTTGAGTATTATTTTTTATGGCATAGTAGTACTCTAACGTTTTATGTAGCTTCTTAGCTCCTTAGCTTGGATTCTGCCTTTTCCTGTGCCTGGGATTCCGTGTGCGCACAACGTGAGATACCTCCGACCTGGACTTTTTCTTGTATAAAATAATTTCAGAACTTTTTCTACCTTTAATGTTACATATTATCTGTGTAATATCAGGTAAAAAAGGAAATAATTTTGAGGGAAGAAATGAAAATAGCAAAACTACAATAACATGGTTGTATAAGTGTGAACACCTTCCTACAATTGGTGTTCATAATCAGTCAATTACCTCTGCAGACTGGTGTTAAAGAGTAGTCAGTACACCGCTGCCATCATGTAAAGTGATTTTGATTAACCCCATAATATGTTTAGCTGTTCTAGTTGCATTTCCATGTCATTTTCTTTGTGGCATTTAAAAGCAAAAGTCATGATCCATAAACAGCTTGAAACACAGCAAAGGGATCCAATTGTTAGAATTTATCAGTCAGGAGAAATGTACAAAAAATCTCCAAGGCATTAGATATAGCATAAAGCACTGTGGTAGTGGTCATCAAAAAGTTTCTTAAATTTGGTACAAGAGTCACATTATATAGAAGTGGATGTTGATGAAAAGACAAAAAGAAAAATTGTCCCAAGAGGCTGTCAAAAGGATTAAACCAACATTAAAAGAGCTGCAGGAATTTTTGCAAGTATTGTTTATATACTGCTTGTAAGATAAAACTTCCTCATTCTTCAAATATATGACCTATAAATTAGGGTGGCAAAACAGGAGCCTTTTCTTTCAAAGAATAGTGTTAAAGTTTGGCGATGTTTTTCCAACTTTACATCAAGTCTGCCAAAAGCATGTGGTCAATCTGGCAAGAAGTGGTTTTAATGGAAGAACTGTGGACATAAAAACAAGGTTAAGTGACTAAACAATGCACAAAAACACAAGGTATAGAAAAATGGAGCAAGTGCTCATGACTGATGAGTATAAATTTGGTTGTAAAAAAACCACCATTTGTTGGCCAAAGATCACTTCTGGCCAGATTTCTAGAGTGAAGATGATGTCTCCTTCATCTGCTGCACTAAAGGGGGTGTTACATGCAGCGATATCACTAGCGATATCGCTGGTGAAAGCACCCGCCCAAGTCGGTTGTGCGTCACGGGCAAATCGCTGCCCGTGTCGCACAAAATCGTTAGGAGCCATCACACAGGACTTACCTGCCTAGCGACGTTGCTGTTGCCAGTGAACCGCCTCCTTTCTAAGAGGGCGGTTTGTGCAGCATCACAGCAGCGTCACTAAGCGGCCGGCCAATAGAAGCGGAGGGACTGAGATGAGCAAAACGTAACATCCTGCCCACCTCCTTCCTTCCTCATTGCCGGCAGCCGCAGGTAAGCTGTAGTTCGTCGTTCTCGAGGTGTCACACGTAGCGATGTGCGCTGCCTCGGGAACTACGAACAACCTGCGTGCACAACAATCAACGATTTTTTAAAAAGGAACGACATGTCAACGATGGACAATAACGTGAGTATTTTCCATCGTTAATGGTCGTTCCTTGCTGTCATACACAACGATGTCGCTAACAATGCCGGATGTGCGTCACGGAATCTGTGACCCCGGCAATATATCGTTAGATACATCGCTGCGTGTGACGAGGCCTTAAGTTTCCTTGGATAACCAGTCCTCAACACTGCTTATTTCTTGGTATCCTTAACCTCTTCACCCCCGGATGATTTTCTGTTTTTCCATTTTTTCCCCCTTCTTCCGAAAGTTGTAACTTTTTTATTTTTTTGTCTATCTTGCCATATAAAGGATTATTTTTTATTAGACAATTTGTACTTTTGAATGAAACCATTAGTTTTACCATATAGTGTACTGGAAAATGGCAAACAAATTCCAAGTGTGAAAAAACTGCAAAAAAAGTGCGACTGTCTGATTCTTTTTGAGATATTTTATTCACCGTGTTCATTACATGGTAAAACTGATGTGTGGGTGTGATGCCTCAGGTTGGTACCAGTTCCTAGACACCAAACATGTATAGGTTTACTTTTATCTAAAGGGTTAAAAAAAATTCATACGTTTGTCCAAAAAAAGGCACACTTTTTGCGTCATTTTCCGCGATCTGCAGCGTTCTCATTTTTCGGGATCTATGGCTCAGTGATGGCTTATTTTTTGGGTCTCAAGCTGACATTCTTAACTGTACCATTTTTACACAGATGCTACTTTTTGATCGCCTATTATTGCATCTTGTGCAAAATATGCGGTGACCAAAAATTGTAATTTTGGTGTATGGAAGTTTTTTGGTGCTACGCCGTTTACCGGTCAGATTAATTGATTTCATATTTTGATAGATCGGGCATTTCTGAATGCGGCGATACCAAATGTGTGTATATTTTTTATTTTTTTAACCCTTTAATTTTCAATGGGGCTAATGGAGGTGATTTGAACATTTAGGTATTTTTATTTTTTTTAATTTTTTAAAACTTTTTTGCTTTTTTTATTTTACTAGTCCCTCTAGGGGGCTATAAGGATCAGCAGTCTGATCACTTGTTCCTTTCTGTAGATCACAGCTGTACAGCTGAGATCTTCAGAAAATCTGCTTTACTCTCACACACGACGGTCTGCCGGGTGGAAGAGGAAGTGACTCATGATATCTACAGGAGTCATCAGATGACCCTGTGCTACCACGACAACTATCGTATCCACGTGATCACATCACATGACTTCCGATAGCTCTGGGTCAGTGAATGCTTACTGTAGGGCGCTGTTTCATCTCACTGTCACATTTTAACAGCAAGATGCAGGGGGTTAACAGGCACGAGTGGAACGTGGACCCACTCGTGCCTGATAGCCACATATGTCAGCTGTTCAAATCAGCTGACTTGTGCGAGGATCTCTGTCAGCTGCTCCCGACAGCCAGTGGTGATTAACCTGACATGATCCATGACGTACCCAGAACGTTATGTGTTGTGAAGACGCTAATGATGAGAAATACAGGAAAATACTTTTCTATGATGCATTACCTGCTGGCTGGTGATTTGCTGAAGAGGTCACAGCTTGCTGATGTCCTATCACAGCTGCTTCTGCCATATAAAAAATGGTGGACCTTAGCCTCACATGCCAAGTATACCTCTAGCTTTTGCTCCAGCAATACTGGTCCTTCTGTGTGGTGATCCAGATATTGGTGAACAGTTAGAAACAACAAATCCTTAAGGTGCATAGCTGAGATTATTGGCCATCAGGTATCAAGTGTTGACTTTAGGACAACCACAACAAAATATCACTCCAGTGAAACATATAAATACCTGAGAAAACAAAGTGTTTAAAATAAGACATTACATTTTATTTGTCATAATTAAATTAATATCATTAAAATGCAAGATTACAAGTAAAATAGACAATACACATAAGCAAAACAAAAAATGGAACAAGGATGTGGCAGGATAAAAGGCGGAACTGCACATGTATGTGTGCACACCTAAGATCAACCCAAAAACACTAAAGGCCCCTTTACACACAGAGATAAATCTTTGGCAGATCTGTGGTTGCAGTGAAATCATGGACATATTGTTCCATTTGTACACAGCCACAAACCTGGCACTAATTGTCCACAATTTCACTGCAACCACAGATCTGCCGCAGATTTATCTCTGTGTGTAAAGTGGCCTTAAGAATGGAGAGGAGAGAACCCTGTTCCCAGTCACTGTAAGGCAATACTGGGAAGTTAGTAAACCCAAGCGCTACAGAGATTCATAGAAAAGACTCATCTAACTAGTAAATACTAGTACATACTTATCAAGGTGCCGTGTGCAGTTCCATCAAAATGGAATTCCAAGGGAAGACCCCCGATGATCATTTTGCATATAAAGTTAAGTATTAATCATGATTAATTTTGTGCAGCTACTTTGAGAGCTGCTACAGACTATCAAATGCAAAGCGCCCCAAATAACCCCAGGAACAAGCCTAGAAATCAATAATTTGCTTTGGGGGGGGGCTACACGATCCCTGTTTAAGTTTCGAGACCTTTTTTTGCTAAATAAACAAGCAAAAATGTTTAGATAAGTCATGTAGAAATTATCCATTTATTTATAGAGCAAAAATTCACAAAACTTTTAAAAGTAAAGAAGGAATGTCTCCTCAATGAGGAGTGAAAAAATTATCTTTTTCACAGGCAGTGGAAGACGTTTCACCGTTTTTAATGAGGATGGGGCACGCAAGGAGATGTCTGGAAGTGTAGGCATAATAACTGCCAATTTCAATTGAATCTTTTGATTATTACTCATAGACTGACTACCACTCACATTTTCATTGAGCTTCACTAGTTCAGTGGTACATCACAATTCAATTGTGCACTTTTTCTAGGCTCTTCACACTGATCTACTATGCTTGCCCTGTAAGAGTGTAAAATGGCGCCGCATGGCCAGCCCCCAACTTTTATACTAGCTGTTATAGTCATCCCTGATTGACTGCTCTAAGCCATGTGATGTGATAGCTAAGAAAAGCAGCTGAGCTCACCATAGAGGAACAGGACATATCAAAGGGTGTGGCGCACAGGGAGATTCAGGTTGGCTCCAGAGCAGTAAAATCCAAGTTACAAAAAAGCCAGCATCCGCCAATGATCTTCATAAGAGCCTTTGCTTTATTTATTCCATAAATTTAAAACATAGACTCTGTCTGGTCTACGTGTTTCGAGCAGAGGTGCTCCTGGTCATAATTAAGAGCACTTCTGCTAGAAACGCATAGATCAGACAGAGTCTATGTTTTAAATTTATGGAATAAGTAAAACAAAGGTTTTTATGAAGATTGTTGGTGGATGCTGGATTTTTTATAACTTGGAATGTGATGTGATAGCTGCAAGTCATTGTGGGAAAGTACAACCAATTGCCATTAGTCCATTCTGTGTCTTTTCAGCATTGTGCAAAATGGTGTTAGACATTTTTTTCTCTTTTTTTGATTTATCCACGCAAATCTAATTACAAGCTGTGTGAAAATGTAAATTTTAGGAAAGTTGATTCAAAGTTAATTCTCCATAGACCGCTTTGATCATCTCTAGCTAATATGTTGCGTATATATACAGGATTAGTTGGCCACTTTTGTCCACATATTGAAGTATACAGCAGTACAAAGAGCTAAGCTGTGATAAATGATATCAAACCATTTAGTGAAGCCACACAGAATTAAAAGATTTCAAGTGATGTTAACAAATGTCTAATAGTTACCCTACTATCACAAATCCATCTTAGATGATCTATCCAGATGGTCTTGGCATATGGAAACCCCGAGGATCTAACTGCAGGGTTTTAAACCACACGATATAAAAAAAGTTCTGCGTGCTTCACTCATAACAAAACTGACCTGAGCACAACCAGACACAATTTGCCGTCAGCTATCATCTGTTGATTTGGCTCCTCATCACTAGTAATAAGAAGGCAGCAGAACTTACCTCGAAAAGAAAGTTTATGTGCAGTTAATTATATGAATGGAAAGAAATTGTGAATAAAAGCTCACACAGTGTAGGAATATCTGTGTTAATAGCGACAGATTGGATATTATTTTACTAATCCTATATTATTAACTGGATAAATTTACAAGAATAACAAGGTCCAGATATGATATATTTTAAGCCCTTAATATGTATATATATATATATATATATATATATATATATATATATATATATATATATATATATATATATATATGTATATGAACTACAGCTCAAAAGTTTGGGGTCATCCAGACAATCTTTTCCATGAAAAATCATACTTTTATTTATCAAATGAGTTGCATAATAAATAGAAAATATAGCCCAGAGATTGACTAGGTTAGAAATAATGTAATATGTAATATGTAATGCTCCAGAGTCTCAATTAGCTCAAAGGAAGGTCAGTTTTATAGCTTCTCTAATCAGCAAAACTTTTTTCAGCTGTGCTGACATACTTGCACAGGGGTTTTCACGGGATTTCTAAACATCCATTAGCCTTCTAACACAGTTAGCAAACACCATGTATCAATAGAACGCTGGAGTGGTGGTTCTTGGAAATGGGCCTCTATACACCTATGTAGATATTGCATTAAAAAACAAATATTAGGAGCTAGAATAGTCATTTATCACATTAACAATGTATAGAGTATATTTCTGTTTAATTTAATGTTAGCTTCATTGAAAAAAAATGTGCTTTTCTTTCAAAAATAAGAACAGAACTAACTGACCCTAAACCGCAGTGTGTGTGTGTGTATATATATATATATATATATATGTATATGTATATATATATATATATATATATATATATAATAAAAATAAACAAACATAGTTAAAAAGATTTTCCAAGTGGTAGAAAAAGTGGGCACTTACTTTTTGACAAGTTGGAAGACCTATTTAAACGTAATGGAGCAAACTTTAACTTAACCTGACAAACTACCTGTGAAAAATAATAAGATGTGTTACATCACGGTGTGTACAGTATCTTGTTAAATGTCTATAAAAAGTTTACTTCATCTGTACACGCATTCAGTGATAGATTGGGAACAAATACAATTGAACACTGCACATATTTTATTTTTACACTGGATTTTTGAGCAAAAAAAAAAAAATTCTTTAGTACCACTAGTTAGAACAACCACGATTCTGAGTGGGAGTGGACCCTGGACTTACCATGACATGGGTATTCACCAGAACCTCTGATAGTGAGATCGGACTTGGCTGCTGGTAGACGCCAGGTACCACTCCCAGGGCAGTGTCCAGGCTGCTTATCTGTTCTCTACCAGTAAGCTGCTGTGAAACATATCTGCAGTGTTTTATCTTTTAGAGAACACAAGGATCTGCAGTCTGAAATCTGACATATCAGATGCTTATTTCAACTGACAATAATCTTTCTAGGGTCCAATATTGAGTTTTGGCCAAAGCAGTCATTATCGGCTAGTTCAGCTGACAGACTAATGTTTTTTTGGGAGCTTTAACTACTACCTAAAAGGTATGGTCACTTTTAGTTTTACTTACTTGTAGGGTGTGTGACCATTTAAAGTGCCTAGTGCAGCATGAATGCCAAGTATAGCCCTGTCTATGACTAAAAAAACCCCTGTGGTTAATGACAAAAATTAAACATTGTGTAAGCTAATCCAGCAATCATACTCTTATCCACCTGTCCCTTTTGAAGCATATGTTAGCAAGAAGAAGACAGATGACGGTGTGTGTGTGTGTGTGTGTGTGTGTGTGTGTGTGTGTGTGTGTGTGTGTCTGTGTGAAAAATACCTGTAGCTTATACTCAACATTAATTATGGTGTGCAAACATAGAAGCACATTGGTCTGCATAGGAATGCTTCACACAAAACAGCATATTTATTTTTTTTTACGAAAACAGTATAAAAAATTGTTTCAATTTCTATTTGTGATTAATTGGAATGATGTAGACACAACTGTAAGGATAGAGGATAATTAGTACAGATAAATACAACTCCAATTCTGAAATAATTGGAATGATGTGTAAATTATAAAAAAAAAACAAAAATGCAATGATATGAAAATTTATTCTAGCCATATTTTATTCACATCGGAACGTAGAACACAGATCAGAAAAAGAACATTAGCCATTTTTCCATTTTATTTGAAAAAAAATTAACTCATTTAGCAACTGATGGCAGCAACACTTCTCAGAAAACTTGGGAGAGGGTTCGTAAAAGGCCAGGATCACACTAATATATTGAATCTGATGCAGGAGCTAATGACACTCGGCTCAAACTCTGCTGCGTCAGCTGAGTGTCATTCACTGTGCTCTGATTCTCTCGAATTAGACAATCGTATCACAGAAGAAGAGAAGAGGGAGAGACTAAAGAGGTTGGCCACTACGTTTATATTGGTGGATTATCCTTAGGGGTACTTTGCACGCTGCGACATCGCAGGCCGATGCTGCGATGCCGAGCGCGATAGTACCCGCCCCCGTCGCAGCAGCGATTTCCTTGTGATAGCTGCCATAGCGAACATTATCGCTACGGCAGCTTCACATGGACTCACCTGTCCTGCGACCGTCGCTCTGGCCGGCGACCCGCCTCCTTGTTAAGGGGGCGGGTCGTGCGGCGTCATAGCGACGTCACACGCCAGGCGGCTAATCGAAGCGGAGGGGTGGAGATGAGTGGGATGTAAACATCCCGCCCATCTCCTTCCTTCCGCATATCCTACGGAAACCGCAGTGACGCCGGTAGGAGATGTTCCTCGCTCCTGCGGCTTCACACACAGCGATGTGTGCTGCCGCAGGAGCGAGGAACAACATCGGACTGTCGCGTCAGCGTAATCATGGATTACGCCGACGCTGCACCGATGATATGATTACGACGCTTTTGCGCTCGTTAATCGTATCATCAAGCCTTTACACACTACGATGTCGCATGCGATGCCGGAAGTGCGTCATTTTCAATTTGACCCCACCGACATCGCACCTGCGATGTCATAGTGTGCAAAGCCCGCCTTAGGATAGATTATCAATGTCTGATCGGCCGGGGTCCGACACCCCGCACCCCCAGCCGATCAGCTGTTCTCGGTGCCAGAGGCTGGAAATACTCAGTTGCCCTGTTGTCTGATAGCGGCTGCAACTGGATGCTGCACATTTGCCATCCATTCAAATTAATAGGAGGCGGATGTGCCGTACCCGGCCGAAGTCACTATAAGGAGGAGGGGCAGCTCCATAACTTAGCATTTATGACTTTCTGTTGCCACCGCCAACACTGTGAACAGCTGATCGGCAGAGGTGCAGGGTGCCAGACCTTGGCCAATCAGACATTAGTGACTTATCCTAAGGATAGTCCATCAATGTACAAGTAGTATATAACCTCTTTAATCTCTCCATCTTCTCCATTGTTTGTCTCTGCGTATATCAAACTGCATTCGGATGTGCATTATAAAACAAAAAGTCTGACAAAAAAACTATTCTGTTGTGTAGCTAGAATCCTACATGAGACAAATATGAGACATCTCTCTCTCAAAACCCCAACAATTGGTCTCTTTACTTCCACAAAAATTAAACAGTTTTTTAAAAAGAAGATGGAATTTTACCCAGTGAGAGGCATGGCCCTGTCCCAACTGTTTTTGAGATGTGTTACTGCCATTAATTTCTAAATGAGTTATATTTTTGAATAAATTGCAAGAATGTCTATGTCTATTGCATTCTTATTTCCTTTAGATTTTACACAGTGCCCCAATTTTTTGGGAACTGGGATTGCACATTTCCAGAGTATGGTGAAAGTGGTCACTGAATTGGAACTATATGAGGCTGTACACTATTGCATTTACTTCAACCTAAGCAATAGCCAAACTGTACTTATATATTAATAATATTTTTTTTATTTATTTAGTACCAACATATTCCGCAGCGCTTTACAATTCAAAGGGACATTTACAGACAGTATGAGACATTACAGATAACAAAATTATTGCAACCTCCTGCTCTGTGGCCTCCCTTCTAACAGTCTCGCACCCCTACAATCTATTCTAAACTATGCTGCCCGACTAATCCACCTGTCTCCCCGCTACTCCCCGACCTCTCCTCTCTGCCAATCCCTTCACTGGCTTCCCATTGCCCAACGACTCCAGTTCAAAACCCTAACCATGACCTACAAAGCCATCCACAACCTGCCTCCTCCCTACATCTCTGACCTCTACATCTCCCGGTACTTACCTGCACGTAACCTTTGATCCTCACAAGATCTCCTTCTCTACTCCCCTCTCATCTCCTCTTCCCATCATCGCATCCAAGATTTCTCGTGTGCCTACCCCATACTCTGGAACGCCCTGCCACAACATATCAGACTCTCGCCTACCTTGACAAGCTTCAAAAGGAACCTGAAGACCCAGCTCTTCCAACAAGCCTACAACCTTCTGTAACCCTCTCTCTGATACAGCGTCACATGACCAGCCCTACCCTCATTTACTGTATCTTCACCCATCCCTTGTAGATTGTGAGCTCTCACGGTCCTCTCTCCTCCTGTACCAGTCTGTGTTTTGTATTGCTTATGATTATTGTACTTGTCCCTATTATGTATACCCCTTTCACATGTAAAGCGCTATGTAATAAATGGCGCTATAATAATAAATAATAATAATAATACCAAGAGGAATGAGGGCCCTGCTCATAAGCTTATAGTCTATGAGGGAATAGGGGAGGCACAAAAGCTAGAAATTGGGGCGGAAGGAGAGGAAAAGTTTGTCATATATGGTCCAGCCATCAATATAATAGGGGATTCAAATTCAGCTGCATGAACTGGTCACCAGCCAGAATTTATACATACAGAGAGTAAAAATGTACATGAAGAGGAAGGAACCAGAAGATACAGAGGACAAGAATTGGAAGAAAATTTAGTAAAGGACAGAATGGAAATAGTTAGATGAGTGAAGTGATTGACTAGTCTAAAGAAAGGAGTTTTTAAGTGTGGATGTTGGTAATCAAATTGTTTTTGGTTGTGTGTTCCAGAGCATAGGCGCAGCTCGCAAGAACTTAATAGATGATCTTGTTTTTAATCTCTTGGAAACAAATTTTGACGTTTTTATACATTTTTGACTGTTTTCTTGCTGCTGGATATGTCCACCTTTTGTAATTACCTAAAAATCACCCTTCATCCCATTACTGTCCAGAAATTTCCTCTTCTTGGAATTGTATCATGTGGTATTTTTGAAAAGCAATGCCACAGGCAAAAAAAGTCAGCTCACCCCTCTCCACAGCAGCGGATGTCACGGATGATTCATGTGCAATGTACAATAATATAAGAAAAAGGATCCAGCATCCCCGTTGTAAAATGGCTTTTTATGATAATAAAAATAGTCAAAAAGTTGATAACCTTGAATTACTGCTTGTAATACCTACAGAACACATCAAAGATAGTTTTCCTCTCTCCAGAGGAAAGCCTCTTGTAAACTTTTTCTCATGAATCATTTGTCTAAACTCCCTACCAGATTTACCTCTTGTCATGGGTGTGTCACGGGTCACAGACAGTCTTGTGGTGTCAGGCAATGGAAGGTCACCACATTTGGCTGCGCAAAATGCTCCCTGACTTTCTATTGTTCCTATTCATGGTATTCAGTGTACTATGTATCTCCTCTGCTGAACTTTCATCCTTCTCCCTTTAAGACTCTGTAGAGCTCCTCTTCCCTTCAGCTGATAATCATCTATATTTCCCCTTGGGTTTAAATACTCTAATTTTCCCTGGACTTGTGCTGGTGACATTCAGTTCCTTCACAAACTCTATATGCAAGCAGGTGGCTTGCACTCATCTGTAGGATTGTTGCTGCTCTTTGCTGAACTTAATGAGGCATCTGGAGATAAGTTATTGATGAGCTTTCCCCATGTGTGGGCTCCCTCTTTCTACTTTAGTGTTTAGTGGGGTTGACAAAGAGCTCATCCCACCCGTTCCCTATCTAAGGCCCAGTTTTAGGTTCCAGGTCTTTGGTCATCCTAGGGTCAGGTATCCGGCTTGGTGCATAGGTGCGGAATCTATCTAGAGTGTTGAGGGACCCCAGGGACCAGCACTAGGAATATCTAGGGTCAGCTCTCTGGCTCAGCGCATAGGTGCGGAACGTATCTAGAGTGGTGGGGGACCCCAAGAGTCAGTGGTAGGTTTGGTCAGGGGTCACCATCTCCCCCTTCCTAGATGCAGGGTTTCGTTTTCTCTTTGCTGTTCGCTTGTTACTCCCCTGTATCTAGTGTGACACTTCTACATGAAAAACAACAATAACTTTCGCATGGTAGCACTTGGCGCTGCCACAGCTCAGCAACAAAGAAACAGTGCTGTCTACAACTCGGTTTCTCTGGTATGGCTCATAGTCTATATTTCAAGGCTCTTTAAAGAATTGAAAATTGCCTTAAAAATACTTCTAAAAAGCTTTTATGCACAGACTCTGCAAAAAATATTCATATACTCTTCTATAGGTCTTCAAAGTAAAGGAAATAATAGTACAAAAGGGCATGAAGGTTATGAGTAACCATAAAAAACCTTTTATCTCAATACTCCCATATCCTCTAGATGAACTTGTTTGTTTTACGTAACTTTGTATTAAAATAACCTTCCAAAAAAGAATACATTGCTTTGTAGGTGGCATAAAAAATATTTAAATTAATTTTTTTTTTAATTTCTATTTCATAATATTTATGAGCAAACAGACAAATATGTCACCAATCCTTACATTCTATTGCTCTGACTTAATGAGATATTATTAAAGAAAATATTGAGCTGCGAGATTCTACTCATCCTTTTAGTTGACAAATACAAATAAATTTGGATCCCTTATTTTAGAATAAAAAGTGCCTTTTTTCTAAAAATAACCAAAGTGCTGTGACTCAGCTAAAGAGACTGACATGCACCTCAGACAGTTTATCTGAAACTAATCCTTTCATGATATAAACATTTAATTTCCAAAGCAGCTGATGATGCCATTTTACAAAATAGTGCAATGCATTTAGATGCAAAACAGGTCATTCAGCTTCTCATTGTCGCTATAATCTGCTTTTGACAAGTTCTACACCATAAATGCTTCTTTCTGCTTTATAGCGCCCTCTAGGGTGCAATTTTTTATTTATTCCATGCCTACTATAATTATCACAGGGGAAATCTGTGAATTGTCATCTGTGATAGTGTTAGATCTATTTAGGAAAGGCTTAAGTAAGTAAATCACATCATCATGCTCAGTGGTAAT
Source organism: Anomaloglossus baeobatrachus (assembly GCF_048569485.1). NCBI lineage: Eukaryota > Metazoa > Chordata > Amphibia > Anura > Aromobatidae > Anomaloglossus > Anomaloglossus baeobatrachus. Next base: position 81,937,482 of record NC_134354.1, on the reverse strand, counting down.
AAAAATAGTGAGAATATCACATTTTACGTGACATACTTTCATGTCTGAGTGCACTACAATACTGAACCGACTGATATTTGTCCTTTTGTTTATATAGTAACAACATATCCTTCAGCACTGTACAAATGATTCAATCATGTCAGTCCTTGCCCCCGTGAGACTCATTATCTCATTGCTCTAAACTAAAAATACTGGGGCTAATGTCATAAGAAGTCAAATAACCTATTACTACGCTAGATCTTTTTTTTGGAGGGAGTTGTTTTTTTGCTTTTTGTTTTTTTCTCATTTCTCGTCAATAGCACATATTCCCAAGCACCGAGATTGTAGACACTAGAAATGAGCAGAACAAGAAAAAGTCAACTTTACACGGTTGCATGTTTTTTCCCAATCTCCCAATTTATTATGCTATGTGGCCTCCCTACATCCCAATAAATATTAAATTATATATACCTTTAGTATATAATTTTATATATATATAAAATATATATATAACATGACTAAAAAATCCTTACACTTTCCTCACCAGTCTCTTCTTTGGTCCCTCCTCTATGCACAATCCTTACTGCATCTTCTGATACTGCCGTAGCTTTAAAAGATTTCGTTATTTCCAAGACTTGATCGGAAAGCGGGCAGAAAACCAACAAGTCGAGGATTTTAGAAAGCGGTTCCCAGAGTACAATGCTACTAGCATTGGAACCCCGTGCTTCTCATGCTCAGTCAGATCGTCCGTCTTTCTTGAGGCCCTAGAGGGTTATGCTCAAGTGCACAGAGGGTCGAACCCAAATGGTTGAGGATCAGACGATACCTTGGGAACTAGTTCAGTGGTGATGAGTAGAGGACGTGCCAAATTGGTGAGCAGTAAGGTCAGTATAAGGCCCAGGCCACACCGGGATTTGTGCGAGTGCTCGCATGACACTCGGCACACGCTCGCAGAACAGTGGGAGCCAAGTGTCATGTGACTGTGGTCCAATTGTGCAATCAGACCACAGTTGCAGGGGGGAGGGCCGGCGCTGCAGAGGGGGGGCCAGCGCTGCGGAGGGGAGAAAGGGATTTATCTTCCTATCTCCTCCGTTGCCGGCTTATGTGAGAATCTCTCTGCTCTTGCGTTACACCGGTATAACACAAGAGCAATGTGATGTTTTTCTCGCCCCATAGACTTGCATGGGTGCGATTGGAACAGGATCGTATTCCACTTGCAGCATGCTGCAATTGTTTTCTTGGTCCGATTAGGACTGAGAAAATAATTGCTCATGGGAGCTGCCCCATAGACTAATATCGGTACGAGTGGAATGTGATTTTTATCGCATTCCACTCGCACTGTTTTTTTCTTGCTGTGTGTCTTAGGCCTAAGGATTTTTTTTACCTTTTGATGGTTCTCTATGCCTCAGAAAAATGGTGGCTAGGGGCCCCATTTTGCTGAATCCATACAGAAGTGAACATTTGATGAATGTGGATTTCTGTAAAAAATCAAGAGGAATTCAATATCGCTTGAATTCCTTTCCCAATCTCGAACAGATAAGAATATTTACATCTGTACCTGTTTCCATTTGGCCTCAGAATTGAATCTGCAATGTCAAATACCCTATATTTACATACATAGCAAAAAAGGGTTATCCGTTGGGAAATTATATATTATTGTGTATATACAGTATATATATAAATCTTTGGCAGATCTGTGGTTGCAGTGAAATCATGGACATATTGTTCTATTTGTACACAGCCACAAACCTGGCACTGATTGTCCACAATTTCACTGCAACCACAGATCTACCACAGATTTATCTCTCTCTGAGACAGGGCCTTAAAGGAAATAATACATGGTTTCTAAATATTTTAATAATATAACTATAAATTGTGACATGCATAAATATTAAGACCCTCTCCTCCCCCTGAGTCAATACTTTGTAGGACCACATTTTGCTGCAATTACTGCTGCAAGTCTTTGGGTTATGGCTCTACCAGCTTTGCACATATATAGAGTGAAATTTTTGCCCATTCTGTACAAAATAACTTTAGCTCAGTGAGATTGGGTGGAGAGCATCTGTGAACAGCAATTTTTAAGTCTTTCCACAGATTTTCAAAGGGACTTAGGTCTGGACTGTGACTGGGCCATTCACATACATGAATTTGCTTTGATCTAAACCATTCCACTGTAGCTCTGGCAGTATATTTATGGTCGTTGTCCTGCTGGAAAGTGACTCTACGTGCCAGTCTCTAAGTAATGTGCAGCCTCTAACAGGGTTTTCTCTAGGATTGCCCCGTATTTAGCTCCATCCATGTTCCCATCAACTCTGAGCTGCTTCCCCGTTCTGCTGAAGATAAGCATCCACACAGCATGATGCTGCCACCATCATGTTTGATTGAGGGAATGGTGTTTTAGGTTGATGTACAGTGTAAGTCTTCTGCCACAAATAGCTTTTGCATTTAGCTCAAAAAGTTCTTCTTTGATCTAATCTGACCAGAGCTCCTTCTTCCACATGCTGGTTGTGTCCCCTACATAGCTTTTTCAAACTGAAAATGGGACTTCTTATGGCTTTCTTTCAAAATGGCATTCTTCTTAGCACTCTTCCATAAAGGCCAGATTTGTGGAGTATACAACTAATAGTTGTCCTGTGGACATATTGTCACACCTCAGCTGAGAATCTCTACAGATCCTTTAGAGTGACCATGAACCTCTTTGTTGTTTTTCTAATTAGTGTTCTTCTTACTTGGAATGTCAGTTTAGGTGTACGGCCATGCCTTGGTAGGTTTGGAAATTATGCCATATATCTTCCGTTTTTGGATTATGGATTGAATAGTGGTTGGTGAGCTGTTCAAATCTTGGGCAACTTTTTATAACCTAACCCTGCTTCAGACATCTCTACAACTTTATCCTGTCTGGTGTGTTCCTCTATTTTCATGATCCTATTTGATCTCTAATGTGGTCAACCAAGTCTTTTAAGCCTTCACAGACTAGTTGTAGTTATACTGAGAATATTTAGGTAATTTCTGGAGGCAATTGGTCACTTAGGATTTTATTCAGGTGTACCAGACTACAGGAGACTGAACAGAAATACAAATCACAATTTTCAGATTCATATTTTTTAAATATTTAGAAAACCATGTATCATTTCCTTTACACTTCACAAATACTGCTTACTTTATGTTAGTATGTATGTGGTATACCACAAAAAATCCCAATAAAATATATAAATATATACACACACACACACAGTTCTGTGTAAAACTGTTAGGCAGGTATGGAAACAATGCCACAAAGTATGAATGCCTTCAAAAATAGAATTGTTAATAATCAAGGTGTGTGGATGTGACAAAATTTGAATTTGCCCAATCACGTGGATTTTTCTGTGATAATGAATTTTCTACAAAGTTATTGCATGTCTCTTATTATTCTCTAGACTATAGAGCATAATACACGCAGGCATATACATGTAAAAACATATACTCACACCACCACTTACCTGTCCAGCTTTTCTGCATCTTGCTATACTGTTTGGTCCTCAAAGCCATCTCTTCTTTCTTGGTCACAAGCCGCATCTCCTGGCTTGTTCACTATAGGCTACGACTTTCAGCCGCAACCAAGCCTCAGAGGTCACAGAGCACCACAGGTATGGGACATCACAACATGCGAATTGCAGTCACTAGAGATGAGTGAACCTGTTCGGTAAAGGTTTGCCAATTTCAAATTTGGTACGAGCCTTAGCATGTTTGGGGGTCTGTGCCATCAGCATTTTCATTAAAAGTCGGCGACCTTCTGTTTTGTTTGTTTTTTGCCCCCAAACACTGTCCGCATTTCCAAAAATGTTTTGGTAATAACATTTTCTGCATTTGTATAGGATTGTGGTGCTGTCTGATGAATGGGGTGATGTGTAAAATCAGTAGAGGGGATGGGGACTTAACTTAATTTCTGGATGTTCCTGCAGCCAATCATGGTGCAGCAAACATCCACAAGGTTCAGACACAAGGACTTCTGTGTACAACCTGTAAATAGCCTCTAGATAGGTGGTATTATACAGTCATATGAAAAAGTTTGGGTACCCCTATTAATGTTAACCTTTTTTCTTTATAACAATTTGGGTTTTTGCAACAGCTATTTCAGTTACATATATCTAATAACTGATGGACTGAGTAATATTTCTGGATTGAAATGAGGTTTATTGTACTAACAGAAAATGTGCAATCCGCATTTAAACAAAATTTGACAGGTGCAAAAGTATGGGCACCCTTATCAATTTCTTTATTTGAACACTCCTAACTACTTATTACTGACTTACTAAAGCACTAAATTTGTTTTGTAACCTCATTGAGCTTTGAACTTCATAGGCAGGTGTATCTAATCATGAGAAAAGGTATTTAAGGTGGCCACTTGCAAGTTGTTCTCCTATTTGAATCTCCTATGAAGAGTGGCATCATGGGCTCCTCAAAACAACTCTCAAATGATCAGAAAACAAAGATTATTCAACATAGTTGTTCAGGGGAAGGATACAAAAAGTTGTCTCAGAGATTTAAACTGTCAGTTTCCACTGTGAGGAACATAGTAAGGAAATGGAAGAACACAGGTACAGTTCTTGTTAAGCCCAGAAGTGGTAGGCCAAGAAAAATATCAGAAAGGCAGAGAAGAAGAATGGTGAGAACAGTCAAGAACAATCCACAGACCACCTCCAAAGACCTGCAGCTTCATCTTGCTGCAGATGGTGTCAATGTGCATCAGTCAACAATACAGCGCACATTGCACAAGGAGAAGCTGTATGGGAGAGTGATGTGTAAGAAGCCATTTCTGCAAGCACGCCACAAGCAGAGTCGCCTGAGGTATGCAAAAGCACATTTGGACAAGCCAGTTACATTTTGGAAGAAGGTCATGTGGACTGATGAAACAAAGATTGAGTTGTTTGGCCATACAAAAAGGCGTTATGCATGGAGGCAAAAAAACACGGCATTCCAAGAAAAGCACTTGCTACCCACAGTAAAATTTGGTGGAGGTTCCATCATGCTTTGGGGCTGTGTGGCCAATGCCGGCACCGGGAATCTTGCTAAAGTTGAGGGTCGCATGGATTCAACTCAGTATCAGCAGATTCTTGACAATAATGTGCAAGAATCAGTGACGAAGTTGAAGTTACGCAGGGGATGGGTATTTCAGCAAGACAATGATCCAAAACACCGCTCCAAATCTACTCAGGCATTCATGCAGAGGAACAATTACAATGTTCTGGAATGGCCATCCCAGTCCCCAGACCTGAATATCATTGAACATCTGTGGGATGATTTGAAGCGGCGGTCCATGCTCGGCGACCATCAAACTTAACTGATCTGAAATTGTTTTGTAAACAGGAATGGTCAAATATACCTTCATCCAGGATCCAGGAACTTATTAAAAGCTACAGAAAGCGACTAGAGGCTGTTATTTTTGCAAAAGAAGAATCTACAAAATATTAATGTCACTTTTATGTTGAGGTACCCATACTTTTGCACCGGTCAAATTTTGTTTAAATGCAGATTGCACATTTTCTGTTAGTACAATGAACCTCATTTCAATCCAGAAATATTACTCAGTCCATCAGTTATTAGATATATGAAACTGAAATAGCTGTTGCAAAAACCCAAATTGTTATAAAGGAAAAAAGGTTAACATTTATAGGGGTGCCCAAACGTTTTCATATGACTGTATGTCCCTGAAGAAATCTAATACCTACATATAACAATTTAGGTCCACAGAATATTTGTATCCATAGAAAGTTTATTAATTATTATACAAAATGTAGACAATAATTTAAAATTACTTTATGCATAAGCTACAACTATGCAGGTATGAGGGGAATGAATTGCACTACTAAGAGAAGCTAAATGGGAATCCAGACAATCAATTGTACATTGATGTATAGGCTAGAAAACTAATTATGCATAGCATATAGATGAATAATACACAAGACATACAACAGGTCTAAAATGTAATAGTCAGACACAGTTGAAATTCAGTCGCCATTAATAAGTAAATAATCCTGTTATGTAAATTAGAACACCAAATCTATCGCAATCTAATCTATGGTGTATATGACAAAAGCACAATGCATAGACTATACCCTATAAATGTGCTATGCCGGCCACATATGATGTGAAGCCCATGATAGAGATACTATAATATGTGCCACCCAAACACGTCTATTGCTTGTGGGTATATATATATACCGGCTTCATAGACTTTGTATCCCACATAGACATGTCAAAATAGATGTGTCCATATATTATAGCGGCATATCACATCATTTCCGGTAGGCATATATGAATCAATTATTACCTAAAGCAATATGTGCATCGATTGTCACAACCCCAAAACGCCACTTCCACCTCGACGCGCGTTTCATCGCTTGTGGTTTCGTCACTGTGTCTGACTATTACATTTTAGAACTGTTTGTATATCTTGTGTATTATATATCTATATGCTACGCATAATTAGTTTACTAGCCTACACATCAATGTGCAATTGATTGTCTGCATTCCCATTTAGCTACTCTTAGTAGTGAGATTCATTCCCCTCCTACCTGAATAGTTGTAGCGTATGCATAAAGTAATTTTAAATTATTGTCAACATTTTGTATAATATTTAATAAACTTTATATAGATACAAATATTATGTGGACTTGAATTGTTATATTCAAGGGCTTCTGTGATTGGTAGCCTAAGTCACTTGTCTGCATATAAATTATGGACATGGGGAGTCAGCGCCTTTTTGTGAATGTGAAACGATAGGGAAGTTGTTGCCATCAGTGCTCTCGCCACTGCTGCTAGAGAGTGAGCTTAGCTAGGGGTTTAATGCTGAGTACTTAAGTTAGATAGAAGAGCAATAGTTTAGAATAGGGATGTGCAGTATAGGGAAAGGTGTGTTCCACAAATCAGCACATTTCATGATAGAAATAGGGATTCGTACTTTTTGTGTCTGCTAAAGAGTTGCTAATGAAGAATCCAAATAGCTATTGCTACATATTACTGCCTGCTCAAAAGTATGCATACACATTTATAGGTATTGCTAGTTAGCAGAGCCTGCCCTAAAAAGTTGCTAGGGAAGTAGCTAAAAAGTGGTTCTTGCGAATTTTAATTGCCTGCTCAAAATTATACAAACACATTTATAGGTATTGTTAGTTAGCAGTGCCTGGCCTGCTGTAAATTTTCTAGATAAATAAATAAAAAGTTGTTCTTGGCAATTTTAATTGCCTGTTCAAAATTCCACAGTGAAACACATATATATGTATTGTTAGTTAGCAGTGCCTGATTTGCTGTAGATTTTCTAGGCAACTAGCTGAAAAGTTGTTCTTGGCAATTTTAATTGCCTGCTCAAAATACCACAGTAAAACACATTTATAATCTCATTTTGGGTTCCCTCCCTGCAGGTCAAGTATTTAATCAACTTCATAGGTGATGATTCCAACAATGCTAAGTAAATTCTGAAAACATGCACTGCTGGTGGTCCTTGAGGACTGGAGTTGCAGAACACTAATCTAGTACGAATCTAGTGTTCCTCTCCCCCAGTTTCCTTATCTGTGAAACTGCAATATATGTATATAATATTTTAATTGTAGGTTATACAACTCTACCGCCTTGTGCTCGGCAGCCAAGCTGCTCGGGTCCGGACCTTCAGTAGGTGGCTCGAGGGTCTCCGGAACCGGGGGTCCTGCGGTCACTCCAATCAAAAAGGGGGGTTTGTGGTTTGGGGATGTAGGTATATGGCCGGAGCCGTGTTAAGTTCGTGACGCCACCCATGGGATGTGGTGAAGGTGGACACCACCGCTGCAGTTATGGGGCACCCGGGGGAGATGTTTGGCAGCAAGTTGTTAACCCCTCCGTGGGCAGGGATGGTGGCCCCAGGACCCATTGGGGGAGGTTTGGCGGTGCAGGGAGATGGGTGGCCGGAGGGCACCAATGTACTAACTATTAGTAAACACACGAGTCTCTGGTAAACCAAGGTGATTGTGGTCAGTGCCCGCAGCCGGCTGCAGTCTGGTCCCCCAACTGGCTGGTGGTCTCTGTCTTTCTCCCGCACCTGTTTGTGATGGTGGACTACCTGCGCTTGCAACTTCAGGAGTCTGTTCCTGACTTGTGGTTGCCTGAGGAGCCCTTTGCCCGCAGACACTGGACTGTGGGATCTTTGAGCCGTGGCGGTGGCTTTCTATCCCCCCCGTTGGGCTGTTGCCTTTAGTCAGGACTTTGGGTGGGACAGGACCTCTAGTCCTGGCCACAATCAGTTAATTAGCTGGCCTCCAGTAGCTTCTGGACCTAGCTTTAGGGTCTGAGTACCCCCCTTTGTGCTCCGGTTTCCGAGTCGGTTCCCCAGGTCGGTACTGGCGGGCTACAACCTTGTCCCGGTCCACCTTGGTTCCACCAAGCCGTCTTCCTAGCTCCTGCAGACAGAGGCCGCTGTCTGCCTCCTAGCCAGAGGTACCAGGGCTCCTACCCTGGCACCTGCTCAAATTGGTTTCACTCCTATGCTGGAGCAGCACACAGCTCCAGCCCACACACCTCTCCAACTTGAACTCTGAAACTGTTCTGTTACTTTCCCACCTCAGGCTCTCTGAACTCCTTGGTGGGCGTCTTCCAACCGCCTGGTTCTGCCCCCTCGTGTGTCCATCAAGCCCTGAGGGGGGTGACTAGGGTTTAAGTGTTTGTATGTTACCTATGAGGGACAGATGTATCACGGGGCCCTATCTGTGACTACCTGGCTGGCCAGGGCATCACACAACTTACTTATATATCCCTATTAGCCACGTTGCCAATTCCTCCACCAGGCAATACATTTCAAGCCTCTGCTTTCTTGCTTCTGGTACTGTGTGACATCCTATCATTACTTGTCTCAGCACTTGATCATAGCAATGTGCAAAAGAGACCAGCTCACTGTTTATTTCAATAGCAAGCCTACTTATTTGTATTATAGTCCAGAAATTAGAATACAATCTGCCACTACCTTAGCATGGGAATTCCTGTGGGCTGAGAAGCCCACGGCATTTAAACAAGGAAAGAGTGGTGGTTACCTTTAGAGGACAAGTAGCATGATTCAACAAAAAAAAAACTGGAGGCAAAAAAAAAAAGGCTCTCACAATCCTTACAAAACAAGACTTTATTTACTCCAGTGTGGACCAGTAGAAGCGTCCTAGACACACTAAACGGCTGTAGTGCATTCTCCCTGCATCTCTCTTTTTTTCCTGATTTGCCTGTATTTTTAAAATGTGAGTACATAAAGTCTTGTTTTTTTAAGGATTATGCGAAGCCTCTTTTAACAAATGTTTCCTCCAGATTTTTTTGTTGGATCATGCTACTTATTTGTATTATCATCAAGGTGAGAAAGAGGCCGGTTTAGTTATGAGAACTTGAAGTCAGTCTGCCCTTTCCACACAATCCTCTATTCGCATGCTGACACAAGCAACACTGTCATTTGCAGAGGTCCAGACTAGAAACAAGGCAGAGGGGAGCCATAATGAATCACATAGTAGAAGAATAGGAAAGTTAGGATTATAGGAAGAAATCAGTAAATTATCTAACTAAGCGTATGGTTCCACTAGCGTATGACTCACGCAAGTCTCGCAACGGTATCACCCGGCACGGCCTGACGCTCTCCGGATAGGAGTGCCTTAGCTGCATAGAAAAAAATGCAGCCGACCTGCTCCTGTCGGAGAATGTCCGGCTCTGCCGGGTGATACTGATACAAGACTCGCACAAGTCATACGCAAGTGGAGCTGTACCCTAAGGAAGGTTATACAGTATGTATGTTGGAACATTGAATGAAACTAGAATACCCCCCAATAAAACTCCACCCGAGGTCTGTCTACATGTTTTTTCCGGTTGATTTAAACCCAGATTCCCAGCACCACATGGTAGCAATGATACCACAGAGCCACCTAGCTTAAGATAAACTCTCCTTCACCAATATTATTGGTGATAAGTACTGTTTCTATTTATATGTCCGGTTTTCCTTAAGGAATTTTGATATTTTAAGATTTTTTTTTCTGTTTCGTGTCTGCAGCTAGAACACTCCTGTGACAATAATGTGAACTGACGGCCACGTCTTATGCCAAGGAATCTACTAAAAATGTAAATCCCCATTTGCTTTTTATTATTTAGCAAACCATACAGAAAAAAATCATTGATTTCTGAAGATCTTTCATCATAAAAGCTGTTATTTAAGAACATTGACAGAATCCTAATATGTTAATACAGTAAATAGAGCCGTTGTGCAGTCATCGACATTCACTCTTGGCGTTTTTAAGACAGTGCATCCTTCATGAAGGCTAGACCCCCTTGAGAAATCCCATGGCTTAAAAGCATTTCCCTGTTTTGCAGAGACTTGTGTGCATGTTTGATTGAGTGGAAAGAGTGCGAAACAAAAATGAGATCACAAATGTATGTTTTGACTGCCATGCAGTCAATACAGTAATAGGTCGACTGAAACATCAAAACAAAATTAAGAGCTGTCTTCAAGGTGGTGAGCGAGCAGAATTTTTTTCAGGCAGCCAGCCAAGTTAGATGAAAAGGCATCTACAAATGGCTGTTCTTCTTCGTAGTGATATATTATTTTGGAGCGTTGGGTTATCCAGGATTTATAATTTGTGCTGGTGTAATAATGAAGGTTTCAATGTTTCAATGACAATGTGAAATATCCCTTAAATTAAAATCTATTCTTTATACTTTTTTCTCTATAGTTTTACATAATAGTATTTATGTTATATCAATTCAAATTAAAAAGGGTGAATTTTCTGACGTGTATGTTATAGGGAATAATTGTGTTCTCAAGCATCTTTTCTTATGCGGGTGTCATACGAGACGATCTATCGTGCGATACATCGTCGGGGGTCACGGTTTTTGTGACGCACATCCGGTATCCTTTGCGACGTCGTCCTGTGTGACACCTCCGAGCGACGCTGAACGTTCGCAAATCGGTTAAAAATTGTGAGTCGTGTACACGTCGTTTATTTTTAAAATATCGTTTATTTTTCTTTGCGTCGGTTGTTCATCATACCCGGGGCAGCACACATCGCTCTGTCTGACACCCCGGGAACAATGAGCTCAGCTTACCTGCGTCCCGCGGCACCCGCCGGCTATGCGGAAGGAAGGAGGTGGGCGGGATGTTTACGTCCCGCTCATCTCCGCCCCTCCACTTCTATTGGCCGGCGGCTGTGTTACGTCGCTGTGACGCCGAACGTCCCTCCCCCTTCAGGAAGAGGATGTTCGCCACCCACAGCGAGGTCGCTCAGCAGGTAAGTACGTGTGATGGCGGGTTAACGACTTTGTGCGACACGGGCAGCGATTTGCCCGTGATGCACAAACGACAGGGGCAGGTACGATCGCTCATACGATCCCACGATAGATCGTACCGTGTGATGCCCGCATTAGACCTCCTGTGCGATTCCTCCTAGGAAAAAATCGACAACTAAGCGTGGCCAGTTGGAGATGTGTCCTTAGACCAGAATGACACTTGTGAGAGACTCGCGCGAGTCTCGCATCACATCATCCAGCACGGTCGCACACTCTACTGAGAGGAGCTGCTCGGCTGCATGTATTTCTATGCAGCTGAGACACTCCAGGCCGTGCTGGGTGATGCAATGTGAGACTTGCGTGAGTCTCTCCCAAGTGTGACTCCGGCTTAAGACTGACTTTGTTCAAATAGATCTCACAATATGAGACTATGTAGAAACCTTTGTGACAAGAGGAAGGATAATACACAGTTGTCAATTTTTTCATACTTTTCTGTGAGGAATATTTTAAAGGGAATCTGTTATGTGAAAAAATGCTTTTAACCTACTGTTACAGGGTTATGAGAGCCCTGCTGCCAGGAGGAAATTAACTTTATTCTTTCTGGAAGCATTTAGCTCTAAGTCATAGGGGAAGTGGCAGCCCTGGTTCACTCACATCACAGAACTCCACACTGACTGACAGTCAGCTCCTTACTGATGCAATGGTCAGTCAGTGATGTAGTTGCAGCTACAGCTGCTGCTCACTAAACAATGAGCGGTGACTGACAGCACCAGCGCCACCGCTAAGACTGAAATGTCACGGGTGTGTCACAGGTGACAGACTGTCATGTGGTTTCTGGCAATAGAAGGACACAGCGTTTGGCTGTGCAAAATTCTCCCTGACTTTATATTGTTCCTTCTGTCAGTATTAATTGTAAAGGGTAGCTTTCCTGCTGGATTTTCATATCTCCCCCTTTTGGACCCAGCAGGAGCTTGCCTTCCATCCAGCTGCTGAACATTAGTATTCTCTTGGTGCTTAAATACTCCCTTCTTCCCTGGACTGGTGCTGGTGATATTATTCAGTTCATTCTAGCTATGGTTGAAGCAGGTGGCTTGCTCTTATCTGTAGTATCATTGCTAAAGATTGCTGAACTCCTGCCTGAGTCATCTGTGGATAAGTAGTTCATGCTTTTTTCCCATGTGATCACCTTGTGTCTTCTTTAGCGTTTAGTGGGGTTGATGACAAATTCATCCCACCCGTTCCCTAATTAGAGTCCAGCACCAGGGATACATAGGGTCAGGTTACCGGCTTAACGCATAGGTGCAGAACCTATCTAGGTGGTGATGGACCCGGGGACCTGCTGTAAGTTTGGTCAGGGGTCACCATCTCCCCCTTCAATAGATGCAGGGGTCCCTTCCCTTTCCTTATGCTGCTCATTTGGTACTTCCCCGTACCTAGCGTGACATGGAAGCCGAATATCGCTGAGAAGAATAAAGCTCACTTCCACCCGGCAGTGGGTCTCTTAGTGCAAAGGCCTCATATGGATTTGGAAAACATAATTTGCAGCTATACGTTGCTTTTATTAAAAAATCTTGGAAGGATGAGGGCAACACCATGAAGATAACCCCCCCTCGACCACCACGGCACAATGCTGAAAATTTGGGAACTGGCTAGTATTTCCTAATAGTAAGTGAATACACAGGTAAGTATAAGTACACTGTAGCTGAAATGGAGGCAAATATAATCAGATACTATACAACAGCCCACTGCAAACAATATATACATGAATTCTAATATTGCTATATATTTAAAGACGAGACGATCTTTGCACACATTTTTATTAATGTGTGTGAGCCCATCTGCCAACAAAAAGGTAACATCTTTTAGATGAGATGATTCATAAAATTCACATCAGCTTGTGCCTAGGCCTCAAACACAATGAGGCTTCGTATTTACTTTAAACCATGTTTTACTTGACCTGATGAAGCAGTGTTAGGGGTACTTTACATTCTGTGACATCGCTAGCATTTGCTGGCGATGTCGAGCGCGATAGCATCCGCCCCCGTCGTACGGCCGATATGTGGTGATCGATGCCGTAGCGAACATTATCGCTACGGCAGCGTCATACGCACATACCTGCTCTAGGACGTCGCTGTGACCGGCGAACCATCTCCTTTCTAAGGTGGCGGTTCGTTCAACGTCAACGTCACAGCGACGTCACAGCTGCGTCACTGAACCGCCGCCCAATAGAAAATAAGGAGATGAGTGGCCGGAACATGCCGTCCACCTCCTTCCTTCCTCCTTTTCCGGTGGCTGCAGGTAAGGAGATGTTCGTCGCTCCCGCGGTGTCACACACAGCGATGTGTGGTGCCGCAGGAACGACGAACAACATCATACCGGTGGCAGCAGCGATATTAAGGAAATGAACAACGTGTCAACGATCACCGTTTTGGAACGATTTTGCAATCGTTGATCGTCGCTCATTAGTGTTACACGCTGCGATGTCGCTACCGGCGCCGGATGTGCGTCACTAACGACGTGACCCCAACGATATATTGGCAGCGATGTCGCAGCGTGTAAAGTACCCCTTAATCCCAGATACTGATTCATGCAGACTGGCGGGAACACAGTGCTCAGTACTAAAGCTTCGGGTGGGATGGGTAAGTATCAATGTTTTTTATTCATTTTCCTGAACTCACTAAAAATTAAAAAAAATAGTAAACTACCACTTTAAAGGGTACCTAGTGCTAATTTGGGGGCTGCCCTTTTTATTTAATAAAAGAGTAGACAACCCCAGACTGATGATTTTACTAATTATAAGTTATATGTGCAGAAGAAGGTTAATGCCCACCAAAGGGCCCGTCATGGCAAACGTCTGTGAACGCTCTTGCAGTGAAAGCACAGTATCTCAAATATTATTGCGAGATCTTGCTCTTTGCACTAACCCAGCATTCCTGCACAATTTGCAAAGTATTTACAGTTTGGTAAATGCTCAGAATCATAGAATCATAGAATGGTAGAGATGGAAGGGACCTCATCGGGTCCAATCCCCTGCAAGTGCAGGTTTTCTTAAATCATCCCAGCTATATGTTTATCTAGCTTAGTAAATGATGCCTTTCTTTGTGGCTAAGAAAACGACTGATGGCACATTATACCTTTCTAATGTGAACAGGTGCAAACTGAAAATGAAACAAGGTTAATTTGTTTCATGTTCAGTTTGCACCAGTTCTCATTAGAAAGGTAGGATGTGCCATCAGTCTTTTTCTTAGATTACAGGGTTATGCCTTCTGATTGAGCACTCCTGCACTTCAGCCCTAGATGATTTTAATTCTCCATTTGCAGGTTCCTGTCCTCCCATAAATTGTAGGGTTTTTTTAACCCAAAGAGAAGCAATAGAGTAGGCAGGGACCCAACAAAAAGAGATCGCCTTGTTGTTGGCTGTTGGACTCACATAAAACTGGCCATTTTTGTGTGCTAAGTATCTCACGTTTTACATGTTTTTCATAGCAGTAATGCATGTCTATATTCCCAGATTGATTATTTCACATATCTTAGAACTACTGAGTGCAACTATCTCCTTATTGTTACTTTCTTTGAGGCTAAGCTGTGAGCTGAGATATCTCACTATCCAGATACACCACAAAATTGCTGCTTCATACCCAGCATGGGCTAATGGGCTATGATAGTGCCTTCTGATTTGTTGTGCTAACCATGTAATGTGATAGCTGCAAGGAATTATGGGAAAACCAGCTTGGCCACGTCCAAATTTTCCTAGCTGGTGTAATCTTCCACACTGGGTAAAATGGCAGCTATTATAGTCAATTTGAATTAAAAATTCTAATTTTTCCAATTCTTCTAGTTTGGAAAATTCTTAAAAAATTATATACAAATTTGATTCACATCAATTCAATGCTCTCATTTCTAATAGGCTGAAATCCAGGCCAAATCTGCAACAAAAAACATGGAAAGATTATTTACAACAGATTTTCCCCAGATTTGTTGTTTTTTCTGCTCATTTTTCTGCCGTGTAGACTTTTCTTCTTTACAAAATATTAAGTTATTGCAGATTAGACTTGGGATTCATCAGTATGTAACCTGCTCTCCTTCACCTGATCACAAGTAACAGAGAAGACTGTTTAGTCTCGTGAGATTTTCAATTCCAACGTGTTTGACAATTTGATTGAAGACAGATAATTGCACACTGGCTGTTCATGTCTGGCTGATGTGCAGATATTTTTTGATTCTTTCTCTAAAACCCTCACATTAAGGATTTTTCTCACATGGTACATAAAATACATAATGAATCAGCTGTTTCTCAGGATGGTCCAGTCATAAAACTTCAGTCAAATGTTTAAAAAGTTTTACTCAAAAATGAAATAAAATGATATATGTTAACATTTCTCCTGACCTTGACGTCAAAGACTATGCAAATGTAGGTCAGCAGTCAAAGGTATCATGTTTGATGTGAAGAATAAAGGAAGAAGACATTCTGTTCACTCTACTCTCCAGAAGCTGAAGTCAAAACTTAAATAATTCGATTATTTAATAACATTTAACAAAAATAGGGGCCAATTTATTAAGATAAGACTGGCATTGCTCATGCCACCATAGGCTCACTCAAGTACAAGGCACCTTATTATTTAAAGGGGTACTCCAGAGCGATAAAAAATTATTCTACTGTTCTTTCCCTCATAAACTATAAAGATGAGATGCATAGTACTGTTCCTGTTTAAGGAAGTGGACTTGGTCTTGTTACAATCCTTTCCTTAAAGACATTGCGTTAGTGTATTGGCGTGTAATGTAATATGAATTGTGTCCTACATCTTTTCGAAATAAAGTGATGTATTGAAATGTGTTCCTGTGTAATTTACAATGTAGAGTAAGCTTATATGTAAAATGGTAGTATGTTATAATGTATATGGCATAGCACTAGTGTATCTGTAGGTAGTAACCAGACAATAGGTTAAGAGATCATTAGTGTTGGTAGTAGCCCACAATGGAAAGGGTTTGTTTATAGGTTAAGAGTTGGTTCCTTCTAGAAAGTTACTGAAGAACTATTGTGCGATAGATATGGATGGATAGTAGGTCATGAAGATTGCATACAGCGTGTGACTTTTGAGCGCAAAAGAAGAAAGCAGATTGAAATCAAGATAGCATAATCCTTAAGTACCAACTGAGACCCAGAATAATAATATTTATTCAGCGCTATTAATTCCACAGCACTTTACATACATTGGCAACACTGTCCCCATTGGGGTTCACAATCTAAATTCCCTATCAGTATGTTTTTGGAGTGTGGGAGGAAACCGGAGTACCCAGAGGAAACCCCCACAAACACGGGGAGAACATACAAACTCCTTGCAGATGTTGTCCTTAGTGGGACTAGAACCCAGGACCCCAGCGCTATAAGACTGCAGTGCTAACCACTGAGCCACCGTGCTGCCCAGAACATTAAAGAACATTGATTCTTGAGACTAGTCTGAAATGGAGTGGCCCCAGATAGAAGGGTCCGGAGTATGGGACTTAAGCGACTAGGCCCCAAGCCTAAAAGGTAACGGTTCATAATGGACTGAGACATAAGCAGAGTGGACTTTCTTGGGCGGAGATTCCCTAAGTGTCCAACAGTGCATTGCTGTACTCTGGCCTGGGACTACTGGCTAGTCCTTACTCATCTTCTCCACGTGGAGAAGAGATGTGGCTACGGAAGCATCTGGGAGCACAAGGCTCTACAATGGATTGGACTGTAGCATTGTGTAGTGTTGTGCTGAGACTCACAGGACCAGAAAGATCGGATACAACCCTGCAGGAACTAAGAATGTATCTGAATATGCCTTGTACAATTGAAATGTGTTGGAAGTTATGTGCCCGCTATCTGTTCTCTAAAATTGTTAATGAAGATGAACCATTGATTAAAATACCATTGTTTGAAGTGAACTTTTGGTTTCCTTGTGAAAACGAGTCATCATTTGGTACTGGCTAGCTAATGTCAGCAACAAAATGCGGCCTGCACAGGCAGACAGAACATACTACCCAAGCCCTCACACCCAGCCAGGACCAGCTCTTTCATGTACAGTAGAGCCTTTCATGTAGAGTGCTGGGGCAACTGGAGTTTATCCCCAGCTCATAACTATCAACCAGCGGGAACAGTGGAAGATTTTTTTAATCTCCCCGGAGTGCCCTTTTAGAAGACATACTCCACTTAATGAATTTGATACAGCTCTTAACTGGCATGCTCCTCAGTCAGAAATGTATACCAGTAAATGACTGGGACACATTTCTTGAGAAAGTTATGCCAATAAAGTGACAACTTTTCATGAAACTGACAGGTGGATGTATCCATGCTCTGTCCCAGCCATGCTCCACGGATATTGGCATAGTTGGCTGCGATTTTTTAAAACTTCTGAGTTGCCGATAAATATTTGTAACTACACCAGAATTCCCCATCAGTAGGAAAATCATTTTAGCTGTTTTTAAGCACTTTGCTTTTACTTACTACTAGTAAGTGATGAATGAGCACTAAACTGCTCGAGTGCTCGATACTCAAAGTGAGCAGGTCCGATGCTCAGATGGGCTCGATTTGAGTAACAAGTATAATGAAAGTCTTGGGGAACTTGAGCATCTTTCTGTTAGGCCCCCATAGGAGGGCTATGGAGAGCCAAAAATCACTAAAATGGATTGAAACAGTGATCAAATATAATGGGAACAGCATGGTAAAGATGCCTTTATACATCTCTTACTCCCAGGTTTCTGTTAGTAAGTAAATAAATAAATAAATAATTTAAAAAAATGGAGTGAGGTCCCCCTAATCTTGATAATCAGCCAAGGTAAAGCAGACAGCTGCAGGCTGGTATTATCAGGCTGGGAAGGTCCATAGTTATTTGGCCATTCCAAGCCTAAACATAGCAGCACACAGCCGCCCCAGAATTAGCGCATTCATTTGATGCACCAAATCTGACGCTTTATTCTGACTTTTTTCGATTTTCCTGGTTCGTTTGCAATTGTGGTAATTTTGGGGGGATTGATGTTGTGAATTGTCAGCTGGCATCAAGCACAGGGGTTATGTAATGATAACCTATTGGCACCATGTGATGCATTGAGGGGGTCCGATAAAAGCCAATGTGTGACTGGACTGGTGATAGCTCCATTTTAATAGTGCTGACAGTTTTTGACAACAGTCTGCATTACAGACATATGCTGGCTGTGTAGCACAGCAGACTTTTGTCACAAATAGTGTGAGCTTGGCTCCTGAGTCCCATCCACATTTTTGGACCTCATATCGGAAACACAATGTTACGAGGTTGGTGGCTTAGGGAGGAAATAGTGAATCCCAATCGCAACCCTGGGCCCACCGTGCAGAGATGGTAATTTGCTGCTAAGAGCCCAGAGGACCTAGCGGACTCAACAGATGCAGGTAAATAAGATAGAACGCGCTATAGTCTGTGTTGACTACACACAGGCAATGCCTATAGTAGCCTATGTTCACTTCACATACACAATGTGTATAGTAGCCTATGTTAACTTCACATAGTCTATGCAGCCATATGATAGAATAACTAAAAAGAAACTAATAGGATAGTACGACAGGCCACAAGCCATGCTGCTGTAAAAGAAGATGACAGAAAAGATGCAAATTCAAGCAACTGTCTCTGATAGATTGTGTGTAGCATGCTGCCCTTTATACACACCTAAACTAGAAATGGAAGACGCTATACAAATAGCTGCCTAAGTGGTATATAACTCGCGTAACCAGCATACACACCAAGACACCAGGGTGCAGTACTAGCATCCAGAGACCCATACACAATGTGGTTATGTGATGACTGCGCGCCAACTGGCGTGGGCGGCATCCTTATTTAACCTAAGGACCAACCCAAACAATCTCACTTCCAGTTGGCGTGGTTGTAGTCCATAGGCCAATCCAGGGCTGCCATATTATCATGACAGCTGATGTCATCAGGATAGCTGACGTCCAATGGCCAATCCTGGGATGCCATGTCATCAGGACATCTGACATCTAACCACCAATCAGAATTTGCCATGTCACGCACATGCTAAGTACCTTGATTCCAGGACTTAGAGGCAGACCAAGCACATTCAGCCTGATTATGCTCAGTAACCCGATTTCTGGACTTAGTCCCTGGCTGAGTACTGTCAAGCCACACACATGCCATGGGTGACTTTCGGCACTTAGGGGTACGTTACACGTTGCAACATCGCTAGCATCGGCTAGCGATGCCCAGCGCGATAGTACCCGCCCCGTCGCACATGCGATATGTGGTGATTGCTGCCGTAGCGAACATTATCGCTAAGGCAGCTTCACACGCACATACCTGCTCGGCGACGCCGTTGTGACTGCTGAACTATCCCTCCTTCAAGGGGGAGGTGAGTTTAGCGTCACAGCGACGTCACTAATCGGCCGGCCAATAGAAGCGGAGGGGCGGAGATGAGCGGGACATAACATCCCGCCCACCTTCTCCCTTCCGCATTGCCGTCGGGACGCAGGTAAAGAGATGTTTGTCGCTCCTGCGGGTTTACACACAGCGATGTGTGCTGTCACAGGAGCGACAAACAACATCGTACCAGCGGTCGACCCGACATTATGAAAATGAACGACGCTACACAGATCACCGATTTTCAACGCTTTTGCAATCATTTATTGGCGCATCTAGGATTTACACGTTGCGAGGTCGTTACCGGCGCCAGATGTATGTCACTAACGACGTGACCCCGAAGATATTTCGGAAGCGATGTTGCAACGTGTAAAGCCCCCCTTAGTTTCAAGCAGCTAAATAGTCAGCAAGACATCACGGGAGTGAGCCAAGTACTGAGATAGGCGTCTAGGTGGAGCAGTAACCACAGGGGACATCTCGGGCAAGGAAGCAGAAACAACTGACGGTACCCGGAGTCTGATCCGCACAAGCACATGACACACAGGTTTATCCATTTGCAGCAAGGGGTGAAATATCTGGTATAATTTTTTAATAAAAAATGTGGTAAAGAAATACGGCAAAAATTAATATAAACGCTGTGTGCAAACATTTTGAAGAAATTGCAAGTCTGGGAAAGTTTAATAACTCATGGCCTAGACTTAAATATTACACAAAGAAATGTCCAATTTAATTTCTCTACTCTTAAAAATACAATTTAAGCCATAATGGGGTTTCTGTATAGACTGTTGATTTTATTTGCTCTGTATAATAGAATCATCCTTGGCTGAAAGACTTGATAGTCAAGCAATAGTCCCAGAACTGCAATTAAAGATTTATTATCCTATTACAACATGATTTGTAGTAAATCCATAAAAATAAAACAGAAGGTAAAGCTTCACTGAAAATATGGCAATTTAAATGTAATTTTCAAATAACTTTTTGTTTAATATGTTAAAAACACTTACTTTATTTTCTAATTTCTCGTTGTGGAATAAAAAAAAGAAAATGCCAATAATACAGATAAATATGAAATATTAAAATGGGATCTTGCTACAAAAGGCGGATATTGTCTGCGTTTCCTCCGGCTAAGATTTCATTGGTTATTTAACATGGCTATTTACTGAGGACAAATTGAACATAAAATAATGCATCCAATTTCGATAAGACAGGTTAGTGCAGTTTTTCATTTAAACACTGATTTGCAACAACGGTATTCAACACGACTATTAGATCAGCCACTTCTATTCACACTGAATTCATAAATATATTTATGGAAAGGCATAAAATGAGAACCAGGTAAATTGCTAGAACTATAATGTCATTCAGGTCAGTATTGTGTCTTCATTGGCTATTTGCGGGTAGAAGCGGTATTGGCTTATTCCATCATACAATTCTTGTTCAGCGTCCACATTTGCAGCTATAAATTCTTCACTCTGCTATTTTATTAATGGAAAAAAATATTAGAAGGTTCAGGTAAGAAATAAGGCTGCAAAGCAGTAAGGGCTGGACGGACCTTTCAAAATCTTAAAGGGTTAAATTCATTTCATTAATGGGTGACATTACAAAGTACTAGTAATTTACTTAGTAAAAGTCTCAAGAAAAAAGTGATTGGTTTTTAATGTTACTGTTTACTGCTCTTCACCTCGGTTATTGGTTACCATTACTGTTAGACAGGTGTCTGATCATGCGCAGTGCTGATAAGCTCTTTGAAATACAGCTTGTAAGGGCTTCAACAAAGTTGGCCGGTCCTCTGGAGAGTCCTGTTAGCTCCAAATCTAGGCAGTTTCAGTGCAACTGTGCTCCTCTAATACTATAGAGCAGGGGTCGGGAACCTTTTTGGCTGAGAGAGCCATGAACGCCACATATTTTAAAATGTAATTCCGTGAAAGCCATGGGGGAGCGGCGGTGGTGGAGTGGCTCAGAAGGTCCCAAGAGGCAGGGGAGGCAATGTTGCGGGCAAGGAGGAGGGGGTGTCGCAGCTCAAGAGGGTCAGTGTGTGGATGGTCGGTGATACTGCTGTGGGCTCGTGGGGTGTAATGGCGGTGGGCACCATTGATCTGTTGACAGGCTGCTTTGAATCTCGCGGAGTTGTCGAGATCGACTTCAAGAAAATGGCAACGACACATTCGCAGATCAACATAATAAACTCCAAGAAAATGGCCACGGTGTCCTACAGTATTTGCGCACGTGCCACCACCGCGGACATTTTTCTGAAGTCAATCTCGTGAACTGCTGGAGATTCAAAGCAGCCTGCAGATCATTGGCGCCCACTGCCACAACACCCTATGAGCCCGCAGTATCGCCCACCCTACACTACCAGTTGCGCTCCGGTAAGCCACATGCAGTTTGTAAGACGCACCCCCATTTTTCCCCCAGGTTTGGGAGAAAAAAAGGTGTGTCTTACAAAAACATGGAATTTTTTTATTAAAGATTTGTCTGCAAGCCAGATGTGGCCATCAAAAGAGCGACATCTGGTTTGCAAGCCATAGGTTCCTGACCACTGTTGTAGAGGCACAGTTGCTTCTGCTTGCAGTACTGTAGAGCTTAGAGGGAAGTAAGTCATGCATTGATGCCACCGGTATGAACTGTCATTCATCCATGAGTGCACCCCAGTAAGCCGGATGCCAGGGGAGCAGTGTGCTGGTGCAGAAAATGAGCCAAACCCTTTAAAGAGAAAGAGTCATCACGATTTAATTTGTTAAAGATATGGCCATAATGGCCCTTTAAAACTGATTTAATGGATACCTGTACTGAAGAAATCCACAGCATGGTTCTTGTTTAATTTATTACAGATGTTCTGGGGTATTATTCTTTTTGTGTATCAGGACAGGACTGTGGGGCAGAACCGTGGTTAAGTTATTAGGCTCTGCCACCTCCCCTTTGTGTTTGCATGAGCCTCATTTTGTTTGTGCTAGCATCGCCTCCAGCAAAGGCAGGGATTGCACACTTTCATCTCCCAGGAGTCTTCAGCAAAATAGCAGTGGAGTTCCTTCCATTCCTTTGTGCCACGGACCTGTCTGCACCTTCTGACACTTTTCCTATATGGTAATGAATTTCAGTGCATGCTTATACAGCTACTTTTCATGCATATTACGGGCTGAATATGACATGGAGATTACTTTATTGTTTAATGATTTACTGTTTTTAGGAATTTATTATTTCTCCATGTGGATCTGTGTATAACTTGTTGAACCACTTAGCACTTTGATTCACTGTCTATTTCTTAGGCCTGCGACACACATCCGTGCCGCCGATACGTGTTTGCCATTTTTGGCACGTACCGGCGGCACAGAGACATGTTTAACAATGCTACCCTATTGTAGCAGGCACACACACGTAAAACCACACGGAACGTGTGTTTGTGTGCGTTTGTACATGTGTGCGTTTTTCTGAACGATGACATGTCAGTGTTTTCTCCCGCAGCACGGGTGTCACACGGCCCGCACCCGTACCACACGGGTGTAGTGTGCATGCGGTCCCATGTGACACGCGCCGGAGAAAACACAAGTGTCAGTGAAAAAAAACCAAAACATTTACTCACCTTCTCCAGCCCTCCTGTCTCTGCCGCTGATGCCTCTTGCTGCCAACCGCCGCTCATTATGCTCATTTATGTTCACTTCACTGCCTGGGAGCAGCAGCAGCGGGGAAACGGCAGGGCTGGAGACCGAAGATCAGCACCACGGACAGCAGCGCGGACAGCAAGAAGGACCACATGAGTATGTAAATTACCGGTTCTACGTGTGCTATCGCGGATAGCACACGTAGAACACACGTGGCCCGCACGTACCAGAGACACGTACTTACCTGCACGCAACACGCAGGGGAAATACGTGTCTCTCGGCACATGCGTGATTTTCACGTGAGTGTGGCAGAGGCCTAAGTGATTGTTTTTGTATCCTTGGGATGTGTTAGTTATATTGATTTTAAAACATTTATTTTTTTTTCATATTTTTGCTGTTGTGGTGCTCTGGGCTCTTCAATACATCAGGCCCGGGGCTGCTCCTCCTTTTCCTCCTCGCCTTTGTGCCTTTTTTCATGCATGATTTTTCATAAATTTCATTATTTAATTTTGTAACAATTATTAATAAAAATACATTTTTTTGAGCAGTACAACTGTCTTTGCTCCGTTTTTGTACATCTCTAATAATAATGTACGCTTGTGATATAGTGGCATTTGGTGACAGAACCCTTTATGTGTCTTTCACATGGAATTTTGCACAAACTTCACTGAATGTAATGGCACTGTTGGGCTCTGTTCAGATTACAAATTCTGACACTCCACCTGATGGTTTCTCTGGTATCTGGGATTAACACAGGCAGACGTGGGCGTCGACGTGCTGTGTGCTGAATCATAGGCAGGCTAGCAAGAGTTAATCTCTGCTGTTCTGTTTGCTCCTTTGATCACACGTTGTGGGGAGTCCTATCACATCTGCTCTGCTCCTATTTATGCTGGTTAAGTTCTTCCACTTATGCCAGCTATAGTTTGTCTTTGTTAGTCTGTGAGGTGTGGTGACCCAGAGTTTCTGGTGAAAGTTGTGCTTAATACTTGGTGCAATTGTGGCGTTTACCCCTGTTGTTTTGTGGCTTCCTTCCTGCTCTTGTTTTTCCTCCTGAATCTCTTCTTGTTTTAACCTTTGTGTGTGCGTACTGTGTGACAGAGTTTTGGTTTTCCCTTGTCTGTCTTTATCTGTAGGTTTCATCTCACTTCTGTCCCATGCCTCCCTGTGGGGAGGGGGAATCAGACCATGATTGGTCAGGAGCTGGGTCAGGAAGGAGACTCAGGCATCTCCACCATCAGGAGTATCCCTGAAGGTAGGGATAGCATAGAGCTCCCTAGCTTGAGGGACAGCTTAGGAGCCCCAAATCCCCGCTAACTCAGAGTCCTCATGACAGTGTCTTTATGATTACAGACAACGAACAGGTTCTATGTAAGTGGCTACAAAATCATTGATTTCTCCATTTTTTCATCTCCTCTGTTTTCTAGCCTACAGACAGTATAAGGCTTGGAAATCACACATGGCTAAAGAATCAGACACTACTTGGTTGATTTGTAGTCTGTAAAAACGGAGGGACACATAGTTCCGTATATGAGTGATAGCAGTAAAATGGTAATCATTCAGGAGTCAATGCAATGTTGCTTCAAATTTAGATGCATTGGAGCATCAAAAAATGATTAACTTTTTTTTCAATTTGTTTTAAATTTCTTTTTATGGTTGAACTTGAGGCTTTTTGCTACAATTTCTAGAATGAAGACAGATAGCTGTGCTGAGAAGACTACAATTTCCTTCTACAATATAGGACTATCGTAATAGGACATATAGAGAACATTATTTAACACTTAAAGAAACATTATACAAATTGCCCATTGTGCCCATGAATCCAATGTTTGATCTATATTTTTGCTTTATGCCCAAGGATAAATGGAAAGTCATTTATAGAATCAGACTGGAATTTATTTGATTATATTTAGATTGGAACATGGAGAAATCACCAGAAGCCAAGCGATTTCTATAAATGTAATCTGTAAAGTGTCAGAGCGCACGGCTTCCACAGGGACTCGCTGATGTTTATCCTAATGCTCTTTCTGATTAGACAAATGTATAATGACACATTAGCACGACAGCATCATAATGGCCATGTTATTTCAAGACTCAAATTTGTTTGAATGAATTACATTAACTTTTTTTTCTGTCTCTTTGCTGTAATGAGAAGCTAATGTAAAGGTAGGAGTATCAGCTGCGGATATTCAGGTATACCAAGGCAAGAATTTATAAAACAATGTGTTATGGAATAGAGGTCAGGCAGGCCAATGCAATCAACAATGATCTAGAATCCTAAAGTTTGCTAATAGAGTTTAAAAGGAAAAATATCACATTTGCTTTGCAGAAAAAAATATTCACAAGACTCAATTACATGGGTTATGTGATATACTGTAGGACACTATTTTCCTAAGGCAGTGCATTCCTATCCCAGTATGGAGGAAGACCAACCTGTCACAAGTGATGTTATCTCGGGGTGAACTGTGATCAGAAGGTCACAGTGGATTGTGGACCGCAGATCCGCTTTAGTTCCTGCTCATTATTTAATCTGAGTTAGAGAGTATTTTATTCTATCTGGTATTGAAGGGGTTAAGGTGCATTTATATCCTGCAATGTTCCAGCAGGTTGTTGTAACCTCAGCCGCAGCCACTCCCTTCTGCTTTAAATATCCACCCGTCACTCCTCCCTATGCCGGCTATAGCTCATTCCTTAGCTGTCCATGTTGAAGGAGCTTGTCTCTGCAAAGCTGTGGTGTTGTTGCTGTAAAAGATCCTGCTTTAGAAATATTGGAGTGCTCTTTGTTGTGTCTTCCCCCACCTCATTGTCTTTCATACCGCGTGATGTCTTATTTACAGTATCAAGACTAGAGATGAGCGAACCGGTCGCGGTTCGGCTCGAGTTCGAGTTCGGTTCGGCGAACGTTCGACAAACCGAACTCGAACCGCATAGGATACAATAGGAGGCAATCACAAACACATAAAAACACATTATAAATGTACACATACAGTTAATAAACATTGCCATAACACTTACCGGTCCCCGCGATCCCTCCTGCACTCTGTCTCCTGCCGCTATTCCATCCGATGATCGCTGAATCCTCCCGGTAACCAGCACTGCCAGCAGTGATGCAGGACCTATCGTGACATGAAAAATAGCCATGTGACCAGTCACGTGCCTGTTATCTCATTGGCTACAGACTGGTTACATGACTATGACGCGTCATGTAGGACCTGTCATTGCATCTCTCTGTTACACGGTGCACGTTTGTGTATTGCCGTGTACCGGCGACATGCTCTAGCTCTAGCTCGACTCCCCGCTCTGCTTCCCCGTTCCCTTAAGGTACCATCACACTAAGCGATGCTCCAGCGATCCCACCAGCAACCTGACCTGGCAGGGATCGCTGGAGCGTCGCTGCACGGGTTGCTGGTGAACTGTCACACAGGCAGATCTCACCAGCAACCATTGACCACAGCCCCCAGCCAGCAGCACACGTGGAAGTGATGCTGCGCTTGGTAACTAAGGTAAATATCGGGTAACCAACCCGATATTTACCTTGGTTACCAGCGCACACCGCTTAGCGCTGGCTCCCTGCACTCCTAGCTACAGTACACAGCGGGTTAATTTAACCCGATGTGTAGTCTGGCTATGTGTGCAGGGGGCTGGCACTGGTAGCGTGAG
Source organism: Anomaloglossus baeobatrachus (assembly GCF_048569485.1). Taxonomy (NCBI): domain Eukaryota; kingdom Metazoa; phylum Chordata; class Amphibia; order Anura; family Aromobatidae; genus Anomaloglossus; species Anomaloglossus baeobatrachus. The sequence continues at coordinate 81,910,622 of NC_134354.1, read as the reverse complement.
AGTGGCGGACGCTGGTAACTACGGTAAACATCGGGTAACCAAGGAAAGATCTCCTTGGTTACCCAATGTTTACCGTAGTTACCAGTGTCCGCAGAAGCCGGCTCCTGACCGGCTGACACAGCCGGTCAATCACGGACATCACCGTTGCCATAGCAACGCGCTTGGTAGCGGTGACGGGGACGTCCCGCTACCAGCACGCAGCAGCACCGGAATCACGTGATTGGAGCAGCGTTGCTATGGCAACCCGTGCCACCGCTTACAGCCGGGAGCCTGTGGTCACTCTCCTAGAGTGATTTCTGCACGGAGCACAGCGTCTTCCCCCATGCAGCTGTGCTGTCTGATGGAGCAGAGCTGCCTGTGTTGAAGGGGAAAGAAGACAGAAGAGCAGGATCGTGGAGGGGTGACAGGGGGTATTAAAGATGGAGTCTCTAATGTGTCTGTGTATTTATTTCTATTAAAGTATTTTTTCTCTGTGTGGTGTTTTTTTTTAACCCTTTATTGGAGATTCTTAATGGCCGGGTCAAACGTGCCTGACATTAAGAATCTCTGGCTTAATACTGGCTAGTAAAACAAAGCCAGTATTAAATCATGATTACCCAACAAGCCACCCGGCTCCAGGGCTGTTGGAAGAGTTGGATACAGCGCCAGATGATGGCGTTTCTATGAGAGCGCCATTTTCTGGGGCGGCTGCGGACTGCAATTCGCAGCAGAGGGGCCCAGAAACCTCGGGCTAACCTGTGCTGTGAATTCTAATCCCCAGCTGCCTAGTTGTACCCGGCTGGACACAAAAATGGGGCGAAGCCTACGTCGTTTTTTTTTTTTGTTTTTTTTTTAATCATTTCATAAAATTCATGAATTAATTAAAAAAAGGGCTTCCCTGTATTTTTAGTTCCCAGCCGGGTACAAATAGGCAGCTGGGGGTTGGGGGCAGCCTGTACCTGCCTGCTGTACCTGGCTAGCATACAAAAATATGGCGAAGCGCACGTCATTTTTTTTTGTAGTTTTTTGGCAAAAAAAATAAAAAATGCTTCCCTGGATTTTCCATTGCCAGTGAAGGTAACACCAAGCAGTGGGGGTTAGCAGCCAGTAGCTGCTTGGATTACCCTTAGCTAGCAATACAAAAAAATGCAGCGGGAGCCCATATATATTTTTTTTAATTATTTTTTTAAATAACTAAAAACAAAAAGGGCTTCCCTGTATTTTGATTGCCTGACATGACAGTGCTGTAAAAATAAATCTTTAAAAAAAATGACGTAGCGCTCCGTGGTATTTTTGATTCTCAGTGCAGATAAAGCAGACAGCTACGGGTTGCCACCCCCATCTGCCTGGCGTTACCTTGGCTGGTAATCAAAATACAGGGAAGCCCATTAATTTTTTTTATTTAAAAAATAGTTAAAAAAAAAATGATGTTGGGTCCCCCCATTTTTGATAGCCAGCTAGGGTAAAGCAGATGGCTGTAGCCTGAAAACCACAGCTGGCAGCTTTGCCGTGGTTGGGGATCCAATGTGGAGGTCACCCCAGGCTCTTTTTTTATAATTATTTTATAAATAATAATAATTACAAAAAAAAAGTAGGGTTCCCCCCCAAATTGGATCACCAGCCAAGGTAAAGAGGACAGCTGTGGTCTGGTATTCTCAGGGTGGGAAGGTCCATAGTTATTGGGCCTTCACAGCCTAAAAATAGCAGGCCGCAGGCGCCCCAGAAGTGGCGCATGCACTAGATGCGCCACTCCTGGCACTTCACCCCAGCTCATCCCGTGCCCTGGTGCAGTGGCAAACGGGGTAATAAATGGGGTTGATACTAGTTGTAAAGTCACCTGACATCAAGCCCAGCAGTTTGTGATGTCATGGCGTCTATCAGATACCCGACATCATAAACTGTCAGTACTAACAAAAAAAATCGACAAAAAAAATGTATTTGAAAGAAAACTTCCCAAAACATTTCCTCTTTCACAAATTTATTGTAAGGAAAAAACGGGAACGTATCCCCCATTTTCTAGGAGTGCAGACCCTCCATGTGAGGAATGTGGGTGCAATGAATCTGCACCCACTCTCCCCGGGTCCACAGCAGCAGAGTCCATGTCGTAACGGTTGCTACCAAAGCTGCAATGCCCTGCTCATGAGGTAAGGGCATGCCTAATCAGGAGAACTATTCTACATTTCCAAATATTGGTATTTGCTGATATTATTGCTATTCCACCTACTATATATTGGGGATAGGATCTTGGAGATGGAATACCCCTTTAAGTCCAGTTATCCAGCTGAATGAATACTAAACAACAGAGCTCGCTATTTAGATGTGTTTTCTTGTGGTGTATAACGGACTCATGTTTGGTAGTCATTCAGCAGGGCAACTATAAAATCAAATGCCTCCATTTGGAAATGTAGTATATAGCTCTCCTGATCAACTATGTTCCTTACCTCATGAGCAGAGCATTGCAGTAATAATAATAATTTATTAATTTATTTAGCGCTATTAATTCCATAGCGCTTTGCATACATTGGGAACACTGTCCCCATTGGGGCTCACAATCTATATTCCCTATCTGTATGTCTTTGGAGTGTGGGAGGAAACCCACGCAAACACGGGGAGAACATACAAACTCCTTGCAGATGGTGTCCTTGGTGGGAATTGAACCCAGGACTTCAGCGCTTCAAGACTGCAGTGCTAACCACTGAGCCACCGTGGTGCCCATTTAGCTTACAGATGCATAACCACCACTCACTGTGTCTGAACACAGGAAGCTGAGCTGACAGCCGCTCTGTGCATGCGGCAGCGTCTATTGTGAAGGAGAGGGCCGCGGGGGATCAACGCTGCACAGGTACCGTGGGACACCGGGGAACACCGGTGGGGTTATAGGGGGTGACCTGGCAGGGCCTGGGGAGGAGTTTTCTGTCGCATGTGTCATGGCACATGCGACAGAAATCAGAGGAGTAGGGTGAATGCGGCCGGCGCGCTGCTGTGCGCGCGGCCATCTTGGATTTCTGGGAGGGCATCAGGGGGGGGCACTTTGGCGACACCGGGGGACTGGAGGGGACCGGGTAGGAGATTTATCATGTTTGTTCATGCCAGATGGGAGATAAATAATTTTTTACCAACACTGTCATTTACTGTAACGTGATCATCCGTGTACGGTGTATACCTGTGATCACGTGAGCGGGCACCGGAAAAAACGTCCTGAATCATGATCTCCAGGTCTCAGCTAGCCCTGAAACCCCGGAGATTTTCTGACGCTGGGGGGCGTTATTCACTTATTTCTGCCTGCTGTTTATAAACGGCAGATCAGAATAAGGCTACATTAACACGACCGATCCATTTTTGCGGTCTGCAAGAAACAGTCCGTTTTTTTTCACGGGTGCATCCGTGTGGCATCCGTTTCCGTTCCGTAGACGGTCCGTATGTCATCTGTTTGTCATCCGTGTGCCTTCCGGTTTTTTTGCGTACTGCAAAAAAACGGAAGGAGGGAAAATACATAAATTTACCCAGGATCCATAGCTTCAACCTACATGAGGCGGTCACATGTTCACTCCAGTGCCATTTTCTACTGCTTTTCACAGTGTAGAGCGCTCTGGTGATTTTTTTTTGCTTGTACACTTCATATCAGTCTTTTCTGTCATTATAATGGCAGAAAGACATATAATGTCCCACTCTCCTGCATTTTGTAATTTTGCACCCTTTGGTGCCTTTCATGTGGCACTAAGGGGTGCTTAGCTTTGTATTTAGCCAAAAAAATGAAAAAAAAAATGACGTAGAGTTCCCCCTATTTTTGTAGCCAGCTAGGGTAAAGCAGACGGCTGCAGCCTGCAGACCACAGCTGGCAGCTTCACCTTGGCTGGTAATCCAAAACTGAGGCACCCCACGCTGTTATTTTAAATTAAATAAATAATTTAAAAAAAAAAACACGTAGGGGTCCCCCCAAAATTGGATCACCAGCCAAGGTAAAGCAGACAGCTGGGGTCTGATATTCTCAGACTAGGGAGGTCCATGGTTATTGGACTCTCCCCAGCCTAAATATAGCAGGCCGCAGCCGCCCCAAAAGTGGCGCATCCATTAGATGCGCCAATCCTGGTGCTTCGCCCCAGCTCATCCCGTGCCCTGGTGCGGTGGCAAACGGGGTAATATATGGGGTTAATACCAGATGTGTAATGTCACCTGGCACCAAGCCCTGGGGTTGGTGAGGTCAGGCGTCTATCAGATACCCGACATCACCAACCCAGTCAGTAATAAAAAAAAATAGACGACAAACACATTTTTATTTGAAAAAACACTCCGCAATACATTCCCTCTTTAACCAATTTATTAGAAAGAAAAACAAATCCAGGTCTGGTGTAATCCAAGCGGTTACCATGACGATCCACACTGTCCCAGTCAATGAAGAGCAGGATGTTCCCCATTGGCTGGGAGAGCAGTGCAGTGACCTGAGCTAACATCAATAGGTCAGCCTAGGTCACTGCAGGGGATGACAAGTGCTGCTGTCAGCGAGGTACATTACCTGCGCTGATCTCCTGCACACTGACTTCAATCATCTTCACAGCCAAGTATCGCGAGCGGCCCGTGACGTCACCGCTAGTCAGTCTCGGGTCAGAAGCGAGAAAAGGTGATGTGACAAGCGGCGGCCATGGAGGACAGTGACAGTGCTGAGGTCGGGACTTCATCACCGCAGGTAAGCCGAGCGGGACCATGTGTGCAGAGTGCCAGGTGGGCAGAGCCTAGCGGGGTAATGTGTGCAGAGTGCCAGGTGGGCGGAGCCTAGCAGCGCCATGTGTGCAGAGTGCCAGGTGGGCGGAACCTAGCGGGACCATGTGTGCAGAGTGTCAGGTGGGCAGAGCCTAGTGGGACCATGTGTGCAGAGTGCCAGGTGGGCGGAGCCATGTGTGCTGGCGGCGGAGTGCGAAGTGGGTGGAGCCTAGCGAGGTCATGTGGCGCTGAGGACGTCAGTGTCGTGGACTGCATGGCTGGGGACAGGTGAGTGTGAGTGTATGTGTGTGTATGTATGTGTACATGCCGCGTGTAGGAGGGGGCGGAGCGAGCTGAGCGGAGAAGTGTCGGCTTCCTGCACACGTAACTAGGATAAATATCGGGTTACTAACCAAAGCGCTTTGCTTGGATACCCGATGTTTATCTTGGTTACCAGCTTCTGGCAGGCTGCCAGCGATGGCTCCTGCACACTGTAGCTGTAAAAAGCTCTGCTTTTTGCTGCTAGAACCGTTCTCGAACGTAGCTAGAACTATCGAGCTTTAGCAAAAAGCTCGAGTTCTAGTTCGATCTAGAACACCCCCCAAAATCACTCGAACCGCGAACTAGAGAACCTCGAACCGCGCTCAACTCTAATCAAGACTAGAGTTCTGTTGGCTTTAACTAGTCAGGGTGAGTTTGGGGCCAGTGAGGACCTAAGCACATGATCGGTGCAATGGGGGAAGGACCCACCTAGTGAATACAGCATCAGGTGAGTGTTAGAAGGTGTCCTCACTTACCATTCCCTAGCACCAGGGCCCAATGTTGTATTGTGATCTCTTTGTATTGTGATGTAAGCTGGGGGTCTTCCCCTCCCCCGTCATAACACTAACCAGGTGTTCCCACATATGTTGTGCCATTTACTAGGAGACCTCTTGCACCTGGCGTGACATCTGTAGTCACATCATGACACAATCTTAGTTAAGCTGGCAAGCAGAGGACCTAGGAAGTTAAATAAGTATCAGGACTCCCACAAATTTCAACCCTACTGGTATATTCATCCCTCACCCAATCAAACAACATATATTTTTATTCTGTTATATTAAGACTTTAGCAAAACTGTTACTTTATTAATAATTTTTTTTATCTGTGATACAAGCAGAATGCCCTTTCGAGCAAAAACTTTTTTGCAAGTCACATGCATTTTGTATTAATATATTTTTTTTAATTCATTTGTAACGCATTCAAAATATACTGTCTGAATAAAAGTTTTTACAATTTTGGAACTATGCATAAACTACGTTTTATTTTTTTCCATCTGTGGCATACTGTATTTCCTAATGTATAATTGACAAATCATGCCTGCATGAGTGTTTAAAAAGGATCCGGGATCACCAAATAAAAAAACTTTTAATAGATATCACTAAAGAAATGAATAAACATCAAATGCTAACATGCTATTCAATGCAAAATCACCAGCGGTGACACATGTACTTGTGTCCACGTCACCGCTAATCTGAATGCTGGGCACGTTCAGTCACTCACAGTATGAAGCCAGGTGTATGCGTCCCGGCTTCAGAGAGGTCTAGTGCGCATGACTGGAAGTGCCGGGACGTCTGATCAGCAGTGACAGTGGATACAGGTACGCGCATTACCACTGGGGGTGCTGCATTGAATAGCATGTTAGCATGCCCCTGTGAGCGTGCTACCATGCTAAGAGGGCAGAATGAAGGCCGGAACTACACTCATTAGCATAGCATAAAAGATCTTTAGAAATACTTTTTGTAAAGATCTCTTTATCTATTAGTCACCACAGGATATTGCATCTCTCTTAAGATGCAGAACTCGTCCGGGGTAAGGAAGATATTAACCCTTGGTGTTTATTACATTCATCACACACAGCCAGGTAGTGAGCCAGCTGCTTTCACTTACACCCAGTTGGGTGCTTTCCCAGCTTAGAAAACAGACACTGGAACTGGGCTAAAGGTGGTCACCATAACAATGGGTTTTTCCCAGCCACCAGTGACTCATCAGGAAGGTGGGGCAGCACAGGGGAAGTCAGAGAACACAGAGACTTTTACCTAAGAACAGTCTGAGACTCAGGACAACACGGTTACTGTGGAGACTGCTTCAGAGCTTCCACAGTTAGGATCAGGCAGACTGGAAGAAGCAGGAGACGACCGGTGGAGCTGAAGACAGAGACACAGGAGAAACAGAGTAGCTGGAGGTTGAGTTCAGTAGCTCCCTCAACACCAGTGCAGTTAGGGTGCAGAAACTTAAAGTGGCGTACACTTCAGGTTGAGCCACCAGAATCTGCTGGACAGGGGGATTTCACGTCCCTCTTGCCACCACAAGTCTCGGGGCACAGCAGTACATAAAACCAGTAGTCGTGATCACGGTCAGGCCCCACAAAGGATTTGCACTGCCTGCAGATGGGATAGAAACTAAAGCCAAGAACACCGGGGTACCCAAGTAACTTCAAGTTATGAGGACCCACACAACAAAGTGCAGAAAGGAAGGTCTCTCGGTTCACAACACTGGTGGTGGCCTCGGACTACCCGGGATCATCTGGGGCCCATCATGACTGAAACTGGCTCTCCGAGGGTGACGGCTTAACAGTAATTAAAGACCTTGAACTGCATCCACTGTATCAGCCCATCATTGCCGTCGCCTCGCGCTCCAGCACCAATGGCCACTACTACCTCCATCATTTTCCCTATGGCCTAGCTTCACCTGCGGGGAGCTGAACCATCCTAGCTGCGACACCATCAGCCCCAGAGGACAGTGACCACAGCGGCGACTAATCCATGGCTGTATACCGCAGGTGGCATCACGAGACAACTACAACTCCCAATATCCCCATCCTCATCCCATCATCCACTCCCCCTTTTGTGGACACCTTGGGGCCACGAAACTGGGCAGGGCCACCTGTGACATTCCTGACCCTCACCGGCCCGGTGACGAGTAAATGCTCGGCTCTGGGGGGGTGCTACATATGCTAATAGATACAGGGAGAGTTAGGCAGGGATTAGCAATATGTACCCAGAACTGCTCAAGGTTCTGGTGCATGTTGGAACTGAAAAGGTTCCCTTTTAAGTCATGACTCACTTCGTTCAGACTAACATCACATTGTGATCCTGTTAGAATGTGGTTGTTGTTCAATCATGACACACACAAGTGGGAACAAAAAATCAAACCATTTGGATTTTTTCATCCTGTGTTCTGTTGTAGCATTCACTTACATTGTAGTGCCATGTAGGAGCAACAAAATGTGATCTTTGGAAGTGGTGGAGTATGTCACTCCAAACTCGTTGTGTAGTCTCAACCTACAGTAAAGGCCCTGTCACACACAGAGATAAATCTGCGGCAGATCTGTGGTTGCAGTGAAATTGTGGACAATCAGTGCCAGGTTTGTGGCTGTGTACAAATGGAACAATATGTCCATGACTTCACTGCAACCACAGATCTGCCAAAGATTTATCTCTGTGTGTGACGGGGCCTTAAGTGTTGTTGGCTTGCAGGCGCAGCCACATAAAAAAACACCATATATTTATTAGTGTTTTTTTATAGCATTTTTACTTTGCTGTGTAAACAGGACTTGCACTGCTGAGCACTATGGCAGCCTACATGTACTGAGGGTTTTATTATAGATCTACAACAGATCTTACATTGTGTATTCTTTACTTTTGAACTATCTATGTAAAGAGGCATGTACTGCTGAATGGTAATTGTTTACTGATAGGCAGCCATATTGTGCCATATTGGTCAGTCCATGTAAACAAGCACAAAGATAACATGGAGAGCAGGGGAAAATATACCCCATGTCCAACCTGCAGATGCATAGGAGCCCAAAAGGTTAGGGGGCCAGTTCCACCTCCACGCTGCAGTTTATCACAGAAATCTTATTGGACTCCAATGGGCCAATATACTGTTTTTACCTCTTTGTCTGTATCCACCTCTGAAAGACATATGCCTGGGAGAGCAAAGTGCCTCTCCATGACAGCTACATCAAGAAGTGACTTCAATACTGGTAGACCGCAATACCATAAACTGTGACCCCCTTAAAGAAACTCCCTGCACCCTGCCTTGTGAATGTTGAGAATAGCATGGGGAGAGACAGAGACTGGGACTGTGGACTGTAATGCTAAGTGGTACTTTGGCCTTAAGCCTGCTTTACCTGTTTCAAAATGTCATGCAATTGTACCGCCCCGCGGCCTCGGCTGCGACCGCCAAGCCGCTCGGGTCCGGGCTCGTGTGTGTCAGTGGCTCAAGCGCCTCCGGACCCGGGGGTCACGTCACTCTGGAAGGGGGTGAAGTGGCGGTGCATGCAGGGGTTGTGGGGTAGTGGTGTTGTACAGTTCCGGTGGTACCTTACTGGGGTGGAGGTGACCTCTGACCCCTGGGGTGTCCAGGGCATTACACAATCGCATTTGCAATCGCACCTGCCCCCATCGTTTGTGCGGCATGGGCAATTTGTTGCCCGTATCACACAATGCTGTAACCCCCGTCACACGTACTTACCTTCCAAACAACCTCGCTGTGGAAAGCGAACATCCACTTCCTGGAGGGGGAGGGACGTTCGGTGTCACAGCAACGTCACACAGTGGCCAATAGAAGCGGAGGGGTGGAGATGAGTGGGACGTAAACATCCCGCCCACCTCCTTCCTTCAGCATTGCCGGCGGCCGCAGGTAAGCTGTGTTCATCGTTCCCGGGGTGTCACACGGAGCGATGTGTGCTGACTCGGGAACATTGAACAATCGGACGTTTGATTTTTAGAAAATGAGTGACATGTCAACGATGAACGAGAAGGTGAGTATTTCTGCTCGTTCATAGCTGTCACACGCTACGATATCACTAACAATGCCAGATGTGCGTCACTTACGACGTGACCCCGCCGAGATCTCGTTAGATATATCGTAGCGTGTAAAGCCCGCTTTAGACAGCGGTTGCAGATTCCTTTGTCTTTGCTTGTTTTGGGGTCCATATTTTAGGTTATTTACAAATCTGATGTGATGATGTCCCACCTAAACTGAGGCCTGTTTGCAACTACTAACTTTGCATACCTTTAAAGGGAACCTGTCAGCAGGTTTTTGCTACCCCATTTGAGAGGAGCATGATGTAGGCAAAGAGATCCTTAATCCAATGATGTATCACTTAAGGTTACTGGCTGCAGCCATTCTGACATATCTAAGTTTTTAGATTTAGTCATGCATGTAGCAGAGATGAGAGAGCTGTTCCCGCCCAGACCAAGCTCCTAATAGAGATTGTACATTGACAGTGAGGTGCCAATCACAACAGTGGGCGTGCCAGACTGCCATGCGTGTGACATTGTAGACCGAGCAATGATAAGTCCTGCTGCTTAAACAAACATAGCAAATAAACAACAGATCAGAAATTGACAACACAGGCATCCCTGAATTCTGTGTGTTAAACCGTGCAGCATGCTGTCTTGAGATTACATAGCAAAAACCTGCTGACAGATTCCCTTTAACACGTGGGTTAGAAAATATCCATCAATGGTGGATCTATGAGAGCTGATAAAATTGGAATTTTAATTGTATCACATTAAGAAAACAACTAATACATCAACATTGCCATGATCCATCGTGAGACAATTATTAAACTAAGACCAGCTCCATAGCAATAATGCCACATTTCTCCTCATCGCTGTGTTAGTGGCAATTATCTTGATGAAGCCGGTGTAGTGACTATATTGGATTAATGACATTTAATATCACCCAGAAATGAATGAAGGAAGGTTATATTGATAAGTTCAGGGTCAAGAGCAAGAACAAGTAAAGTTCGATCTCCATCATCTCCTCGACTTCATTATGATTTCTCCATGATATATGGAAATGATTAACATGTGCTACAGTGTGTAGGAAAGAGGATACAGGTTAAGTCTATAAATCACTGGCAGTAGATGTAGCAAGAATTACCGGCTGACACAATATCCCAAAGTGCTGTATAATGGGGTAAGAAAAATTCTGAGCCATATATAGGAGCACATTCCTCCTTATTGGCTTTTCGGCACCTTATCTTTATTACTTTGTACTTTCCTAAAAGGCTAAATTAGTTGACCCCAGAATGTTATAGTGAATACAATACTGTAGAATTACTCATAGAACATATATGAAGCTATGAGGCAGCTGTACCAAACAAAATGTGCAAAATTCTGTATTTTATTGTGCAAAACAAATGTGCAAAAGTTCAAGAAGAAGGGAGGCCAACTGTTAAATCCATGCATCATTTTTGGATTTCAAGTATGGGCTTTGCATGTATATATGATTAAATACAAAATGAGTCTAACATGCCTACCAATGTGCATCAAATATATCATGCCAGGTAGCAATTTGTTAATTTTTGGGCAGTTTGAACTATTTTTTGCCTAAAACAGTATTGGACCTTTAGGTAGTACTGTAGATTACCCTTGGCACTGTATAAATATTTGGGGTTATCTAACATCATTTTCTGCACTATCCTCATCCTGTGACATCACTTTGTGCATTTTGCCTGTATTGTGACACCAGTGTGTGACTGTGTGCATTATATCTGTATTGTGACATCGGTATGTGCATTATCCATGATGTGCATTATGCATGATCCCCTTTGACATTTTTTTCTGCATTTTACTTTTATTGTGACACAATTGTGTGCATTATGTCTGTATTGTGACATCTCTGGGTGCATTTGTGGCGCCCCTGATCTGGTCAGGCACCACTTAGTACTGCACCCATGCTGGGACAGTATTCCAGGTAATCCTAAATGCCAGAATGAGGTGTGTACGCACAGACACATAGCAACTAGTTCTCCCACACCTTTAGAGGGGACTCTTGGGTAGTCTCAAGAGGGGCCTAGCTTTCAAATCTTTTCAAGAGGTGGAGCGGAGGGGCTGGGAGCTAAAGTGCAGAGGTTGTCAGGAAGAAAGTAAAGGAGATCCAGTCTGCTAGTGGAGCGCGACAGTCACAAGGCGGACACCCACGCGGCCACGAGTCAGACCCTGCGCAGTGTAGTGACAGTTGGCGGGGGAGATCAGTCAGTGGCGGTCATACATATCCCTGACCGCAAGCCATGAGTGGCATCACGACACATACAACAAAATTAACATACCTGTTTGCCATATTGGAGAATCCCCCTGTGGCGTCCCTGAAGAGGATCAGCATAACTGGAGCGACACAGCTTCTCTTTTGGTGTCACGAACAGGATCAGCATCCCTGGAGCGTTACATCAGAAAGCTGCAGCTCGTGCAGAAGAAGTAACCGCCCACGGAGAGGAGTGACCATCCCAGAATCCCCAGAGCGCTTTGACCCCGCGAGAGGAGGAGGTGGCCTGCAAAGGAAGACAAGAAGTGCCCCGATTAGAGGAAGGAAGCGGAACTCTGAGGGAAGATGGACACCGTGAGTACTACTACCCCCAGCCAGGGCACCGCAGCCCAAGCGACGCCTGGCGCCAGCGCGGAGATCACAGCAGTGTCTAGCTCTGGTGCAGCGTCCACAGCCGCGCCGTCTGAAATCCCCCCAATCATGCCAATCTCCCTACCATACGTCCCAGGGGCGACCTGGCTGCCCCAATATGCTGGCAAGGCGAACACCCTGACCGCATTCAAAAAGAAGATTGGCACCCTCTCCGCTGGACTTGTACACAATGACCGGCAAGCATAGGGCCGCAGTGGTGCTGGGGCAACTGACTGGAGCAGCAGAACTAGAAGTGAGGCCTGGACCAGTGATGACCGGGGCTCTGTAGACACCATTTTTGCCTAGCTGAATGCTGCCTTTGAAAACTGCACAGAGGCAGAGTTGAGAATGGGCTTCTATAACTGCCGCCAGAAGTCCCAAGATAGTATTAGAGACTATGCTGTCAGGTTGTAAGCCGCACTGCGGGCCCTCAAGCTCGTGGACACTGTCAGTGATCAGGAGGGGAATAGTATGATGACGGAACAGTTCTTACAGGGCCTGCACTCCTCTGAGGATAGAAAGCAGATGAGGCTGTGGTCTCTGGAACACAGTGATGTGAACTTTGCCATTTTGAAAGACAGGGCCGTGAAAGCACTTCAGCCCCCCATTGACACGGACCCCATCCATCTCTCAAGGTCCGGCAGCACCCCAACTGCCTGAGCAGAATCCTCCTCGCAGGCCCTGGTAGCAGCAAAAGGACTCATAACCTCAGACAAAACCTCAGATACCCTGTCATCGCAGGTGCAACAGCTCAGCAAGGACATTGCCTGGATCCTAAAAGCAATGCAACTCCCACCAGAATCCACCAGAAGATGTCCCGTGGATGCGAGGGAGAAGAGCTCCGTCATCCCGAGGCAGGAGCAGTGATCGCTGTGACTCATCTGGACAACCCATCTGCCGCTGTTGTAAGGAAGCAGGCCACTATGCGAGAGTCTGTCCTTTAAACGAGCTAAACCTGGGGCCAAGGGCCACTCCCCAGGATTAAGAAAACCTGGCCCAGCTGACTGCCGTGGCCAGTACGTGGGTGGACGACCAGTCCTGTCCATCACCCTGGACGGGATCTCAACCCCAGCATTATTGGACACCGTCTCTCAGGTATCGACAATCCCGTATGTCCTTTATTGCAGGTTTTGGTCGGACGACGATCTCCGACGACCGGAAACTAACCTCACCATCTATGCAGCTAATGATAATCCTAAAGGCCAGAATGAGGTGTGTACGCACAGACACATAGCAACCAGGTCTCCCACACCTTTAGAGGGGACCCTTGGGTAGTCTCAAGAGGGGGCTAGCTTTCAAATATTTTCAAGAGGTGGAGTGGAGGGGTTGGGAGCTAAAGTGCAGAGGTTGTCAGGAAGAAAGTAGAGGAGTGCCAGTCTGCTAGTGGAGCGCGGTGGTCTCGAGGTGAGCACCCGCGTGGCCACGAGTCTAACATGCCTACCAATGTGCATCAAATATATCATGCCAGGTAGCAATTTGTTAATTTTTGGGCAGTTTCAACTCTTTTTTTTGCCTAAAACAGTATTGGACCTTTAAGTAGTAGATTACCCTTGGCACTGTATAAATATTTAGGGTTATCTAACATCATTTTGTGCACTATCCTCATCCTGTGACATCACTTTGTGCATTTTGCCTGTATTGTGACACCAGTGTGTAACTGTGTGCATTATATTTGTATTGTGACATCGGTATGTGCATTATCTATAATGTGCATTATGCATGATCCCCTTTGACATTTTTTTCTGCATTTTACTTTTATTGTGACACAATTGTTTGCATTATGCCTGTATTGTGACATCTCTGGGTGCATTATTCATCTCTTTTGACATGAGCATGTGCATATATTCCTGTCTAGAAACATCACTGTGTGCATTTCCCATGTCCTGTGACATCCGTGATTGCAGTTTGCCATACTTCTGCTACCACTTTGTGAAAAATACCAGTATTGTTGCACTGTACTTGTGCACATTATCTAAATACTATGGATTTGATTCCTCCTCTGTATCCTCATTAAAAGGAACCTGCCACCAGATTTGACGACTGTAAGCTGTGGCCACCATTAGTGAGCTCTTACAAAGTTTGTGCAGAATTATTGGGCAAATGAGTGTTTTGATTACATGATACTTTTTATACATGGTGTCCTACTCCAAGCTGTATAGGCTTGAGAGCCAACTACCAATTAAGTAAATCAGGGGATGTGCATCTCTGTAATGAGGAGGGGTGTGGTGTAATGACATCAACACCCTAAATAAGGGGAGCATACTTATTAGGCAACTTCCTTTCCTTTGGCAAAATGGGTCAGAAGAGAGATTTGACGGGCTTGAAAAGTCCAAAATTGTGAGATGTCTAGCAGAGGGATGCAGCAGTCTTGAAATTGCCAAACTTTTGAAGCGTGATCACTGAACAATCAAGTGTTTCATGGCAAATAGCCAACAGGGTCTCAAGAAGCGTGTTGGAAATAAAGGCACAAAATAACTGTTCATGAATTGAGGAAAATCAAGAGTGAGGTGCCATTTGCCACCAGTTTGGCCATATTTCAGAGCTGCAACGTTACTGGAGTATCAAAAAGCACAAGGTGTGCCATACTCAGGGACATGGCCAAGGTAAGGAAGGCTGAAAAACTACCACCTTTGAACAAGAAACATAAATTAAGATGTCAAGACTGGACCAAGAAATATCTTAAGACTGATTTTTCAAAGGTTTTATGGACTGATGAAATGAGACTGACTCTTGATGGGCCAGATGGTTGGACCAGAGGCTGGATCAGTAAAGGGCAGAGAGCTCTACTCCGACTCAGTCGCCAGCAAGGTGGATGTGGGGTACTGGCAAGGGCTAGTATCATCAAAGATGAACTTGTGGGACCTTTTCGGTTTGAGGATGGAATGAAGCTCAACTCCCAGACCTACTGCCAGTTTCTGGAAGACAACTTCTTCAAACAGTGGTACAGGAAGAAGTCGGTATAGTAAAAGAAAAACATGATTTTCATGCAGGACAATGCTCCATCACATGCATCCAACTACTCCACAGCGTGGCTGGCCAGTAAAGGTCTAAAAGATGAAAAAATAATGACATGGCCCCCTTGTTCACCTGATCTGAACACCATAGAGAACCTGTGGTCCCTCATAAAATGTGAGATCTACAGGGAGGGAAAACAATACACCTCTCAGAACAGTGTCTGGGAGGCTATGGTGGCTGCTGCATGCAATGTTGATCGTAAACAGATCAAGCAACTGACAGAATCTATGGATTGTAGGCTGTTGAGTGTCATCATAAAGAAAGGTGGCTATATTGGTCACTAATTTTTGGGGTTTTGTTTTTGCATGTCAGAAATGTTTATTTCTAAATTTTGAGCAGTTATATTGGTTTACCTGGGGAAAATAAACGTGTGAGATGGGACTATTTTTGGTTTTTATTAAGTTGCCTAATAATTCTGCACAGTAATAGTTACCTGCACAAACAGATATCCTCCTAAGATAGCCACATCTAAAAAAAAAACACTCCAACTGCCAAAAATATTAAGCTTTAATATTTATGAGTCTTTTGGGTTGATTGAGAACATAGTTGATGAACAATAATATAAAAAAATCTTCTAAACTACAACTTGCCTAATAATTCTGCACACAGTGTATACTGCATTCTTTAATACTATACAGTATATAAGAGGCAAGGCCACTCGGTATAATGTAGAAAACACTTTTATTATACTCACCTAGGGGGCGGTCCAGTCCTATGGGTGTCGCTGCTCTCCGGTTTGGCGCCTCCTCTCTGCTGCGATCTCCGTCCTCCTTCTATCCAGCCCAGGCCAGCATTCCAGTCCTGCGCATGTGCACTTTGATCTGCCCTGCTAAGGGCCGATCAAAGTACAGTGGAACCTTGGATTATGAGAATAATTGGTTCCAGGAGTATGCTCTTAAACCAAGTTACTCTTATATCAAAGCAAATTTTCCCATAGGAAATAATTGAAACACAGACAATTAGTTCCACAACCCAAAAATATTTACTGTATTTATTCAAACTTATTACAGTAATACAAAATACTGTACAGTAAAAAAAAAACATATAAAGCAAATTAAGTTGCACTTTAGCTTACAATAAAATTGTTGGTGTGCGAGGGGTAAAGTATAAGCAATGTGCTGCACTGGTTAGCAGAAAGAAAGCACAATACTGTATCCATAAATGCAAAATGATAGACATGCTATATAGTATATACTGCACTGTACAGTGATATACAGTATACAGTACATATGTATAGAAAGTTACCTCCAGAGCGGGTCAGAGTGCGGTGAAAGGACAGAATTGGAAGTGTGCACGGTGAGTATTTGCTCTTATTGCAAAGCATTGCTCTTAAACCAAGTTACAAATTTGTAAAAAGCTTTGCTTGTCTTGCAAAACACTCTCAAACCAAGTTACTCTTAAACCAAGGTTCCACTGTAATGTAGTGCGCAGGCACGAGAAAAGGTTAAAGACCGCCAGCGCATGCACACTACAATACTTTGTATTACCCTCAGCAGGGCAGATAAAAGTGCACCTGCGCAGGACCTCAATGCTGGCTAGTGTGGATGATGTGGGGATGCGTCATGCCCACGAGCCTCAGAAGAAGGAAAATGGTGATCGCTGCAGAGAGGAGGCGCCGGACTGGAGAGAGGAGGCGCCGGACAGCAGAGCAGCAACACTCATCAGACCGGACCGACGCCTAGGTAAGTATAATAAAGGTGTTTTTTACGTTCTGCAGAGCGGCCTGGACTCTTATACACAGTATTCTAGAATCCTGTATATAAGAGCTCACTGGTGGTGACCGCAGCTCATAAGGGAGAATCATGGTGACATGTTTCCTTTAAGTAAATGATTCCTTTCCTGAGGCATTAAAGTGTATTATCTTATACTATGATGTCCCTGTGGACATTCAGCCACTTTTATGCCATCACTGGGCAAATCATTCCAATGCTGTAACCTCATTAATTGAATTATGTGAATCTTCTAAATCCTCTAATTTCATTATACAAAAGAAACCAGAGGGAAGCCCATGAGCGCCTAAAGGTCAGTTTTACATCTTAGTACAGACTCCTGTGTACCACACTGTCATTATTATTACCTTTATTTCTACTTACTTCTACATTTTATTTCTATTTTTAGCATTTTTGCTTTTACACATTAACCTTTTTTGCACTTGTAAAAACTTATAATAGTGATGTTAAACCAAAATTGAAGAAATATGGAGTAATAGATTCCTAAAAGAAATCATTATAAATCACTTAGCAATCATGAAAACTTTTATAGCTGGATACAAGAGTTTGTTGCACATTCACTAACTATTCCATTATATACTTTTCTCAATTATTGTCTGGATAAAGCCTCTTAACTCCTCATACGATTGTCGTAGCTGTCAGCTTAGGTTTGATGGAATTCATGAAATTTATTTCTAAATCACAGCAAAGAGCATCGAGTATCCTCCAAGGTTTTGAATAAACTGAAATGATTTGCTATTAGTCAAGTAACTGTTGAATTCTTTTGTTTTACTTAAAAATGAGTGATTGCACTTCCTCAAAAATGGCATTTAATGTACATGGGTAAAAGTTAGGAACCTTTAAGCCAGCTAATTCTATTACTTTCCGAAGACCTGTAGAGTAAACAAAGAATTGCAATAACCTGCCACGGAGACTTAGGAAATTATTTATGTACCTCTTGAGATGGTAAGATGACTTTCAGGGCAGGTGGGTATTCTGGAGTCAAGCCAAACTAATCACAAGGAGGTGCAAGGTCATTTTCGTCTCTGCACTTCTATAAGCATAAGTAGTGTTACAATTTCACCGCTATAACTTAAAGAAATTGCCTTATTTTTAGAAACAGGAGCACAATATGTAATAATAGGAAATGACCTCCATGATCGGATTGTCTCAAATCTGCAAGATATTCATTTTAACACATGGATATTAAAATGAAAAGTGAAAAGAAGACCTTATATGAAGAAATATTCTGACAGGTGAAGAAAATAGTCTTTAAACATAAACCTCTGTGGTTCAGTTTGAAAATCTATTGATTTGTTTTGTTTTTTGTTTTTTTTCTTTATAAAAGCTTGTAAAACATTTTGAATTTATTGAAACAACTTTTAAAATAAATGAAGGTTGACAAATTATCAAGCAAAATTATACACTATATGGTTTTGATAAAACAGGTTATTTCATAAAGACAGTACCTTTTCAAATGAAAACCATCCATTTTCTGGCTTCTATAACCAGTAGGGACTAGAGATGAGTGAATCGAAAACCACCCATTGTCCGGCTTCTATAACCAATAGCGACTAGAGATGAGAGAACAGAAAACCATCCATTGTCCGGCTTCTGTAACCAATAGGGACTAGAGATGAGCGAACAGAAAAACATCCATTGTCCGGCTTCTATAACCAATAGGGACTAGAGATGAGCGATCAAAAAACCACCCATTGTCTGGCTTCTATAACCAGTAGGGACTAGAGATGAGAGAACAGAAAACCATCCATTGTCTGGCTTCTATAACCAATAGGGACTAGAGATGAGCGAACCGAAAACCATCCATTGTCCGGCTTCTATAACCAATAGGGACTAGAGATGAGCGAACCGAAAACCATCCATTGTCCAGCTTCTATAACTAGTAGGGACTAGAGATGAGCGAACTGAAAACCATACATTGTCCGGCTTCTATAACCAGTAGGGACTAGAGATGAGTGAACCAAAAACCATCCATTGTCCGGCTTCTATAACCAATAGCGACTAGAGATAAGAGAACAGAAAAACATCCATTGTCCGGCTTCTATAACCAATAGGGACTAGAGATGAGAGAACAGAAACCATCCATTGTCCGGCTTCTATAACCAATAGGGACTAGAGATGAGCGATCATAAAAACACCCATTGTCTGGCTTCTATAACCAGTAGGGACTAGAGATGAGAGAACAGAAAACCATCCATTGTCTGGCTTCTATAACCAATAGGGACTAGAGATGAGAGAACAGAAAACCATCCATTGTCCGGCTTCTATAACCAATAGGGACTAGAGATGAGCGAACCGAAAACCATCCATTGTCCGGCTTCTATAACTAGTAGGGACTAGAGATGAGCGAACCGAAAACCATCCATTGTCCGGCTTCTATAACCAGTAGGGACTAGAGATGAGTGAACCGAAAACCATCCATTGTCCGGCTTATATAACCAGTAGGGACTAGAGATGAGAACCGAAAACCATCCATTGTCCGGCTTCTATAACCAGTAGAGACTAGAGATGATCAAACCTGAGGTTTGATGTTCAGAGTTCAGGTTCGGAAACCGACTTCCAAAAAAACAAAGTTTGGCTTTGAAGTTCAAGTGAGTATATTTTAATAAAGAAGTGCGGTACTCTAGATCAAATGACGGTGCAACGATAGGGTCCAGCCCCATAAAGTCATAAAGTTTAAATCCGGCACTCAAAAGTAAATTTAAATTCTTGAAGATTTTTATTAAAACCTGCTTTACACGTTGCAATTTCGCATACATCGTATGCGATTTGCAACGCCCCCATCGTATGTGCAGCACGTTCAATTTGTTGAACGTGCTGGACAAACGATTAACCCCCGTCACACATACTTACCTTCGATACGACCTCGATGTGTGCGGCGAACGTCCACTTCCTGGAGTGGGAGGGGCATTTGGCATCACATCGACATCACGCGGCAGCCGGCCAATAGATGCGGAGGGGCGGAGCTGAGCGGGGTGTAAACATTGTGGGCTGGGAGCCGCAGGAGGCAGGTGAGATCTGTTCATCGTTCCCGGGGTGTCACACACTGCGAGGTGCGCTACCCCGGGTACGATGAACAATCTGACATTCAATTCGTCAGGAATGAACGACGTGCATGCGATGAACGGTTTTTCGTTGAATCGCAATTGCACGTCGCTGTCACACGCTACAACATACCTTACGATGCCGGATGTGCGTCACTTACGACGTGACCCCGCCGACACATCGTAAGATATCTTGTAGCGTGTAAAGCAGGCTTAAGAGGCAATTGTGTGACAAAAAAATAACATTTCGGTCTAAAACACCTTCATCACCTTATGTTGCTGAACTATTCATATCTCTGTGACGCCCTGCAAAACCAGGTAGTCACAAATAGGCCCCTGCATTACACCTTCCCTCATTAGGAAACACACAGCCAACCATTAAACCCTAGTCACCCACCTTAGGGAAAGAGAGACAGACCAGTGGGCGTGACGAGGTGGTTGGAACACACCCACTCAAGGGTTCAGACAGCCCGGGGCGGGAAAAGTAAGACAGATCAGTTTTAGAGTTCAAGGACAGAGGAGTGTGGAGTGGAGGTCAGGCCTGTGTGTCACTATATGGAGATAAGGTATGCACACCAGTGACTATGCAAGGGGAATACATGTAATAGCAGAAACTGCTGTGTGAATACTGACATGAAAAATCCAATAGCTATATGTAAGAATCAAAATGTGAAAAATGGAACCTGGAGTTACTGCCATGAACATATGAATAAAGAGAAATCTACTGAATTGATCAATGCAATAGAGCCCCAACACTACGCCAAAGTATTTCTCTACGTTGGGGTCCCTAGCTTGTATGTGTCCTCTCATGCAGTTAAAAAACTGTGTGTCAGGCCTGAAGCTGACTGACAGGTACCAGGGTAGGAGCCCTGGTGCCTTGGCTAGGAGGCAGACGGTGGGCTCCATCAACAGGAGATGGGAAGACGGCTTGGTGGAACCGGTACCGACACAGGGAACCGACCCGGAAACCGTAGCACAAAGGGGGGTACTTGGACCCTGAAGCCAGAAACAAGTGGAACTGGTTAATTAACCGATTGAGGCCAGGACTAGAGGTCCTGTCCCACCCAAAGTCCCTCATAGAAGACAACAGCCCACCGATTGAGGATAAGAGGTCACCACCAAGGCCCATAGATCCCACGGGCCAGCGTCTGCGGGCACGGCTCCTTAGGCCATATGCAGCCGGGAGCGGACTCCTATGTTTCAAACTGGGAAGTCTTTTCTACTTAAACAGTGCAGGAAAAGGATAGAGACCACCAGCTGGGTGGGGGATCCCAAACTCAGCCGGCCACGGCATCGGTCACCACCACCGTGGTTTACCAGAGACTTGTGTGTTTTACTAAAAGTGAGTACACCAGCACCCCCTGCGGTCGTCATCTCCCCTGCACGCACCAACCGGGTCCTGGGGCCACCATCCCTACCCACAGAGGCGTTAACAACTTGCTGCACAACATCTCCCCCGGGTGCCCCGTAACAGCAGCGGTGGTGTCCCACCTCACCACACACCGTGGGTGGCGTCACAAACTTATTACAGCCTAGCCCGTACATCTATGTCCCCCATTTTATTTGGCATGTTCGTTAGACCCCCGGGTCCGGAGACCCTCGAGCCACCACTTCTGAAGGTCCGGGCCCAAGCAGCGACCAGCTGCTGGCACGGGGGCGGCACACTCCAAAACTTGGCATCACGAACAGGATACTTACCCATCTACTTACCTTGTGGAAGTGCGCCTTGTGTTGGACAGTCAGCGGTGATCCGTTGCCAAATTTTCAGAAGTCGCCATTGTGGTCGCCATTTTGGCATTAAAAACTACAGCCCAGCATCTTCATCCCCGCGAAAAGGGTGCGAAAGCCGAAGCCCCGCCCCCTGGGAATGCGGCCAGAAAGCAAGGCCGGAAGTCGCAAAACGAAACAGGCCTAAAAGCGGAGTGCCAACAAAAGACCAAGGGGCGCAGGTGAAGATTCTGCGGCATGTGACCGAGCAGATAAAGGGCAGGGACTCCATGACCCTGTCACCCTTCTTGTTCCTGGACACCATCAGAACAACATGGCCGACCTGTCTGGCAAGCCTGGAGTGCCGGAGCCCGTGCCCGGAACAGCGGCCTGGGTAGAAACCCAGATGGAACGTATGTGCCGCCAGATTCAGGCGCAGGCGCGCTATATCTTGGAGCGATGGACAGCCGAGATGGCGGAGCTGGCTGCAGCTGTGCAGGCTCGTGAAGTGGAGGCAACCTTGGAGGAGCGGGTAAGCGACCCACGCCCTTATGTCCCTTGGGGATCATCCGACCAGGCTGAGGGGCCCGGTTTGCCCCTGCCCTCCACGCTGCCTCCCTCACCGCCCGCACCTGGTGCCGACGCCCCACTCGGTCCGCTGCCACCCACACCGACAGCGGTGCCTGTCCCATTGGCCCATGAGGACCTGCCCGAGAAAGCCGCCAGCAGCCAGCCAGTCACCGCCCTGGCCCCTGTATCGGTTCCACAGCAGACCAGCGTTCGGAAGGTGCCTCGTCCTGCCTTGAACCCGCCACCAGTCCCGGAAGAGGCCGCGCCCCAGATGACAATGGCCCCGGCAGCGGGCAACGCTGGCTGCTCCCAGGTTTCAGGCCTCGGCTGAGGCACAGCGGGGTTGCAGCTGCCAAGCAGGTGAGCAAGCGACGACACAGCGGGGTCCCCAGTTGCCAAAGGTGCCGATCGCAGCCGGCATGGAGGGACTCCGGCTGGGCTCAACCCCCGTGCAGAGTAAACTGGAGCAGGCCGCAGACGCTCCATACTGGGAGCGGCAGCAGCGCCAGCTGGGCCGGGAAATCACCGCCAGGAAGAAGCAGAAGGCAGAAGTCTTGTCCCAGATCTATAACGAAAAGGACAACCTGCGAAACGCAACTTTCCGGGTGTGGGGCCCAGTTTATCAGGTCCAGGTCCCGCATTTTAACCCCCAAAAGGGATGGGGGTTTATGTACGAGCCGGGCATGGAGGCGAAGATATTTGTATCCCGGAGGGATGTCTACCCGCACCTGCCCATCGATCATCCCGACCGAGACCTGGAGCCCGGGGAGTTGGTGGTCTACATCCGGCACTGTGGAGAGAGGGGGTGGTTTGTCCTCGATGTGAAGAGGTGGGCAGGAACCAGAGCCCAGCACCACGTCCACCCCTCTCCGCCACTCTCCAACCCCGATGAAAATGAGGAGTATTAGGTAGCGGTTCCCAGCTACCCATAGTTCAGTTCCCCGTTGGGACAGTGTGTCTTTAAAGTTTCCCGCTTTATAAGTTAAAACAAATGCAATGGCTGAGAACCTGCAGGCCAACCCATAAACTTTTGGGCCTTGTAAATAGCCCCCAGACCATCCTTTTCACCAAACTGCAGTCTCTGGAGAGACTGATTGGAGGACGGGCCTGCGGTAGAGTAGGCCGATGCCCTGTAACCAGCAAAACTGGTGACTAACCTCCGGGTCAGGGGTCCCCTGGACGTGGGGCCTTTGAAAGGACTGCCGGGTAAGGAACTTTTTACCTGGCCCGTTTGGGCAACACCCAGACCTAGCCTGGAATTGGGCAAGGGGTGCCAACCTTGTTTTTTAGTGGTGGCACCAGGGCTAGGTTGTTTTGGGTGGGTGAAGTGGAAAGGACCCGGTCCGTCCCGTTCCGGTTATGTATGTGCAACGTTTAAGCAACCTGCCTCCCGTAAGGGAAGAAACCAAAATATTCTTGAAATGTAAATATGTTATTATATTTGTAATTGTTTTATTCTTTTATCTTCTTGCAGTAAAAATAAACCGGTGGTGGTCGGACAGCCCGCGGACGGTCTGTGTTTAACCAAGGGGGAGTGTGATGCCCTGGCAAAACCAGGTAGTTACAAATAGGCCCCTGCATTACACTTTCCCTCATTAGGAAACACACCACAGACAACCATTAAACCCTAGTCACCCCCCCTTAGGGAAAGATAGACACACCAGTGGGCGTGACCAGGTGGTTGGAACACACGCACCCAGGGGTCCAGACAGCCCGGGCGAGAAAAGTAATACAGATCAGTTTTAGAGTTCAAGGAAAGAGGAGTGTGGAGTGGAGGTCAGGCGTGTGTGTCAGGCCTGAAGCTGACTGACAGGTACCAGAGTAGGAGCCCTGGTGCCTTGGCTAGGAGGCAGACAGTGGTCTCTGTCAACAGGAGACAGGAAGTCGGCTCGGTGGAACCGAAGTGGACCGGGCCAGGGTTGTAGCCCACCGGTACCAACACGAGGAACCGACCCGGAAACCATAGCACAAAGGGGGGTACTTGGACCCTGAAGCCAGGAGCCAGAAACAAGTGGAACTGGTTAATTAACCGATTGAGGCCAGGACTAGAGGTCCTGTCCCACCCAAAGTCCCTCATAGAAGACAACAGCCCACCGATTAGGGATAAGAGGTCACCGCCAAGGCCCATAGATCCCACGGGCCAGCTTCTGCGGGCACGTCTCCTTAGGCCATATCCAGCCAGGAGCGGACTCCTACGTTTCAAACTGGGAAGTCTTTTCTACTTAAACAATGCAGGAAAAGGATAGAGAACACCAGCTGGGTGGGACATCCCAAACTCAGCCGGCCACAGCATCGGTCACCACCACCTTGGTTTACCAGAGACTTGTGTGTTTTACTAAAAGTGAGTACACCAGCACTCCCTGTGGTCGTCATCTCCCCTGCACGCACCAACCGGGTCCCGGGGCCACCATCCCTGCCCACGGAGGGGTTAACAATTTGCTGCACAACATCTCCCCCAGGTGCCTCCATAACAGCAGCGGTGGTGTCCCACCTCACCACACACCGTGGGTGGCGTCACAAACTTATTACAGCCTAGCCCGTACATCTACGTCCTCCATTTTATTCGGAACGTTCGTGAAGGTCCGGGCCCGACCAGCGACCGGCTGCTGGCAAGGGGGCGGCACATCTCCTTTTAGGTACATGATGTTTTATGGGGTTGGACTTTGAAGCTCAAGTGAGTTTAGAGTTCAAACCACACAAGCGAGCATCGCTGTGCTTGGGTATGCTCAGTATTCAGCCCAGTGCGAGCCGCTTGCAGTGTCTGAACGACGCACACTTGAGGTAAAATCAGTGTTATCAGATGTAGTGTGCACCACACAAAAAAAAAAATTGAAAAATCCCGCCCACCCTCTCCTGGACGTGTTCTCCTTATGGCTAGCAGCACGTGGGTGGAGCCACGGACTGCTCAATTACTGACTTTCATTGAGGTTTGGATCAAGTTGGGATCATAAAGTGAACTTTTTTAAGGTTCGATTGTACCTGCTGAACCGAACTTCCAAAGGTTTGCTCATCCCTTGTAGGGACCACTAGGCATGTTGCTAGTCATTGTAACGAAGCATCACATGGCGATCACTGATCCCCAATTTACGTAAATATTGTAACTTGAGGTGCTTTGTTGTTCCCATAATTCCTATTCA
The DNA here is from genome assembly GCF_048569485.1 of Anomaloglossus baeobatrachus. Taxonomy (NCBI): domain Eukaryota; kingdom Metazoa; phylum Chordata; class Amphibia; order Anura; family Aromobatidae; genus Anomaloglossus; species Anomaloglossus baeobatrachus. Next base: position 81,885,290 of record NC_134354.1, on the reverse strand, counting down.
CATCTATGGGAGTACAGGAACAGTATAGCTCAGTCTGATAGACTTTTTCCCTTTTCCCATCCTTGGAAGCAGATACATTCATTTCCGTTGTCAAAACCTCCTTAACTCCTTCATGACCAGCGAACTTGCGCTTTCCATTTTTTTTTTTCACCATTCTTCTTCGAAGAGACGTAAGTTTTATATTTTTCAGTCAATATGGTCATGTGAGGGCTTGTTTTTTTGCGGAACGAGCTGTATTTTTAAATGATACCAAGAGTTTTACCATATAGTGTACTGGAAAATGGCAAAAAAAATCCAAATGCGGAAAAATTGCAAAAGAAGTGCGATTGCACTATTCTTTTAGTTTAATAAGTAAAAATTTGGTGACGGGTTCCCTTTAAAGTCCTGATTTGCACCTCTGTTATTTACCTTTTAATATATGGGGTGGTCTTAGCCTTATTATAGGCAGGTGTGGTCTTTTAACCCTTGTTTTTCACCTTTGGGTATTTTAATAGTTGTTTAATAAATATTATTTGTTATTTGAGGTGATCCCGTGTTCCAGCCCATTTCTTTTTCTTGGTTCTCATTTTTATAACTTTAGTGACAGGATTAAAAGCAAAATGTGAGATTTTGACAATAATTAATGCCAGAGCGGAAAGTGTGTTACCATCAACAACACTATGTGATTATGCTATTTAATCTAAATATAAAATGCTTTTACGATACATTTCTCCATTTAATGAAATCAATATGCTCTCCAAATAAAACAACCAAACTGGTAATGAAAAATTTACAAGAGTGTGAGAGATTTGCATAAGAAACAAATATATCTCAAGTGTTTAAAACCGAGCAAATAAAAAGGCAATTTAATATATTGTTATCTAGATAGCTGAAAGGGATTTCAGAAGTTTGTAAATATGTTACAAAAGTGTGAAGGACAAGCAAAAAGTTGTTTTATATTATAGGATTGCTTTATTGAAGTAAACAAGAATGAAGATTGGGTTTAAAGGGATATAATCATGGTAAGAAGTTAATTAATCATCATTAAAGGTAATTAAAAAAATAAAAAAGCACACTTGTTCCATGTTAGGCTATGTGCACACTTTGCGTAATTACATGCAGTTATGCTGCGCTTTGTAGCGCAGCGTAACTGCATGCGTCCTGCGTCCCCTGCATAATCTATGAAGATTATGCAGAAGCCGTGCGCACGTGGCGTCTTAGAGTGCAGCGCTTTGGCTGCTGCCCGAAGCGCGCGTTCTAAGAAGTGACATGTCACTTCTTCCGTGCGCTTTGCCTGCAGCCCCTGCTCTGTCTATGGGAGGAGCTGCAGTCAGAGCGCATGGAATCGGCTTTTTTTTTTCCACTATGGACATTTTCTGCAGCGATTTGAAGCGCACGTGTACTCTTCAGATCGCTGCAGAAAGTTCTGCAGTGACTGGACGCAACGTGTGCACTTAGCCTTAAGGCCCTGTCACGCACAGAGATAAATCTGCGGCAGATCTGTGGTTGCAGTGAAATTGTGGACAATCAGTGCCAGGTTTGTGGCTGTGTACAAATTGAACAATATGTCCATGATTTCACTGCAACCACAGATTTGCCAAAGATTTATGTGTGTGTGACGGGGCCTTTACTCATTGTACAGGAGACTGAAACACAACCCCATTCACTTGACTGCATCTCTATTAGAGATGAGCGATCTTGATTGGTAAAGAATCACCAAATTAAAAATCATATGATCCTTGGCTGGTTCGCTTCAGGATTGGAAATCTGAAGAATTGACCCAAAAGTATTGGCATGGTTGTGATTGGCCAGGGAAATCACTGTAAAAAAGTACGCAAATGGGTTAAAGCAGGGCATACATATTGAGAATATCTTCATCTGCAATGCTACTTCCAGGGCCACTCGTTATCCCTCATACATATTCACCGCTTTCCCCACTCACTGGTGTCTCTGATTGGCTGTAGTGAGACCCCGACTCCAGACAGCGTCTGTGATTGGATGGAATCACAGATGCTGTCTGCATTCTTATACTGGTGTAAAATAAATAAAACGTTGTAGGGTGGGTCCCTATATCTATTGATACTAGCACTGATAAAGCCCACGGCTACAGGCTGCCGCCCAAGCCATTCGCTTAACTTGGCTGTCTATCAAAATAAAAGGAACCACATACAACTTTTTTAAAAAATGATTTGAATAAACATTTTTATAAAAATGGAGTGCAGTCCCACCAATTTTAATAGCCAGCCAAGAAAAAGCCGACAGCTGGGGGCTGGTACTCTCAGGCAGGAGAGAAAATGCTTATTGTGCCCCAGCCTAAAAATAGCACCCTGCAGCCACCCAAGATTGCTGCATCCATTAGATGCAATCATCCCAAAACTTTACCCAGCTCTTCCTGATTTCCCTGGTGTGGTGGCAATCAGGTTTATAAGGGGTTAATGACAGCTCACAGCTGCCACTAAGCCCTAGATTAGTAATGCAGAGGGTCTATGAGATCCCCATTACTAATCTGTTAGAGAAAATAAACACAAACACCGAAAAAATCCTTTATTTGAAATAAAATACAAAAAACACCCTCTTTCACCACTTTATTAAGCCCTCAAAACACCCACGTCCGACTTAATCCAGATGAGGTGACATGATAATTCCAGCTCTTCTACATCTGAACTGACAATGTGCAGCTATAGAACATGACACGCATGCTGTAACTTCAGGCAGAGAGTGAGCCTCAGCAGTCAATGGTGATGTCACTCAGGTTACTTGTAGTTACAGCTGCAGGTTCCCATGACCTGTGACTGCAAGTAACTTGACCTCAAGGGACCTTAATGAACTCAGTGAGTTCACAGACCTGCATCTCCTGGCAGAAAACTGCATTTTTTTGCCAGGAGATGCAGTTTTTGTGCTGAAATTTCAACAGCAAATTACTGCACCCAATCTACACCTCATGGCAAACAAATGCATCAAAACCATATCATAACGCATGCGGTTTTTATGCATTTTTTTTCCCAGGAGGTGTAGATTGGGAGCTTGAATATAATGAAGAAATTTCAGCACCAAATCTGCATCTTTTGTCAAAAAAACACAGTTTTCTGCCAGGAGATGTACTCAGGTACACTCAGTGTTCGGCCCAGTGTGAGCAGCTAGCAGTGTTTGAATGGCTTGCACTGGGGTAAAAGCATCGGATGTAGTGTACAAAAAAAAAGAATTAGAAAAAACAGCCATTCCTCCCTTGGAAGTGATCTGTTTATGACTGGCTGCAAGTGAATGGAGACCCAAACTGCCCAATCAATGACTTCCAATGAGGTTCAGATCAAGTTCGGGTCCCAAACAGAACAGTATCTACAGCCAAGCGGACGAAGACTTCCACAGGTCTGCTCATCTATTTTATCAAGACAAAAAATCACTGATCTCGGGGAGACCACCCAGAGAAATCCTAGGTGCAGGTGCACTACCGGCAGTGTTTTCTCTGGCTGGTCTCCCCGATATCAGTGATTTTTTTTGTCTTGTTAGTCTACTAGGCATTGCTCCCACCTGGCCAGAATCCTACTCCACACTGATGAGGGGCAATACCCCGAAACAGCTGTCTGTAGATGGATACCTGGCCTTGGTATTTCCCTTGTCATATCTTTAAACTTGTCAAAGAGTTGGATATTGACTAAAAGGGCCACTTAATATGATGGTTACGGTAGTTTCCTAAAAAGAGCCACTCCTTGGCTAGGTCCTTCCCGGAGGGATATCTGGCTAGTTTCTGTGTCAAGACTCCTAAGAGAGGCTATACGGACTTTTTTGATTTGCATATTTCCCAGGGGGCAATGCAGCTAGGATTTCACTGTTTTGAGCGCCCTCGTTGGCTGCCGGCAGTGTTTTCTCTGGCTGGTCTCCCCGAGATCAGTGATTTTTTTTGTCTTGTTGGTCTACTAGGCATTGTTCCCACCTTGCCAGAATCCTACTCCACACTGATGAGGGGCAATACCTTGAAACAGCTGTCTGTTGATGGATACCTGGCCTTGGTATTTCCCTTGTCATATCTTTAAACTTGTCAAAGAGTTGGATATTGACTAAAAGGGCCATTTAATATGGTGGTTACGGTGGTTTCCTAAAAAGAGCCACTCCTTGGCTAGGTCCTTCCCGGAGTGATATCTGGCTAGTTTCTGTGTCGAGACTCCTAACAGAGGCTCCACTGACTTTTTTGATTTGCATGTCTATTTTATAGTATTGTTCTTCTCAAATGGTACAAAAGGGACCTATTGGGCCCCCTTAAGGCCGCTTTACATGCTATGACATCGCTCAAGCTATCTCGTTGGGGTCATGGAATTTGTAACGCACATCTGGCCGCTTTAGCGATGTCATTGCGTGTGACACCTATGAGCAATTTTGAATCGTCGCAAAAACATTAAAAATGGCTAATCGGTGAAATGCCCCCCCTATTCCCAATTATCATTGCTGCTGCATGTACGTTGTAATTCGTCGTTCCTGCGGCAGCATCGCTATGTGTGACACCGCAGGAACGAGGAACCTCACCTTACCTGCGGACGCTGGCAATGCAGAAGGAAGGAAGTGGGCAGGATGTTACGTCCCGCTCATCTCCGCCCCTCCGCTTCTATTGGGCGGCCGTTTAGTGACGTCGCTGTGATGCCGAACAAACCACCCCCTTAGAAAGGAGGCGGTTCGCCGGTCACAGCGACGTCGCTAGGCAGGTAAGTAGTGTGACAGGTCTGAGCAATGTTGTGTGCCATGGGCAGCGATTTGCTCGTGTCGCACAACCGATGGAGGCGGGTACGCACGCTAGTGAAATCGGTAACGATATTGCAGCGTGTAAAGCAGCCTTTAGGCTCCAGGGCCTGTATACAACTGCACCCATTGTCGTTACACCCCTGCAAATGCAGGCTTCACTACTCTATAGCTGGTGATTGACAGCTTTTTTTTTATTATTGGGTACAGGGAAGACATTCTTAATCAGTGACTAGAGAGCGGGGACGCCTGCATATCATGAATGCATTGGACTTCTGGCATGCTTGTAAATGACAGTTACTGTCAATCATGATGACATGATGAGCAAACTCATGTAGTATTAAGGGGTTAAGTATATGAATCTTATATAGCTATGTATATGTCATTTCTTTCCTCCATAGCATTGTGCACCGAGCCGCTTCTCACAAATGAGAACAAAGAAGAAATCACTGTTATAATATTTATCTGACGCTACAATGTCATCTGCCAGAGATGGAGGTTCAGAACATGGGATGTCAATCAGCGACATCAACAATCTCCATCTGTAGTTGTTTACATCCAGACTTAGGCTGTGAGCCCTGAAGCATCCTGGTGACTGAAAGAGCAATTAGCAATAAGGATTAATATCTCCAAAGCTGTGGGGGCACCATTGGTGCCGGGGATGAGAGTTTCATCCAAAAAAAAAAGATACAAGAATGTGTGTTGGCATGGATATTTTTTTTCCTGAAGCACTCAGACCTCAGATTACATTTTAGTTTGTCATTACTGAACTTGGCTGCATACATAGAACAAGTGACAGTATATAAATCACCTGTTTTCCTATCCTAACTTTATAACTCCGTTGGCAGACTTTTCTTTTTCTTCAATTTGACAAGATGTTACTGATTTAAAAGAATATTGCACTTCCCAATAATGAACTGTCACTCTGAGACTCTCAACAGGAATCGATTGGAAAAAATTTGCCTTAAGTAGTTGCGTAATGTGTTAGGAAATGGCTTAGGCTGTGGGATAAAATACAGTTTTGTATACTGGTAACTTGCAGCCTTTATTATATAAGTAATATTAAACTTTACAATACAAATTAAATTCAGAAAGTGCTGCGAAAAGCACTTGTCTAAATAAATAACTCATTCTTCCAATAGTACAAATCAATCCTTCTGCATTTCTCTTTATATGTGGTTGAAGGTTACATGTACATTTTCAATCTTTTATTATATTGTTTCAGTGCATCTGACATTAAAAAAATGAAGAAACTTTGCAGATGAGTTTGATTAATACAGTTTTATTGTCTTGTGTCTTTAGTTCCCATGCTATGTTAGATCCATACATCTCAATAGTAGCAGATAGCAAACAAACTGTATAGTCTGATCCTACAATCATGGTTCTTATATCTGTCCTCTACTCCCTGTGTAGGGGGGTTAGAGTTAGGCTCACCCCTGCACTAGTAGCCGGCACACTGATGGTCTATGCATAATGTGTAAAATGTAAGTGTAGTGTATAACGCGCATGTGAATTGTATAAATAGCCACAAGGTGGCAGTGTTGTAGCATGGTTGTCATGGCACATGGGTGGGCAGGGAATGAGAAATGGGAGGAGAGTAGGTTATCTAAAAGGAAGTGATTGAGGGAAAGAAACACGAGAATCCCTGAGGAGATTTGCTGATAAGAACCCCAATTTGTAGATTCTGACCCTAAGGGTCACCCCTGTGGCCGTGACAAGCAGGATGTGTCTGGATTGTTGAACTGTGTCCCTAAGAAGAGGGTTTTAGTCTGACGGTCTGGGGTCTGGTGTCTGTATTACCTGGCTCATGATACTCAACGACTTCCTCACTAACTGAAGGTCAGTGCGCCCTATATTTAGGAGAAGGGTATGTCTGGATGGCCTTGGCACAGATGGGAGAGCCCTGTCGGTTGCAATCCTTCTTACATGTTAGCATCCCCTGTGGGTGGGGTGAAGTGGCTCAATGGACTTAATGAACTAGTCGGTGCTAGTGTGAAGTATAGTGAAGGAATGAGAGGCCTAGAGGTGTCAAACAAAAACCAGGTGCCAGGGATACGGACTGCTGCTAAATTGTGTATGAAAAGAAAGAGTGAAAGAAACCCCTATGGGAAGTGTACCGGTACCGGCACCGGCGAAGCGCAGACCGAAGTAACCCAAAACTTAAAGGAAAATAAAGTTTGTACGTTTGAGAGAAGAAACAGTGTTGGGACCGAAGTAACCCAAAACTTAAAGGAAAATAAAGTTTGTACGTTTGAGAGAAGAAACAGTGTTGGGACTTTATTTGCTGTAAGTGAGAAAGCAATGTCTCATGAACGGTTACGGAGTTCTCCTGTGTTTGGTGCGGTGACGGGAAGGTGAGGGGTTAACGTACAGCTACGCTGCTGCCTGTTGAGCACTGCAACCACTATTATGACCACTGCCCGTTCTGTGCCCTCCATCACTCCTGTGTGTAGAAAATTCGGGCCGCTAGCTATGGTTCTGCCTCTGGTATCCCTGAGAAAGCTTTTATTTAGTGAGTTTTACCTAAAAAATAAATAATGCTTTGAGCAGAGACATGCATAGAAATCATGGGGCCCAATAGCAGAAGTTCTAATTCCTCCCCTCCTAAAAAAAATAATAATCAGCAGGGTCGCAAAGAAGCATACCACACAACTTTGCAGCCCTTACAAAGTAATTTTCCATTTTCCTCCAATTGAAGCCCCTAGATTCCCTCTTTAATGGCACCCATAAAGTGTGATGTCAACAAAATTGCCCCCTCCTCCCCGAAACACAGTATAATTCTCCCACAATTAATTCCTCCACGGTATCCCACACACACACACAGTGTGTTGACCCTACTATACACCCTTTAAACTCCTCCTGCAAAATATGGTGACCCCCCAAAACAGTATGATCTCACAACTGTGACCCCTACACAGTCAATATGATGGCCCCAACAGAGCCCTTCACACTGTATAATCCTCTAGCCTTCCAAGTAAAATGATGCCTTCATTGCCTTACCCTTAATATAGTATAATGCTCCCCATAGGGTTCCATATAGTATGAGGCCCCACATAATCCTCCAAACAGTATAATCGGCCACCCATAGTCCTCCAGACTGCTTGCCCATCCACACTGTCAGATAGTTTTCTTTATGAGTGGCCAGAGAACTGTATAAACACTCAGTCCAATTACTAAGGGGAGAGCTCAGTGAGTGGATTACCCATTAAGTAGGGGGTAGGTTTGACATTGCCCATATGTAGTGCGACACAGTTTAAAGTGAACAGTGAATAATTTAAGGGTCTATTCTTGCAGTCATAAGTGCTACCACCAAAAATCCTATAACTACTCTACAGTGTTAGCTACAACTACACTATATGGGCCCTTACTGTCAACTAATTGAAGGATTGAGTCCCAAAAAAAAGACACCACTATAATATGTGTAGGCCTTAGAAGATCAATACCATTAAATAGTCGTGATAATTTCTGGTCATGTTGGAGATTTTGCATTGCGGTTAATAAAATTAAGGTTATGCCATTGGTCATGCTTTGGGATCATATAGATTATAGTGATCTAACCATCTCTCTAAATAAAACTAAATAAAGTAATCATGCCTAATGTACTTTGCCTTGTAATCAAGAATTACAGTATAAGGTTAAGCTCACACGAGTGTATGACTCGGACGAGTGCAAGGCGAGAAAATCTGGCCTTGCACTTGGACCAATGTTATTCAATGAGGGAGAGCAGATGGTCAATTTTTTTCTCATCTAGATTTGGGATGAGTGAAAAGTAGCAGCGAGAGATGTGTAATTCGCACCCATATAAGTCTATGGGTGCAAGTGAAACATCGGACTGCATTCGGATGACATTCAAATGCAGTGCGATAATCGCACAGGCTGACAATGGAGGAGATAAAGAGATTAATCCCTCGTTCTGCTCCACAGCTGAGATCTGATTGCAGGATCGGATCACAGTATAATGAAACTAGGCTCATGTTAGCAGCACAGCAGGAGCCGAGTGTCATTAGCATATCGCATCTGATGCACTCGCATTGGATGCCATGCGATTGTGTGAATCCAGCCTTAGAACAATTCCTGCAGCGACACACAATTCAGCAAATACTATAGGCCAAATATCTACTTACAAGCATAATCAATGGAATCAAACATATGTGCAGAAATCATTAAAGCAAAATCAATTTCATGATTTTTTAAAGGGAACCTGTCATCAGAAATTTAGCTTGAAACCTAAAAGTTTCCCCCTCTGCAGCTCATGGGCTGCATTCTAGCAAGGTTGCTGTACTTTTTGTGGCCCCTTTTAAACCAAATTAAATACTTCATAAACTTGTACCTTTTTGCTATGTAAATTTTGTAAATCGTCCATGGGGGCGGGCTCTCTGCTGACCGTTGCTGTTCCTCCAGCACATTGACGCCATCCCCCCACGCTCCATTTCATCCATCAGGACGCCACCCACTGCGCCCGAGGTGCCGCCCACGCCAGGATCGCTGGTGACGTGTGTCACAAGCACGAGATTATGGGCGGCGCTGTGATTGCATCGCAAGTGCCCGCCCATAATCTCATGGACGCGCTTTCCCCCACTGCCTCCAGCGTTCTGAGCAAGCGCTCGCCGGCCAAATGACCCGACGTCACCTCCTTCCCATCTTACCCTGCAGCAGGGCAAGATGGGAAAGAGGTGACGTCGGGTCATCTGGCCAGCAAGCGCTTGCGCAGAACGCTGGAGGAAGAGGGGAAAGTGCGGTCACGAGGTTATGGGCGGCACTTGCTGATGACACTCACAGCGTCGCCCATAACCTCGTGCCTGCGCAAAATGTCACCAGCGGTCACACGTGCACACAGTGCACAGTACCGCTACAGTCGCACAGCGCATGCGCGGGACCACAGGCGCCCAGGGGCGGCGTCCTGAGATATGAAATTCAACATTGGGGGGCGGCGTAAATCTGCTGGAGGAACAGCAGAGAGCCCGCCCCCATGGACGATTTACAAAATTTACATAGCAATAGGTACAAGTTTATAAAGTATTTAATTTGGTTTAAAAGGGGCCACAAAAAGTACAGGAACCTTGCTAGAATGCAGCCCAGGAGCTGCAGAGGGGGAAACTTTTAGGTTTCAAGCTAAATTTCTGATGACAGGTTCCCTTTAACCATTCTCCAGATGATTGGGGACAACCAATGTGCCCTGGTATACAGTTGAATGTATGTGATCTGATCATTTGATGTGTGCACACAAATTTAAAAACAACTCCTTCACTTGATTCACAGATCCGATCTTCACCTGACTTTTTTTAGATAAGTAATGCAAAGCCAAATTCACAGCTTGATACCACATTGTATTTGGAAATTCCAAGAGAAAAACACAAAATGAGCGTATACCCTAAAATAAAGTAAAAAGTAAATAATACTAGTATATTTAAATAACATAATGTACTTTGTTAACAATGTTTGATCTAAAAGCGTAAAAGCCATCCCACCACCACAAGATGTCGGGATGGACGTACGCTAGTATTAAAACCTACCGTCAGTGACATCAATGTGAATAAGGACAAAGAAGCCCAGTGTTCCCACTACAGTTGCAAGTTAAGAAAGAGGTAACACAGCTCTTCAAGTTGAGGTAGTTTTATTTATAGAAAAATAATAATTTGCATGATAGAAAAGTTTAAAAAAAAAAAAATGCGTTTCGGCTGAAGCTACATGTCAGCCTTATGGAACTGACAAAGGCTGACATGTAGCTTCACCCAAAACGTGTTTTTTTTTAAAAAAACTTTTCTATCATGTAAATTGTTATTTTTCTATAAATAAAACTACCTCAACTTGAAGAGCTTCATTACCTCTTTCTTAACTTGTATCTGAACATGAGACCACATGATTTTTTCCGTGCTCTCAGCAATACTATTAAGCCTCATTGAAACAACCTCAGGTGAGATGGTAAAAATTCTTTTATGCTTCCCACTACAGTACCTGTCCATGGAAAACTATCTAAATGAAGTGCTTAGCTCACAGGGAGGGAACACACTCCCATTTGTACAAAGTATGAAAAAATACAGTTAATGAAGACTAAAATATAACATAGCTGTCACCAGGGCCAGATTAAGGTTGGTGGGGGCCCCTGGGCAGAAAATCTGGTGGGGGCCCAATAACGTTAACAATTTTAGCCGTAACAGTAGAGCACGCACTGTAGCATTTAGATATAAATACTGCACCTCAGTCTCACATTCCCCCTTCTCAGCATACTGTGCCCTCCTCCATACTGTGCCCTCACACTGGCCACCATGCTGCCCCTTCTCTATACTGCACCTCAGTCTCACATTCCCCCTTCTCAGCATACTGTGCCCTCCTCCATACTGTGCCCTCACACTGGCCACCTTGCTGCCCCTTCTCTATACTGCACCTCAGTCTCACATTCCCCCTTCTCAGCATACTGTGCCCTCCTCCATACTGTGCCCTCACACTGGCCACCTTGCTGCCCCTTCTCTATACTGCACCTCAGTCTCACATTCCCCCTTCTCAGCATACTGTGCCCTCCTCCATACTGTGCCCTCACACTGGCCACCATGCTTCCCCTTCTCTATACTGCACCTCAGTCTCACATTCCCCCTTCTCAGCATACTGTGCCCTCCTCCATACTGTGCCCTCACACTGGCCACCATGCTTCCCCTTCTCTATACTGCACCTCAGTCTCACATTCCCCCTTCTCAGCATACTGTGCCCTCCTCCATACTGTGCCCTCACACTGGCCACCTTGCTGCCCCTTCTCTATACTGCCTATGTCCTTCACTATCCAGTCACTATACTGTACCTCCGTCTCACATTCCCCCTCCGCAGCATACTGTGCCCTCCATACTGAGCCATCACACTGGCCACTATGCCACCCCTTCTCTGTGCTGCTTATCCCCCACCACTACCCAGTCTCTATACTATGCCGCTCACACTTTTCTTTCCCAATACTGTCTACTTACAATTTTCTCCCACCATACTGCTGCCTCACACTTTCCAATGGTGCCCCTTTGATAAATATGCAAATATGCCGCATGCCCCCCAAAGGTACGCCCCTGCACAGTGTACAGGAGAATACATGACTGGTACACGCAGGGCCGGCTCCAGGTTTTTGTGGGCCCTGGGCGAAAGAGTCTCAGTGGGCCCCATCCACACATAGACATGCACAGATACATACACATACAGGCATACGTACACATATATATTTAAAGAGAAATTCACAAAAACACATATAAATAGACATAAATCTAGACACAGTCATATACACTGACATACACAGATACACATCATACATGCACACACAGACACATTTTTATATTTTTATATATATTTTTAATATTGGGAAGCCGGCAACAGTCTCATTCACCTCCCCGCTTGTCTCCATCCAACTCCTCCTGGGCATGTGTCTGTGCCACGCTGATTGGTGGCAGTCACTAAGACATGGCCGCACATAGAGCACACTAACACCGATGTATATACACATCACATGAGAGGCTGGGGACATACACATTACTGGGGGGGCATAAATATTACTAAGGAAAGGGGTATGGAGCAATGGGGGGCATACAGCTCTAGAGGGGGGCAGTGGCTCTGAGGTGGGGGGACAAACAGCTCTGAGGTGGGGGGGTGACATGCAGCTCTTAGGGTATACAGCTCTGGGGTGGAAGGGACATACAACTCTGGGGGTATAGTATTATGCAGCCTCAATATTCCTCCATATAGTATTATGCAGCCCCGATATGGCATTATGCAGCCCCGATATGGCATTATGCAGCCCCCATATGGCATTATGCAGCCCCCATATGGCATTATGCAGCCCCCATATGGCATTATGCAGCCCCCATATGGCACTATGCAGCCCCCATATGGCACTATGCAGCCCCCATATGGCACTATGCAGCCCCCATATTACAATAAGCAGTCCTCATATAGTACAATGCAGACCCATATAGCAGTAGGCACCCTCATGTAGTATACAGCCCCCATATGGCACTATGCAGCCCCCATATTACAATAAGCAGTCCTCATATAGTACAATGCAGACCCATATAGCAGTAGGCACCCTCATGTAGTATACAGCCGCCATATAGCACAATGCAGACCCATATAGCATTAGGCATCCTCATGTAGTACACAGCCCCTATATAGCACAGTGCAGACCCAGATAGCATTAGGCATCCTCACGTAGTACACAGCCCCTATATAGCACAGTGCAGAGCCAATAGCATTAGGCATCCTCACATAGTACACAGCCCCTATATAGCACAGTGCAGACCCTGATAGCATTAGGCATCCTCATGTAGTATACAGCCCCTATATAGCACAGTGCAGAGCCAGTTAGCATTAGGCACCCTCATGTAGTATACAGCCAGTATATAGCACAGTGCAGAGAACCAGATAGCAATAGGCATCCTCATGTAGTGTACAGCCGCCATATCATTTAATGTACCCCCATGGTCGTCTGGCCACAGTGATTGTACATACTCATTTCTCCTCGTTCCCCCGCTGCTCCGGTCTCCTCGGCGCGTCCATTGCTGTCGTTCGACCTATCAGCAGGCGCGCAGTGATGACGTCACCGAGCTCCGCTGCAGAGCTGTCAGAGCGCCAACAGAGACAGTGAGGAGAATCATGAGAGAGAGCCGCCCAATCTCATCATTGCTCTCAATTGTATCGGCAACTGCGATGCCGATACAATTGAAAGTGCGATCCTCGGCGGGGGGGAGGCTGGTGACAGCGCTAGCACTGGGCCCCCTGACTAGCGGTACGCCACTCCTGCCACCGCGATTGGGCCCCCCGGCAGCTCAGGGCCCCGGCATTTGACCGGGTTTACTGTGATACAGACACCAGATGTTATACAATATACACATTATATGCCATCTGATGTGTGTACACAGTATATCACACTACTCTGTACACTGGATGTGGTATACCATGTACACAGTATATCACACTGCTCTGTACACTGGATGTGGTATATAATGTACACAGTATATCACACTGCTCTGTACACTGGATGTGGTATATAATGTACACAGTATATCACACTGCTCTGTACACTGGATGTGGTATACCATGTACACAGTATATCACACTGCTCTGTACACTGGATGTGGTATACCATGTACACAGTATATCACACTGCTCTGTACACTGGATGTGGTATACCATGTACACAGTATATCACACTGCTCTGTACACTGGATGTGGTATCCCATGTACACAGTATATCACACTGCTCTGTACACTGGATGTGGTATATAATGTACACAGTATATCACACTACTCTGTACACTGGATGTGGTATCCCATGTACACAGTATATCACACTACTCTGTACACTGGATGTGGTATCCCATGTACACAGTATATCACACTGCTCTGTACACTGGATGTGGTATCCCATGTACACAGTATATCACACTACTCTGTACACTGGATGTGGTATACCATGTACACAGTATATCACACTGCTCTGTACACTGGATGTGGTATCCCATGTACACAGTATATCACACTACTCCGTACACTGGATGTGATATCCCATGTACACAGTATATCACACTGCTCTGTACACTGGATGTGGTATATAATGTACACAGTATATCACACTGCTCTGTACACTGGATGTGGTATACCATGTACACAGTATATCACACTGCTCTGTACACTGGATGTGGTATACCATGTACACAGTATATCACACTGCTCTGTACACTGGATGTGGTATACCATGTACACAGTATATCACACTGCTCTGTACACTGGATGTGGTATCCCATGTACACAGTATATCACACTGCTCTGTACACTGGATGTGGTATATAATGTACACAGTATATCACACTACTCTGTACACTGGATGTGGTATCCCATGTACACAGTATATCACACTGCTCTGTACACTGGATGTGGTATCCCATGTACACAGTATATCACACTACTCTGTACACTGGATGTGGTATCCCATGTACACAGTATATCACACTACTCTGTACACTGGATGTGGTATCCCATGTACACAGTATATCACACTACTCTGTACACTGGATGTGGTATCCCATGTACACAGTATATCACACTACTCTGTACACTGGATGTGGTATACCATGTACACAGTATATCACACTGCTCTGTACACTGGATGTGGTATCCCATGTACATAGTATATCACACTACTCCGTACACTGGATGTGATATCCCATGTACACAGTATATCACACTGCTCTGTACACTGGATGTGATATATAATGTACACAGTATATCACACTGCTCTGTACACTGGATGTGGTATATACACAGATATACAATGCCCTGCACTGATCACACCTGGGCCTACAGGACCTCACATATTCTATATGTAATATGGGCCACATAGTGTAATGTGTGCTGCAGGCTCAGATGTGATCAGTGCAGGATTCTGTGTAGTGATTAGAGATGAGCGAACCGGTCCCGGTTCGGCTCGAGGCGGTTCGCCGAACGGGGGGTCTGGCTCGAGTTCGGCTCGTCGAACGTTCGACGAACCGAACTAGAACCAATAGGCTATAATGGGAGGCAATCACAAACACATAAAAATGCATTATAAATGTACACAAACAGTTAATAAACATTGCCATAACACTTACCGGTCCTCGCGATCCCTTCTGCACTCTGTCTCCAGCCGCTATTCCATCCGATGATCGCTGAATCCTCCCGGTGACCTGCACTGCCAGCAGAGAAGCAGGACCTATCGTGACGTCAAAATAGCCATGTGACCAGTCACGTGGCTATTATCTCATTGGCTACAGACTGGTCACATGACTATGACACGTCATGTAGGACCTGCGAGTGCATCTCTCCGGTACACGGTGCACATATGTGTATCGCCGTGTACCGGCGACATGCTCTAGCACACGGTCGACTCCCCGTTCCGTTAGGGACCGGCTGACACAGCCGGTCATTAACGGAGATCACCGTTGCCATAGCAACGCAGTTAGCGGTGACGTCACCGCTAACCGCGGCTCCGGGAGCACCGTTGCTATGGTAACGCGTCTGTCAGCGTTACCGCTGTTACCGCTAGCAGCCAGCAGTGATCACTCACGGAGTGAAGGCTGCACGCTGCTTCCCGATTGTAGTGAGCATTGTAGTTAGGATGGAGGTTCCCCAGCCCCAAGTGATGCCCCTCACTACAATCGTCACTACTACTACACTAGAAAGAAAGAAGACAGAAGAGCAGGATCGTGGAGGGCTGACAGGGGTAATAAAGATGGAGTCTCTAATGTGTCTGTGTATTTATTTCTATTAAAGTATTTTTTCTCTGTGTGGTGTCTTTTTTTAACCCTTTATTGGAGATTCTTAATGGCCGGGTCAAACGTGCCTGACATTAAGAATCTCTGGCTTAATACTGGCTGGTAAAACAAAGCCAGTATTAACTCATGATTACCCAACAAGCCACCCGGCTCCAGGGCTGTTGGAAGAGTTGGATACAGCGCCAGATGATGGCGCTTCTATGAGAGCGCCATTTTCTGGGACGGCTGCGGACTGAAATCCGCAGCAGAGGCGCCCACAAACCTCGGGCTAACCTGTGCTGCGGATTCCAATCCCCAGCTGCCTAGTTGTACCCGGCTGGACACAAAAATAGGGCGAAGCCCACGTCATTTGTTTTTTAATTATTTCATGAAATAAGTGAAATAATTAAAAAAAACGGGCTTCCCTATATTTTTGGTTCCCAGCCGGGTACAAATAGGCAACTGGGGGTTGGAGGCAGCCCGTGGCTGCCAGCTGTACCTGGCTAGCATACAAAAATATGGCGAAGCCCACGTCATTTTTTTGGTGGGCAAAAAACTTCTGCATGCAGTCCTGGATGGAGTATGCTGAGCCTTGTAGTTCTGCAGCTGCTGTCTGCTCTTCTCCATACAGACAGACAGCAGCTGCAGAACTACAAGGCTCAGCATACTCCATCCAGGACTGTATGCAGAAGTTTTTTGCCCCCTGAAAAAATTATGTGGCTTCGCCATATTTTTGTATGCTAGCCAGGTACAGCAGGCAGGTACGGCTGCCCCCAACCCCCAGTTGCCTATTTGTACCCGGCTGGGAACCAAAAATAAAGGGAAGCCCTTTTTTTATTATTTCATGAATTTCATGAAATAATTAGAAAACAAATGACGTAGGCTTTGCCCCATTTTTGTGTCCAGCCAGGTACAACTAGGCAGCTGGGGATTGGAATCCGCAGCACAGGTTGGCCTGAGCTTTCTGGGCCCCACTGCTGCGATTTGCAGTCTGCAGCCGCCTCAGAAAATGGCATTTTCATAGAAGCGCCATCTTCTGGCGCTGTATCCAACTCTTCCAGCACCTGCCTGCTATACCTGGCTAGCATACAAAAATATGGCGAAGCTCACGTCCTTTTTTTGTAGCTTTTTGGCAAAAAAAAAAAAAAATGCTTCCCTGGATTTTCCATTGCCAGTGAAGGTAACACCAAGCAGTGGGGGTTAGCAGCCAGTAGCTGCTTGGATTACCCTTAGCTAGCAATACAAAAAATGCAGTGGGAGCTAACATATATTTTTTTTAATTATTTATTTAAATAACTAAAAATAAAATGGGCTTCCCTGTATTTTGATTGCTGGACATCACAGTGCTGTAAAAATAAATCTTTAAAAAAATGACGTAGCGCTCCGCGGTATTTTTGATTCTCAGCGCAGATAAAGCAGACAGCTATGGGTTGCCACCCCCATCTGCCTGCCGTTACCTTGGTTGGCAATCAAAATACAGGGAAGCCCATTAATTTTTTCTATTTAAAAAATAGTTAAAAAAAAAAAATTACGTTGGGTCCCCCCATTTTTGATAGCCAGCTAGGGTAAAGCAGACGGCTGTAGCCTGAAAACCACAGCTGGCAGCTTTACCGTGGTTGGGGATCCAATGTGGAGGTCCCCTCAGGCTCTTTTTTATAATTATTTTATAAATATTAATAATTACACAATAAAAGTAGGGGACCCCCCAAATTGGATCACCAGCCAAGGTAAAGCGGACAGCTGTGGTCTGGTATTCTCAGGGTGGGAAGGTCCATAGTTATTGGGCCTTCACAGCCTAAAAATAGCAGGCCGCAGGCACCCCAGACGTGGCGCATCCACTAGATGCGCCAATCCTGGCGCTTCACCCCAGCTCATCCCGTGCCCTGGTGCAGTGGCAAACGGGGTAATAAATCGGGTTGATACTAGCTGTAAAGTCACCTGAGATCAAGCCCAGCAGTTTGTGATGTCATGGCGTCTATTAGATACCCAACATCATAAACTGTCAGTACTAACAAAAACAAAAAATCGACAAAAGAAATTTATTTGAAAAAACAGTCCCCAAAACATTTCCTCTTTCACCAATTTATTGTAAGAAAAAAAATAAAGGGGTCCCACGACGACTCTGGACCGTCTAGAATATGGGGGGGGAGACACTCAGGGAACGTATCCCCCATTTTCTAGGAGTGCGGACCCTTCATGTGAGGAGTGTGGGTGCAATGAATCTGCACTCACTCTCCCCGGGTCCACAGCAGCAGAGTCCATGTCGTAATGGTTGCTACCAAAGCTGCAATGCCCTGCTCATGAGGTAAGGGCATGCCTAATCAGGAGAACTACTGTAGAGGAAGCTCTGCTCACTGGTATATAGGTGCTCAGAGGTAATAATAGATAAAATTAGTGAGTAACCTCGGCACTCTATATCTCCCAGACTAAGTCAGTAAGTCACAACGGATAGTAATGCAAAATCACTCTTTATTGGTCCGTATTAAGAAACTTTTTTTTTCATAAGCATATATGTTTTTGTCCAAAACAAGTTACAAATGACGTTTCGGCCTGAGCCTTCGTCAGATTGGACTTATCTGCATGTAATCATGAAAAATGACAATAATCAGTATCACATAAGAGTGAGAGAACAATAACATAAACTCGAACAATGTAGAGGTACAATTGGGATGCAGCAAAAAAATTGCAACACAGCAAGAAATGAAACACATGATACAAATGTCATAATACAGTACAAGGACAATATAGTAATGACAAATATGGGGTCAGAGTAGACTTAGACAGCTCTGGTACGAAAGAGATGTCAATCATAAAGTAACATGTGCAGTAGGTGTAGAGCTACACTATGCATGGCAGAGCTAATGGGTAGACCGACCATAGAAAAAGTAGAGAAAAAGTGGAGAAAAAGTGGAGAATAAGTGGAACATAAGAGGAGAAAAAGTGGAGAAAAAGTGGAGAAAAAAGTGGAGAAAAAGTGGAGCATAAGAGGAGAAAAAGTGGAGAAAAAAGTGGAGAAAACGTGGAGAAAACGTGGAGAAAAAGTGGAGAAAAAGTGGAGAAAAAGTGGAGAAAAAGTGGAGCATAAGAGGAGAAAAAGTGGAGAAAAAAGTGGAGAAAACGTGGAGAAAACGTGGAGAAAAAGTGGAGAAAAAGTGGAGAAAAAGTGGAGAAAAAGTGGAGCATAAGAGGAGAAAAAGTGGAGAAAAAAGTGGAGAAAACGTGGAGAAAAAGTGGAGAAAAAGTGGAGAAAAAGTGGAGCATAAGAGGAGAAAAAGTGGAGATTAAGAGGAGAAAAAGTGGAGAAAAAGTGGAGAAAAAGTGGAGAAAAAGTGGAGAAAAAGTGGAGAAAAAGTGGAGCATAAGAGGAGAAAAAGTGGAGAAAAAAGTGGAGAAAAAGTGGAGAAAAAGTGGAGAAAAAGTGGAGATTAAGAGGAGAAAAAGTGGAGCATAAGAGGAGAAAAAGTGGAGAAAAAAGTGGAGAAAAAGTGGAGAAAGTGGAGAAAAAAATGGAGAAAAAGTGGAGAAAAAGTGGAGAAAAAGTGGAGAATAAGAGGAGAAAAAGTGGAGAAAAAGTGGAGAAAAAGTGGAGAATAAGAGGAGAAAAAGTGGAGAATAAGTGGAGAAAAAAATGGAGAAAAAGTGGAGAAAAAGTGGAGAGAAAGTGGAGAAAAAAATGGAGAAAAAGTGGAACACCCTTTGGTACCTTTCATGTGGCACTAAGGGGTGCTTAGCTTTGTATTTAGCCAAAAAAATGAAAAAAAAAATGACATAGGGTTCCCCCTAGTTTTGTAGCCAGCTAGGGTAAAGCAGACGGCTGCAGCCTGCAGACCACAGCTGGCAACCTCACCTTGGCTGGTAATCCAAAACTGAGGGCACCCCACGCTGTTATTTTAAATTAAATAAATAATTAAAAAAAAAAACCACGTAGGGGTCCCCCAAAATTGGATCACCAGCCAAGGTAAAGCAGACAGCTGGGGCCTGATATTCTCAGACTAGGGAGGTCCATGGTTATTGGAATCTCCCCAGCCTAAAAATAGCAGGCCGCAGCCGCCCCAGAAGTGGCGCATCCATTAGATGCGCCAATCCTGGTGCTTCGCCCCAGCTCATCCCGCGCCCTGGTGCGGTGGCAAACGGGGTAATATTTGGGGTTAATACCAGATGTGTAATGTCACCTGGCATCAAGCCCTGGGGTTGGTGAGGTCAGGCGTCTATCAGATACCCGACATCACCAACCCAGTCAGTAATAAAAAAAAATACACGACAAACACATTTTTATTTGAAAAAACACTCCCCAAAACATTCCCTCTTTAACCAATTTATTAGATTGAAAAACAAATCCAGGTCTGGTGTAATCCAAGGGGTTGCCATGACGATGCACACTGTCCCAGTCAATGAAGAGCAGGATGTTCCCCATTGGCTGGGAGAGCAGTGCAGTGACCTGAGCTAACATCAATGGGTCAGCCCAGGTCACTGCAGGGCATGAGAAGTGCTGCTGTCAGTGAGGTACATTACCTGCGCTGATCTCCAGCACACTGACAGCCCCTGTCACTGAGGTCAATGACCGGCGCCTTCACATCAAGTATCGCGAGAGGTCCGTGACGTCACCGCCAGTGTCAGTCTCGGGTCGGAAGCGAGAGGTGATGTGACAAGCGGCGGCCATGGAGGACAGTGACAGCGCTGAGGTCGGGATGGCGGGACTTCATCACCGCAGGTAAGCCGAGCGAGCGAGCGAGCGAGCGAGCGAGCGGGCGGGCGGGCGGGCGGGCGGGCGGGGGGGGGGGGTGGATGTGTGTGTGTGTGTTTGTGTATGTGTATGTATGTGTACATGCCGCGGGCAGGAGGGGGTGGAGCGAGCTGAGCGGGAAAGTGTGGGCTTCCTGCACGTAACTAAGATAAACATCGGGTTACTAACCAAAGCGCTTTGCTTGGATACCCGATGTTTATCTTGGTTACCAGCTTGTGGCAGGCTGCCAGCGATGGCTCCTGCTCACTGTAGCTGTAAAAAGCCCTGCTTTTTGCTGCTAGAACCGTTCTCGAACGTATCTAGAACTATCGAGCTTTTAGCAAAAAGCTCGAGTTCTAGTTCGATCTCGAACAGCCCAAAAATCACTCGAGCCGCGAACTGGAGAACCACGAACCACGAACCGCGCTCAACTCTAGTAGTGATGTCTCTGCTGAAGATCAGTGTGAGTTATTGCAGGGGAGGGATGAGGCTGAAGACCCGGCACTGACAGCCCGACCTGATCTGCAGCAGGTCACACTCCTGCAATAACTCACACTGGTCCTGCCGGCAGAGCTGCCGCTGACACTATGGAATCCCGTCCTGCTCCCTCCTCACTGCAGCCTCCTGCCCGGCACCATGATGGATGACGTCACTCACCATCATCCACCGAGGCCTCTGCTCCGGTCCTCCCACAAGCTCCTGTACGGCACGAAGAAGCAGCAGCGCGGTGACGTCATCCTTGCAGACTCAGCCCACACAGCATGCAGTGGGCGTGTCTGCAGCATAGTGATGGTCGGATTGAAATTCTCTTAAAGGTACAGTGTGGTCCTGAACCTTAATAAAATGGCGCTCACACTGATGGTGGTGGGGGCCCCCTCAGAAGCTCTTGTGGTGGGGGCCCCTGGGCTGAAGCCCCGCCTGCCCCGCCTATAATCCGGCCCTGGCTGTCACATCTATCAAAATATTAATTCTTGCAGAAAAATTAGAAAAGCTCCTTTAAGATTTCGATTGGCCACGTGCTTTCAGAGAAATCTGAGAAAGCACATTCTAAATGACAAATAATGCCGACAAAGGGATTATTGATCTCTTTCCTGCATATCTGCTGTGTACAAGTAAACCACTGGCCAAACAAACACATCGGAAACTCATTTTCCACCTGAAGAAAAATGTAATGTTACCAGCAATAAATATTGTTATACTTTAGTGCATGAAAAGTGCAAGTTCAGATTCAGCAAGCCATAAGTTGACTTAAGGCCACTTTACACGCTACAACATCACTCATGTGATCTCGTTGGGGTGATCTCGTTGGGATCACGGAATTTGTGACGCACATCCGGCCGCTTTAGCGATGTCGTTGCGTGTGACACCTATGACCGATTTTGCATCATCGCAAAAATGTGCAAAATCGCTAATCGGTGACATCCTCCCTATTCCCAATTATCGTTGCTGCTGCGTGTTCGATGTAGTTCGTCATTCCTGTGGCAGGACACATCGGTATGTGTGACACCGCAGGAACGAGGAACCTCACCTTACCTGCGGCCGCCAGCAATGAGGAGGAAAGGAGGTGGGCGGGATGTTATGTCCCACTCATCTCCGCCCCTCCGCTTCTATTGGGCACCCGCTTAGTGACATCACTGTGACGCCGAACGAACCGCCCCTTTAGAAAGGAGGCGGTTCGCCGTCACAGAGACGTCGCTATGCAGGTAAGTATGTGTGACGGGTGTAAGCGATGTTGTGCGCCACAGGCAGCGATTTGCCCGTGTCACTCAACTGATGGGGACGGGTACGCACACTAGCGATATCGGTAACGTTATCGCAGCGTGTAAAGCGGCCCTTAGAGTATAGGTTTGGTAACTGTCTTTACACTAGATTGAGAATCAATTTGATTTACGACTCATGCACTTCTGAGATATTTTGACTCATTACAACACCTTGTAGTCATATCTGGACCTCAACGTGGCTATAAACACACATTCGTGTAACAAGTCCTAGTATTGCTGTCCATTTTTTTCTCAGACAATATTTTGACCCTCATTGATCCATGTAAACATAAGTTTAAAAAAATGAGTGTGTCTTGAGTCCGCAAAACTCCATTCAGGTCTGATTCGGATCACATTTTATGGATCAGATTGGGCCGGTAAAGTCTCTGGGGATCCTTGAGACGCTGATGAAACTAGTAAGAAATAAGGGTAGATCAATAAGGTGCTTACCCCAGAAATTCCGCTCAAACACCTTAATAAGCCCCAACATTTTTGCGCAAATCAACAGTTGAGCAAAAAAGTAATGACTTTTGAAAATTACACATCAGTCAAAGTCAGCTATGCCAATATGGGCATAGCATTCGAAGTGGGCAGGAGAAGGTGTGGTCACACATTGCAATCAAACTGGTGTAATCTACTCAAAAAATGTATGCCGGCCTTCAGCAGGAGTACATTTTTGGCGACTGGATATCATACACGACTGATTCATTAAGCAGTGTATTGTCGCTTATGGGGTTGTCTGGGATATTAACATTGATGATGTATCTTTAGGTCATGAATGTCTGATCAGTGAGGGTGTGATACCTGGCACCCACACCAACCAGCTGTACCCACTGGCGTCACCGGCCAAAATTATTCAATTGCGGAGCTAAACAGCACAGCCCTGTTGATGTAATAGTTTGCACAGTCAGGCACTACACATCCACCACCTATTTATTTGAAAAGGGGATAGGTACACAGGTACTCCGTCTGCACCATTATATTCAGTGGTCCCATCGACACACATTTCCTAATCCTATTTTGTGGGGGTTAGTACATAAACCCCAGAGTTACTGAACGTGGGGAAGAACGGTTTGTGAAATGAGCCAAAGCGTGGCTTGCTCTCTACCAGTCTTAATGAATTGCTCCCATACTTTGTAATTCAGAGTTTCATACTAGTTTAATGAGATGGTCAGTGACACAAAGGTTTATTTGGATTTTCCTGTTCTTTTTTTGATGGTGTACAAAATACAGAAAATTAAATTATTTACATCCAGAAACAAAATACAAATTAAATGGAACCTGTCACTTGAAAAAATGCTATTATCCATTGATAATTGACTTCACGGTATGCTACATAAAAGACACAGTCCTGGCTGAGTGTGTGGACTTGTGTAATGTGAACAGTAGGCCCTTGCAGGCCACTTGTTACCTCTGACTTTGGACTCATTCCAACAAAGAGATCACCAGTTCCATCAAACAACAAAGCTTTATTTAATAGTCCTTCAATAACAACTTTATACATGGGAAAGGGACCACATAACATCAAGTACATTTCAATAGTACAGAGCATATTTAAGCACACTTCCGGTTCACCCTGGTTTATTACAGTTCAGTCCAGCACAAACCAGTTTATCATCTCAGTCCAGTCCATAAAAGCCATTCTTTTCTCCTGCGGATCCACACCTGATCCTTCTGGTACAGGAGGGAGTAAGGGGCGGGGGAGTTGACACTATGGACAAATGGCTCTCAGATGTTTAAAGGGTCTTTGGCCCAGGGTAGTCAGCTTATCTCACAGACTATTCCATCTCAGCCCATTACTTTCAAGCTGTAAGCTACTTGGGTTCTTCTTGCGAGAGTACCATCTTCCAGGCCCTTCTGTCTGGGGCCAGTATGTGGGAAGGTCGGTCTCTAGTGTCCAGGTTGCCCAATGCACTGTATCCCAATCAGTTCTTCAGGATTACACTATTTCAGATGTGGTCTCCTTCCATCTTTGCTTACCACAAGCCACCCACTGCATGCAGCCTTGACAACAATCAGACTGTCGCGGGCGGGGAGGAGGGTGTCAGCACTGCGCTCACCCCTCTGCTCGGGTCCGGCTGCTGCTGCTCAGTGGTGGCTCGAGCGGTGGGCCGGATCCCGGGGGTTCTCGAGCGGCACTCCTCGCCCGTGAGTGAAAGGGGATTGGGTTTTGGGATATAGTCTATTGTCCGTGACGCCACCCACGGTTGTGGTGATTTGTTGACACCACCGCTGCTCTGTATGGGGATCCCGGGAAGGATGGTATGGAGCAGCCAGTTGTTGTGCTGCCCCTCCGTGGGTAGGGGTTGGTGATCCCGGGGCCCAGTGATGAGTTGGGAGATGCAGGGCTTGGTGGGTGCAGGGACGCGGGGGCAGCGCTGTGCCTTGCGGCACTGTGGTACTCACTCAGCCAGAAATCAGGACACAGTTCTTAGTAAAACACTCGGCTGGATGGATGGGTACCCACAGACGGCTGCGGTTGTTGTTTCTCCCCTGACCCAGTTTGGTGGTGTAAGTCCTTTCTTCCACTTCCGTGCACCCTTCTCCTGCACTCCGGCTTCCAGCTGGCTCCCCGATTCAGTACCGGGGGGCCACTGCCCAGCCCCAGCTACCTGCGGTTCCACCAGCTGTCTCCCCGGCTCCCTGCAGACGGCCACTCACGTCTGCCAGACCCTCTGTACGAGGCCCTAGGCTCCAACCTAGGCCCCTGGCTATGTCTGCCTCTCTGCAGACCTTCTCTCCTCCTCTCCTAGGACTCGACTGGGCTTGTTTCCTGCCTCAGGCCAGCTCACTCCAGGGTGGGCGTCTCCATCTCAAGACTCCGCCCACCTGGTGTGTCAGTCTGAGCCCGAGGCAGAAAGCAGGTCACATTGGGAATGTCTGCTGTGAACTGCTGGGGGTGGGGGTGTGTGTGTGTTACCTGTGTCCCCTGGCTTGTCCAGGGCGACACAAGACCATAGGTCCACTTTTATCACACAAAGGGTCCTAACTCCTAACTAACTTTCTAGAAGGAAACTGTCTCTCTCTATCATCTAACTCCTCCTACTCTAGGCTAATTCCAACACTTAACTATTTCTTACCCTTTAGACTGGCAAACATATAATACTGCCATGCAATATACATGAAAACATTTTAACACATCACATTACTACTAGTGATGAGCGAGCATGCTTGTTACTACTCGGTACTCGCACGGGTATCACTGTACTCGGTCTACTCGGCGGGGACCGAGTAATCTCGCGATACTCGTGCTGTACTCGTGGTCTTCATTTCTGCATGTTGGCGCTCTTTTGAGAGCCAGCCCTCATGCAGGGATTGGCTGGCAGACCACTGCAATGCCACAGCCCTGTTAGTTGTGGAATTGCAGTGATTGGCCGGCCTGCACAGCGTGACCGAGCCTTTATACCGGCCGGCGCGCTGTGCTCTGCTCACAGCTATCCAGACAGTCAGTGCAGGGAGAGTGTCGCTGATTCAGGGAAAGCTTTGCGGCCCTTTATAGCTTTTTCAGTTGCAGGGCTGCAAACAGTGTGACCAAAAGTCCTTCTCAGGACTATTCTAGTTGTATACAGGCAGGCAGGGTATAGCCAGGTCGGAGTACAGTAGCAGAGTCCTTCTCAGGACTATTGTTGCTATATACAGGCAGGGTATAGCCAGGTCTGAATACAGGCTAGTGACCAGAAGAGTCCTTGTCAGGACTATTGTACCAGTATACAGGCAGGCAGGCAGGCAGGGTATATATAGCCATTCCTAGTGGTGACCGTATACCAGCCTTCATCATATCTGGGGCTGGTGTACACAGTCTAAAACAGTCCAGATAGTGTCTGACTTGTCTGTAATTGTCGCTCCCCAAAAAAACCTGTTAGGTTGTTAGTGCGTCCGTGCTTGGTTTTTAAAACCGCACGTGTGTGCCTGTCGGTGGCAGCGTACAGGTGCACTTGTGTGCAATTTCCACAAACTTTGATATAACGCACAAGTAGTGAATACACGTCAGCAGTGCAGCACAGCATTGCAAAATGCGCAAGGGCATTGGCAAGGAACAAGGAAGTGGACGTGATGGTGGTGCAGGCAGAGGGCGAGGTCGTGGGCAAGCTCTAATTTCGCCACAACAAAGGGCCACATCTAGTCGCTCGCACGTCCTGTCCCAAATTCTTGGGGACCGCAGCAGTACACCGCTCTTGAACCAAGACCAGTGTCAACAGGTTGTTAGTTGGATAGCAGATAATGCTTCCAGTCAGATTGGCACCACCACAAACACTCTGTCTTCCACACGGTCAAGTGTCAGTAGCCGTGATACTGCACCGCACATTTCTGAACCTGATCCTCCTTCCTACCACCAGGCTGAGTACACGTCCTCCTCGGACATTAATGATCCCACACTTGGACACTCG
Source organism: Anomaloglossus baeobatrachus (assembly GCF_048569485.1). Classification (NCBI taxonomy): domain Eukaryota; kingdom Metazoa; phylum Chordata; class Amphibia; order Anura; family Aromobatidae; genus Anomaloglossus; species Anomaloglossus baeobatrachus. The sequence goes on along the minus strand of NC_134354.1, from coordinate 81,858,457 downwards.
GAAGAGCTGTTCACGTTTCCATTCACACATTCTGGCCTCTCGCCAGCTCATATTGAAGTGGGTCATGAGGAGATCGTCTGTACAGATGGCCAAATATTTGAGCAGCCACATTCTCACGAAGTTGTCAACGTGTCTCAACAAGTGGTGGACGATGATGAGACACAATTGTCAGCAAGTCAGGAGGAGGAGCAGGGTGCGGAAGAGGAAGACGACGTGGTGGATGATCCAGTAACTGACCCAACCTGGCAGGAGGATATGCAGAGCGAGGACAGCAGTGCACAGGGGGAGGGAGGCGTAGCATCACAACAGGCAGTAAGAAGCAGGGTGGTGGCCCCAGGCAGAAGTCAGGCAACCGTTCCCCGGAACAACACGACGACACAAGGTGCCTGTACAAATGTTAGGTCTTCCCGAGTCTGGCAGTTTTTTAAGTTGGCTCCAGATGATTCTAAAAAGGCCATTTGCAACACCTGCCGTGCCAGAATCAGCAGGGGTACCAAAACTAGCAGCCTGACCACCACCAGCATGATCAGGCACATGTCAGCCAAGCACCCGACTTTGTGGGAAGTACAACAGAGTCGAGGAGCAGTGCTTGCTGATGTCACTGCTACGTCTTCGCTGGTTGTGCATGCGAGCCAATCCCCTGTCCATGCTGCCTGCGAACAAGCCTCCTCCACTCCTGCACCTGCAGTTGCCTACGCAGAAAGAACACCATCATCAAGCACGTCCTTGTCCCAGCGCAGCGTTCAGTTATCCATTCAGCAAACCTTTGAACGCAGGCGCAAATACACTGCCAACACCCCACATGCCACAGTTCTAAATGCTAACATTTCGCGACTGCTTGCGCTGGAAATGTTGCCTTTTAGGCTGGTGGAGACAGAAGCATTCCGCAACCTGATGGCGGCAGCTGTCCCACGTTACTCGGTCCCCAGCCGCCACTATTTCTCCCGGTGTGCCATCCCCGCGTTGCATAACCACGTGTCACAAAACATCACACGTGCCCTGAACAACGCTGTTTCAACCAAGGTCCACCTAACCACAGACACGTGGACAAGTGCTTGTGGGCAAGGCCGCTACATCTCGTTGACGGCACACTGGGTTAATATTGTGGAAGCTGGGACCCAGTCTGAGCGAGGGACGGAACACGTCCTTCCCACACCAAGGTTTGCAGGCCCTACCTCAGTCAGTGTTTCACCCACACTCTACAGCTCAGGAATGTCATGCTCTTCAGCCTCCTCCTCCTCCTGCGCATCCTCATCCACTGTACCCTCCACACCAGTCCCAAGCTGGAAGCACTGCAGCACAGCCTCGGCGAAGCGGCAACAGGCTGTGCTGAAGCTAATCTGCATCGGTGACAAACCCCACAATGCAGAAGAGGTGTGGACAGCTCTGAAACAGCAGGCAGATCACTGGCTCACACCTCTGAACCTAAAGCCAGGAAAGGTCGTGTGTGACAATGGCCGGAACCTGGTGGCGGCTTTGAGGCGAGGCCAGCTGACACATGTTCCATGCGTGGCCCATGTGCTCAACCTCGTGGTTCAGCGGTTTATAAAGTCATACCCAGAGCTGTCTGATCTGCTGGTAAAAGTTCGCCGCCTGCCTGCACATTTTCGAAAGTCACCTACTGCTTCAGCTGGCCTTGCCGGCTTTCAGCGCCGTTTGCATCTTCCGGCTCACAGACTGGTGTGTGATGTCCCCACGCGTTGGAATTCAAATCTGCACATGTTGGTCAGGATATGTGAGCAGAAGAGGGCAGTTGTTGAGTACCTGCATCACCTAAGCCGTCGGGAAATGGGTCAAACTCCACACATCCGCAGCAAGAAACAGTAGTGGGTGTGGGTGATAACACACAGCCCAGCCTCGTCTCATCACAACGTGCAGTGGAGGACTATGACGAGGAGGAGGATGAAGACATGGAGCAACTCTCCGGCCAAATTGAGGATATGACATGCCCACCAGTCATATCCTCGGTTCAGCGTGGCTGGCCAGAGGACAGGGTAGATGAGGAGGAGGAGGAGGAGGAGGACAGCATGTTCAGTCATCTTGTTGGTCAGGCTACTGAAGTCCTGGCTGTTAAGAGTCTGGCGCACATGGCTGACTTTATGGTAAGCTGCCTGTCTCGTGACCCTCGCGTTAAGAACATCTTGGCCGACAATCATTACTGGTTGGTAACACTGTTAGACCCACGCTACAAGGAGAACTTTTTGTCTCTTATTCCCGTGGAGGAGAGGTCAACCAAAATGCAGCAGTTCCGGAAGGCCATAGTCACGGAAGTAGGCAAAGCATTCCCCTCACAAAACGCTAGCGCCATAGGTCAGGAATCAGTGGACAACCGAGGCGTACAGCCGAGAGAGGCACAAGTCCAATCCGCCAGAGGTAGGGGAACGGTCTTTAAGATGTGGGACAGTTTTCTCAGCCCCTCACGTACCACAGCCCCTGAGGTGCAGGGTAGTGCCACAAGAAATCCTAAGTTTGCCCAGATGCTGAAGGAGTACCTTGCAGATCGAACAACTGTACTCCGACATTCCTCTGTGCCTTACAATTATTGGGTATCCAAGCTGGACACGTGGCATGAATTGGCTCTCTACGCCTTGGAAGTCCTGGCCTGCCCTGCCGCTAGCGTTTTGTCAGAGCGTGTTTTTAGTGCCGCAGGTGGAATCATTACAGATAAACGCACCCGCCTGTCAACTGAAAATGCTGACAGGCTGACTCTGATCAAGATGAACAAGGGTTGGATTGGGCCAGACTTCACCACACCACCAGCAAATGAGAGCGGAATTTAAAGTTTGCCGTGTACCTCCACTCACCCATGGGTACACACTTCTGGACTTTGGATAATCGCTGGACTGCTCCTCCTTCTCCTCATGCGCCACCATGATGATCGTTACAAATTGCAATACTTAGGCCTTTGTTTCAGGTATACCCCCAGTGGTAAATTTTTTCGCCCATTCTTTGCAGAATGGACATTACAACGACAGGAGACCCGCTCCTTTGCAATGGGAACAATGTTTTGAGGCCCTCATGCACGTCTCTACCCAGGGACAACGTGGAGCCTCCCAATTTTTGGCTGCCCTGCCAAAGGGCTATACTATAATACACCCACTTCCTTACAATGGGCACTTCAAGTTTACAGGCCCTCATGCACGTCTCTATCCAGGGACAATGTGGAGCCTCTCAATTTTTGGCTGCCCTGCCAAAGGGCTATACTATAATACACCCACTTCCTTACAATGGGCACTTCAAGTTTACAGGCCCTCATGCACGTCTCTACCCAGGGACAACGTGGAGCCTCCCAATTTTTGGCTGCCCTGCCAAAGGGCTATACTATAATACACCCACTTCCTTACAATGGGCACTTCAAGTTTACAGGCCCTCATGCACGTCTCTACCCAGGGACAACGTGGAGCCTCCCAATTTTTGGCTGCCCTGCCAAAGGGCTATACTATAATACACCCACTTCCTTACAATGGGCACTTCAAGTTTACAAGCCCTCATGCACGTCTCTATCCAGGGACAATGTGGAGCCTCTCAATTTTTGGCTGCCCTGCCAAAGGGCTATACTATAATAGACCCACTTCCTTACAATGGGCACTTCAAGTTTACAGGCCCTCATGCACGTCTCTATCCAGGGACAATGTGGAGCCTCTCAATTTTTGGCTGCCCTGCCAAAGGGCTATACTATAATACACCCACTTCCTTACAATGGGCACTTCAAGTTTACAGGCCCTTATGCACGTCTCTATCCAGGGACAACGTGGAGCCTCTCAATTTTTGGCTGCCCTGCCAAAGGGCTATACTATAATAGACCCACTTCCTTACAATGGGCACTTCAAGTTTACAGGCCCTCATGCACGTCTCTATCCAGGGACAATGTGGAGCCTCTCAATTTTTGGCTGCCCTGCCAAAGGGCTATACTATAATAGACCCACTTCCTTACAATGGGCACTTCAAGTTTACAGGCCCTCATGCACGTCTCTATCCAGGGACAATGTGGAGCCTCTCAATTTTTGGCTGCCCTGCCAAAGGGCTATACTACAATAGACCCACTTCCTTACAATGGGCACTTCAGGTTTACAGGCCCTCATGCACGTCTCTATGCAGGGGCATTGGTGAACCTCACAATTTTGGACTGCACTGGCAAAGGAAAATACTACAAAGACTCACTTCCTCAAAATGGGCATATTATACTCAGAGGCCTTTATGTACGTCTCTTCTCAGGGACATCGGAGTGCCACACAATGTTTTCACGTAAAATCTTTCATGTATTAATCTCAAAAAGTAACATACACCAGCTCTATCTCACTATTGGGTATGTGCCCTTAACATTTCTGCCATGAAAAATCATTTTGGGGTCATTTTGGAAGGTTTTCTGGTGAGTCCGTAAAAATGGCGTAAAACGCGGACAAAATTGTTCACAACTGTGACTTTTGAGTGATAAATGCTTCAAGGGGTCTTCCCCATGCTGTTGCCATGTCATTTGAGCACTCTTCTGAGACTTTTGTGCCATTTTTAGGGTTTCTACATGCTGCCGGTGGTCATTTCACAAAAATACTCGGGTCTCCCATAGGATAACATTGGGCTCGTTGCTCGGCCCGAGTACACGAGTATCTTGGGAGGCTCGGCCCGAGCTTCGAGCACCCGAGCTTTTTAGTACTCGCTCATCACTAATTACTACATATCACAGCTCACAAGGCATTTTATTTACAATGACGCAAGACATGATACACATTTCATAATGCAATAGGTATAAAACCTAAAGTATGTAGCCCCAAAATACCAATAAAAATTGTATAAAGGGGGGATACAGAGAGAAAGGACCACAAATTGATCAAGGTGAAATACAAATAGCTTTATTAAATATAGATAGGTGATACAGGGTGCACAGTAGTTGCAGGCAAGATGGAAAAAGCCTGCCAGAAACAACCCACAGCAATACCAGGACAAACCACCAGATGGCAATAATATCTGATGACAGGCAGCAATGTAAGTAAAGGATTGTACAAAGTATGGTAGCCCGTAAAAGACCAGAGGGGGACAGTGTAAAATTAGTTAAGTACAAGAGAGATCTGTAGAATCTCACATAAGTCCCACAGGGGCTGAAGGGCATAAGCGGTTAAGAAGTATTACCTTGCGTCATGTCAGAGGAGGAATGGTGGAACTGTCCAGGCGTGGGGGCGGGGCCTCGATGCGCGTTTCACCAAAGGCTTTGTCAGGAGGCGTGGCTATGAGTAGTGAGTGAAGGATTTAAGTAGGGAAGTGAGGGAGCCCATTAGCAAATCGGCGCGCACATCGTCATGTTGCCACGCCCCCCGGCAGGACACGCCGAGCCCCTGAGTCATGAACGTGAGAAGGAAGTGACTTCATTCCCATGTTCAGCACAGGGGCACGCCCGGGCCCAGGCCGCAAGGGGGAGGAGACAGCGCATGACGGAGGCGCGTCTGTGCTAGATGAATAAGTAAGTCATGCTGTGGGGAAGGGGAGGAGCCAAACGTATATGTCACTCATCATGGGGAGAGCTGATAGTGCAGGCACGAGTATGTAAACAAACGGACGTGCAAAAATGGATGGACTGATGTGTGCTACAGCATATCACTGAAAAAGCAATATATGCCCATATGGAGAGGATATAGGGTCCGTAAGCTGTCATAAATATAGTCAAAGTATAGAGGGGACAATATTACATATGTATATGTCTCTCTCCTGAATAAAAAGAAAAAAGATGTAAAAAGATGTGTGACCAGAATGTGTGCATAAATACATGTTCACGTGAGCCCCAATCTAAACGCAGATATATGTGCCAAAAAAATAGGAAATATCCATATATCATAAATAGAGGCTTAGTGTATGATTAATTAGGGGCAACAGGGCAATGGAACATGTACACATCATGGAAAACATCAATATATATATACGCAGATGGTAATTGCATATCAGAGAAAATGTTCAATGTCAATAAAGAATGGTATTGTAAGAGAAACAATATACAAAGGGTTGCATATACAAAGGTAGATAATGGTACAATCGTGCAGATATGTATCCAATCCAGAATGCAGAAAAAATCCATGTAAACAGCTCTCCAACCGCAAGGCAGGTACTCCCAACGTCCCGAGCATGACATCAGAAGCTGCAAACACAGATGCAAATGGGCGCCTGAGAAAAAAGAATTGAATTAAAACCCAAAAGCAAAAAACACAACAAACACAAGACCCACCATAAAATTTGTGATGTTTACAAAAAAGACTTAAAGCTAACAGCCTCATTAAGACCCAATGGAGCACTAGTCCCCAAGATCATCATCCATCTGGTCTCCTTTTGCAGAAGTTTACACTTAACGTCGCCCCCCCTAGAGCCAATGTAAACGCGGTCAATTCCACGCACACAGAGGCCTCGGGGACTACATCCATGAAAGTAACGAAAATGTTTAGGAATGGTCTTTAGTTTTTCTGGTTCTAAAGACTTAGCTGCAATCCTAATGTCCCGCACATGTTCTTGGGTATGGACCCGCAGAGTACGTGTTGTCATGCCAATGTATATAAGACCACATGGGTATGTGAGATGGTAAATAACTGCCTCCGTACCACAAGAGATGGAATGAACAATCTTAAAGGTCTTGCTACCACATGAGCTCACAAATTCAAGTTTCTTAGGAATGAAGGGACAAGCAGAACATGTGCCGCAGGGTGACGAACCCCACGGAGGGCCACGGCTATCAAGATAAATTTACTACGAGGAGGCTCTTAGTCAACAAAAGTTTTTAATGATCTCTATAGTTGCTATAAAGAAAATTTAAAATCATTTTGGGAAGTCCAGTCATTAGAGAACTACATTAAGCAAGGCATAATACCGAGAGGATTAAGAATACCTCTGGTACCTGCAGTGAGGTCAAGAAGCCCCGCCCTATTAGAACAGTGGGAGAAAGAGTCCAGAGCCTCCTCAATTAGATTTTTGCAATTATTATTAGCAGAGGAAAAAATTAAATTAAATATAACATCAGCCAAACTAATGGAACAGATTAATCTGTCCTTGAAACATAAGAACGATCCGGAGTTCTCAAAGAAGGAAGTACTGCTACAAAGTTCAGTTGAGAGATTCCAAAATACACTAAAAGAAAGAAAGCATCAGAAATTTATTAGAGACCTGTCGGAATTTAAGAATTAAACAGCATATGACCTTCTAAGAGAAAATAACACCCCCCCCTACAGACGTATCATCGTTTGATTTAAAAACATCTGACACAGAGAGGAATAGGAATAGAGGTCTACCTCAAAGCAGGAGAAACAGACAGTATAGAGGACAATGGCAGGGACGTCAACAAGATTTAGACGGACCCTCATCCTCAGGAACATCAGCATCTTTTTCCTTGTCTTTGTTAGAACAGGGGACCCCTCGGTACGACCTAAGACCACGATTTATACCGAGCGGGTCGAGAAGGAGAAGGGGAAAGAGATAACGAATCAAATTATAAATCTCTCCAGTTACAAATTGACTGAAACTGATGTAAGTGTACTTAGTAGAGGGCTGTCATTTGTCCCCACAGAGAGATATGATGCTTTCTCCTGGACTAAGGATGTGGCTCTATTTGGGAGGAAACTCAAGTGGAAAAAGTTCTTCCATGATACTGACAGTAAGAAATTTGAGACTCTGGGAATAACGTTGGAGGACAGAGAAACATTTGATTTACTCTGCGACCTACAAGAGGAAGGAAATAGAGAAATGGGAGTAGGCCCATTCACGGCATTAAAAAATAAGAGTACAAAATCGCCACCAAGAGGCGACCTGGATAGTATCGATATCTTTATGAAGGTAGTGAATGAAGAACTCTCCCAACTTTGGACTCAAGGGCATAAACATTCAACAAACCTCAGTAAAGAGGAAATGCAGGCATTAGTTACACTCCCCAAGAATGAGATTTTGTATTGAAACCCTCCGACAAGGGAGGAAATATTGTCCTACTTGACCATAAAAAATATTGCTCTATGTGCACTAATATCTTGGGTCAAAAGGATAACTATCGCATTCTTAATGCAGATCCCACAGTAGAATTTGCTGGCACCCTCAATGAAAATTCTAATAGATGCCTTTGAACAAAAACTTATCTCAAAAAATGAATTTGACTTTATGACCCAAAAATTTCCGACCATACCAACGTTTTTTCCCTCCCAAAAATTCATAAAGGGACATCACCATTGAAGGGACGCCTGATCGTAGCTGGTATAAACTCCCTTACACAAAATGTAGGAATATATGTGGACACCCTTTTGAGACCATTTGTGGTGTCGTTATCTTCCTATATACGAGATACAAGTGATTTACTAAACAAAATCGATGGTATCATGATGGAGGAAGAAATGTTTTTCGCCTCCAGAGATGTTAAATTGTTGAGGATAAAGAATTGAGTATCCAAAAATACTTAATTCAGCCATTTCATAGACTCAGTTATATAGTTCAGTAGATGTGAACTTACACACATATTTGTGAATGCTTTTGTTTCTTACTAACATGTATATATGAATATTGCATATTCAGTGTATTTTCCTTAGACACAGTATATACCAGCACATGTAATTGTAAAGATGGCTGCAATTTCCTGTTTTGCACCCAAGACAGATGGACAAAGGAAATTCCTGGAGTCTGGACTGACCAATCCAAGGAGGATGTGTAGATCTCTCTACGTCATGAAGTCCTGCCCTGCGATACTTGATTGGACTAAAACTTTTGTTTACACCCCCTTACTGCTCGGTCTAGAGTTTTTCAAATAATAAAGATTACTTGGTCAAGAGCCAGTCATGGAGATACATGTAACTGACTTGCTGTCAAGTTATTTAGTCTCTAAGTGCACTCATGACATTTTAATAAGAAACAGCAGCCGGATCCCGAGAGATCCTTTGAGTCTCATCATCATCGTCATTTTGAACTTGACAGTTGGCGCGCCAAGTGTGGGGCCACCGAGAAGGGTGAGTCAGAGCTTCCATTTTCCGGGCGTCTGGGGGCTACTCCACAAGTATCCAGGTGTTGCTCGATATCGAGGACTTGATCACCCTCCGTTGTGCGGTGAGCATCATATACATTGTGTGTGCTGTTTTACCTGTGGTTCGAGAGACACCTGGCGAAAGGGAGTGGTCACTAGTCCGGAGAATGGTAGTGCACCGGAGACCTAACGGTGTGACTGTCACTCGCCGGTGATCTAGAGAAGGACTCAGCTCCCATAGGGGCTAGGCGTAGGTTTTAAAGGATCCGGCTGTCTGTATTTCTGAGCTGTAAGTAAGGTAGAAATGGGGGACTTTTTCAGTAGCTGTTGATTTGTATATAGTGTATGGTTAATCAGGCTTGTGATTACTCTGTTTGGTTCTCGGAGAGTTAATTGTCTGTTATTGTTCACGGAGGGAGAGGAAACAGAGGCTAGGGATGCAGCTGCTGTCTTTGTTCTGTGAAAAAGAAGGGGAGTCAGTCCCTCACTGGCTGCTTACACGGGTCAGAGAGCGGGAGTTGTATTACGCGCTGTGCCTGCAGTCTCTTACACAAAGAAAGCAGGGGGGGAAGTTAACAATCACCCACTGCCTGCAGTCTTTACATTGAGGGAAAGGAAAAAAAAAAGGGGTGGGGGCCATATGTCCACCGGCTGCTTGAGACAGAGCGAAGCTCAAATTACACAGCTACGTCTCTGCTGTCTTTTAGCTGAGAAGCAAGGGGGGGTCAAGGAGGGAAGATGCAGAGGCCGGGGGTCAAGACAGCGCAGCTCTTTGGAGTGAGGAGAAAGGAGGGGTCAGTGGAGGTGGCTGCAGCCTTTGTATAGTAAAGCAAACGGAGGAGTTGTAATGATTTGAAAGACAGACAAGTGTTATTTTGGTTTGGATTAGAGAGAAATTAACGGGTTCATGCGTTTTTCAGTCTTTTAAAATTGTTTGGTTTTGAACAGAAGTATGAGAACTAGCGATTCCCCTGTGTTGCGGATGACACAGCCACTGTTTGTTAAATATTAAATATTAAATATTAAATATTGAATATTGAATATTGGATAGATAATAAACGAGGCGGGAAGGGTTCTGTTAACTTAAAGTGGAATTAGCATATTCCCCTGCGGTTCAGGCGCAAGTCACTGTTTGCGTAGCAGACAAGACGGGAAAGGATTTCATTTTAGTTAAGTTAAGGGTGCTGGAGTTAGCGGATTCTCCTGCGTATTAGACGCAAGTCACTGTCGGCGCATTACAAACGCGGACGAGGCGAGAAAGGACTCCGTTGGAACGGCCGGTCCAATTAGAGCACTGTATACTCTGTTCAAAAAATAAATATGTTGTTTTTAGTAGGAGCTGATAACGCTGTCGCCCTAGTTACAAAAAAAGAAACGGAAAAAATATAAAAGATTGCAAAAAGTTGTGTAAAATCTTTGGACTACCACTAGATGGCAGGCTGCAACCCATGTACTGAAGTTCAGATTAATCTCCAGTGAGAGTATACTAGAGGACAAAGACCCTATTCACTGTGTGTTGCTGTTTGTAGAATCACTAAATGCTTTTCTCTAGCTGTGCCTCATGGTTTTCCTTTAGAAGTCATCATATCTGGTGCTAATCAAATCTCTCCTTTGTATGCTGTAATGCAAATTTACAGGCACTAAAAGTATCCCTGGTTTACTACGTAGTTCCAACTACTCCCAGTACACCCAGGGAGTCACAACATGGATGCTACACCCGGAAGTCAGGTGCCTGGAACTTCCTGTGGCAGCCGTCTTGCTACACCCACTGATGGCAGAATACCTCATAAGCAACGCCCCTCGCAATGGCTCTTTGTTCAAAGCTCTCCACCCATCCCCGGTGGGAGGTGTTCTCTGGTATAAATGACTAACACATTTGAATAAGTATAAATTGTATATTTGTTTACTCAGCTATCCCATACATGCAAGTCAAAGATAAGTAAGTGAAATTTTTACTGAATTGATGAATAGTCAGAGATAAGAATGGAATGTGTCTTTCCCCAATAGTGACGTAAGTTTGGTTTAACCCTTAGAGTTCAGGATTTCCCATTTTTAGTTTACTGTTTATACCTGAATAGGGAATATTAAATTTCATGGGATGTGCGATTTAATTTCTGTGTTGTTTTGTATTTTAATGGCGATTTATTTGAACAATATATTTTTATTTTGTGACTCTCTGTTTTTATGATTATTTCTAAACAATTCATATATTTTTGCAGGTTAGTCGCCCAGTCACAGCTGTCATTTAATCATGTCTCAGTTATTTCAACTATCAAAGGTTTTTATTTTCTTTATGGATAGTGTTGTTTATCGTAAGGTTTTAAAATTCCCCAGCAATGTATATTTTTGTAAGATATACGTTATTTTCAGTGTTTGTTCATTTTAGGTTTTAGTATGTGGATAATTTATTACCTGCTGTTTTATCTTTTCTTTTAGGGAATACCAGTATAAAAACTCTGAATTTTGCCATATTGGTAAATAAACAATTAAACAAGGGGGGAATAAGGTATTAATTATATTCTCCAGTTTCTTCGAGGGCGCAGCAGGCATATTATTTAGGTTTTGAAGTTGACCTTTTTCCCATAGGTTATGTTTACTAGATTACTATGAGGTATATCTGTTAACTGAAATAGGAAAGTCTTGTCTTATATGTTTATTTGTTTGTTTATTTATTTAGTATTTTTAGTCATGTGATGTATAGATGACCACTAACTGTATTATGATCAGAGATAAAGTTATAAGAATGATCTAATGTATATTTTTTAGTTTTTGTTTTTATAGATGAAACCAGATGTTGGTCGATTCTGCACTGGATATGCTGCTGTTTACACCACATGAGGTAGTCTAAATTCGACCACTCACTCCAATCCTATTGATACAGGAGACAGTGATGCATTAATGTCTCTCTTGATGGGTAGAACAGGAGTGGGTAACAGTCTTTAGAGGTGTATGTAGGTTGTAGATTTTTTCCTTTTGTCAAATGAATTAGGTATGCCGAAAAGAAAGTCTAGATCTGAGCTGATGAATTCGGATGGAGATCCTCGCACAGGTGCAGCTGACCAAGAAGCAGTGAATGGGCCTACAGTTGAGAGTCTTTCACCATGCATAAAGACCATGCCTCGGTGACACCGGTCATGTCAGTGACTTCTGTCACTCCTTGTGTTCTTAAATCCCTACAGGAACAAGCAAATCAATAAGGAATGGAGTGTGACATGCAGGGAGCCAGCTGACTGAGGAAGCTCTGTGGATAAAGGGTGGTAAGCTTTCTCTGCCATGAGAGCTCTTCTTAATGATGGCCGAGGTAACATCTGTGAAAGACAATTGTCAGTGTGTGCTTTGGTGACGCCAGGGTTCAGTACTCAGGTGGGCAGATTCACCCAGTCGTGTGAGACAAGTGCCTAGAACGAAGTGAGAAAAAACTGTAAAGAGTCCGTAGAAACACCCTGCACCTACTCTACCCATTCTTAGAGACTGCAAACTGATTATAGATGTATATCATGAGCACGTTGTATGCAAGTCTGTGCGTGTTGTGTAAATTTCTCTCCAGGTTTGGTCAGAGGCATTCCAGTGCAGAAAACGACATTATTGTTGAGAAGCACATGAAGGTGGTATGTAAAGAAAAATGTGTTTACAAAAAGTGTATATTTTATAGAAAAGTGGAAACTCTAAGTGCACTCATGACATTTTAATTAGAAACAGCAGCCGGATCCCGAGAGATCCTTTGAGTCTCATCATCATCGTCATTTTGACCTTGACAGAATCACTGTATAGCTCTATTCCACACAATGAGGGACTAAGAGCAGTAAAACACTTCCTGGATACTAGGGGTATATAATATGAGAAACATAACCGATTGATCCTTGATCTCCTTGAACATGTCTTAACCCACAATTTTTTCCTATTTGGTAAAAAGTATTACCACCAGCTCAGGGGCACTGTGATGGGGTGCTCATGTGCCCCATCGCACGCAAACCTGTTCCTGGGCTGGTGGGAGGACACAATTGTCTTTCAAGAACATCTATCTAAATGGACTGACCATCTTACTTACTGGGGCCACTTCATAGATGACATTTTGATTCTGTGGAGTGGCCCCCGTGATTTATTTAAGGAGTTTGTGGGTGAGTTAAATAAAAACACCATTGGACTAATTTTTTACATCCGAGATACACAAGGAAGAATTACCATTCCTAGATGTGGTCCTAAGTAAGGACAGACAGGGATTCATACAGACCAGTGTCCATCGGAAGCCCACGGCATCCAATAACCTTTTACATTGGACTAGCCATGATCCAAGACCCCTAAAGAGTGGAATACCAAGGGGACAATACCTTAGACTATGGAGGAACTGTTCCTCTAGTGATGTGTTTCATACAACAGTCGAGAGATCTACAGAAGAGATTCTTTGAGAGAGGGTACCCTTCATGTGTTTTGAGTGAAGCGTATAGGGGGCCAGTAAGATGAACAGACATAATCTGCTTACCCCAAAAGAAAAAAAGAATGACGACTCTATAGTACGCCTGATAGGCACATATGACAACTGTAGCAAAGAGGTATTGTCAATCTTGCAAAGACACTGGGGACACCAAGCAGACCCGAGCTTAAAGAAATATCTATCACCTAAGCCGTCCGTAACGTTTAGGAGAGGGTGAGCAATTAAAGACCGGCTGGTACATAGTTTCTATCAAGCCCCTAAAACCATAGGAACCTGGCTAGATAGAAGAACTGCAGGAACCTATAGGTGTGGGCATTGCAAATTCTGCAATTGGATTTCTCCAGGAAAAGAGGTTACAAGTGTGAGTACTGGGATAGCATATGAAACACGAGAATTTGCTAATTGCAGCTCTGAAGGTGTCATATACTTAATTACGTGTAGCTGTCCTATGAATTACATAGGAAAAACCAAAAGGGAACTGCGAAAATGAATGGGGGAGCATTTAGGAGACATTAGAAATGCGAGGGATACACCAGTGTCCAGACATGTAAGATCAACGCATGGGGGTAATCTAAAAAGTATAACTGCTTATAACTGTATATAGCGGAACTTTGACTATTTAAACCCACATGCTTTACTCCTGGTGTCTCAGACCATTTGTTGACCCATGGAGAGCACATCATTGAAGGTAAGGGCTATGAGTCTACATATGGGAGCCTTAAGATAAATGTATTTAAGACATAGACTGGTTTTCTTTTAAAAACAATATCAATTAAGGTAATAATAAAACCAGATATAAAAACTAAAATGAAATAATGTATTAAAGAGCTGTTTGTGGGGGGAGATGCATGGAAATTAATTTAATATTTTTCTGAATCTAAATGTAAGGGGTTCTTTGTTAGTATCCCGCTAAGAATAAATTGTAACTCTGATAAAAACGTATCTCTAGGTAGCTATTATGCCCAGCTTTTGAATCTCCTGAGGAACTCTGTCCATGATGGAGATGGAGGGAAACGCGTCGAGTTTCAAATGTGTCCATTGATTGATATGGGAGACAATGTAAGACCCCGGAAAAATATCAGATAAGTTAGCTGATGAAAATCATTTTGGTCCCGTACCTCTGGTCTATGTTGCATCATTGTTTAAGGCAGCAAATTACTGAGGGACAGCCGCTGAGGAATGGGGCATTGTGTAAATTAGAATGTACTCCATTGATAAGAAGGGTACAGATCTAGGGACAGTTAAGAAATGAATTGTAATTAATTCTGACTATTCGATTATTCTGGGGTATAAGTGATTACACCCAAGATGTTTAGTGGACTGTCACAACCCAGAAAAAGGAGGAAGAGGACTAACCTTCAATCAAATTTTTTTTTTTGATTTATTGTATACCCACAAAGGGACAGAAAAGGGAAAGCCGTCGAGGAATGGGGGCACCATAAAAATAAGGGTGTACTCCATTGACAGGCAGACAAACAGCCCTAGGGAAAAGGAACAGAACCATACTAATATATCCCTTTAGTCATCTGGGGATATTCTGGTTACTCTGTAAAGCCACCTGAAGGTCTCCTCTCCTCTCTGTGGTATATATATATAATTTTTTTCTAATAATTTTTTTTTTTTTGACAATATTTTCTGGGATTATTGACACTTGACAGCCACTACATGGTGTTTAGGTATTTGAGTTTCAAATGTGTCCATTGATTGATATGGTACATAATTTAAGACCCCGGAAAAATATCAGATAAGTCAGCTGAAGAAAATCATTTTGGTCCCGAACCTCTGGTCTATGTTGCATCATTGTTTAAGGCAGCAATTTAATGAGGGGCAGCCACTGAGGAATGGCAGCATTGTGTAAATTAGAATGTACTCCATTGATAAGAAGGGTACAGATCTAGGGACAGTTAAGAAATAAATTGTAATTAATCCTGACTATACGATTATTCTGGGGTATAAGTGATTACACCCAAGATGTTTATTTAGTGGACTGTCATCACCCAGAAACAGGAGGAAGAGGACTAACTTTCAATCAAAAATTTTTTTTGATTTATTGTATACCCACAAAGGGACAGAAAAGGGAAAGCCGTCGAGGAATGGGGGCACCGTAAAAATAAGGGTGTACTCCATTGACAGGCAGACAAACAGCCCTAGGGATAAGGAACAGAACCATACTAATATATCCCTTTAGTCATCTGGGGATATTCTGGTTACTCTGTAAAGCCACCCGAAGGTCTCCTCTCCTCTCTGTGGTATATATATATATATCATTTTTTCTAATAATTTTTTCTGATTTTTTTCTAATAATTTTTTTCTAATACTTTTTTCTGATTTTTTTCGGATTTTTTTGATTTTTTTTGACAATATTTTCTGGGTATATTGACACTTGACAGCCACTACATGGTGTTTAGGTATTTATATGTAGTTTTTGTTGAGTTTGTGATTTTAAAGAAATTATTCTAATAAAGTGTGATTTTAGAAATAGGCATAATCTGTCACTAAAAAGGTTTTTCCATATACCTGTAAAAAACATTTAATCCTTCTGAATACTCTTAGTCAACATGTCCTTGAGATTGCGAGACCTGCGCCATGTGATGGCTGGATGTAAAGTGAGGGCAAAGCGAAGATCCCTGTCGGTAAGTAAGACAGACCAGTGTTCTCCAGGACACTTCGAATCTCCTGGGATTCTGCATTGAACGTAGTGATAAACCGAATGGTTTAATCAGCAGAACCACCCCGAGGTCGATTCCTGGAGAGCAAAGACTGTCTCGTAGTCTGGCAGGCACGTTGGTAACCGGCAGTAATGTCTATGGGTCTATAGCCCCGATCACAAAATCGGCGCGATAGAACTGATGCCTGCTGGTGAAATGTAGTGTCATCAGATCACGAGCCCGGAGAAATTGCCCGACAGGGATAGAACGTTTGAGCTGCAGAGGGTGTGATGAAGAAAAATGAAGGAGGGAGTTAGTAGAGGTACTCTTACGAAAAATGTCTGTGTGTAATGAGCCATCCGGCATAACAGAAATAGCCAAGTCCAGAAAGTCAATTGTGTCCCGACTATACTTCCAAGTCAGTCTGATGTTCCTGTCGTTGTGATTGAGGAGGCCAAGGAAGCTATCAAGTCGCGATGTGGAGCCCTGCCAGATAAACAGAACATCATCGATGTAGCGCATCCATGAGATGACCGCCTCATGTACCTCAGTGTCAAGGACCGTATCCCTCTCCCACAGGCCCAGGAAAAGATTGGCATATGAGGGTGCGCAAGCAGCTCCCATAGCCATGCCCTGAAGCTGTAGGAAGGGGCGGTCCTTGAACAAGAAAAAATTACGACTGAGGATGAACCGGAGGAGGAGAATAATAAATTCCCTCAACTCCGGTTCTAAATTGGTCATGTTAAGAAAGAACTGGGATGCCGCCACACCTTGTTCATGACGGATGGACGTATAGAGTGACTCCACATCACAACTGACAAGCCACATGTCAACCTCAAGCACAACGCCGTCTAGCCTCCTAAGAACATCATTAGTGTCCTGAACAAAAGATGGTAAGGTCAGGACACTTTGCTGTAAATAAAAATCGATGAATTGACAGGCCGGCTCACAAAGAGACAAAGGGTCTCCCAGGTGGGGACCGGGGGTCCTTGTGGATCTTGGGGAGGAGATAAAAAGTAGGAATAGTAGGACAGGTGGGGTACAGGGCATCTCGCATTTTGGGTGTGATGGCCTGGGACTCAACTCCATCATCAAGGAGGGACCCTAGTTCCTGGGAGAAAGTAGCTAAAGGAGAGCAAGATAAACGCTTATAACATTGATTATCGTTAAGTAGTCTAAAGGCCTCGTCCTCATACATACGCACCGGCCACAACACAACATTCTAGCACAGACGCGCCTCCGTCATGCGCTGCCTCCTCCCCCCTGCGGCCTGGGCCCGGGCGTGCCCCTTTGCTGAATGTGGGAATGAACTTCCTCCTCATGTTCATGACTCATGATATGCTGTAGCACACATCAGTCCATCCATCTTTGCACGTCCGTTTGTTTACATACTCGTGCCTGCACTATCAGCTCTCCCCATGATGAGTGACATATACGTTTGGCTCCTCCCCTTCCCCTCAGCATGACTTACTTATTCATCTAGCACAGACACGCCTCCGTCATGCGCTGTCTCCTCCCCCCTGCGGCCTGGGCCCGGGCGTGCCCCTGTGCTGAACATGGGAATGAAGTCACTTCCTCCTCACGTTCATGACTCAGGGGCTCGGCGTGTCCTGCCGTCGGGGGGCGTGGCAACATGACGTTGTGCTCGCCGATTTGCTAATGGGCTCCCTCACTTCCCTACTTAAACCCTTCACTCACTACTCACAGCCACGCCTCCTGACGAAGCCTTTGGTGAAACGCGCGTCGAGGCCCCACCCCCACGCCTGGACAGTTCCACCATTCCTGCTCTGACAGGACGCAAGGTAATACTTCTTAACCGCTTATGCCCTTCAGCCACTGTGGGACTTTGTACTGTGAGAATTCACTAGTTTCAAAGCCAGTAACGGTGGTCATGTGGCCCGGAGCATGAGATATGTATACTCCTAGTAACATTCTGGCATGGTTTAGGTCAATATAAATGTATGAAAATTGAGAGATTTTAACTTTTATTTTTTTTTCATAGGTTTTCTTAATTCACTTTCTACTTTATTTATTAGTCTCCTTAGTTGAATTAAACCTGCAATCATTCAATCACTGGTATACAAAGCAATGCTACATAGTGCTGTGTATAGCAAAAATCACAGATTCCTATACAGTAAAACCAGTTAAAGGCTGGCTTTCATATGAGTACCATCATGACAGGCACGGAGGTCTTCAGTAGACCCCAGGCTGTCATTTAAATCCATCGGTTGTTGTGATCACTTAATATGTGTGCCGATGGGCACATAGAAAGGCGAATACCTCTGCCAGTGCACAGTAAATAGACTGAAAGCAGCATTTAACAGCCAACTGTTAGAAGCAGATGATGGCCGAATATCACAGCCATCATCTGCTCGGAAAGTTGCGGGTTTGGCTTGCGAGCCCGCATCAAAGTCATGATTGCGACATATGATCTAAATGTTTGTCATGTTGATAAAGGGTTAATCTTGAAAAATTGTAAACTTCTCTAGAAAGTAGTCCCTTTGCTGTCTCTTCTGTAGGCACCAATGCACTGGGAAACCTACCATGAAAAACTCTGTGTTTGCATCTACAAAGCAACATTTGCTCTCCGTGGAAATCCCTGTTTTTTGTTTTCTTTTACTTTGTGCTTTTTATTTCACCATCTTAGTCTTAGCTATTGGATTGCAAACACGCTTTAAAAGGCAGAATTTTTTATATGATGAGCGACACATCTCATGTTTAACCTTTGTGAATCTGAGACGCTCCTACTGTGCTTTCTCTATCATATCAAAAGAAGTTGTTTTCTTTTTATTTTGCGTCTGCATTTTCAAGCAAAATTTTTAAACGTTTCTGTCAGCCTCCGCCTGTGCTCACTACATATCTGACACTTCCGTTAATTAAAAGGAATATTAGCAGGGAAACAGATTGAGCTTTACAGTTTATGTAACAACATTACCTCATGTACTGATATCCCGCTGACACTACATTACAATGTCACAGGGAGCAGATGCCACACAAGCAAGAGGTCTAGGCAGGTTGGCTTCGGAAGTCACAATAGTTCATAAACGAGCCAGAAGGGTGTTAAGAAGCAGGGATTGAAGTATTAAGACAAACAATATCTTACATGCCGAATACATATTAATAGCAAAACAATGAGGTATGTGTAGTTATCACAATGCAAATGTTTTGCCTATAGCGCATAGTTAGTATCAATATTGTCACTTTGTATTGCCAAGAAAGTGTAATTCAAAAGTGTAAACAGCTGAAATGGGTTTGTATGTTCTCACCGCATTTATATGGGTTTCCTCTGGGTGGTCCGGTTTCCGACCCACATTCCAAAGTTATACTAATAGGGAATTTAGACTGTGAGCCCTAATGGGGACAAGGATAATAATCTCTGTAAAGAGCTTTCGAATTATTGGTGCTAGTGTAACGCCCCTGTAGCTTGGTCGTTACAGGGTATTGAATAGTATCCTTCCCGGGCAGGAGAGGCACCCTGGTAAGTTCACACACATCACTAGGAAGGAGTTAATAATTTTTCAGCACCAGGCTTAGGTTTGCATAACACATCCTGTCTCCTAAATGGAGGGGAAGCAGGTGGCTTCACACCGACAGGTACCCATGACAACGCATTAAATTCTGAGAGGGAGGGGGCCTGAGCTGGGAGCAAATGAAGAGCAGACAGGAAGTCTGGTTAGAACCATCTGGGATGTGAAACAGCACATACTTCTGCAGGGATAGCTCCTGTGGAGGGGAACCAGCCAGACCAGGGCTAGTAACACCTGGAGGAAGGGAACGGGGACAGGTACTGGGGAACACGGAGAATGTACCTGGCGGTGCCTTTAGGCTTCAGGGGCGCTACCGGAGTAGAGAAATAGAGAGGCAGCGAGTCCCCATGAAGCTCCATGCCACGGGGACCGCAACAATACGCACATGAAGGGAAGACCCCCAGATTACCCTACCGAACCATCCCTCTGACCTGCCCAGGACCGACCGGAGGCTACAATGGTGAGGACCAGCACCTGGGTGCAACTTTGGAACAGACCAATGAATAAAAGAATCTGGAACCTGCACCCAGTGACTCTTGTGAGTAAATACCGACATCCTGTGCCCCAGTGCTCCCGTGGATTGCTGCCTCCGGTTCTCACTAACCTCCCTTGGCTTCCCTGCTCCACCCGTGGGGAGCGATTCCACCCTGGCTGCACGTAACACCTGAGCCGGAGAGCGACTGTGCAACGGCGGCTGATCACCTGGCCGCATACCACAGGTGGCAATGGTTGCAATCCCTGTTCCCATCCTATACCGCTCCTGGGGGAGAGAAGAGTTGCAGGGGGAGGGGGTTCACTGCAACAGGGTACATGCTCCCCAGGAATTCCATCACCCTCCTTCCATTACCCCCTTGTTACATCGGACTATCAAACTTTCTTTTATTGAAACCTGCCGGGATCATGGAAGCCGAGTCGGGCAACTCACAGCTTGACCCCGACCATCGCCGGCCCGGTGACCATGTCAGCAATGCAGGCTCTGGCATGGGCGTTTCACTAGATAAGTATAAATTAAATAAATACTGCCACCAGGTAACATGGAAGTACAATGCTTGTGATGGATGCTCTACACTTGAAGAAGAATTATTGGTAGTAAAATAATACTATGTTAAGTGGCAGTGTTAGGGCCTATGCAGATTTCAGGTTTTCTTGTACAAGTTCTTTCCATGGTTTTTACAAATAGAATTTGCACGTAGGGTGGTCTATGAAGCAATTCACATGTCTCTGATTTTTTTGCGGTTTGTGTGTTTGACACAAAATCATGGAGATATGTTTGATTTTGATCCTAAATTCGGATCAAATTTGAAAATGGTCGCAATTCCAACTGTGTTTTTGACCTTCCATTTGAGGATTCCCCACAGATGCTCAACAAGATTTGGTCTGGATGCTAGGCCAGTTTTTGGGGTTGATGTCAGCTAATGAAGATGCATCTATCAGACACCCCCATGACTAACCCAGTAAATATAAGTGAAAAAACACACACAAACACAAGAAAGAAGGTTTATAATAAAAACTCCCCCACCTTTCCCTCATTCAACAATGTTTTAAAAAAAAATGCTCCCACGAGTTCCATCGTAATCCACGATCCATGACTGCAACTCCAGTGAATGGGAATAGCAGTAAAGTACAACTATGTACAGGCCCTGGGTGACAACAACACTCATTAGAACTGCCGGGTCTTGCAGGGTTGAGCCAGCAACTGATGAGTTATCATCACCCAACGCCTGTGAATAGCTGTACTTTACTGCTATTCTATTCACAGTTCCAGGAGTTGCAGTTGGGGGTCATGGATTACGTCGGAGTTCCATGGGAACGTTTTTAATAACCAGTCACAGATCATGAAAAATAATAATGTTACAGGTCTCGGAAGATGGTTCAAATTTTTTTTTTTAACAATTAAATAAAAGAAAAACTGTGAATGTTTATATCTACGTACTTTTACTGTCCTGGAAAGTCATACTGCCTGGTCAGTTTTATCATACAGTTAACATGTTCAATACAAAAAAATAAATTGTGGAATTGCACTTTTTTTTGCAATTTTACCCCCCTTGGAATTTTTTCCCTGTTTTTTAGTACACTGTATATTAAACTCAATGGTTTAATTCAAAAATACAACTTGTCCCACAAAAATCAAGCTCTCACATGGCTATGTTTATGGAAAAAATCAAAAAGTTATGGCTCTTTGAAGAAGGGAAGAAAAAAACCAAAAAACTGAAAATCGCCGGATGGTGAAGGGATTTAAATAGGTTTTTTGGTTTTTTTTTAACAGTTTATTTTTTACATTTTATTTTTAGCAATACAGGTAGCCACATACAAAATAGAAAAAAAGGCTTAAAGAAAGAACAAAGCAACAGTCACTTTACCTGTAATTTCAATTTACTGTCATTCCATAATAGTAAACGATTGTGCTATTACAATAATTGCTCTTGTCTTTTATAACTCAGAAGAATGTCACCTTATTATTGTCAGATATGTTCAAATTTGCTGAATAGAGAAATAAGAATGTGTAGTGAATAAAAAAAAGTGATATGCAAAGTAGGACTATCTCAAATATTATATCTAGACTGTGCATACAAAAGAGTAAAGCTCTGTTGTGGCGCCCTGGGCAAGCCAGGACGTCAAAAGCACGACACCAACACACCCCACACTCCCGGTCAGGCACACCTAAGTCAGACAAAAACCCTTGTTGCCTTCCTCCAGGGGCTGATGTTCACACCAGGGGGTGGGCCAGGCGGTTGGTCCCGCCCACCGAGGAGTTCACAGTCCTGGAGGCGGGAAAAGCAGGCAGATCAGATCAGTTGAGGAGTGAGAAGAGTAGAGTGGTAAAAGAGCAGCCTGAAATTGGTCCGGGTGTGTGGCCCGGACGGATCAGCAAGGTTGGCAGACGGTGGTGACCATCTGCAGGAGTGGCCTATTGGAGCTAACCGTAAGGACCATGGACGGGCGGTGGCCCGGTGGTACCGGACCAGTACGCAGAGAGAAGCCAGCACCATCCGGCAGGGGCTTACGGACCCCGACAAGGCTAGGAGTCGCCGTGAATTTGTCAAATCTGTTAGCGAAGGGAACCTCCTGGGTTTCCCAACAGCCAAGTCCCGACAGAAGGCAACAGTCCAACTGAGAGAGAGAAACACAGTCACCGCCAAGGCTAAGGTTCCCAGGGCCAGAGCCTGCGGGCAAAAGGGGCTCCTTCAGCACCCATCCAAGCTGGAGAGCGGGTTACCGGTGGGAACCCATTGGAACTGTACACACTACTCAGGTGCAGGGAAAGACAGTCACCATCAACCTGCCGGGAGGAGAAACACCGCAGCCGTCTGTGGGACCCGTCCATCCAGCCGTTTGTTTTACCGGAGACTCTGTGTACATCATTGGCTGAGTGAGTACCACCGTGCCGTGCGGCACAGCACTGCCCCCGCGACCCTGCACCTCGCCAGGCCCCGTAACCCGCCTGCCATCCATCCCTACCCCATCACCGGGCCCCGGGACAACCAACCCCCTACCCACGGAGGGGAGAACCAACATCCAAGCTGCTCCCTGTCATCGCTCCCAGGATCTCCGTCCAGAGCAGTGGTGGTGTCACCAATCTCACCACAACCATGGGTGACGTCACGGACAATATCTAATCCCCACAATCAAATCCCCCTTTTCACTCACGGGTGAGGAACGCCGCTCGAGTCCATGGGATCCGGCCCACCGCTTGAGCCACCACTGAGCAGCAGCAGTGGCCGGACCCGAGCAGTGGGAGAGCGCAGTGTCCCCTCCTCCGCCCGCGACACTGTCCATGCAGGGATATACACAGATTCTAAGTGTTATGAGCCAGTGTGCATGTTCAGAAACGCCACCACTGGTCGTCGGGTGCAGAGGCGATTGGGGACAATGTGCAGGTGCCGTCTCCTTGATGGCAGCCGACACTTTCTCCCCGCTGTCCGCTGCACTGGACTTTTGTATGTGGGAGACGCAGACAACGCATGTGCCGCTAAATGACTCATCAACATGCACAGCGGGCTTGAATATATTTTTCAGAACAGGTCATTGGCCACAAGCTCCACAAATACCATCCCCTACCTCCCCAACACACGCCTCCTGAGGAAGTATCACGAAACGTGCATAGTCCAGAGGAAGGAGAACAACAGTGTATTAAGAAGAATAAGCAGAGATGGCCGCCAGCAACAACTCTGTGAAATTCACAGTGCCAAATTTGACTAACCAAAACTACCAATCCTGGAAATTCAAGGTAAAGTTACTGCTGTTAAAAGAACGTGTATGTAAATACACACAGGAGTCTAGACCTTATCCACTACCAGAAGACTGGATAGAGAGGGATCAGAAAGCACAAGCACTATTTTCCTCAGTATAGATGATGATCAGATTGTGCATGTATGTAAATGTGGAACTGCAAAAGAGATGGAACAGCTGCAGAAAGTGTATGAAATGTATATGTGTATGTATACATCTCAGCAATAAGCTCTATTTAATGAAAACGCTACATTTAATGAAAACGCTATATCAGTCAAAGCTAAATAAGGGTCAAAATATGCAGGACTACAAAATAAATACTCTATAAGTTATGGAGTGAGGCATTAGGGAGGATCTAAAGGACTTCCACGTTGCTGCACTACTACTAAGTGGTCTACCAGAAAGCTACGACACCCTTGTAACTGCACTAGATGCGAGGCCAGATAATGAGCTGACATTGGAGTATGTCAGAGGAAAGCTTGTGGATGAGTATAAGCAAAAAGCAGAGAGTGTAAGCACAATTGGATATCCAAAGCAGAATCCGCTTTAAAAATCCAAGATCTACCCATAATTAAAAATAATTTAATGGAGACATGGCTTAAAGGCTGTCGGGAAAGCTAGAATGAATCAGCCGAAAAAGCAAAATATTCAAAGATTAAAAGCGCCATTACTGAGGAATATGACACTTCAAGTACTGACGCTGCGTGTACTGTTAATGCAAATACATCAAAGTATGCATGGTGTATAGACTGTGGGACAACTAGTCATAGGGCTAATGACAGAGGCATCCTCTCTAACCTTCAGCAAAGAAAGTCAGAGAAAGTGAACTTGGCTAATAGTCAATGTATGAGTCGAGAGGGAATAGGAAGATGATAGTTACATTAATTGTCAAGTCTCCCCAACACAAAGCAGAAAGATCCCAGTAAAGGACGTGCACTATGTCCCTAGTCTTCAAAGCAATCTGTTATATGTGAAAAAGCTCACAAGACAAGTAAATTACTGTAAGTTACATTTAAAGATGACGGCTGTATCATCTCAAAAGAAGGTCACACACTAGCAAAAGGAAAAATCAAAGATGAGTTGTACCAGCTAAAATGCAAGGAAAGTGTATACACAGCTAGACATGAACATCACAAGAATTGTATCCATGTATGGTACAGGAGTGTTCTACATTGAGATCCAGAAGCAATAAACAACTTGCTGATGGTATTACAATTGATCTGTATAATTAGATAATGAAAGGGGTGGCCCACTACTTATTTTTCCAAGACACATCAATATAATGTTGAGAAATAAGGTTTCTCTCAAATACCTTGTGTTGCCAATAGTGGCTGGTAGTGGCGTTATTGCAGTCTGCTCATCAATTTCTAGTGACCGCTCATGCTCCATGACCTCTGAGATCCAGTGATGTCACGTGAACTTCTAGTTGACCCGACATCAGTTTTCCTGAGTGACTGGGTTGTGAGAGGAGTTCCACCGCTTGTCACAGTCCAGCATCTCCCTTCTCTCTCCTTCACTGCAGAGCACCACAAGCAAGAGCGATGCTGGGCTGAGATGAGCGGTGAAACGCTGCCCACAGCCCAGTCACTCATGGAAGCCTAGGGCTTCCTGCAGTGATGTCAGGTCAACTAGAAGTTGACCTGATATCATCAGACATCAGAGGTCACGGAGCCTGGGGGGGTCACGCGAAGGGGATGCGCGGACCGCAATAGCGCTGCTCACAGCCACCATTGACAACACAAGGTATTTGAGAGAATTCTTGTTTCTCAAGATTATATCAATGTAGCTTTGAAAAATAAGCAGTGAACCACCCCTTTAACATGAAAATGTCAAGACAATTATTTACTAAGAATAGTACAAAATCAGAACAACATCTGGACTTAATACACACAGATGTTTCTGGTTCAATAACTACTTTAACTCCTGGAAAGAAGAGAAATTTTCTCACATTTATCGATGATTAAAAATACACAGTTGTCTATCTGCTTCACAGCAAAGATGAAGTTAAAGAGAAACTTGAAATATATATTGCAGAAATATATAACAAATTTGGTAGCATGCCAAAAAATCTGCGTGCGGATAATAGAACTGAATATTCAAGTAATGAGACACAAAACATTCTAAGGAAAAATGGAATTGAGTTTCAGACCACTTTACCATACCATCCTAACCAAAATGGTGTAGGGCAAAGAAGGAACTGGACACTTTGTGAAAGTGGAACAAGTATGCTAATTCATACAGATTTGCCAACATCATATTGGGGTGCAGCAGTCATGACAGTTTGCTAACTTCAAAACATGCTACCAGGTAAAGCTTGGAAGAAAAGAGGAAAAAATACAGATTCTGTCAAGAGACTAGGGCTGCACGCAGGAAGAAACCAGCTGGTCACCGGTGAGGCATAGTCCAAATTGATAGGGAGAAAAAATTTAGCAATCCCGCAAACAAAAGAAATCATCTTTATTTCAAAATCTTGGGTAAAATGCCATAGGACAGATATTAAAAACAGAGCCGATGACGCGTTTCGAATTGCACAGGATTCTTATTCAGGTAAAGCTACTTAGAAAACTCCATTGGACCACTGGATCTGCAACAAGCCTGAAATAGTACACATAAGAATATTCAGAAGTAAAGTATTTGTACATATTCCCAATGAAAAATGTATTAAGTTGGACTCTCAGGCAAAAGAAGGTATCCTGGTGAGCTATAGTGAAACCAGAAAGGCTATAGAATCCTGCATCCAAAAATGAACAAGGTCATAATAAGCAGAGATGTAATGATTGATGAGAACTTTGGGTCTATCAAGTTTCATGACATTATACCACCAGTCCAGTTAAAGCAACAGCAAGCTCAGTCATAATTTCAAAATAACAAAAAGAAGGATGTAGAAGATTTGTTAGGTTCTCCAACCACTGAAGATACAGCAGCAAAATCAGGTTAATCAGAAGTCAGAAGATTGTTGAGATCATACAAGGGCATATCAGCTAAGCGTCTATCCTACTTTGTCAAAACACTACCTTAGTCACAGCTGCAGTCATGGGATGGGATGCAACAACTACCTGTCCATGAAAAACAGAAGTGGATTAATGCTGCTGATTAGGAAATGAAGTGCCTTAATTAACTTCAAACTTGGAAATTCATCAAACTACCACATGGCAAGAAAGCAATCAACCGGGTATGGCTCTGAAAGCATGGTTCACAGATTTCAAGGGTTGGTTCATTACTTAGTTTTTCAAGTCACATCAATATAACGTTGAGAAACAATGCTTCTCTCAAATACCTTGTGTTGGCAATAGTGCCTATGAGCGGCGCTATTGTGGTCTGCTCATCCTCATCGCATGACCCCCGGGCTTCATGACCTCTGATGTCCAGTGATGTCATGTCAACTTCCTGTTGACTCAACATCACCGTGGCGGTCCCAGTCTCTGTGAGTGACTGGGCTGTGGGCGGAGTTTCACCGCTCATCACAGCCCAGCATCGCTCCTGCTTGCAGCGCTCTGCAGTGAAAAAGAAAGCACGGAGATGCTGGACTGGTATAAGAGGTGAAACGCTGCCCACAGCTCAGTCACTTATGGAGACTGGGGCTGGCCTCGGAGACATTATGTTTACTGGAAGTTGACATGACATCACTGGACGTCAGAGGTCACGGAGCCCGGGGTCATGAGATGGGGATGAGTGGACCGCAATAGCGCCACTCACAGGCACTATTGCCAACACAAAGTATTTGAGAGAAGCCTTGTTTCTCAATGCTATATCAATGTGGTTTGGCAAACTAAGTAGTGAGCCACCCTTTTAAAGCAAGATTAGCTGTAAAAGGATTTTCTCAGAAATATGGTGAAGATTATGATGCCACATTTTCTCCAGTTGATAAGCAGCCCACATACATAACTCTAATGGCTAAAGCTGCTGTACAATAGATTCAAGAGAAAATATACAGCACTCTGTGTATGTAGGTGCCAGGATACGGTCTCAATCCTTCCTACAAAGGTGGAAAAATCTGCCACTCAACAGAAGGTATGTTCAAGAATGATAGGTGCGTTATTCCAACAATAGGGTGTAAAATATCTGTGATGTTTCGGTCAGACAATTGACCTTTATCATACTTACACTACAAACAAACAGAAAAATATGTATAATACAATGTAATAAGTGAAGAATATATACAAAACATACAATTGAAGAGGAAAATCTTGAGTATAATATTAAATATGGAGGCACAGAAAACAGTGGGGAAAGGGCAGCATACCCAGCGTTTGCATAAACACACAAATATAGAAACACAATGTGGTCTACAGGACAAGTCTAATTACAATCATAGTAGTATATTATGAGTGAATAAATCAGTGAGGCGCCTCAAGGTGGGAGATCCCAGTAGACAGACATAGAGGAATACAGGCACCTGAAGAATCCCCTCATATCTAAAGAGCAAAAAGAACCTGGAAGGGAAGGGGAGAGTATTCTTACCAGCATTGGTGATATTGGGAGAAAAAGGCGGTGTGCAGCAATAATTAAGATGCAACCACATCACTGGAGAGATGCGATATTGACTGGTAAAGCCAGGATTCCTAAAAGTCCTGGCATGTGATGTCAGATACAGTAACGTGGCCAGATGTGACATACGTGGTTGGCAAGTGGTTGGTGAAAAGTATGTTTGGATGTCACATCTGCTCGTGAGACTGGATATGACGTCAGTGGATGACAGTGGTTGGCAAAAGAGAAAGTGTACACATCACATCCACTCACAAGACTGGATGTGACGCAGACGTATGGCAGAGGCTGGCCAGGATTACAAATCCTGGTATGTGACATTGTATCTGACCGTATAGCCGAATGTGACGGGAATGGTTGGCACAAAGTTGGAGGAGGAAGTGAAAGAATGTGTTTAACGGTGGAGAATTGGCCATATGCACTGCATGGATTCAGCAGCAAGGCCGGAAATAAGGGGACAAGTGGTTAGTTTAATAAGGTGTTGATGGATGTGGTCGCCTGGTCTAAAGTGGTTGCGATTGTAGTTAAAGAAAAAAAGAACAATAATTAAAGAAAAAAAAAATATTAATTTAGAAAACTGCCAACATTGAATTCTCTATTCAGACCCTTTGGTTCTAGGGTCTGGAGTATAAAAATCCAATAAGCCTCCCTTCTTTTGATTTGGGTGTTTCTGTCCATGCCCCTCCTATGTTGGGGAATCTTCTCCAAGATCTTTAATCTCAGCTGAAATTGTCACCCATCTTTTGAAAATGGAAGGGAAGGGGAAAGGGAAGATATTCACAACTTATTTTACATTTTTGTTGGGAAATTCAGTTGCACACCGGTTGTATAGTTTCTCCTACATACAACAACAGGCCACAGGGACACTTGATTACATAAACTACAAATGCAGATTCGCATATATAAAATCTCTTGATAGGGAAACCCTGGCCTGTGTGTAGGTGATAGAATTTGTCACCCTTAGATAAATTATTGCAGTAAGTACAGTTAAGACAGGGGAACATGCCTTTCCGTGGAGTGTTGATATAGATAGGTCTGACTTGTTCGATGGATTTGGTGATGATATCTGCTCTAATTAGTTTATTACTGAGATTCAGGGCACGATGGAAGCATGGAAGAAAGGTATCTTGAAACTCTCTTATCCCTGAATAATCAAGACTTCTATAGGCTTGAAGATGGAAGGTGTGTACAAAGGTAGAAAAAATGGTCAGTTGTAGGTATATTGTTATGTGAGGCCAGATTTCTATTTTTACCAGGATGTCTTCAGGGTAGCTTCTGGTGTCACTTGTATCCACTGGCGGACACAGACAGAAATGGGCCCTTGTGCAAGAACAATATATGGGCCTTTTGCAGCTGAAGAACTCATCAAAATGCATAATTCCACCTGTTTTGGAGATGGAAATGGGCCCCCTTACCTTTTGGGCCCCTGTGCGACTGCACAGGCTGCACCAATGATATGTCCACCCCTGCTGGTATCATTCTGGCTCGCTATTCTGTTTACTTGCAGGAATTCTGATTTTGGGATTGCCTTTTTAATGGCCTGGGGGTGACAGCTTGGGAAATGTAATACATTATTCTTGTTGGTAGCTTCCCATATTCCTATGTGTTATACGCATTTTTGTATGTGAGGTTGATAAAGGTCAATTGTCTGACCGAAACATCACGGCTATTTTATACACTATTGTTGGATTAAAGCATCTATCATTCTTGAACATACTTTTGGTCGAGTGCCGGATTTTCTTCACTGCTGTACAAAAGATAAGCCGTCTCATACAGCCAAGGCACGTGAGCGCCGGCGTCCACACAGGCTCAGATAATATGCCCTAGGCGTCCCTGATACCCCACTCATACTATGTATGCAATCCCTCCACTACTCTATTGCTACAGCTTTCTCCCTGGAATACAGAACTATTAGTGACAGCAGACTTTGTGAACAAGGCCTGTGGCCGCAACGTCAGAGCAATTTTCTGCCTTTTAGTTCATTTTCCTTTGCATGGCTTTTTTGAACTTTCAATAAATTGACACATTATTTATATTTAACTGAGTGTGCAGTGTACTTCTATACGTGTACCAAAGGGGTTTCCCCATTCACTAGCACCTCACTCTCAAGTAAGTGTGCACGCCCCTTTTTTCTATTGTACAAAAGATGTTTGTCAAACATTTGGACATCAAAACGGCCTTTTTAAATGATGACTTTGAAGAGTACTTGTACATGACTGAACCCTAGGGTTACATCAAAGGAGGGGAAGAGAATCTTGTTTGCAAACTACAAAAATCTTTTTGTGGTCTTAGGCAATCGGTAAGAGCATGGAACACTAAACTGAACAAAGGATTTAAAAGACGACAATCAGATCTATACTTATACACTAAATGTACAGATGGAATGTGGATACATACGTTGTTATATGTGGACAGTTTGATTATGATTCATAAAGAAGAAACAGAAATCGCAAAGATGACTAAAGAATAGAATCAAAAATAAGAAAATAGTGTGCACACACTTAGAATTAGAAGTATGGGGGAGGTGCTAGTGTAAGAGGAAAAAATCCCTGAAAAATCATATATAAATATAACACTGCACTCTCAATGGGCAAGAATGAATAAAGATAACTCTTTTTCTCAATGCTAATAGATTTTTAATACAGAAGGCAAGATAGCAACAATTGAAAAACATGTGACACTTGCGACAATTTTGCGACAATAATGTTTCGGTCCTCCAGGACCTTGATCACATTAGTCGCTGGGAAAAATGAAAAACACAGAGATCAGTATACACATCAATTTGCACAAACTCGTCATGGAAAATATATTTTGTCATTATATACATATTTACATTAATATATACATGGTAAGTCCTTTGCATAAGGGCATATAGATAATCACAATATTTACAGTAAAAGGCACAAGGTTGTCAACAGCACAGAAGAAATTGAAGATTATAAGAGAGAAGAGTAAGGAGAGTGGGAGGAGTAGAGTAGAAAGAATGGTAATCTCACCTAAATTACTATGAAAAAAAGTGTTTTTTGGGGGTTCCTTTAATGATTGACAGTAGTCTCCTTACTCATAGGCATATGTATAAAGACGTTCGTCCTAATGTGAGAAGACATAGTTTAGTTAACATGAAATGTTAAAGTTAATATATGGTTATATTTTTGCCTCTATTAAGACCAAGCAATAGTCCTCAACTATAGAAATGAGGTCAGTCTGGTGGAGACAAGGTCACCGCATTGACTAAAGCCATATTAATATAGTTCTACATGAGGGGGTGATTCCTTATCAAGGAAAAAGAATAATTACCAGAAATCCAAAAAAAAATGGCAATACGGTGAGGTTTTTCCTGTTCCCTCCACAGTGGAGTTCTAAGGTAGATATACTGTATAAGAGACTCAATATGTAGAAGTGAAAATCTATCTTTTTTTAAAAAAGTGTGCATAGTGTATTTACCAGGGTAGGAATATTCTGTCCTTCCTGGGCAGTTAGGGAAAATTAATCTGTATCAGTCAATATGATGATAAGGAAGTATGTAAGTAAATCTTACAGTTGACAAATGAAAATAGATAATATATATATATATATATATATATATATATATATATGTGTATATACACAGGAGATACTTGCCGCCTGTATAGAAGTGCAGGAAGATCCTTAAAGTGATGAATGCATGTGTCTTATGAGTGGGCTCTATAAGAAAAAGAATCTAAGTGAAAAGCATTAAGGATAAGGAGATTGCTAATATAGTCACTTGCCATAAAATGAGTTTGTGCTCCTAGACAATCAGATCTATACTTATACACTAAATGTACAGATGGAATGTGGATGCATACGTTGTTATATGTGGACAGTTTGATTATGATTCATAAAGAAGAAACAGAAATCGCAAAGATGACTAAAGAATAGAATCAACATTTTGAAACAAAACGTCTTGGAAATGTAACATACTATCTAGGAATCCTGGTTCAAAGAGAAGAAGATGGAAGCTTTCTTCTAAATCAAAGTGCAAAAATCAGCTCAATTCTGAATCAGTTTGATGTCAGAGGCCAAAGATATATCAACCCCATTGGAACATCTAGAAAGAGAAGATCTTCTGTTATCTAACTATGAGAAATACAGAGAGTCAGTGAGGGCATTTCTAAACATAACAACTAGGGCTCGACCACATATTGCAGCAACAATTGCAATTCTGTGCAAATAAGTGGAAAAAACGCACCAAAAAGACTGGAATGCTGTTAAGACAGTACTTTTATGTTTTTAAGAGACTCAAGATAAATTTAAGGATCTCTGGAAGAGGAGATCTAAAACTCACAAGTTATGAGGATGCAGATTGGGCTGCATTGGGCTAATCGTAAATTGACAAGCGGCTATTGTTCAAACTTGGAAAAAGTCCAATTTCTTGGTCTAGCACAAAACAGGTGTCTGTATCCTTGTCATCTGCAGAAACAGAGTGTGTCTGAAGGCCTCGCAAGTCAAGTGGTCATTTGGATAAATCAACTGTTACACGATCTTTGTAAGTCATCGACTCAACCAACGATAGTTTATGAAGACAACCAAGAACGCAGTAAACTTACATACGGTGAGAAGATCGATGCGAGAACAAAACACATTGTCGTTAAACATCACCACCTGCGTAATTTGAAAGAACGTGGCATAATTGAGTTTTTTTATTGCGCGAATAACCATATGATAGCTGATGTTATGGCAAAGCCACTTCCAAGAGCCCATTTTCAAGAATTCAGAACCACTATGGGACTAATAGAATAAGTAATTGTTGAGTACAGGGGTTTGGAATAATGCATAATATATATGTGCATATACATATATATATATGTATATATATATATATATATATATATATATATACAGGGTGGGCCATAAGTATGGATACGCCCTGGGTGGCCCATAAGTATGGATACACCCTGATAAAATGAGAGTGGTGATATCACCTTACCATTTGTGGCATATTAGTACACTGGAGGGGCAAAACATTTGAGGCCGGGTGATGCCCATAGCAGCCAACTGCAAAGCCGCAATTTTGAATTTAACTTTACTCTTTTTTATAAGGGTGTATCCATACGTATGGCCCACCCTATGTGTGTATGTATATATATATATATATATATATATATATATATATATACGGTACAGACCAAAAGTTTGGACACACCTTCTCATTCAAAAAGAGTTTTCTTTATTTTCAAGACTCTGAAAATTGTAGATTCACGTTGAAGGCATCAAAACTATGAATTAACACATGTGGGATGAAATACTTAACAAAAAAGTGTGAAACTACTGAAAATATGTCTCATATTCTAGGTTCTTTAAAGTAGCCACCTTTTGCTTTGATTACTGCTTTGCACACTCTTGGCATTCTCTTGATTAGCTTCAAGAGGTAGTCACCGGAAAAGGTTTTCACTTCACAGGTGTGCCCTGTCAGGTTTAATAAGTGGGATTTCTTGCCTTATAAATAGGGTTGGGACCATGAGTTGTGTTGTGCAGAAGTCTGGTGGATACACAGCTGATAGTCCTACTGAATAGACTGTTAGAATTTGTATTATTGCAAGAAAAAAGCAGCTAAGTAAAGAAAAATGAGTGGCCATCATTACTTTAAGAAATGAAGGTCATTAAGTCCGAAAAATTGGGAAAACTTTGAAAGTGTCCACAAGTGCAGTGGCAAAAAGCATCAAACGCTACAAAGAAACTGGCTCACATGAGGACCGCCCCAGAAAAGGAAGACCAAGAGTCACCTCTGCTGCGGAGGATAAGTTTATCCGAGTCACCAGCCTCAGTAATTGCAGGTTAACAGCAGCTCAGATTAGAGGCCAGGTCAATGCCACACAGAATTCTAGCAGCAGACACATCTCTAGAACAACTGTTAAGAGGAGACTTTGTGCAGCAGGCCTTCATGGTAAAATAGCTGCTAGGAAACCACTGCTAAGGACAGGCAACAAGCAGAAGAGACTTGTTTGGGCTAAAGAACACAAGGAATAGACATTAGACCAGTGGAAATCTGTGCTTTGATCTGAGGAGTCCAAATTTGAGATCTTTGGATCCAACCACTGTGTCTTTGTGCGAAGCAGAAAAGATGAATGGATGGACTCTACATGCCTGGTTCCCACCGAGAAACATGGAGGAGGAGGTGTGATGGTGTGGGGTTGCTTTGCTGGTGACAATGTTGGGGATTTATTCAAAATTGAAGGCATACTGAACCAGCATGCCTACCACAGGATCTTGCAGCGGCACGCTATTCCATCTGGTTTGCATTCAGTTGGAGCATCATTTATTTTTCAACAGGACAATGACCCCAAACACACCTCCAGGCTGTGTAAGGCTGCTTTCACACATCCGTTTTTTCCTGTGTGGCACAATTCGGCACTTTGCAGAAAAACTGCAACTGTTTTTTTTTTGCCGCCGGTTGCGTTTTTTTGCATAGACTTTCATTAGTGCCGGATTGTGCCGCATGGGCTTGCGTTCGGTCCGGTTTTTGCCACATGAGGCAGATTTAGCCGATGCGGTGGCCGGATGGAACGTTGCCTTGCATGTTTTTTTGTCCAGCAAAAAAAAACGCAGATGTGGCGCGATTTTCAATGCATGCCAATGGACGCCGCATGCAGCGTCCTGAGTCAAACACCACATCTGGCCGCCGCATGCGTTTTTTTCCACTACGCATGCTCAGTAGCGTGCTGCAAGCGGCAAAAAACGGACGGGCCGCATGTCAAAAACTTATGCAAAGGATGCGGTATTGTCGCCGCATCCGTTGCATAGGTTTTAGAGGCAGATTGGCCGGCTCTGCTAAAACCGGATGTGTGAAAGCAGCCTAAGGGTTATTTGTCTAAGGTTCCCTTCACATGCACGTTCCTCCGGTACGTGTTTGACAGTTTTCTCACGTACCGGAGACCCGTACACACGTAGACCAATGTATTCCTATGGTTTCGGAGACACATAAGAATTTTGGCACGGAACGTGTATGCGTCCCGTACTTACGTGTGTCCGTGTGTTCCACACGCCGACATGTCCGTTTTCTCTCCGGCATCACGGGTGTCACACGGAACGCAAACGTGTCACACGTAACACACACGGACCACACGGATGTGTTCCGTGTGACACGCACCGGAGAGAAGACATGTGAGGAAGACATGAGAGAAGACATGTGAGGAAAAAAAACAAAAATCATTACTCACCTTCTCCAGCACTGCAGGCTCTGCCGCTGCTGTCACTTGCTGCCGACCGCTGCTCATTATGCTAATTGAATATTCATTTCACTGCGGCCGTAAGCGACAGCAGCGTGGAGTCTGCAGGACCGGAGACTGCAGATCAGCACCACGGACAGCGACGCCAGGGACAGGTGAGTAGAAAGTACCCATTCTACGTGTGTTATCACGGATAACACACGGAGAACACACGTAGCCCATAAACACGGGTCACGGAGGGCAAAACGGACCTCTGACACGTGCGTGAAAAACGTGCGTGGTTTTTCACGTACGTGTGAAGGGGGCCTAAGAAGGAGAGTGATGAAGTGCTATGCCAGATGATCTGGCCTCCACAGTCACCAGACCTGAACCCAATCGAGATGGTTTGGGGTGAGCTGAACCGCAGAATGAAGGCAAAAGGGACAACAAGTGCTAAGCATCTCTGGGAACTCCTTCAAGACTGTTGGAAGACCATTTCCGGTGACTACCTCTTGAAGCTCATCAAGAGAATGCCAAGAGTGTGCAAAGCAGTAATCAAAGCAAAAGGTGGCTAGTTTGAAGAACCTAGAATATAAGACATATTTTCAGTTGTTTCACACTTTTTTGTTATTTCATTCCACATGTGTTAATTCATAGTTTTGATGCCTTCAATGTGAATCTACAAATTTCAGAGTCATGAAAATAAAGCAATCTCTTTGAATGAGAAGGTGTGTCCAAACGTTTGGTCTGTACTGTGTATATATATATATATATATATATATATATATATATACTGTATATACACGCACACATACATCAACTACTATTTACTACTGTTAATTAAAAAGGGAGAAACGAGGGAGCTTTGTGTTCTTTAAAAAGTGTGCGTAGCTGTAGCACTCTCCACTACCTTGTAAACTGACAGAGAAGATGCTAAGACCCTAACCTATAAGAAATATCAGTTGAAAGCTATTATTTTTGTTCTTGACTAAATAGATATTCATTATTGAACAACTGGATAATACAGAAATCAATCTGCTGCCATAAGAAACAAAGCTTTTTGAACCGACTCCTCTCAAAATTGGTGACACTCTCAGCTTACACTGCCCTAGCAACAACCTATTGAGAAAGGGTTGCACATACTGACTCCTTCCATCCTATCAATTTGAAGTGGCTATACATTTTGGGGGATAATTTTAATTCGTTTGCTTAAATGCATGTATTTGGGGCTCAATTTTTTGTAATTAGTTTTCACTAGAATTGTTGCACCGTTTTGCTTTTACTGCCTTTGTTTCCTTGCATGTTCAATGTTGATGTGGTTTACTTTCATAAATTAGCTGTGTGGAGCTCAGAAAAAGAAAGAAAAAGAGCTACTGACTCTCCATCACACTCTAGGAAGAGCTCTCTGGTGGATTCTGAGTTAAGTCATGCAACAGATAGGGTGTAAAATGAAAAAGGGTTAATATTTTTAATAAAAAGCAAAATTTTTTTTTTTCTAGCTTTAATTACATGCAAAAAAGTTGTCAAAGGTTGACAATTTATGTAAAGGGGATGTCCACTACATTGGGTTGTGATGTCGCAGGAGCCCTACATCCAATCAGCACCTGCTTCTTCCTCCCTGCCTTCAGACCAAACATGTTAATCAACAGGAATTGAGTGCTGTGGCTGTCCACACTTCCTGTTGATTGTTCATTTGGTCCGAAGGAGGGGAGAAGGACGCGGGGCACCCATGACATCACAACCCCATATGAGCCCCCCCACCAAGAGCTGCAGCACCACTGGAATGGTGCCGTACAATGCGAGTGTAGCATCATATCGGGAACCTGAGATCACCTTGCCGCTGGTTATTGAGCTCTGATGGATTGGCCAATAAGCTAAGAATCTTTTTTTGTCAATATTTCCAAAGCAGTAATGCAATGCCTATGTCTTTTTACTCATTTTTCACATTAGCTATGTATTTTTTTGTCCTTTCTCCAATATTCGTATAGCAGTAATGCAATGTCAATGTACCCTTATATTAATGAGTGCCACTGAATATGCTTTTGTGGAATCAGAAGGGATGTCCAACTACTGGACAACTCCTTTAAGGCAGAAACAGTCCCAACAGATCAATGTCTGGTTACAATTAATGTTTCTCAAAAAATAGCTGCCACCACGATGGAGTCTTTCGGGCCTTCAATATTGGTCTCTCAAATAAATGCCAGGCAACCAGCCATGCATATATTTTACAATGCGGCTATTCGGCAGTTAAATCCCTTCTCGTTAAAGAACGACATGGCGAAAAATGCTATGACTGGCATTGTTAGTGAGTCCTGATTATTCTGTGACAAACATGAAATGTCCCAGCCTTGTATAGCTTCTTTATTACTGACTAGATGAAGATCTGTCGCTTCATCTGTTCAATCTTCATTGAATTCTGCTTTTATTTCGCAACCTTTTCTAGCATATTTATTTGAGCCTCCAAAAAGCCATCTGTGCAATATTTAACACTGGTTTTATATGCTCTATCTACATCTGCACATTTGTACAAAGCCACATTGATGAATTACACCTGGATTTTCTCATCCACATTTACATCTAATGCTCTGTCACTTGATTAATAGGTTAATTTGAGGATTCAAACTGAAGGAGAACTGAAGTGACCCCAGAAAATGTCACCATGTGAAGCAGCAAACTTTCCAAAAGGTAAAAGGTCATCATGGGAAATTAGATTTGTTTCTGCTTCTATACTCATTCTTTAGTAGATAAAAGTTTAAAATGACTATATACCTCTGCCTATGACTGTATCATGTTTGTACAGCCTGTAATATGCAGTGTATGGCACTCAGTGTGTGCATATCTATATGGCATATTTCGTTGAAGAAAAACCCGAAAACCTTGACATAGAAGTGGCATATCCCAAAAATTGAATCAACTGTCAAAAGTTCAATAAAGAATTACCAATATGATACACACTGATAAGTTAAAATACATAAATGGAGTCAGTCATTCAGACCAAAATGCACCATCACATTATGGGTGTCAGGTCCGAGCATTCATACATGAACAGTGTCCTGGAAAGTGGATTGATCATCGTGGGCCAGTTGAATGGCCACCAAGGTCTCCCAATCTGACCCCCTTGGACTTTTATCTTTGGGGTCATCTGAAGGCTATTGACTATACTATGAAGATACAAGATGTGCAGCATCTGAAACAACGGATACTGGAAACCTGTGCTAGCATTTCTTCTGCGGTGTTGGTGTTAGTGTGTCAAGAGTGGGAGAAGAGGGTTGCATTGACTATCCAACACAATGGACAGCACTTTGAACACATTTTATAAGTGGTCATAAAATTGTAAATAACTAATAAACGAATAAAGCAACATTAAAACCAAGAACACAATTGTTTTTCTAAAAGAAAAGAATGTACTGTTTATTTTTAAAATATAGAAATGTTTAATTAGTTCCAAACATTTAAGAGCATAATGAAAAGTTTTATTTTTTTTTTAGTTTATATTGTATATAATATTTTGTTATGACGCAAATTCCTCATATTATAGATATTCATTATCTTATGCCAAAATGTTTTCTATAACAATATCACGATAAATTCACGATGATGCGTATTCAAGCTGGAGGGGTAATATAGCACCCATGGAAATAACACAATTACCAGAATGACTTTACCAACAAACAGCAAACAATCTCAAACCCCTGTGGATTCAATTTACTAAGAATAGATTTTTTCATTTTATCCTTCCACTGTAGAACGACTGAATAAACTTTATTGACACCAGAGAAAGGCTTGTACATTTGCCTGCTGATTAAAAAAATATAAAATCTGAAAATGAAAGCAATCTTGTACTATATAGTAATTGTGCCACGTGCAGTGGTAGAATCACTATATCATACAACATGGTATACTGGTATAGAATTTATATCATGGTGAATGTTAAATTTTGCATTTGTTGTATTTGTAGTGAAGTCTATAGGGCCCAGCCAAGAGAAGGACTGTAATCCAGATGTGATTGTATACTTTACACGTGTAAGTAGGGTACAGGACTCTGTCCATCCCAGACCTGCAGATTGATTATATTGATTGTGGTGTCATTTGTTATATAATTATTGTAAATGACCACAAGATGGCCCCGGTGAGCTGCGCCACTTCCCTGGGTCTAAGGGGCAGGAGAGGGTTAGTGGGGGGGAGCAGGGAAACAAAAAGGGGGAACAGAGGGAAAATTGCAGGAGAGCCCATGGAAAGATGTACAAGTAATAACCCCACCATGATGATTCTAATCCTATGGATCGCCCCTGCAGCCTAGACACGCGGGATCCGGTCCGGATTGGTCAACCACATCCCCCAAGGAGAGGGGTGTAGTCATATGGTCGGGGTCTGGCGTCCGTTTCATCTGGCTGCTAATACTCAACAAATTCCTCACCCACTGAAAGGTCAGTGCACCCTCAGGTAGAAGGGTATGGCTGGATGGCCTGGGCACGGATGGGACAGCCTTGTTGGTTGCGGTCCTTCTTACGTGTTAGCATTCCCTGTGTGTGGGGTGAAGTGGCTCAACAGACTTCATTACCCAGTTCATGCCAGTGTGAAGTGTAGTGATGGAAGAAAAGGCCTACAGGTGACAGAAAGTACCCAGGTGCAAGAGATACAGACTGCTGCTAAATTATGTATGAGAGAAGAAAGAGTGTAAGGAACCTCTATGGCAAGAGTACCGGTGCCGACGAAGCGTGGACCAAGAGGATGCGGAAGATAACGGAAAATATAGTTGGCTTGTTTTGAGAAAAGAAACTTTGATTTGACTTTATTTCTTGAGAATGTGAATGTGGTGTCACCTGAAACTGATACAGAGTCTTCCTGTGTGTGGTGCGGCGATGGGGAGGCGAGGAGTTAATGACAGGCTGTGCTGTGACCTATCGTCTCCTTGCTACCATGACTACGACCACTGCCTGCCCCATGACCTCCACCACATACAGAGAGTTTTACAATACAGTAAATAGTGTTGAGTAGAGATGAGCGAGCTCTAAAATTTTCAGTACTAGAATCGAGTAAATCGGACTGTTCAGGTGTCCATCTTGAGTAACAAGTATAATGGAAGTCAATGGGAAATGCTCTATTCTCCTCACATGTCCCATTTGGAAGGTAGGGCAACAAATAATCACTTATATCTGCTTTTAGTGGCAATTTTCACTCAACGGGAGCATTGAGAAAGAGTGTTAGCTGCAGTGAGAGACAAAGTTGGGGTTCATGATATTTAAATAAGCTGTGAACTAACGCTGCCCAACAACCCCTTAATGGCAGATTGTCTCTCTGTAGAGAAAGCTGTCA
The DNA here is from genome assembly GCF_048569485.1 of Anomaloglossus baeobatrachus. NCBI lineage: Eukaryota > Metazoa > Chordata > Amphibia > Anura > Aromobatidae > Anomaloglossus > Anomaloglossus baeobatrachus. Next base: position 81,817,688 of record NC_134354.1, on the reverse strand, counting down.
GGGGACATCACTAAACATGAGCGAATAAAATTGACTGGAATTTAATTATTTTTGAATTTCCAAATATGGGAATTTTTTTTGTCCATTTTCTTCTGTGTGGATTCAGCAGCCATAAAGGGCCATCAAGAGGTTAAAAAAATATTTATACACACCTCTCCGTCCCCTCTGCTATTCCCCCCCAATTGTCTCCTCCTCACCACATCTTCTGATATCCCATGGCTCACATTGGAATTTCCAGGCCTCTCGTGCTGTGCTTGGATTTCTAGCTTTCTTGAGAACCAGGAGAGTTCTGCATATGCATGCCAAAGGTTACAAAGCATGTTATGTCAACAAGACACCGTGACTAGAGATAACCGGTTCCATAGAGGTTCGGTTCACTTGCTCAAATGAGCCAAACCTCCACTTTTCCGAGTTTGACCCAAATTCCGGAGCAAATAACGGATTGTCAGTTTGAGTCTCCGCCCACATACAGCTGGTGGGCGGGCTTTTTCAAACATTTTTGGGGTTGCACGCTACATCTAATCATGCTGATGTTACCCCAGTGTGAGCCATTCAAACACTGCAAGTGGCTTGCACAGGGCTGAGCACCGAGCATATCTGAGCACAGCTTTGCTCGCTCTTGTGACGTTTGCACATAAAGTATCCGAATCCCGAACCCAAGCCTTGATTTTTTAAGTTCTTGGGTTCGAAAACCGAGCTTCAGGTTTGCTCATCTCTAATCATGACCTTACACCCTCATGAAAGCCAGAAGTGCCGAGTGAGCATGAGAGGCCTGGTGATTTCAGCGCTTGTGGCAGAGATCAGAAGATGAAGGGCCGGAGAGGTGAACCATGCAGTGACTATAGGGATTTAAAACAAACAAAATGTTGGTATATTGTTTATTATGCTAAAACATATAAAAAGGGGAAATCAGATATCCCCCGGAAAAAAAAAACCATGCAAACAGGCAAATTCGAATTCAGCTCATCTCTAGCCATGACCTATGAGTGCGTCACCTGACTAGCACAGATTTTTATTCACTACACAATGAAGGGTAGAATTTTTTTTCTACCCATAAACAAACACAAAGTTAATCGTAAAGAAAACATAACATAATAAACAAGTAACAGCAGCACACGCAGTGTGAATATTAGTCAATCACCGGCCTGTTTTCATTTTTAAACTTCCACATTACCACAGCCGCATTCTACTTTATGTCTAATGTAAAAGTTATTAGTGCTCAGTTGTCAGAAGCTCGCCTGGGAGATATTTCAGTCTTTGGCTCTGTATCAAGAAGTCAGATTGTGATGTTAACTTCAAAAGACCTCCTCATCCTTTGAAAAGCAAACATTATTGATCATTCAATTCACCACTGTATAGAGAGAATCACAAAATAATGGCTTTTTGTTGCCTGCATTCTCTGCAGAGTTTAGTTTCATGGTTTAGCGGGTGTGGAGTATGGGATATCTGGAGCATCTCGAGATGCACATTGATTTTGTAACACAACAGCGGTTTTGTGTGGCATATAATTCATTACTAATCATTTCCAGGGAGTGCAATGCTCTTTACTGACATGATTACAACTGGTTAAAACTGAGGAACCACATTGTGCTGCAAGGAGATAGTGACACTGATTGTTTTATGTGTGGCTGTCAACATGTTATATACGGACAAAAGTAGAGATGAGCAGATGTATTGGGATACAATGTCAACTGCTCCTCCAAATTTTCCTCCAAAATTTGCATGAATTTCAATACTGCAAAGCTTGTAATTGCTTGACAAATACACATGTAGAAAAAAGTAGAGAGAGTGCTCCACTAGCCATAAGAGCTTACGTTTTGAAAATGGAAAATAACTCTGCCGTATTAAGTGCTCTACTAAGAACTGCTGATCTGTGATGGCCCAGGCACTAATCACCACTATACAGACGTCATAGCTACATCACATTGGTATAGGGAAACCCAATTTTATCTGCTGGAGTCAACCGCCTTCGCGGGTCAGACTGCAGGTACCTTCAGGCACTTCTGCCTTCTTGCCGGAGATGCCCCTGTGGCTACTGCTCTGCCTAGGTGCCGGTCTCAAGATCTGGCTCATCTTCATGACGTTCTGCTGTCTGCTCATCTGCCAGAGTCTAAGTCCAGAAAACAGGCCACTGAGCATGTGCAGACTGAATTTGCTCTAACAGAGTCTAAGTCCAGAATACGGGCTACTGAGCATGCACCTGACGTGGCATCTTCTGATTGGTGGTTGTGTGACGCCCTGGACTAGCCAGGTAGTGACAGGTAGGCCCTTGTACACCTGTCCCCTAACAAGGTAACAGCAGCCAACCTGAAAACCTGAGTCACCCCTCTCAGGTCTTTACGTTCAAACCAAGGGGCGGAGCCAGGCGGTTGACCATGCCCACCGAGGAGTTTGGATAGTCTGAGGTGGGAAAACACAACGGAGTTCAGTTTTGGAGGTGAAGGAGAACAGTAGCAAAGTGTAAACGTCTGTCAGGGATCTGGGTCATAGCCCGGATACCCTGTGACCAGGAGGCAGACGGTGGTTGCCGCCTGCAGGAGCCGGGAAGACGGCTGGTGGAACCGTAAGGGACCGGGACAGGGTGGTGGCCCACCGGGACCGAACCGGGGAGCCGACTGAAAACCGGAGCACCAGGAGGGGTACTCAGACCCAGAACGAGGTCCAGAAGCCACTGGACCACGTCAAATTTACTGATTGAGGTCTGTACCTTAGGTCCTTTCCTGTCCCAAGACTCGAGAGATGGCAACAGCCCACCGAGGGGGATAGAAAGCTACCGCACAGGCAGAGAGATCCCACGGGCCAGCGCCTGCAGGCAAACGGGTTCCCCGACACACATAAAGCCGGGGAGCGGACTACCATTGCTGAAGCATAGGCAGTCAGGTTCTTCAAAAAGAGGTGCAGGAGAAAGGCGGGAACCACCGAACTGGGTGGGGGACCAAGCGCAGCCGGCTGCAGGCACCGACCACCATCCTTTTGGTTTACCAGAGACTCCGGTGTATCTGTCATAGTGAGTACAACAGTGCCCTTGGGCTGCGCACCGCACCGAACTGCACCAACATGCCCGCACCTCGCAACCAACGGGCCCTGGAACCATCACCCCCTGCCCACGAAGGGGTCAACACCAGGCTGCACAACATCGTCCCCGGGAGCCTAGTTAATGGCAGCGGTGGTGTACACACTCACCACAACCCATGGGTGGCGTCACAAACTTACATCCCTAAACACCATGGCCTCGGCCATGAACGTCCCCACCGAAATCCCCTCACGTAGCGCCAGTCTCCCTTCAGAGCAACGTGACCCCCGGGTCCGGAGGCGCTCGAGCCACCTACCAAAACGAGCCCGGATCCGAGTGGCTCGGCCGGCAGCCGAGCGCAGGGTGGTACAGTGAGACATCAGCTGTCCTGATGATGTGACGCCCTGGCAAAACCAGGTAATCACACATAGGCCCCCACATAACACCTTCCCTCACCTAGAATACACACAGCCAACCTGAAACCCTAGTCACCCCCCTCAGGGCAAGACAGGCACACCAGTCGGTGGGACCAGGCGGTGAGGAAACGCCCACCTAGGGTCTAGACAGCCCGGGGCGGGAAAACAGTTAGTTAAGCAGTTCAAGCAAACCGTTCTAGTCTGTAGTTCAAGTTGAGAGGAGTGTGGGCTGGAGCTAGGTGTAGCTCCAGCAGAGGAGAAGTTCAAGTTGAACGGTGCCAGGGTCAGAGCCCTGGTACCTTGGCTAGGTGGCAGACGGTGGTCACCGTCAGCAGGAGACGGGAAGACGGCTCGGCAGATCCGAGGAGGACCGGAGCAGGGTTGGAGCCCACCGGTACCAACACCTGAGACCCGACCGGAAACCGTGCACAGAGTGGGTACTCGGACCCTGAAGCCAGGACCGGGACCAACGGCCTAGCTAATTAACCGATTGAGGGCAGGATTACAGGTCCTGTCCCAACCAAAGTCCCAAAAGCAGACAACCAACCACAGATAGGGATAGGGCAACTGCCAGGGCCCACAAATACCACGGGTCAGCATCAGCGGGCACAGCTCCTCAGGCACGTAGCAAGCCGGGAGCGGACTCTTGTGTTCCATACCGAGAAGTCCAAACACACAATCACAAGCAGTGCAGAGGAAGAGGAATAGACAGCGACCACCAGCCCAGGTGGGGGACCAGAGTACAACTGGCCATGGCGGCCGGCCACCAGCACCTTGGTTTACCAAAAGACTTGTGTGATTCATGTGAGTAACCAAACATCCCCTGCCACATGCGGGCGCGCAGGCCCCTGCCATCGCCATCCCCTACACAGAGACACTTGGCCCCGGGGCAACCATCTCTACCCATGGGGGGGTTAACATCCAGCTGCCATTACATCTCCCCGGGTATCCCACAACAGCAGCGGTAGTGTCCCACTTCACCACACACCGTGGGTGGGGTCACGAACCAAATACGGTCAAGGCCGTACAACTACGCCCCCCTTTTCATTCGGCGTGTCCGCGTGACCCCCGAGTCCGGAGGATCCCTCGAGCCACGCAGCGGGTCCGGATCCGAACAGCGCCGGCTGCTGGCACGGGGGCAGCACAATGACATAGCATGCCGGGATTGGCTGGTGGACTACACCCACACCGACTGGGCATGAGCTTATCTGGGCGGTGCTTAAGTTATTTATGGACACCACAGACAACGGACGGTGCTCAGTTGTTAACAAGCCTCATGTTGTGTGAGTGTCAGGCAGCCCGCTTGCATGGCATCCTAGTATTGGAGTGTATGCTGGTGAAGTGTGCTGTACTCCGCCTACAGACTGGTCACTGACTGTACTGCTGCATGCGCTGGCTAAGGCGGGCTTTGCACACTACAGTGGGGTCAAATTGAAAATGACATACTTTCGGCATCGCATGCGACATCGTAGTGTGTAAAGGCTCGATGATACGATTAACGAGCGCAGAAGCGTCGTAATCGTATCATCGGTGCAGCGTCGGCGTAATCCATGATTACGCTGACGCGACGGTCCGATGTTGTCGCTGTGTGTGAAGCCGCAGGAGCGAGGAACATCTCCTACTGGCGTCACTGCGGCTTCCGTAGGAATGCGGAAGGAAGGAGGTGGGACCTCCGCCCCTCGGCTCCTATTGGCCGCCAGCCGTGTGACGTCACAGTGACGCCATACGACCCGCCCCCTTAATAAGGAGGCGGGTTGCCGGCCAGAGCGACGGTCGCAGGACGGGTGAGTCCATGTGAAGCTGCCGTAGCGATAATGTTAGCTACGGCAGTAATCACAAGGATACCGCAGCTGCGACGGGGGCGGGGACTATCGCGCTCGGCATCGCAGCATCGGCTTGCGATGTCGTAGTGTGCAAAGCGCCCCTAAGTGTGCGATACTCCACATAGAGATAGAGCACTTGAATTGCGTTACGCTTCACTTGAATTTGCATTACCCTTCCCTCATAGATAGGTTGTTTGAATTGCGTTACCCTTCCTAAGTACCGGTGTGTACGCTGGTGAAGCGTGCTGTTCACCGCATATAAGCAGGTCGCTTGTATTATAATTATTCAGTCGGCGAAGTTTGAGCAAAACTCCATGTGACACAGAAGCAGAGACACAAAGAGAAGCTGCCACAGTTTAAGTAGGTGCATATGTGGCGCCCTGGACAAGCCAGGACGTCACAGGTACTGCAACAACACACCCCACACCCCGGCTAGGCACATCTAGGTCAAACACAAATCCTTGTTGCCTCCCTCCAGGGGCTGATGTCCACACCAGGGGGTGGGCCAGCCCACCGAGGAGTTCACAGTCCTGGAGGCAGGAAAAGGAAGTCAGTATAGTTTTGAGAGTGAAGTGAAGTGGCAGTAGAGGAGACTGACTGTGTCTGGGTGCATGGCCCGGGTACATATAGCAAGATGGCAGACGGTGGTGACCGTCTGCAGGCGAGGCTGATTGACGTGAACCGTAAGGACTGGGGATGGGCGGTGGCCCGCCGGTACCGGATCGGGGAGCGAAGAGAAGCCAGCACCATTCGGCAGGGCCTACGGACCCCAACCAGGCTTGGAGTCACCATAAAACCGGTCAAATCCGTCAGCGAAGGGAACCTCCAGGGTTTCCCAGCAGTCAAGACCCGATTGAAGGCAACCGCTCAAACCATAAAGGGAAATACAGTCACCGCCAAGGCTACAGTTCCCAGGGCCAGAGCCTGCGGGCAAAAGGGGCTCCCTCAGCATCCATCCAAGCTGGGGAGCGGGTTACCGGTGGGAAGCCACCATAACCAAGAACTTAACACAGGTGCAGGGAAAGGCAGTCACCGCCAACCTACTGGGAGAAGAACCACCGCAGCCATATGTGGGACCCGTCCATCCAGCCGTTTGTTTTACCGGAGACTTTGCATTCGTCATTGGCTGAGTGAGTACCACCGTGCCGTGCGGCTCCGCACTTCCCCCGCGACCCTGCACCTCACCAGGCCCCATAACCCACCTGCCATTCCTCCCTCACCGGGCACCAGGACAACCAACCCCCCTACCCACGGAGGGGATAAACAACATCTAAGTTGCTCCCTGTCATCGGTCCCGGGATCCCCGTCCAGAGCAGCGGTGGTGTCACAACCTCACCACAACCGTGGGTGGCGTCATGGACAATATCCCTAAGCCAAACTACCCCCTTTTCACTCACAGGCGAGGAGCGCCGCTCGAGTCCCCGGGATCCGGCCCACCGCTCGAGCCACCACCGAACTGCAGCAGCAGCCGGACCCGAGCAGTGAGTGAGCGCAGCGTCCCCTCCCCGCCCACGACCACTTGGCGTCACGAACAGGATCTTACCGCTCTGCCGTCTGGTAGAGGTGCGCCTTGTGACCGCTGGAGGCGTCCGGCCAAAAATCTTGAGAAGCCGCCATTTTGGGCGTGAAAAGTCCCCGCTCGAGCGTCTTCCCGAGTAGTGGAGGCGCGAAAACCGAAACCCCGCCCCTGTAGAGGAGGAGCCGGAAAAAAAACTAAGGGAGACGGATGGCGTCTGGCCTCATGTAGCTCGTGGCTATAAAGGCAGGGACGCCAGGACCCTGCGGCCATCTTGTGGTTCCTGGAAGAGGCCGCCGCAGCGATGTACCAGCCATCCCGCAGCACCATAGCCCCCGCGCCCGGGACTGCGGCATGGGTGGAGGTCCGGACCGCCCAGCTACAACAACGGCTGCAGATCAGAGTGGAGCTCCTTTTGGAGGAGTGGGAGGCCGACATGGCAGAGGTGGTGGCAGCCATACGGTAACGCGAGGTGGAGGGAGTTTTGGAAGAGAGGGTAAATGACCCACGCCCCTGTACCCCTAGTGGGTCGGTCATCGCGGCCGAGTGGCCCGGTCTACACCCGCTCGTCCTGCTACCTCCCCCGCTACCCGTGTTGGCTGCTGCTGCCCCGCCACTAGGCCCGCTACCATCAGAACCGGTAGCGGTACCCCGCCAATCCGCCCAGGCGGACCGACCTGCAGCCAGGGCCCATGACCGTCCGGAGCCGCTCCCCTGGAAGATGCCGAAATCCGAGGCCGTCAACGGACAGATACCGGAGGCACCTGTAGTGATCGTGCCTGAGCCCAAATCGGTTCCAACAGGCCAATCCATGCAGGAGGTTAAGCGGGAGACTGTCCCTGTGCCCATCCCCCACGCCTTGGCTGAGGCCGCGCCGGGTTGCTGCTGTAAGGCAGCACCCCAGGCCATGACACCGCGGGACCTTCCCCCCAGAATGCCAGTACTGGGCAGTGTGAAGGAGGTCTCGCGGGGCCCGACCAGTGCGCTGGGGCCCGCAGTAGCCCCTTACTGGGACAGGGAACAGACCCCGCTGGGCCAGGAGATCGCGGAGAGGGAAAGGAGGAAGGTGGAGCTGGTAGCCCGCACGATTAGAGAGAAGGAAAGCCTCCACCAAGCCACCTTCCGTGTACGGGGCCCGCTCTATGAAGGACAAGTGAGGAGGTTTGACGTCCGTCTAGGGTACGGTTTTATATATGAGCCGGGCCTGGAGGCCGAAGTCTTTGTGGCCCGACGGGACGTCAATGCCCACCTGCCGAAGGACCACCCGGGCCGCAACCTGATGCCGGGGGATTTGGTCCAGTACACTAGGCATTGCGGGGAGAGGGGTTGGTTTGCTCTGGACGTTAAGCTGAGGGGCAGTCAAGAGGCCCGAGTACCAGTCCGGCCCCCTCCCCCGGCCGACACCGTGGATCTGGAGTGAGTCAGCGGTCCACCGTTGTCAGCAGTTGTCCCCGTTGGGACCACCAGTTTAAAAGTTGTGAATGATAAGTAATCGACAGAAGATGTAACCTGATTAGCACTCTGATTAAACCGGCCGTTGCCGGCAACCAGTCCCCATAGGGACTTCCTGCAACCGTTGCGTAAGGGACTTCTTACGGACAAGCCCAAGAACTGGCAGGGCAACTACAAACTTAGTGGGATGTAAATAAAAATGTTTTGGCTTGAATCCGTTACCGCCTCCGGAGAGGCTGATTTGGGAGGATGGGCCTGGAGGAAAGGGATGGCCCAGGCCCGCCACTACCGTAACCGGTGGCGAACCTCCGGGGGTTCAGGGGTTCCCATGGACGCGGGTCCCCTGAAAGAGACCGTACCCGCTCGGGCAGCCTGGTGATGGACTGGGGCAAGGGGTGCTGCCCACTTCTTAGAGGCAGCATCAGGGCCAGGTTGTTTGGGTGGGAAAAGAGCGGAAGCCGTTACTGTTTGCAACATTTAAGAACTGTACCTCCCGTTAAGGGAAGTTTTATACAAAAAGAATGCTTGTTTTTACTGTTTTATATGTTTTACCCCTTTTCCACAGTTAACCAAAAATAAAACCGGTGATGGACAGGCAGCCCGCGGACGGTCTGCATTTTGCTAAGGGGGAATGTGGCGCCCTGGACAAGCCAGGACGTCACAGGTACTGCAACAACACACCCCGGCTAGGCACATCTAGGTCAAACACAAATCCTTGTTGCCTCCCTCCAGGTGCTGATGTCCACACCAGGGGGTGGGTCAGGCGGTTGGCCCCGCCCACCAAGGAGTTCACAGTCCTGGAGGCAGGAAAAGGAAGTCAATGTAGTTTTGAGAGTGAAGTGAAGTGGCAGTAGAGGAGACTGAATGTGTCCAGGTGCATGGCCCGGGCACATACAGCAAGGTTGGCAGACGTTGGTGACCGTCTGCAGGCGAGGCTGATTGACGTGAACCGTAAGGACCGGGGAAGGGCGGTGGCCCGCCGGTACCGGATCGGGGAGCAAAGAGATGCCAGCACCATTCGGCAGGGCCTACGGACCCCGACCAGGCTTGGAGTCGCCGTAAAACTGGTCAAATCCGTCAGCGAAGGGAACCTCTGGGGTTTCCCAGCAGTCAAGACCCGATTGAAGGCAACCGCTCAAACCGTAAAGGGAAATACAGTCACCGCCAAGGCTACAGTTTCCAGGGCCAGAGCCTGCGGGCAAAAGGGGCTCCCTCAGCATCCATCCAAGCTGGGGAGCGGGTTACCGGTGGGAAGCCACCAGAACCAAGAACTTAACACAGGTGCAGGGAAAGGCAGTCACCGCCAACCTACCGGGAGAAGAACCACCGCAGCCGTCTGTGGGACCCGTCCATCCAGCCGTTTGTTTTACCGGAGACTTTGCATTCGTCATTGGCTGAGTGAGTACCACCGTGCCATGCGGCACCGCACTGCCCCCGCGACCCTGCACCTCACCAGGCCCCGTAACCCACCTGCCATTCCTCCCTCACCGGGCACCGGGACAACCAACGGAGGGGAAAAACAACATCCAAGCTGCTCCCTGTCATCGCTCCCGGGATCCCCATCCAGAGCAGCGGTGGTGTCACAACCTCACCACAACCGTGGGTGGCGTCACGGACAATATCCCTAAACCAAACTACCCCCTTTTCACTCACGGGCGAGGAGCGCCGCTCGAGTCCCCAGGATCCGGCCCATCGCTCGAGCCACCACCGAGCAGCAGCAGCAGCCGAACCCGAGCAGTGGGTGAGCGCAGCGTCCCCTCCCCGCCCGCGACACATATACTCTCCACGTTCTCTTTTGAAGGACACCTAGCAGTATGGACCTGGATTTATAACTCAAAAATAATGGGCTAGGAAGTAACAGAGAACATGAGACAAAAAGTACCCTTCAAAAGCATCAGAAGAAGAGAAGTTAAGTACCGATCATATTGAAAAACTAGTTTCTCTAAAAGGGAATAAGACGCAGACCCGCAGGTTGAGAATAGGACTCAATAAATAATCTGTAGTATTGTGCTCGGTTCTGGGGTAGACAGGTCAAACAATGGAAACAGAGTGCATACGAGTTAAGAGAAGGAATTGAGACTGTGTGTGGAAACGCTTTGTATTGTGAAGAAACATTCATTAAGTTGTGTACCCACTATCCGCTCTACATAATCCTCACCAAATTAACGTTCGGTAAAGAGGTTTTTTTTTGAACAGTGGTCTCCTTCATTGTACTTTCCAACATCTGGTACTGGACAGCCAAAGTCACTGCCATCATGTGGTCTGCAAGGGCAAGTCCACACAACCTACCAGAACCCCCACCTTCATGTAACATGCCGGGCTGTGAGAGACGAGTACATTGCCCTGTGTTATAAAGGGCTCACTATTTGAGGTGAATCCTATAAGCATAGAGTCCAGTTGGGTACAGGGGACAAGGGAGTTGGTACAGCAGACAGGTATGGCATGCAGGACACATATAGCTGAGTGTCTGGAGACTATAGACAGGTGGGTACTATAATGGAACCAAAGGCCAGCGCAAGACACCCTGAAGACTCCAGACAGGTGTCTGCGTAGTGGGACCACAAACAATCAGGAAACATCTTAATGACTGCAAACAGATGGATGTGAACTGGAACCACCGAGAGGTAGGCATGTGCTGGGACTAGTGGGAGGCAGGAGACATCTTGAAGACTGTGTAAAACGATGGCGAATAGCACCCCCTCCTACAAAGTGGGGTAAATATGTATTGCAGGTATATTGTCTATTGTGATGTATATGGAGAATGTAGCAGAGCTGAAAGGGCGCACCGTTCTGCTCCACCTGCCAGTCACTGCTGGTTGTGTAATAGGAAAAAGCATATTCTATATATTGTAAATACTGTGTGTATATCATGTACTGGTCCCTCATGCTGTGTTTGGTGGAGGATATAGTACAGGGCCAGTAAGATTAGGTATAGTAATAATAATAGATAGATAGACTTAAGGCTGCTTTACATGTGTCGATTTCTCGTGCGATCGCATTTGCGATCGCACCCGCCTCCATCGTTTGTGCGGCACGGGCAATTTCTTGCCCGTGTCGCCCAATGCTGTAACCCCGCGTCACATGTACTTGCCTTCCAAATGACCTCACTGTGGGCAGCGAACATCCACTTCCTGAAGGGGGAGGGATGTTTGGCGTCACAGCGACGTCACACAGTGGCCGGCCAATAGAAGCGGAGGGGCGGAGATGAGCGGGACTTAAACATCCCGCCCACCTCTTTCCTTCTGCATTGCAGGCGGGACGCAGGTAAGCTGTGTTCATCGTTCCCGGGGTGTCACACGGAGCGATGTGTGCTGCCTCTGGAACAATGAACAACTGGACGTTCGATTTTTTGAAAATGAGCGACGTGTCAATGATAAACGAGAAGGTGAGTATTTCTGCTCGTTCACCGTCACACGTAGCTGTCACACGCTATGATATCACTAACGATGCCGGATTTGCGTCACTTACGACGTGACCCCGCCGACATCTCGTTAGATATATTGTAGCTTGTAAAGCCCGCTTTAGTGGGAACTAGGGAACATGCAGCAGGTGGTGGAGGATGGAGTAGATTAGGCAGCTAGATAGTTAATAGGAATTAGTAGGAACACAGGACAGAACAGACAGTGGGTCATTATGGAGATGGAGCTAAGAGAGGAGGATTAAGCAAGGGATACAGTATGTGTGAGGAAGAATAGAATTAGTTAGTGAGCAGCAGCAAACGTGCCAGGCAGGACTCATGCTAGGACCCTGTCTGAAGTACTGGAGGGAAGCCCTCCACAAAGTGTCAAGACCTCACCCAGCTGACCAGCAGCAAACCGACTTCGGACCAGTGGGGCACTGTAGCGTGCCAACTTCAGGGAGACTTGTACTGGTGCCAGGAGAAGTGGCGCGTCCGGGGTGCAGGCATGAGTGAGACACGGCAGCCGTATTAGGAATGAATACCGGGGGAAGATAAAGCTACAGGACGTACTGTAGCTGCTAGATGAAGCTTCCTATGGCAAGTCAGCAGAGTTTTCCGCTGAGGACAGAAGGACACAGCACGAGTGATCCTAAAGGCCTGAAGCGTGAGAAGGAATGTGATCTGCAATAAAGAAGGTTCCTGTTTTGTTTATCAGAGTCTGCGTGTACTTTATGTCACCATCCCTGTGTAAAGGTACCGTCACACTAAGCGACACTCCAGCGATCCCACCAGCAACCTGACCTGGCAGGGATCGCTGGAGCGTCGCTACATGGGTTGCTGGTGAGCTGTCAAACAGGCAGATCTCACCAGCAACCAGTGACCAGCCCCTAGCCAGCAGCGACGCGTGGAAGCGATGCTGCACTTGGTAACTAAGGTAAATATTGGGTAACCAACCCGATATTTACCTTGGTTACCAGCGCACACCGCTTAGCGCTGGCTCCCTGCACTCCTAGCCAGAGTACACATCGGGTTAATTACCTGATGTGTAGTCTAGCTATGTGTGCAGGGAGCAGGGAGCCAGCACTGACAGCGTGAGAGTGGCGGACGCTTGTAATGTCGCGGGCGGAGGGGACGTGCTCGCCACACTCGGGTCTGGGGCTTCTGCTGCTGCTGCTCGGTGGCTCGACCGGTGGGCCGGACCCGGGGACTCGAGCAGCGCTCCTCACCTGTGAGTGAAAAGGGATGCTTTGGTTAGGGAGATTGTTCGTGACACCACCCACGGGACGTGGTGATGATGGCACCACTGCTACTGGTAACGGGGATCCCGGGAAAGATGGTAGGGAGCAGCTAGGATATTGTCCCCTCCGTGGGTAGGGGGGTTGGTGATCCCGGGGCCCGGTGGTGTAATGGGGAGGCTGGATGGCTGGGGTGCAGGGTTGCAGGGACAGCGCGGCACGGTGCCGGACGGCACTGGTGTACTCACTCAGGCAATCACTGACAGAGTCTCTGGTAAACCAAAACGGCCGGATGGATGGGTCCCGCAGCCGGCTGCAGTGTTGTTGTGCTCTCCCCGGACGGCTGATGGTGGCTGTCTTTCCCTGCACCTTTTAGAAATGTTCTGACTCCTGTGGTTGCCCACCGGTAGTCCGCTCCCTGGCGTATAGGTGCCGTAGGAGCCCGTTTTGCCCGCAGGCGCTGGCCCTTGGATCTCTAGCCTGTGGCGGTGGCTGTATATCCCCACAATGTGAGCGTTTGCCTTCTGTTGGGACTTGGTTGTTGGGAAACCCCTGGGGTTCCTGTCACACTCGGATTTGACTATTGACGGCGGCTCCAAGCCTGGTCGGGGTCCGATGGCACTGCCTGTGTTCGGTACCGGCGGTACCGGCGGGCCAACGCCCGACCCCGGTCCTTACGGCTCTGCAGAGTTCCACCAACTCCTGCAGACGGCCACCACCATCTGCCAACCTTGCTGTCAGTGCCTGGGCTCCTACCCAGGCACACGCAGACGTTTTACCCCTCTCACTTTCACCTCCTAAACTGATCAGACTCCTTTTCCGGCCTCTAGGCCTGTGAACTCCTCGTTGGGTGGGGCCAACCGCCTGGCTCCGTCCCACCTGGTGTGGACATCAGGCCCTGGAGGGAGGTAACAAGGGTTTTAGTTTGACTGTTGTAACTGTCTAGGGTGTGGTGTATGTGTATGGTGGTATGTATGTGACTACCTGGCTAGTCCAGGGTGTCACAGTAACAAAGGTAAATATCGGGTAACCAAGGAAAGGGCTTCTTGGTTACTCGATATTTACATTGGTTACCAGCGTCCGCAGAAACCGGCTCCCTGCACATTCAGTTGTTGCTCTCTCGCTGTCACACACAGCTATGTGTGATTCACAGCAGGAGAGCAACAACTAAAATATGGTCCAGGACATTCAGCAACAACCAGCAACCTCACAGCAAGGGCCAGGTTGTTGCTGGATGTCACACATAACAACATCGCTAGCAACATCGCTGTTACGTCACAAAAGTCATGCCTCAGCAGCGATGTTGCTAGCGATATTGCTTAGTGAGACGTGGCCTTAAGATGAGGGCCCAGCAAAATGAGATGAAGATAAAGACACAGTTACATCTGCACTCATCCTCATATACAGAAGTCAGGGGAAGCAAGGTCGGCCATCACACGGCTCCCCTCTTTAACTGCACACAGGTGTGTGCAAACTGAAACCACAGACAGGTAGGTGCATACTAGCAATGTAGGCAGATGTCCTAGTGACCTCAGACAGATACTGAGCATGTTGAGATGCAAAGAGCAGCCAAGAGTCTTTGAGACTTTGTAGTCTTAATACCAAGGCCCCAGGGTGTGTCTTGATGAGAGTTATATATATGCCCAGGCAGATAATCACATGGGATCTCCCTGGGTAATCTGCAAAGCCCAACGTGGAGCACAACTGGGGTGAGGGAAGTGTAGCACCCCTGAGACCCTCAGGGCACTACAGGAAACTGTATCCTCTTGGGGATGCAGGACCTACCCCCTGAGACTTGGAGTACCAGTGCCTTTTCCACCAAAACACAATCTAAATCCTAGCTCTCCTCTCCACACTGGGCATAGAGGGTTCACCGCGTAAGGGGATGGTCGCCATGGGAATGAGTCCCTGTATATAGCCAGCCTTGTGGGGGGGGTCAGTGAGTCAGAGAGCAGTCTTGAGTTGAGTAGCACATAGTAGAGGTGTGCTGAAGTGCCTGAGTTGGGTCCTTGTAACGGTGACCCCGGGGGCACAGGAGAGAGGTCGCCAAGATGGGTACCGAGATACTGCTTGGACCGGCGCATGCATGCAAGTTTTACACTGTTTGGCAAATACCTGCCCGGTGAGGACACCTTCATGTACTTCATCGAACAAAATAATCCGTGACATCAGCAGTAAACTAGGATCGGAGTTCGGACACTTACCTCCCCACAGGGTCTGCACTGCACGCCGTACGGAGAAGGAGACTATACTCCACAAGGGACAGTCGGGGTCCCCAAATGCTCCACGCTACGTGAACTCAATCTACAGAGAGTAGAGACTGTTAAAGACAACCTGGTGTGTTCTCCATTATTGACCCACTACATCTCCCAGGCACAGCCCTACCTGTGGAGGGCCTACCATCACAGCTGCCACTACCACCACCCCTGGCCACCACCCCTGGGAGTACTTATGTTAAGCAGCGGCGGTTCTCCATCCCTAACCACAACCCGCAGTTGGCGTCACGTAACAAAAACTCTTATCTCCCCTGTAAATACCCCCCATTAACAAAAGGGGCCCAGAGCACGGGACCAGGCAACGGCCACCAAAGTGACATTCCCATTTGTTAATGCCCGGGACCGAGTACCCCCTTCTCTGAGCGCTACAGAAGCAATGAACAAATCTTGGAGAGATGTGTGACGCCCTGGCAAAACCAGGGTGTGGCAGAGGTCTGCATCCATCTTTTTGGTGCAGATCTCACTCTCCCTTGGGGAGTTTCCAACACAGTTACACACAACACCAGTGGGAGGAGCTGAGAGGTCTGAAGTGTCTGGGAGGGAACTATATAGGAAGTTTCCAGTTTGCAGGCGGCAGTTAGTCTGCAGGAGGTGTGGAGTCTGGAAGGAGCTCCGGTGTGGAGCTTGGGGAGAGGGGCAGTAAGGGCCTCAGGAATAGGCCAGCCGTTTGCGGGGAACCCGAAGTGGACTGGGACAGAGTAGTGGCCCGCCGGTGCTGACTGTCGGGACCTGGTCCGGACCCGTGCACGGAGCAGACACAGACATCAGGCAGGAGAAAAGCACCTGTATTACACCCCTGGGTGAGGGGCCCGTCCTCACAGCATCCGAGGGCACCAGTTACCAGCAACTTGGTTAATTCCTGGACTCGTGTCGGTTATTACCTTACATCATTAGTACTCCTGCACCACCTGGTCCAAGCCATGGACTGCACCCGTCACTCCCAATCCATTACACTGAGCCCCGGGGCATCCACCCCTACCCACGGAGGGGTTAACATCCAGCTGCCATTTCATCGCCCCCGGGTGCTCCCAAACAGCAACGGTGGTACTTCACCTTACTGTGGCGCCCCTGACCTGGTCAGGCACCACTGAGTACTGCACCCATGCTGGGGACAGTACAATACAGGTAATCCAGATGGCTGACAGGGGTGTGGAACACAGGCGCATAGTGACCAGGTCTCACACATGTACCCATGAGAGGACCCCTGGGGATCCCAGGAGGGGGCAAGCCTTCACCTTCACTGGAATAGTGGAGGGGGTAGAGCCTCCATCTCCTCTCAAGGGGTGTGGTAAGAGAGTCTGGTTGCTAGGTGGCGTAGGCAAGAACAGGAGAGGAGGGGCAGTGAGCCAGTTCAGTGTAGAGTCCAGGGAGCTCAAGTGAGGAGCAGATCCCTGGAGCTGTGCAATCTGACAGCGTCCGCGCAGTGGCTATTGACGGGGGAGAACGGTCAACTAGGAGTGCTGCCTGAAAGCCAGCTTCAGCTAGGGAGTGCAACGGAGTGGGAAGTAAGGAGACTGCTAGAGAGCACCAGGCCCAACCGGGCGGCAGATCCCGAAGCGGGGATAGATTCAACTTTCTTCTGCTAAACCTGCCGGTGTGGGGCTCTTAAAGCCCACACCACAACACTACAAAAGCCGCAGCCACGTAACCACAAGTTAGGGCCCATAGGTCATAGGAGGCAAGAGGCTGGAGTGGCCTGGTCCGGGGAACAAGCACACGGCAAAACAAGAAGGGGAGAGAGGCTTGGAGCATCTTCCCTGGGCGACCCCCATAGGGACTCAAAGTCGGGGTCACCCCAAACCACCAAGGGCTAAGGAAGGCGAGTCAGTAGTCACCCTCATAAAGTCAGCCTGAAGGATACCTGGTTCCCACCTGGTTCGTCCCAGCTACGCCCGGGTTACTCACCCTGCCACCTGAAGTGAGTAAAAACCCTGAAAGACATTCTGCCTGTGTGGTCATTCTGCGACTTGTGGTACTACGCATCTACACCGGGCCCTGGGGCTTGCCTCACTCTCAGGAGGCTACTACATCTGACTGCACATATCATCAGCCCCAGGCACCCCTAACCTGCAGTGGCGGTCCCCACTGACTGCAATACTGAGAGTGGCGTCACGATCAAAACCGAAGATTCCCTACCTGTGACCAGCACCAGCTACGTGGAGTCCCTGAAGGTATGCACCGACACAACACCTGCGGGGCTTCACATCTGGCGTCACGAACAGGATAAGGACTAGACCTGTTCAGACAGGTGACCATGTGCCTGGGCGGTCCGCTTGGAAAATTGGAAGCGCCGCCATATTGCCACCATGAAAAGCGCGCTGAAAAACAACAGCAGCCCGCGCTGGAAGAAGTTACCGCCCACGAAGAGGTGTGGCTACCCAGAGATCCCCTGCAAAGTCCTGACCTCGCTTGTGAAGAGAGCGGAAGCGTCCAGAGACGGCGGAGCAGAAGAGAAGCCAGCAGCTTGCTAGAGAAAATGGAGTCCAGACGCGGATACCCAGAACCAGGCACTGCTGCCTGGTGGTGCCGGGAGCTTGCTATTTTCTGCGACCAGCTGGAGGCCAGGATTGTGCGACGGCTCAGAGAAGAACGCACGGAGCTTCTGGAGATGGCGGCGGCGGTTCGGACCTACGAGGAGGGAGCCGCGCGACGCCTGCCAGACCGAGCGGCGACGACTCAGACCCCGATGCTGCCACCGATGGGTGAGTCCAGAGATGCCCCGGCCAGCGCAAGTGCCCCGACCCCTGCTGCCACACCCGCGGTCCCAGAAGAGGCGCCCGGCGCGGCGACGCTGGACCAGGCCGCAGCCACGCTAGAAGCGGCCCGCCAGATCCAGGCTGCCGCAGCCATGCCCCGCCTGGCCCGCAAAGGTCCGACTACCACGGCGATACTGATCCGTGCCGCAGGCGTGACACTGACCCAGGCTGCCACCCTGCTGAGCCCAGTCCGCCAAGACCCCACCGCAGCAGCGACGCTCGTCCGCGCCGCAAGTGAGATGCTGAACCAGGCCGCAGCCCCGCCAGGTGCGGCCCGTCAAGCCCCGATCACAGCAGCGACGCCCAGCTCAGCCTGCACAGAGCCCTCTGCAACAGCGACGCTGATCCAGGCCGCCGCCATGCCAGGCGCGGCCCGCCAAGACCAGGCCGCCGCAGCGATGCCCTGCCCGGCCCGCACAGACCAGGCCGCCGCCATGCCAGGCGCGGCCCGCCAAGACCAGGCCGCCGCCATGCCAGGCGCGGCCCGCCAAGACCAGGCCGCCGCCATGCCAGGCGCGGCCCGCCAAGACCAGGCCGCCGCCATGCCAGGCGCGGCCCGCCAAGAAGAAAAGACTACCTCATCATTTTCCCCGGCCTGCAAGGCCAGAGCAGATACCGCTCCCCAGCCTAAGGAAGTCCCTACTAGGAAATCCCTGATAGGTGAAGACTCCGCATACTGGCAGCTGAAGGCTGACCTGGAGGCCAAGTTCCCACAGGAGATGGTGGACAGATACATGCTCCCTCCGCACACCCCTAAGGCAACCCCTGCAGCGACCACGCCGAAGAGTCCACCGCCTGGGCCAGCTGAGGAACACTCATCCCCAGCGCTGCCACAACCAGAGTGCAGCGAAGAACTAAGGGGGAGAGGAGGCCAGGAAGCTGAGGAGCTGACTCCGGAGCCACCAGCAGTGGATCCGTACTCAGAGCCGGAGATGTTGCCCTATTCCCGTTGGGATGAGGAAGACCTGACACCGTCCGCTGACGAAGATCTGCCTAAAAGTCACATCTGGGAGCCTGCAGGCATGAACCCAGCCCGCAAGACACGGCGCAGCAGAGCAAAGTATCCTCCAACACCACAGTCTCCAGAGCAGAGAGAGGTCACAGCCAGAGACCTGGAGGAGAAAAGGTGCCTAAGAAGGTCTGAAGCCCAGGCCAGAGGACCCCTTTACAGAGGGGTAGTAGAGGACTTCAACTTGAAAAGCGGATACGGCTTTATTGTAGTAAGAGGAATAAAAGAGGGCATATTTGTGAATCGGAGAGATGTTCAAGCCCACCTGCCCAGAGGACATTCAGGCAGAAATTTGAAAATTGGAGACGTAGTACAGTTCACCATGCATGAAGGCGAAAGAGGATTGTATGCGCTTGATGTAGCACCATGTCCCAGACAAGAAAGACAAGAAAGAAAAGACAGAGATAAAGAACCAGATGTAGAAACAGACGAAGACCAAGAAAGGAAAGATAAAGAACCTACAGATGAAACAACCACAGACAAAGATCCTACAGATGAAACAACCACGGACGACGACGGAGAGCAAGAAAGTCACAGGTGCCGGTGCCCTACATGCCCACGCCCTGGTGAAATGGAGGAGTAGAGTAAAGTAAAGAAAGGAGTACCGAAAGTTTGACCAGTTTGACAAGTTTTGTTTGCAACGTTTAAGAAATGCGCCCACAAAAACTATTGTGAGAAATAAACTTTAAGGCTATGAACTTGCTATAGCCACAAACTCTCGCAGTGTAAATAGTTACACCAGTGGCACCACCACCAGGGCCAGCCTGTTTAGGGGCTTGGCTCGTCTGCAACCAGGGGGGCCCGTCCGTAGAAAAGGGCCTTGGCTCACCTGCGACCAGAGAGCACGCCTGTTTATGGGGCCTTGGCTCACCACCACAAAGAGGGTACCTGGTCAGCACCAACTGTGGAGGCCGCCTCTGCATCCTGCCAGAAGAGGCTGAAGGCGCGGATCCACCAGGCCAGGTATACCCTGAAACCACCAGCCCATGAAAGCCGCCTCTACATCCTGCCAGAAGTGGCTGAAGCCGCGGCCAACGGGAGAGGAAGATTGGAGGAAAGGTCTGGGGAAACGGATGGCCCAGACCTGGTTACCAACAGGACCGGTGACCTGCCTCCTGAGAGGGTTTTGGGTGGGTTAACGGACTTGTGGGTGGAGGGTGGTGATGTACGATAACTGGTGATCTTAAAATGTTTTACCATGTTTTAATGTTTTATGCATTTTAAAATGTTGTCTTGCAGCCCGAGGACGTGCTGGTGATAACTAAGGGGGAATGTGGCGCCCCTGACCTGGTCAGGCACCACTGAGTACTGCACCCATGCTGGGGACAGTACAATACAGGTAATCCAGATGGCTGACAGGGGTGTGGAACACAGGCGCATAGTGACCAGGTCTCACACATGTACCCATGAGAGGACCCCTGGGGATCCCAGGAGGGGGCAAGCCTTCACCTTCACTGGAATAGTGGAGGGGGTAGAGCCTCCATCTCCTCTCAAGGGGTGTGGTAAGAGAGTCTGGTTGCTAGGTGGCGTAGGCAAGAACAGGAGAGGAGGGGCAGTGAGCCAGTTCAGTGTAGAGTCCAGGGAGCTCAAGTGAGGAGCAGATCCCTGGAGCTGTGCAATCTGACAGCGTCCGCGCAGTGGCTATTGACGGGGGAGAACGGTCAACTAGGAGTGCTGCCTGAAAGCCAGCTTCAGCTAGGGAGTGCAACGGAGTGGGAAGTAAGGAGACTGCTAGAGAGCACCAGGCCCAACCGGGCGGCAGATCCCGAAGCGGGGATAGATTCAACTTTCTTCTGCTAAACCTGCCGGTGTGGGGCTCTTAAAGCCCACACCACAACACTACAAAAGCCGCAGCCACGTAACCACAAGTTAGGGCCCATAGGTCATAGGAGGCAAGAGGCTGGAGTGGCCTGGTCCGGGGAACAAGCACACGGCAAAACAAGAAGGGGAGAGAGGCTTGGAGCATCTTCCCTGGGCGACCCCCATAGGGACTCAAAGTCGGGGTCACCCCAAACCACCAAGGGCTAAGGAAGGCGAGTCAGTAGTCACCCTCATAAAGTCAGCCTGAAGGATACCTGGTTCCCACCTGGTTCGTCCCAGCTACGCCCGGGTTACTCACCCTGCCACCTGAAGTGAGTAAAAACCCTGAAAGACATTCTGCCTGTGTGGTCATTCTGCGACTTGTGGTACTACGCATCTACACCGGGCCCTGGGGCTTGCCTCACTCTCAGGAGGCTACTACATCTGACTGCACATATCATCAGCCCCAGGCACCCCTAACCTGCAGTGGCGGTCCCCACTGACTGCAATACTGAGAGTGGCGTCACGATCAAAACCGAAGATTCCCTACCTGTGACCAGCACCAGCTACGTGGAGTCCCTGAAGGTATGCACCGACACAACACCTGCGGGGCTTCACATTACCACACACCGTGGGTGGCGTCAAGACGTATCTATAACAATCTCCTGTACATATTACACCTCTTTTTATTTCAGTGTCCGCACAACCCCCGGGTCCGGAGACCCCTCGAGCCACTGCGGATCCGGACCCGAGCAGCCCGGCTGCTGGTACGGGGGCGGCACAGATGCATAACAAACAGGCAATCACTGAAGAGAAATGAACTGGAGCAGTGGTAGGGAACTGGTGCTGTACAAAGGCAGGACAAGTACCTGGTCTGTTTGACATGTAACATTTATAAAAGAAATCGAGCTGCACTTTTCTTAAAGTGGATATCCCCTTGTAACACAATATTAGAACAAGCACAGGAAGTCAATACTTGTACAGTATGTCCAGGACTAGGGCTGGGTAGACCCTGACTGTAAGAGTCTGGATCCGCGCAGTTTCAAAGATACCCAGGTGCTGGGCCAGGGCCCAGGATTCTGGGTGTTTGATCCAGATCTGGCACTCGAGAAATTAAAATAAAATAAAAGGAATAATAAAGAAAATAAGAATGAAGAAAGCACTTCATACTTACCAAGGTTTCGTGTTATGGTGGCACACTGCTTCCAGGTCACGCATTAACTTCCTGTGCCGCTTATTAGGCTTATCACATACACATGGCTTTCCCTGCTTTACCAAACCACTGGCCATCCTGTCGTCTGTGATGTCTGCAGTCAGACATGCCTCCAGACTTGGTAACAGCATCTGACTGCAATCACTGATTGGCGCTGTACGCGGGTCAGTACTGAGGTCTAAAAATAAATAAACAAAACAATTGGAGCAGGGTCCCCCTAGTATTCTGATACCTAGCAAAGATATAGCCCATGGCTACAGGCTGCTGACCCAGTTCTGCGCTTATCTTGGCTGGAACCATATCTGGCTGATTTGGGTTTTTTTTTCAAATTATTTAAATAAATAATTTAAAAAAACAATGTGCGATCCCCCACAATTTTCATACGCAGCCATAATAAAGCCAGCTGAGGGCTGGTATTCTCAGGCTGGGGAGACCCAGCCTAAAAATTCCCTCCTCCAGCCTCCAGGGAAATTGGTGCATCCATTAGATGCGACAAGCCCAGTGCTTTACCGTCTCTTTCTGATTGCCCTGATATGGTGGCAATTGGAGTAATAAGGGGTTAATTACAGTGCACAGATGTCAATAAGACCTAGGTTAGTGGTGGCAGCGTCTATGACACCCGCATCACTAATCTGTAAGTGAAAGTAAATAAACACAGATGACAAAATCCTTTATTTGGAATAAAAGACAAAAAAACGCCCTCTTTCACCACTTTATTATCTCTCAAACACACCTGAAGGTCCGAAGTAATTCACACGAGATCCCACCATGGTGATTCAGCTCTGCTACACCTGAACCTCACAGTGAGTGTCATTAAAAATGACTGCCCGCTGTGAGTGCAGACAGACAATGACTGAGCCACAATGAGCGATGACATCACTCAGGTTATTTGCGGTGACAGCTGGAGATTCTCACGGTCCTCCACCTGTAACAGCAAGTAACCTGAACTCAAAGTCAAAAGTCAGTGACATCACCTCAGGTGAGACCTGCATCTCCTGCCAGAAAACCGCAGGGGTTTTTTTTTGTCAAGCGATGTAGATTTGGTGCAGAAAATTGTATACCATATTCCTGCACCCAATCTACAACTCCTGGCAAAAACCCACTGTTTTTTGATGATTTTTTTTCCTGCGTTTTTTTCCGTGGTATTCTGCAGAAGATGTAAATTTGGTGCTACAGCTGTCTGCACCAGATTCCAGCACCAAATGTGCACATCCTGCACAAAAAATAAAATGTTTTTTTGCATTTTTGGGCCAAGGGGTGGAAATTTGGTGCTGACATTTTTACACCATATTCCTGCACCCAATCTACAATTCCTGGCAAAAAACTACATAACTACCGTATCATACCGCATGCGGTAGTGATGTGATATTTATTTATTTTTTTGCCAGGAGATGCAGATTGGGTGCAGGAATATGGTGTAAAAATTTTAGCACCAAATTTACATCTCTTGGCCAAAAAATGCATAAAAGCTTTTTTATTCTGCCAGGAGGTGCAAATTTGGTGTTGAAATCTGGTGCAGATGATATTAGCACCAAATGTGCACCTCCTGGTAGAAAACTGCGGCAAAAAACGAGGCAAAAAAATGCGGGGTTTTTTGCCAGGAAGTATAGATTGGCTGCAAGAATATGTTGTAAAAATGTCATCACTAATTTCGTCAGTTTTTTAAATTATTTAAATAAAAAAAAAAAAAGCTGCATGTGATTCCTCTTCTTTTGATACACAGCCAAGATAAGCGCAGGGCTGGGGCTGTATCTGTGCTGGGTATCAGAATACTGATGGGACGCTGTTCCAATTGATTTATTTTTTTTTTATATACCACGATACTGACAGTAGATGCTAGAGTGCTCCAGCTTCTTCCAGATACACACAGATACGGGCACAATGTAAGTCAATGGGAAATACTCGCTAAGTAGTGAGTAACCCGAAAGTCGCAGTATTCACTACTCGCACGAAAAGTATGTCTTTTGGGTTCCTCGCTACTTAGCGAGTATTTCCCATTTACTTACAATGTACCCGCAACTCATAACAAACATGCAAGTAGTGGACAGTACTCGCTAGCAGCATAGCGAGTATGAATAGCTAATTACTCGCTCAACATTACTTGTGGCCACTATAGTGAGTGAAACCATCAGAAGTCCAACCAACATGTGTCTTCCCTAAACAAATTGTTAAAGTAATTGGTGATGTGAGATCTAAAGGTGCCTATATGTATAAAGGCCCCATCACACACAGAGATAAATCTTTGGCAGATCTGTGGTTGCAGTGAAATCATGGACATATTGTTCCATTTGTACACAGCCACAAACCTGGAACTGATTGTCCACAATTTCACTGCAGCCACAGATCTGCCACAGATCTGCCACAGATCTGCCACAGATCTGCCACAGATCTGCCACAGATCTGCCACAGATCTGCCACAGATCTGCCACAGATCTGATCTGCCACAGATCTGCCACAGATCTGCCACAGATCTGCCACAGATTTATCTCCGTGTGTGACAGGGCCTTTAGATATGTATATGTTTTCAATAGTAAGAGTAATATAAGCCCCAGTCAGAATCCTCTGGCTAAAACCAATCCCCTAGGAGAGCAAAAGGGGCAAAAATATACCCTAAAAGTGCCTAATCTTGCCCATCATCTTCTATTATGGTAAAATCATGAGGCCGCTTTAAAGATCGAATGAATAACTGGTCCCATCAAAATCGGCAGATTTGGCCAACTTTATTGTGTGTGGCAGCCTTAGGGCGGCTTTGCACGTTGCGACATTGCACATGCGATGTCGATGGGGTCAAATCGAAAGTGACGCACATCCGGCGTCGCAGTCGATATCGCAACGTGTAAAACCTTTTTGATATGATGAACGAGCGCAAAAGCGTCGTTATCGTATCATCGCTGCAGCCTCCGACATTTCCATAATGCCGGTGCAGCGACAGGTGCGATGTAGTTCCTCGCTCCTGCGGCAGCACACATCGCTGTGTGTGAAGCCGCAGGAGCGAGGAACATCACCTTACCTGCCGCCAGCTGCAATGAGAAGGACGGAGGTGGGCGGGATGTTTACATCCTGCTCATCTCCGCCCCTCCACTTCATTGGTCGCCTGCCGTGTGACGTCGCTGTGACGCCGCACGACCCGCCCCCTTAGGAAGGAGGCGGGTCGCCGGCCAGAGGGACGTCGCACGGCAGGTATGTGCGTGTGAAGCTGCCGTAGCGATAATAATCGCTACGGCAGCTTTCACTAGATATTGCACGTGCGACGGGGGCGGGACTATCGCTGCAGCATCGGTAACACATTGTTACTGATGTCGCAGCGTGCAAAGCCCGCCTTAATGTCTGTGATATTGATTATGTTAAGACATTGATTGCTTATACCAGAGATATGTAACCTATTCATTGTAACAAATATGCTGATATATGAAACACCAAAAATATTTTATTTATGAATTTTATTGTAATAAAAATGGATTAAATTGTGGTCTATTTCTCTTATTTGTTTCTATTAATAAACCTATTTATTGTAATAAAGTGAAATAATATAGTGCCGCTTCCCACAACAAATCCTACATGAATTTGGATAGATGAGTAATAAAGAAGCAATTGTCATTCAGACTATTAAATCAGGAAAACACTAATAACCCTTCCAGGAATAAAGCAGTAAAATAAGCAATACTGTATTATTTGACCGTTCAGGTACAATATACTAAAGTCCAGTTACTGGAACTGATATGGTTACAGAAGCATTAAAATGTGCCAATATGATATGAAATATCCTTCCTGGTGACAGGAAATCAGTATGTTCTATTGCAAAGTGTTTTGTTTTCTTCAAATACAGAAATGCAGATTCATTGCTTTACTTAAGATTGTTGTATTATTACTCTTATCATTATTTGGTTTGCTACAAGAGTCCTTGACTTATCTTTCTTTGTTTAAAATGTTACGCAGCTATTTCCTTATTAACGGAATTAGCTGTGATCTGACATAAAATTGGCTTAATGCAGTAAAGTTGATTAAACAAAACTAAATAAATAGCAAAAGAATCACTGAAATACATTACAAACCATCTTTGTCACTTCGGATGAAGTCTAAAATTGCCTGTAATACAGATGGAGGAAGAGACCGTATTTTTCTGACTACAAGACTTTTTTGTCAAGATAACATCTTGCTAAAATGTATGTGCATCTTAGGCAGAGGCCACACAGAAATTTGTGTGAGTGCTCGCATGACACTCGGTACACGCTCGCAGCACAGCGGGAGCCGAGTGTCATGTGAATGTTATGCAACCTCCCCCTCCACAACTCCACAGTTGTAGAGGGGGAGGCCGGTACTGAGGAGGGGAGGGCTGGATTTATCTCCCTATCTCCTCCGTTGCCAACTGATGCGAGAACCGCACTACTCTCGCGTTACACCGGTGTAACACGAGAGTAATGCGATGTTTCTCTCGCCCTATAGAATTGTATGGGTGCGAGTGGAACAGGATCGGATTCAACTGGCAGCATGCTGCGACTGTTTTCTCAGTCTGATTAGAGCTGATAAAATAATCGCACATTGGAGCTGCCCCATAGAGTAATATTGATCTGAATAGAATAAAGGTACCGTCACACTTAACGACGCTCCAGCGATCCCATCAGCGATCTGACCTGGCAGGGATCGCTGGAGCATCGCTACATGGTCGCTGGTGAGCTGTCAAACAGGCAGATCTCCACAGCGATCAGAGATCAGCCACCAGCCACCAGCGACCCGTGTAACGACGCTGTGCTTCATAACCATGGTACACATCGGGTTACTAAGCAAAGCACTTTGCTTATAGTTACCCGATGTGTACCTTGGCTACGTGTGCAGGGAGCCAGCTTCTAGAAGCGGACGCTGGTAACCAAGGTAAATATCGGGTAACCAAGCAAAACCTTTGCTTGGTCACCCGATGTGTACCTTGGTTACCAGTGTCCGCAGAAGTCGACTCCCTGCTCCCTGCACATTCATATCGTTGCTCTCTCGCTGTCAAACACAGCGATGTGTGCTTCACAGCGGGAGAGCGATGACCAAAAAATGGTTCAGGACATGCAGCAACAACCGGCAACCTCACAGCAGGGGCCAGGTCATTGCTGGATGTCACACACAGCGACATCACTAGCAAGATCGCTGTTGCGTCACAAAAACCGTGACTCAGCAGCGATGTCGATAGCGATGTCGCCTAGTGAGAGGTGGCTTTAAGTGTGACTAAGATCAGCAGTGCCAGACCTTCCTGACTGCTTCCTTAAATCATAAGACCACAGTGCTTATGAATGCTCTACCTTATCGCTGAGATAACTAAGCAGCTACTTATTTTTCTCCTTTCTGGATGAGTCTAATTAATACTGAGCAGTAGAGACTGACCTGAGCTTGCTAGGGTTAATGGAATGGATTTTTGGTGCACCGGCTGATGAGCTTGCTAGGGATAATGGAATGGATTTTTGGTGCACCAGCTGAAGAATCATAAAACTGTCACACATACTGTAGATAACGAGTTGATTTACACTTCGCAGAGAGTCTTGGTGTCCCACATAAAGGCCATTCACCTGAATTTGCACTGTTGCTCTTTCTATGCACCATATTTGTGATGCCGTACTTCTTTGCCCACATATATGTGTTGTCATGAAGGGTACAGAAAATCAGCGTAGCACAGAACGGTTTGTTATAAAATCTGCAATAGGCATGCTTTATACTGTAGTCTGTATATTAGAATAACTTCTATTAAAGTGTACAGCCGGCTAAATTGTGTATAAGACGTTTGTGTCATAAATGAAAGACATTACACATGTAAGACACCAGGCACATGGCTGATTCCATAATAACTGGACATCTGTTCTTTATGAACTTTGGTACAAGTCAACCAATGTAAACTGTATTGGGACCTTGTTATTTCACTGTTGGAGACATTATACAATGCTCATTATTTTTTGGTACAACATTCCTAATATACTTAGCTCAATACCCTTCTCTTCTACTCAAGAGCACCAAGTAAGGAGCACAACTGAAGTCAACCATCATGTCCCCCACATTACCCCCTCAACTTTGTTATATCCCAGATAGTTTTAACATTGTTTTTTCCCTTTTTTTCTGTTGTACAAACCTAGGTGCGACTTATTGTCAGGTGCGTCTTATAGTCTGAAAAATACAGTATATGTGATATTTCAATGGCATTCAAATGAGACTATGTGTGAGGGGCTTATGCAGATGATCGTAAAAATCGGATGAGTGATATCCATTGTTTGGATAATTCTTGTCCCCGGTTATTCTGTGGGGCCATTCACATGTCTTATGTTATCCTCTGACCAAGATTAACGAGGAAAGAATTGCAGTCTGTATGATTTGCCAACTTTCATTGACTGACAATATGGAGAAGGGGGAGAAACTTTCATTTATTTTTCTCCACCTATGAGAAAATTGGATCACATTCTGATCACACTCTAATCAAATGCTAATCAGAACCTGATCAGAGTGTGATTAAAATATTCGGACCGATTTTCTTGGATGAAAGAAAAACAGTCACCCTAAAGATTGTGTCTGCTTCTAGCTCCTCCTCTTCTTCCTCCTTGTTCCAAAAGAACCTTATGAGCACGAACTGTCATGAACTCTTATATCAGTAATGGAAAAATGTGTCATCATTAGCGATGAGCAAACCTGGACTGTAAAATTTAGGATCCAATGCCTAGTATCCATGCACCTACCCCAGACACAGAGTTCTGAGGCAACTCAGTGTAATTATCTGGATTTGACTATCCAGATAATTAAAAAAAAAAATAAAGGAAAAAGAAAGAAAATAAGGAATAAAGCAGTAGTGTTACACTTACCGAGTCTTCCGCATGGCTATAACACTACAGCACTTCCAGGGCCACTCACTACCCTCATACATATTCACTGCTTTCCCCACAACTGGCAATCTCAGTGTCTGTGATTAGTTACAGTGAGACCAAGCCCCCACCCTGTGTGACAGTGTGTCTGACTGCTTGGAATCACACACAACGTCTGTGTGTCTATAAAATTGGTGTTTTTTTATTTACCCAGCACAGATAAGGCATACAGCTACAGGCTGCAGCCCCCAGCCATGTGCTCATCTTTCCTGTGCATCAAAATAATAGGAACCCGCTGCTTTTTTAAAAATTATATAAATAAACAATTTTACAAGACAACATGCGCCATGCGCCATCATTAAGCAGCCCTCACTGATAAATTTTGGAGTGCCATCAGGCGGCCCTCCCTCAACTGACAAAACTTTGAGG
This sequence comes from Anomaloglossus baeobatrachus, assembly GCF_048569485.1. Classification (NCBI taxonomy): domain Eukaryota; kingdom Metazoa; phylum Chordata; class Amphibia; order Anura; family Aromobatidae; genus Anomaloglossus; species Anomaloglossus baeobatrachus. Next base: position 81,788,529 of record NC_134354.1, on the reverse strand, counting down.
AATCAACCAAGATGGTGAGCGGCTCTGAGGCTATAATCAGTGTAACCATCCTGCATCCAGGTCTACTCAAACGCTTGCTGCTCACAAATAAAGAGGAAGCTTTGCATGTGGACCGTCTGGAGATGGAGAAAGTACACAGGGTGCTGTGTGCTTGCATATCCTGACTGCTTACACTGAAAATGTTGCCATTTAGGCTTGTGGACTTTGAAGCTTTCCACAACCTAATGGCAGCTACTGTGTTGCAGTATTCGATTCCCAGCTCCAATATATTTTCCATTAGGCCATACTGACCTTACACCTGCATGTGTCCCATAACATCACCTATGCCCTGACTAAAGCAGTTAGGTTGCAGCAGCAGTATAGCTATTGAAGGACTGCAAAGCAATATACCTTGAATATATGCCTCTAATCCAAAACTATCCATTCTCCTGCAGCTATCCTTAAACTGAATGCAGCTATTAGCGGTATTAATCTGGAATTTAGAATACCTCCTACATGCCTCTAATACACTATCACTTCTCCAGCAGCTTGCCCTATGCTAAATGCAGCTAAGAGAAGTATTACTAGAGAATAGAATAGATTTTTTTTATGTATCAGCAGCAAGGTCTGTAAAGGCTGTTTTACACCAGACAATTTATCGTGCGATAGATCGTCGGGGTCACGGTTTTTGTGACGCACATCCGGCATCGCTGGCGATGCCGGCCTGTGTGACACCTCCTAGCGACGCAGTATCGCTCACAAATCGTGAGTCGTGTACTGCTCGCTAGGTTCCATAATATCGTTTAATTTAGTTGTTCATCGTTTCCGGGGTAGCACACGTCGCTCCGTGTGACACCCCGGGAACAATGAACAGCAGCTCACCTGCGTCACGCGGCAGCCGCTGGCTATGTGAAGGAAGGAGGTGGGCCGGATGTTTACGTCCCGCTCATCTCCGCCCCTCCGCTTCCATTGGCCGGCGGCCGTATGACGTCGCTGTGACGCCGAACGTCCCTCCCACTCCAGGAAGTGGACGTTCGCCGCCCACAGCGTGGTCGCACAAGAGGTAAGTACGTGTGATGGGGTTACTGACTTTGTGCGACACGGGCAGCGATTTGCCCGTGACGCAAAAAGGACGGGGGCGGGTACGATCGATTGTGAAATTGCACAATCGGTCGTACCGTGTAAAGCAGTCTTAAGGCTAGAATCCCTAACCTACAGACCTCTAATACACGATCCCTTCTCCAGGCGCTCGTCCTACTCTAAATGCAGCTAAGAGCAGTATTATTAGAAATTAGAAAATATTTTATAAGCTTGACTTACACTTAATACAGCTAAAAGTGGTGTTATTAGAGAATGGAATTGAGTTTTAGGTAGCAGCAGCAATTTCTGTAAGGCTAAAATCCCTACCTACCTGTCTCTAATACACTATCCCTTCTCCACCAGCTTGTCCAATACTAGCTGCAGCTAAGTGTGGTATTATTAGAGAATAGAATAGATTCCCCTCCTACCTCCCTCTATTACATCATCTCTTCTCCATCAGCTTGCCCTATACTAAATTCAGCTAACAGTGGTATTATTAGAGAGTAGAATAGTTTTATTTAAATAGCAGCAGCAAGGTCTTGACTTTGGCATAGTGGAGTTCCGGTGACCCCTACTTCACCTCTCTTCCCTTCCCCACCATATTAACTTACCCACTACAAAATAACCACAGACACGAAGTGAAATGGCCACAGCAGCCTTTATTTAAAACAGAAATAACAAAAAGAACATTAATAGGGGTGTGGTCCTCGAAGCCCATAAGTCTGGTTATTACCAATACCCAAATATTACCTTCCTCCTGAACCAACTTACTCCCAGCCACAACCACCAACTTGGGAGCACCAATGTAAAAGGGGAGGAGGAAGGGTTAAACCACCACAGACAGGAGCCGACAATCCATAGCCGGCGTTCCCCCAAAATCACCAGACCACCCACCAAACCAATAAATTAAAGGGATCCACATCTTCCTTGACCCCCAATACAATTTACACCAACTTTGAGGACCCACTCCAACCGCCACAACGAGAGCACTTTGACCCCTCAAATGCTCGAGACCCCCCCGCCAGACAAAGCCATAGCCCTCTCTATACCTTCTTGGATCCCCAAGGACCATAAATCCATCCCCACCGCATTCAGGTGAACCCCATCAGCCAGCCAATAATCCTGATCCACCGCCTCCAACTCAAAATGACACACAGGCACCCCACCATTCCTTACTACAAAAGCCGAGATTGCACGATTAATCTTAATCTTAGTCTTGTTAAGCCTTTCAACAGACCACGCCTTACGCCACGTCCATCTTAGGACTATCTCCGACCAGATCGTCCGAAGTCCTGGCAGGGATACCCAAAGCCGCAACAAGTCATGCTTAATGTCCCGGATCAGCTCCCGGCCCGCAACCATCCCCACATTGTTCCTCCCAACATGCAACACCAAAATATTAGGGGCACGATCGAGGCGAACCGCCCTATGAACTTCAGGCAACACCCTCATCCAACGCATGCCCCGAAAACCTAACCACCTGATCCTTGCTGCATTCCTCGCAAACCCCAGCTGCCTGCCTTCCACACGGACGTCCGCCCGGATTGCCGCCCAATGCACAAATGAGTGGCCTAAGATCCACACCAACCGGGGAACTTCAGCAAAACAACAACAAAACCATAACAGAACCCAAAAAGACAAGCCAGCCACTGTCACAAACAAAATGACCCCCTAATCTACCACACCCTGGGGGCGCACATAGCCCTGATACCTCTTGGACTCCCAACGACCAATCGTCCGCACTATCTCCGGACTCAAAGCGCACACAGCCGCCTCAGTAGCTGCTCCAATCCTGAAAGAATGCGGCGCATAACAACCTGGATCTAGACCAATGGCCTCTACACACCTCCGAAAAACCATCCTAAACTGATAATTGGATAAAAAGGAACCCTCCTCATGACAAAGCAATGGCCCATCCGTCCGAGGCCCCTGATCCAAAAACTCCCGTAAGCACCACACCGGACACATTTTTGAGCCCGGGACGACCCCAAGCACCACACGCCTACCCTTGCCGGCCTGGTCCGTCTTTGACCTCCTAATCCAAAACTCCACCCCATTTTCAAGTAAAAACACATCCTGGGCTTGAACGCCACCACAGCCATGTCGACTGACCGCAACCAGCTCCCCAATCCAAAGGGCCCCAAAAAGCGCAAATGATAGCGCCAACCGAAACAACAACACCTCCAAGCTTGAACTACACACCGAACCCAATTGCACCCCCGAACGTTCCAACAAAGCAAATGACACTGGCCTTCTCCGGTCTAACCTGGACCGACCCTGACGAAAACCCTTTAAAGCCTGCCGCACCAAAAATTGTTTTGTGAAATCAGGTTGATTACGCAACTTGAAACCAAAACCTAACCCTGCCACAAACCTACCCGCCTTAGCCGGCGACCATCCCCACACCGACCACTGTCCTACCCACAACAACAAAGCACCTACCTGGTCCTCCTCCGATTGCAGCAAACCAAAAGACTCCACCCAATTCTCCCACTGTTGCCAAACCTGCTGGCAAGTGGTCAAAGTCGTCTCAGCCAAATAATTCTTTATCAAATGTCCAATGGCCCTGATACCACACTCCAGAGTTCAGCAAGGCATTCCAATCCCACGGCCATAGCCTCAGGGGCCAATGCCCTGAAATGCTCCCACTGAAAATGAGAAAGAGCATCAGCAATGGAATTCAGCACACCCGGTACATGAGAAGCAGTCACACAAGCATTTATTGACAAGCAGGCCAACACCAACCTCCTGAGAACTCTATGTTATCACAGTAAAACTGAATCCGCCGATTACACAACATCTCTTGCTCCAATATGACCGCTACCAGAATAGGAAAAATCTCCAACAGCGCCATGTTCTTTAGCAAACCCAATAAACGCCACTCATCAGGCCATCGCTCCGCACACCACTCCCCTCCAAAATATGCCCCAAAACTGTGACCCCCAGAAGCATCCGTAAACAAATCCAGCTCCAAATTGCCCACCTGCGGTTCCATCAACAAAGAGCATCCATTGTAATCCGCCAGAAACTTGCCCCAAACGTCCAAGTCCACCTCAATCTCTGCCGATAGCCGAACGGAATGGTGCGGCGCGACAACCCCAGCCGTGGCACTAGCCAGACGGCGCGGAAAAACCCACCCCATAGGCATCACCCGGCATGCAAAATTAAGCCTGCCAAGCAAAGATTGGACCTCCCGTAATGTAAGTTTCCTGACCTTCCGGGCACGAGCCACTTCCCTCAGTCTTCCCCGGTGCCAACGGGACACTGAAATGCCCCGCCACCCACTCTATTGTTGCAAGAATATTCTGAAAAACCAATGAGTCTCCCGGACCAACACAGAAAAAATCATCCAGATAATGAATAATAGACTCCAAACAAGAGACATCTCTGATCCCCATTCCAAAAACGAACTAAACGATTCAAACAGTGAACAAGACAACGAACAACCCATGGGCAGGCATCTATCCACAAAGTATGCCCCCTCCCAAAAACAGCCGAGCAAACGAACACTATCAGGATGCACAGGTAGCAAGCGAAACGCTGATTCCACATCTGTCTTTGCCATCAGAGCCCTCCTGCCACACCGCCGTACCCAATCCGCTGCCTCGTCAAATGAGATATAAGCTACCGAGCATAACCCCGGATCAATCCCATCATTTACTAAACCTCCCCTTGGGTACGACAAGTGGTGAATAAGGCGAAACTTATTTGCCTTTTTCTTCTTAACAACCCCCAAAGGTGAGACTACCAAATCGGGAAAAGGCGGGGAACTAAACAGCACTGCCATGTGGCCCAACAACACCTCCTTCCCCAACTTTTCCCTAACCACCTCCGCATGTTGGCTTGCCGACTGCAAAGTCTTAAAATTCCGACGCCCGGGACACACCACTGATGGAATCCGAAAACCCGACTCAAAACCCCTAAGCAACAGCTCCGCCTCCTCCCGCTTAAGAAACCTATTTAGATAAGAGAGCATCGCGTGAAGCCTCACCAGTGTCTCCCCCTTTTGAATTAGTGGGCCCTGACTTGAGCTTGTTGCGCCGGAAACATTTTGAGGCCCCGTGAGAGGTTCCGCTACAGTGTGAGCATAGGTGCTAAAACTTGCAATTCTCCCCAAACTTGCACTGGCCCTCGTTAAACTGCCTTCACAAACCTGGCTTTTGGGATCCCGACTGCCCTGTCGCCCCGCCACCGAATTGCTGCCCTGAGTGCCCCCCTGCCTGGCCTGTGGACCCGGCACCCCCTGAAAAGATTGCCCATACCTTGTTGGGGCCATAAGCCTCAACCAAAGACCGATGTCCTTCTGATCCCACCTAATGGATGGACGAATAGCTTTTTGCTGACGAAATAGTTCGTCATATCTCAGCCATGCTTGTCCCCCATAAACCCTGTAAGCCTCCCCGATCGAGTCCATATAGCAGAAAAGGTGCGAACAACTGTCCGGTGCCTTTTCTCCTATCACACTGGCCAAAATTGCAAAAGCATGCAACGAATTTGTGAAAGTTTGTGGGATCAGCCGCCACCACCGCTTTTCCTCATCCTCCTTCTTATTATCATCCTTCTTAGGCTTGTTCAAATTAAATTTTTCCAAAGGCAACAAGGAGAAAATCTCAATGTATTCATCCCTCCAAATTTTCTCCCTGAACTCTTTCTTCAAATGCGACCCCAGCGGCCCTTCAAAGCACACGTACACTTCTCCCCGCACCTTATCATCTAAATGAATCCTGTCCTTCTCCTTCTCAGTCTGAACCAAAACCAAAACAGGCTCCACCACCCTGCTAACACCCACCGGACCAGCACCTGAGGCCCCCGTACCCAACCATGCTGACACACAACCACCTGTCACCCTACCACCCTCCAGATGGGCCAGCAACTGCCTAACCTCAGACAACACATCAACAGCCCACCCCCCCGAGCCTGACACATCCCCCTGTGCAACCGACATCAAACTACCCCTAACCTCAGACACCACCGAACCCGACAAACAACCCTGAACACCACTAATCAATGGAGACGAACAAAACATAGATCCATACTCACCGGGCTGTGCAGGAGCTGTGATCCCGTCACCCAAAAATCCGAAATCCCACCGCCCGATAGGATCTGCATTTGGTCTGTTGTCCTCAAGTCGTCCATCCTCTCCTCCCACGATTGGTGATGGTAGCCTCAGATTGGCCGGTCCCAGACCCCATCCAGGTGAAGCCCACACCACCAATCCTGGCACCGTACCGCCAGGCTGCTGACAAGACCCAGGGGCAGCCGACCCCGTTCCGCTGTCCTCTGCCCTGGAAGAGTGCAGCCCTTGATTCACCTCCATCGTGGGTAATCCAGGCAGCCAAACAGGAGCATCGTCAGGACGGCCCGCCGCCGATCCTTGATCCTCCAGACGTGGAGCAGCAGTAGGCCCCCCCGTCCTTGCAGGCTGAGGCCTACCTGCTGCCACAGACCTCTGCCGCGCTCCTGAATTCCTCCCGGGGTGGGGGCAGCTCCCACGGCCAGCCTGCTCCCCCACCACCGGAGGGTCCCATGAGGGTCTTCTGCATTGCTACAAAGGCCCCGCCGGCACCTCCATAGACAGCCCCGGCTCCAGCGCTGCTGAGGATCCCGGCGCTCCTGGGACCTGTGCTGTGGACGTCCCCGTGTCGCTGCCGGAGAGGCCGCCTCCCCGCATCATGTGCCTGCGGCCTGTCAGGAACAGAGGCGACCGCCGCCGCACCGCCGCTCAGTATGGCCCGAAAATGTTCCTCTAGCCACCCAGGAGGGTGACGCCTAGCTTCCACCTGCAGCTGTTCGATGAGGCATCCATCCGACGATCCAGGTGACTCCATAGCTGGCCAGACAAGTGATGTACAATTCACAGGGAACTGCAGTCTAAAAGATCCCTCCCCCCAGCTAAACCTTATATACAGTTAGGTCCAGAAATATTTGGACAGTGACACAATTTTCGCGAGTTGGGCTCTGCATGCCACCACATTGGATTTGAAATGAAACCTCTACAACAGAATTCAAGTGCAGATTGTAACGTTTAATTTGAAGGTTTGAACAAAAATATCTGATAGAAATTGTAGGAATTGTACACATTTCTTTACAAACAGTCCACATTTTAGGAGGTCAAAAGTAATTGGACAAATAAACCAAACCCAAACAAAATATTTTTATTTTCAATATTTTGTTGCGAATCCTTTGGAGGCAATCACTGCCTTAAGTCTGGAACCCATGGACATCACCAAACGCTGGGTTTCCTCCTTCTTAATGCTTTGCCAGGCCTTTACAGCCGCAGCCTTCAGGTCTTGCTTGTTTGTGGGTCTTTCCGTCTTAAGTCTGGATTTGAGCAAGTGAAATGCATGCTCAATTGGGTTAAGATCTGGTGATTGACTTGGCCATTGAAGAATGTTCCACTTTTTTGCACTCATGGACTCCTGGGTAGCTTTGTCTGTATGCTTGGGGTCATTGTTTATCTGTACTATGAAGCGCCGTCCGATCAACTTTGCGGCATTTGGCTGAATCTGAGCTGAAAGTATATCCCGGTACACTTCAGAATTCATCCGGCTACTCTTGTCTGCTGTTATGTCATCAATAAACACAAGTGACCCAGTGCCATTGAAAGCCATGCATGCCCATGCCATCACGTTGCCTCCACCATGTTTTACAGAGGATGTGGTGTGCCTTGGATCATGTGCCGTTCCCTTTCTTCTCCAAACTTTTTTCTTCCCATCATTCTGGTACAGCTTGATCTTTGTCTCATCTGTCCATAGAATACTTTTCCAGAACTGAGCTGGCTTCATGAGGTGTTTTTCAGCAAATTTAACTCTGGCCTGTCTATTTTTGGAATTGATGAATGGTTTGCATCTAGATGTGAACCCTTTGTATTTACTTTCATGGAGTCTTCTCTTTACTGTTGACTTAGAGACAGATACACCTACTTCACTGAGAGTGTTCTGGACTTCAGTTGATGTTGTGAACTGGTTCTTCTTCACCAAAGAAAGTATGCGGCGATCATCCACCACTGTTGTCATCCGTGGACGCCCAGGCCTTTTTGAGTTCCCAAGCTCACCAGTCAATTCCTTTTTTCTCAGAATGTACCCGACTGTTAATTTTGCTACTCAAAGCATGTCTGCTATCTCTCTGATGGATTTGTTCTTTTTTTTCAGCCTCAGGATGTTCTGCTTCACCTCAATTGAGAGTTCCTTAGACCGCATGTTGTCTGGTCACAGCAACAGCTTCCAAATGCAAAACCACACACCTGTAATCAACCCCAGACCTTTTAACTACTTCATTGATTACAGGTTAACGAGGGAGACGCCTTCAGAGTTAATTGCAGCCCTTAGAGTCCCTTGTCCAATTACTTTTGGTCCCTTGAAAAAGAGGAGGCTATGCATTACAGAGCTATGATTCCTAAACCCTTTCTCCGATTTGGATGTGAAAACTCTCATATTGCAGCTGGGAGTGTGCACTTTCAGCCCATATTATATATATAATTGTATTTCTGAACATGTTTTTGTAAACAGCTAAAATAACAAAACTTGTGTCACTGTCCAAATATTTCTGGACCTAACTGTATATCCCAACGGTCCCTATAACACCACCCCCACCCCCCTGGTCACTTCCTCCCTAGCCCAAGTCATGACAGTCTCCACCCATACCTGGGGGGTAGGGGGTTCTAGCCATGCACTGTAAGGCTAGAATCCCTGCCTACTTGCCTTTAATTCACTATCTCTTTTCCAGCAGCTTGCCCTACACTAAATTTAGCAAAGAGTGGTAATTAGGGAATAGAATAGATTTGTTTATGTAGCAGCAACAAAGTCTGTAAGGCTAAAATCACTGGCTACAGTCCTTAAATGCTGGAGAGGAGATACGGAGCTAATGCCGCGCTGCTGCCGAAGTAATAGACTGTTGATTTAATTAATTCGTCTTTATTTTACAGATCTATCCGATTCAGAGGTCAGAGCCTCCTTCATCAGGACAAAGGAAAAATCAACAATGTGACTTACACAACCTCTTAAGGTGAATGTCTCTTTATGTACATCTCCTTATAAAATCTGGTAAGACCCTATTGGTGCTCTTTTCCCTTCAGCTTTCATTTGGCTACAGTTCTTGAACACACTATCCCATCTCCACCAGCATGCCCTACGAAATGCAGCTAAAAGTGTTATTATGACAGAATAAAATAGACTTTTTATGTTGCAATAGCAAGGTCTGTAAGGCCTGAATAAACAGTTCCTTCTCCAGCCGCTTGCCCTACTCTAAATTCAACTAAGAGCAGTATATTAGAGAATAAAATACATTTTTATCTAGCAACAAGGTCTGTGAGGCTAGAATCCCTGCCTACATACCTCTAATACACTATCCCTTCTCAAGCAACTTCACCTACACTTAATGCAGCTAAAAGTGGTGTTATTAGAGAATGGAATCAATTTTTAGGTAGCAGCAGCAAGATCTGTAAGACTAAATTCCCTGCCTAGCTGCCTCTAAAGCCTGCTTTACACGCTACAAGATATCTTACGATGTGTCGGCGGGGTCACGTCGTAAGTGACGCACATCCGGCATCGTAAGGTATGTTGTAGCGTGTGACAGCGACGTGCAATTGCAATTGAACGAAAAACCTTTCATCGCATGCACGTCGTTCATTCCTGATGAATTGAACGTCAGGTTGTTCATCGTACCCGGGGTAGCGCACATCGCAGTGTGTGACACCCCGGGAACGATGAACAGATCTCACCTGCCTCCTGCGGCTCCCGGCCCACAATGCGGAAGGAAGGAGGTGGGCGGGATGTTTACGTCCTGCTCAGCTCCGCCCCTCCGCTTCTATTGGCCGGCTGCCGCGTGACGTCGATGTGACGCCAAACGTCTCTCCCACTCCAGGAACTGGATGTTCGCCGCCCACATCGAGGTCGTATGGTAGGTAAGTATGTGTGACGGTGGTTAATCGTATGTGCGGCAGGTTCAACAAATTGAACGTGCTGCACACACGATGGGGGCGTTGCAAATCGCATACGATATCGTATGCGAAATTGCAACGTGTAAAGCAGGCTTAATACACTATCTCTTCTCCACCACCTTGCCCAACACCAGCTGCAGCTAAGAACGGTATTATTAGAGAATAGAATAGATTTTTTTACATGGCAGCAGCAAGGTCTGTAAGCCTAGAATCCCTGCCTACATGCCTCTATTACACTATCTCTTCTCCAGCACCTTGCCCTACACTAAATGCAGCTAAAAGTGGTATTATTAGGGAAAAGAATCAATTTTTTTTATGTAGCAGCAACAAGGTCTGTAAGGCTAAAAACCTTGGCTACAGGCCTTTAACAAACTATCCCTTCTCCATCAGCTTGCCCTACAGCTGCAGCTAAAAGTGTTATTATTACAGAATAGAATAGATGTTTTATGTAGCAGCAGAAAAGACTGTAAGGCTAAAATCCCTGCCTAAATTCATCTAATATACTATCCCTTCTCCAGCAGGTTGCCCTACACTTAATGCAGCTAAAAGCAGAGTTATTATAGAGTTAGCCCTTAAAAGCATTATTTGTTTTATGTCACATAAGTAGGTACTCCCTATAACATACTGTCGCCTGTCCCTTCTCTAGCAGAAACCCTCCCTCAGTATTTCTGGGTACACGTCTGCCGAGGATGGTGTCACTGGGTCTTATATAGACCCGATAATGCAATGCGGCCTGCCAATCAGAGTAATGCCAGTAGCCAAAATGGCTATGGCATTACTGTAATTGGCAGTTTATCCCTGCATGTTTAGTGGATGAAAAAAGTCCAAAACATGCTGGATGGTGACTCAAGCATGGCGCACGAGTACCAGGATACTTGATCGAGTATCAAGGTTCTCAAGCTCAATCAAGTACCATTACTATATATTACAAAAAAAAAATATATATATGTATATATATATATATATATATATGTATATATATATATACATATATGTTCCGGGCCGGGGCTGCTGCCGCTTCTCTCGGGGGGCCTGCTCGGATCCGGATTCGCTGCTGCGGCTCGAGTGGTGACTGTACCTGGGCTCTCACAATCATCAGAAAGGGGATATTTACAGGGGAGTTGTTGTGTCTGTGACGCCACCCGTGGGTTGCGGTGAGGGATGGTGGCACCGCCGCTGCCTGGTGATGGGGCGCTCCGGGCTGATGGAGCGGGGCAGCAATCCACGGGTAGGGGAGGTGTAGTCCCGGGGCCCTGGGTCGGTACACGGGAGTGATGGCTGCTGGAGGTGGCGCGCCAGGCTGGACCGCGGGGACAATGGTGTACTCACAGTTCAGTAATTTCACACAAGTCCAGTAGTAAACCAAGTTGCCAGTGGCTGGCTGTTTTAGGAGGGTGCATTTGGGTCCCGCACCCAGGTTAATGAGCAGGTATTACTTCCTCCTGCACTTTGTGTTTGTCTTTCCTTTTGGACGACTTTGCATGGAACGGAGAAGTCCACTCCCGATTCTGTGTGTGTTGGGAGCTGTGGGCCGCGAAAGCTGACCCTTGGGATTTCAGTGGGTTCTGATGGACACCCTATCCCCTGCGTTGAGCTTTTGTTTTGCTCTATCTGGGCAGTTAATGGGACAAAGTCTGGAACCTTGTCCCCGGCTGGTTAATTGGAGAGGGGCTTGCAACCTTCCTCGCCCTAGAGTCCAGGCACCCCGACTGTGCACGGCCTCAGGACCGGATTCCCGCTGTCAGCACTGGCGGGCTACAACCCTGCCCCAGTCCACTTTAGGTCTCCCGCAACCGGATCTCCGTTGCCTGTGGCCCTGTTCACTGTCTGCCACCTAACCGGGTAGTCCAAGGGCTACGACCCCTGACTACACTGCTGTCAGCTCTCCACTTTACTACTCCACACTCCAACTGTCAAAACTGATCTCCTGTGTTCCCACCCCTGACACCTCAGGACCCCTAGGTGGGAGTTCTTATCCGCCTGATCCCGCCCACTGGTGTGTCCTTATTATCATGAGGGGGTGGCTAGGGTTTAATGGCTGTGTGCTATGCTTAAGTATGGGTTTCTGACAGTAACAAGAAGGATGTACACTTTTTGTGATTACCTAGGATGCAATGTACTGTAATGACAAAAACCCATATTCTTGTACAATACTTTTAGCATGTACAATCCCAAGAATTTAGATGGCATATATAGCAGAATAACCTCAGCTACATATGCACGTGATAGCAAAAAAAATATATAAACCTGACTTTAGAAGACCGTCACGTAATGATACCACCCAAAAGCCTATTTTCCTCAATTTCAGTATCTTATTTGTGCACTAGATAGAAATACTCCATCAAATATTGTGCTCAGCATCTGATTTGTGCCCTGTGTTGATTTGCATGGTTGCTCCTGCTCTTATCTGCTCTCTTGAGGAACAGTAACCATTGTGGAATAGCGGGGAAGGAATGTTAGTTCTACTACACTACACCTGTCAGTCTTGCAAGAATAATATTTCTCCCATAACAGCACTAACATATATAAAATGTCAGTTTTTTCAGACATCATCGGAGCTCAATGAGAAGGGACTACATGATTCTCTGTTGTAAGGAGAGTGTTCTTGTTCAGTCAGCATGATACAAAAATCAATGTAACTCTTGAGACTCCTTAAATTTGAAAGCTGTTTCTACTATACATTTATGACAAATTTTAGGACTAAATATGTTATTTTTTATAAAAAAGTGACATAGGAAAGTGACTGACACTGAGATTGCAAAGCCATCAATGACATATCACTTCACTCTTATGAAACCCTATGAGATAAAACTCCCAGGATCTTCCTTTCTGGGGGGAAAAAAAATCAAGCAACTAGATTTTTTTTGATTGGGGTGAGGTATAGGTTTATTTATGCACATCCATTAAGATGGTTGGCTATAGTACCCCACTGTTATGCTACCACCAGGGGGTGTAGGTACACAGAAGAGAAGTAGAGATCCTAGGTGTAATGAGGTGTCTGACAACTAGATGTCACAGTATCTAGACCGGGAGGTAGCAGAATGGTTGTACAAGCCAAAAGTCATGTGGAAGCCTAAGGTCGGTAGCCGTTAGGTAATGTCAGGTACAGATGGGGAGCAGAACCATAGTCAGAGAGCAAGCCAAGGTCAGAAGCCAAAGAGGAACATAAGTACAAAATGGGGAAAGCAGGACTGAGGGAACCAGACAAGCAGAGGGTCAGGAAGTCAGGGCGCACAGACAATGTGGATGGAATGGTGGACAGAGAGAGGAGTCGGGGTAGCAGGACGAGGATCAGACCAAACTCATGAGAACCAGAATCGCACACTGCAGAGCAGGAACTATCACTGGCAAAGTTTTGGTAGAAACAGCGCACAGATAAAGCAAGGCGAGTACCGAAATGAGGCACCAAAGAAACCCCGCCCACTGGCAAGGACCAGGGGAATACAAACAACTGAGCAAAAGGATAAAACCCAATGGGTCTGCAAGGAGCAAAGCCAACAGTGAATCGTGACACCCTATAATAGTGTTATTCACAATATCCCTACACAGTGCCAGAAAACACAAGCCTCATTGTTCATAGTTTTAATTAAACAAGGGACCCACATCTATAAATAGGGTTTTCCAACTTCAAAAATAAAAGGCACATTTCTCAAGACCTTCAGTTATACCCAGTATAAAAAAAAGCCCTCAGTCCAGGTGTTCTGGCAGTCGGAAATCCAAATTACTTCAGATCCCTGTACAATAGGAGAACTGGAGTGCAGCTGTGTCTCATTATCAGGATTGATGGGGGCCTTAAGTTCAGGAACCACCAATCATAATGTTATTGAAAACGCTATTAAATGGCATAACATTGTTACATGGGGATACACCTTTAGCAGAAAATTTTAAGACAATTTAGGGCCAAGAATAGCTGCATCCTTACAGTGTTATCTACTTTACTGATATTCTAGTATTTCTTTTCCATACAGTATGAGATCCCTTCTAAAATTGTGCTCAGACCATTCTTGCTTTATATGAAAAATAGGTGGTCAGCATTATCAGGTTTTCCTCCTTTCAGGTTGGAATCGAGAGTGGAACATGTATTGTGGCATGTACACACAAATAGTGCACCCATTGATGCTGTTTAGTGTTCTTACGCTCTATAATACTTATTCTTTTCTCCAATATATCATTATGGCCCCCAAAAAATTACACTCTTGCATCAGTATGCTACCCCCTCCGTACATTCACACACACACACACACATCCCACAGTCACAATATGATGGTCACCAGTGCCTCCCACGCAGTATAATGTCCCCACAGTGCCCCCACATGCATTATGAAACTCCAAAATTACCCCTAATACAATATGTTGTCCCCTCAGTCAAACCCACACAGTATTATGTACCCACAGCCCCTCCCTTCCACCATAGCATGATGTCTCCACAGTATCGGTTTCCCCACAATGCTTCAGCATTATGCTTCAGTCACAGCTCCCACAAAGTTTCATGGCCCCTATAGCCCCTCATTCAGTATGATGTCCTCATTGTCACCCAACCATAGTATGATGCCTACAATAATGTCAAATCAGTTTTACCATATAATGAACATAGATAATAATAATAATAATAATCTAATATAAAAAGCTGAGTGTATGTGTGTATGTATGTATGTATGTATGTCCGCTAAAGGAATCCGCACTGTCACATTTACAATCACGAAATTTTGCACAGACACTCCATGTGACTCAGGGAACGTCATAGACTATATTTGGGTGGGAAAATTTAACCCCTCACTTTACAGTTCTCTCCAAAAATCCTGCCTCCATTAAACTGAATGGAGGTGGGAGCTACAGGCTATTAATAGCAACTGTCAGTGGTTGCTATAGGAACAAAATAAACTGTTAGTATAAGAAGCTTATGTGTGAGGTAATATGATATCTGTGGGGAGATAGATAGAGAGAGAAAGAGACAGACACAGACAGAGACAGACCGGGAAAGAGGCAGAGAGATAGACACAGACAGAGACAGCCGGGCAAAGAGACAGACAGGCAAAGAGACAGACGGGCAAAGAGACAAACGGGCAAAGAGAGAGAGAGAAAGACACACACACAGAGACAGACAAAGAGATAGCGAGAGACAGACAGATACAGGGAAGGAGACAGATAGACTGATATATATACAGACAAAGAGATAGAAACAGACAGACAGAGACATATACAGACAAGGAAAGAGACAGACAGAGAGACAGACAGCGACACACAGACAGAGACTGGGAGAGAGACAGAGAGACAGTTACTATCCCGGGCAACGCCCAGGTACTACAGCTTGTAATAATAATAATAATAATAATAATAACTATTGTGGAATTGCGCTATTTTTTTTCCGTTTTCCAGGACATTGTATGATAAAATGAGTAAAGTTGCCTAAAATTACAACTTGTCCCACAAAAAAAAGCCCTCACATGGTTATATTGCCAGAAAAATAAAGACATTATGGCTCTTGGAAAAAGGGGAGGAAAAAACGAAAACGAAAAAATGGAAGATCACCCAAGTTGAAGATTTTAATGAATAGAGCCCATAGTGTTTGCATACTGCTTGTTTACAGAGTAATTTCTATAATCTAAAGTATCATTTGTTTTTACTTAAAATAAGACTCCGCTGACAGCTTTTGAACAAGATATAAATAATACATAAGTGATTTAATATGGGGAGTAGTGATGAGCGAGCATGCTTGTCACTACTCGGTACTCGCACGAGTATCACTGTACTCGGGCTGCTCGGCGGGGACCGAGTAATCTCGCGATACTCGTGCTTTACTCGTGGTCTTCATTTCTGCATGTTGGCGCTCTTTTGAGAGCCAGCCCTCATGCAGGGATTGGCTGGCAGACCACTGCAATGCCACAGCCCTGTTAGTTGTGGAATTGCAGTGATTGGCCGGCCTGCACAGCGTCACCGAGCCTTTATATCGGCCGGCGCGCTGTGCTCTGCTCACAGCTATTCTGACAGTGAGTGTAGGGAGAGTGTCGCTGATTCAGGGAAAGCTTTGCGGCCCTTTATAGCTTTTTCAGTTGCAGGGCTGCAAACAGTGTGACCAAAAGTCCTTCTCAGGACTATTCTAGTTGTATACAGGCAGGCAGGGTATAGCCAGGTCGGAGTACAGTAGCAGAGTCCTTCTCAGGACTATTGTTGCTATATACAGGCAGGGTATAGCCAGGTCTGAATACAGGCTAGTGACCAAAAGAGTCCTTGTCAGGACTATTGTAGCAGTATACAGGCAGGCAGGCAGGCAGGGTAGTGGTGACCGTATACCAGCCTTCATATCTGGGGCTGGTGTACACAGTGTAAAACAGTCCAGATAGTGTCTGACTTGTCTGTACTGTAATTGTCGCTCCCCAAAAAAACCTGTTAGTAGGTTATTATTGCGTCCGTGCTTGGTTTTTAAAACCGCACGTGTGTGCCTGTTGGTGGCAGCGTACAGGTGCACTGGTGTGCGTTTACCAAACTATTATATAACGCACAAGTGTAGTGTATAATACACGTCAGTCAGCAGTGGCTGATAGTGTCAGAGTTCTTAATTTTTGCTCCTAAAACCTGTGTTAGGTTATTATTGCGTCCGTGCTTGGTTTTTAAAACCGCACGTGTGTGCCTGTTGGTGGCAGCGTACAGGTGCACTGGTGTGCGTTTACCAAACTATTATATAACGCACAAGTGTAGTGTATAATACACGTCAGTCAGCAGTGGCTGATAGTGTCAGAGTTCTTAATTTTTGCTCCTAAAACCTGTGTTAGGTTATTATTGCGTCCGTGCTTGTTTTTTAAAACCGCACGTGTGTGCCTGTTGGTGGCAGCGTACAGGTGCACTGGTGTGCGTTTACCAAACTATTATATAACGCACAAGTGTAGTGTATAATACACGTCAGTCAGCAGTGGCTGATAGTGTCAGAGTTCTTAATTTTTGCTCCTAAAACCTGTGTTAGGTTATTATTGCGTCCGTGCTTGGTTTTTAAAACCGCACGTGTGTGCCTGTTGGTGGCAGCGTACAGGTGCACTGGTGTGCGTTTACCAAACTATTATATAACGCACAAGTGTAGTGTATAATACACGTCAGTCAGCAGTGGCTGATAGTGTCAGAGTTCTTAATTTTTGCTCCTAAAACCTGTGTTAGGTTATTATTGCGTCCGTGCTTGGTTTTTAAAACCGCACGTGTGTGCCTGTTGGTGGCAGCGTACAGGTGCACTGGTGTGCGTTTACCAAACTATTATATAACGCACAAGTGTAGTGTATAATACACGTCAGTCAGCAGTGGCTGATAGTGTCAGAGTTCTTAATTTTTGCTCCTAAAACCTGTGTTAGGTTATTATTGCGTCCGTGCTTGGTTTTTAAAACCGCACGTGTGTGCCTGTTGGTGGCAGCGTACAGGTGCACTGGTGTGCGTTTACCAAACTATTATATAACGCACAAGTGTAGTGTATAATACACGTCAGTCAGCAGTGGCTGATAGTGTCAGAGTTCTTAATTTTTGCTCCTAAAACCTGTGTTAGGTTATTATTGCGTCCGTGCTTGGTTTTTAAAACCGCACGTGTGTGCCTGTCGGTGGCAGCGTACAGGTGCACTTGTGTGCAATTTCCAGAAACTTTGATATAACGCACAAGTAGTGAATATACACGTCAGCAGTGCACAGCATTGCAAAATGCGCAAGGGCATTGGCAAGGAACAAGGAAGTGGACGTGATGGTGGTGCAGGCAGAGGCCGAGGTCGTGGGCAAGCTCTAATTTCGCCACAACAAAGGGCCACATCTAGTCGCTCGCACGTCCTGTCCCAAATTCTTGGGGACCGCAGCAGTACACCGCTCTTGAACCAAGACCAGTGTCAACAGGTTGTTAGTTGGATAGCGGATAATGCTTCCAGTCAGATTGGCACCACCACAAACACTCTGTCTTCCACACGGTCAAGTGTCAGTAGCCGTGATACTGCACCGCACATTTCTGAACCTGATCCTCCTTCCTACCACCAGGCTGAGTACACGTCCTCCTCGGACATTAATGATCCCACACTTGGACACTCGGAAGAGCTGTTCACGTTTCCATTCACACATTCTGGCCTCTCGCCAGCTCATATTGAAGTGGGTCATGAGGAGATCGTCTGTACAGATGGCCAAATATTTGAGCAGCCACGTTCTCACGAAGTTGGCAACGTGTCTCAACAAGTGGTGGACGATGATGAGACACAATTGTCAGCAAGTCAGGAGGAGGAGCAGGGTGCGGAAGAGGAAGACGACGTGGTGGATGATCCAGTAACTGACCCAACCTGGCAGGAGGATATGCAGAGCGAGGACAGCAGTGCACAGGGGGAGGGAGGCGTAGCATCACAACAGGCAGTAAGAAGCAGGGTGGTGGCCCCAGGCAGAAGTCAGGCAACCGTTCCCCGGAACAACACGACGACACAAGGTGCCTGTCCAAATGTTAGGTCTTCACGAGTCTGGCAGTTTTTTAAGTTGGATCCAGATGATTCAAAAAAGGCCATTTGCAACACCTGCCGTGCCAGCATCAGCAGGGGTACCAAAACTAGCAGCCTGACCACCACCAGCATGATCAGGCACATGTCAGCCAAGCACCCGACTTTGTGGGAAGTACAACAGAGTCGAGGAGCAGTGCTTGCTGATGTCACTGCTACGTCTTCGCTGGTTGTGCATGCGAGCCAATCCTCTGTCCATGCTGCCTGCGAACAAGCCTCCTCCACTCCTGCACCTACAGTTGCCTACGCAGAAAGAACACCATCATCAAGCACGTCCTTGTCCCAGCGCAGCGTTCAGTTATCCATTCAGCAAACCTTTGAACGCAGGCGCAAATACACTGCCAACACCCCACATGCCACAGTTCTAAATGCTAACATTTCGCGACTGCTTGCGCTGGAAATGTTGCCTTTTAGGCTGGTGGAGACAGAAGCATTCCGTGACCTGATGGCGGCAGCTGTCCCACGTTACTCGGTCCCCAGCCGCCACTATTTCTCCCGGTGTGCCGTCCCCGCGTTGCATAACCACGTGTCACAAAACATCACACGTGCCCTGAACAACGCTGTTTCACCCAAGGTCCACCTAACCACAGACACGTGGACAAGTGCTTGTGGGCAAGGCCGCTACATCTCGTTGACGGCACACTGGGTTAATATTGTGGAAGCTGGGACCCAGTCTGAGCGAGGGACGCAACACGTCCTTCCCACACCAAGGTTTGCAGGCCCTACCTCAGTCAGTGTTTCACCCACACTCTACAGCTCCGGAATGTCATGCTCTTCAGCCTCCTCCTCCTCCTGCGCATCCTCATCCACTGTGCCCTCCACACCAGTCACAAGCTGGAAGCACTGCAGCACTGCCTCGGCGAAGCGGCAACAGGCTGTGCTGAAGCTAATCTGCATAGGTGACAAACCCCACAATGCAGAAGAGCTGTGGACAGCTCTGAAACAGCAGGCAGATCACTGGCTCACACCTCTGAACCTAAAGCCAGGAAAGGTCGTTTGTGACAATGGCCGGAACCTGGTGGCGGCTTTGAGGCGAGGCCAGCTGACACATGTTCCATGCGTGGCCCATGTGCTCAACCTCGTGGTTCAGCGGTTTATAAAGTCATACCCAGAGCTGTCTGATCTGCTGGTAAAAGTTCGCCGCCTGTCTGCACATTTTCGAAAGTCACCTACTGCTTCAGCCGGCCTTGCCGGCTTTCAGCGCCGTTTGCATCTTCCGGCTCACAGACTGGTGTGTGATGTCCCCACGCGTTGGAATTCAACTCTGCACATGTTGGTCAGGATATGTGAGCAGAAGAGGGCAGTTGTTGAGTACCTGCATCACCTAAGCCGTCGGGAAATGGGTCAAACTCCACACATAACACCTGAGGAGTGGAGATGGATGTCAGACCTATGTACCATCCTCCAAAACTTTGAGGACTCCACCAAGATGGTGAGTGGTGATGACGCCATTATTAGCGTCACCATACCGCTACTCTGCCTTCTAAAACGGTCCCTGCTGAAAAACAAACATGATGCATTGCAGGCGGAGCGCGATGAGTTGCAGCAAGAAACAGTAGTGGGTGTGGGTGATAACACACAGCCCAGCCTCGTCTCATCACAACGTGCAGTGGAGGACTATGACGAGGAGGAGGATGAAGACATGGAGCAACTCTCCGGCCAAATTGAGGATATGACATGCACACCAGTCATATCCTCGATTCAGCGTGGCTGGCCAGAGGACAGGGTAGATGAGGAGGAGGAGGAGGAGGAGGAGGAGGAGGAGGAGGACAGCATGTTCAGTCATCTTGTTGGTCAGGCTACTGAAGTCCTGGCTGTTAAGAGTCTGGCGCACATGGCTGACTTTATGGTAAGCTGCCTGTCTCGTGACCCTCGCGTTAAGAACATCTTGGCCGACAATCATTACTGGTTGGTAACACTGTTAGACCCACGCTACAAGGAGAACTTTTTGTCTCTTATTCCCGTGGAGGAGAGGTCAACCAAAATGCAGCAGTTTCGGAAGGCCATACTCACGGAAGTAGGCAAAGCATTCCCCTCACAAAACGCTAGCGGCATAGGTCAGGAATCAGTGGACAACCGAGGCGTACAGCCGAGAGAGGCACAAGTCCAATCCGCCAGAGGTAGGGGAACAGTCTTTAAGATGTGGGACAGTTTTCTCAGCCCCTCACGTACCACAGCCCCTGAGGTGCGGGGTAGTGCCACAAGAAATCCTACGTTTGCCCAGATGCTGAAGGAGTACCTTGCAGATCGAACAACTGTACTCCGACATTCCTCTGTGCCTTACAATTATTGGGTATCCAAGCTGGACACGTGGCATGAATTGGCTCTCTACGCCTTGGAAGTCCTGGCCTGCCCTGCTGCTAGCGTTTTGTCAGAGCGTGTTTTTAGTGCCGCAGGTGGAATCATTACAGATAAACGCACCCGCCTGTCAACTGAAAATGCTGACAGGCTGACTCTGATAAAGATGAACAAGGGTTGGATTGGGCCAGACTTCACCACACCACCAGCAAATGAGAGCGGAATTTAAATTTTGCCATGTACCTCCACTCACCCATGGGTACACTTCTCGACTTTGGATAATCGCTGGACTGCTCCTCCTTCTCCTCATGCGCCATCATGATGACCGTTACAATAGTTAGGTCTTTGTTTCAGGTATACCCCCAGTGGTAAATTTTTTCGCCCATTCTTTGCAGAATGGACATTACAACGACAGGAGACCCGCTCCTTTGCAATGGGAACAATGTTTTGAGGCCCTCATGCACGTCTCTACCCAGGGACAACGTGTAGCCTCCCAATTTTTGGCTGCCCTGCCTAAGGGCTATACTGAAATACACCCACTTCCTTAAAATGGACACTTAATGTTTTGAGGCCCTCATGCACGTCTCTACCCAGGGACAACGTGTAGCCTCCCAATTTTTGGCTGCCCTGCCTAAGGGCTATACTATAATACACCCACTTCCTTAAAATGGACACTTAATGTTTTGAGGCCCTCATGCACGTCTCTACCCAGGGACAATGTGGAGCCTCCCAATTTTTGGCTGCCCTGGCAAAGGGCTATACTGAAATAGACCCACTTCCTTACAATGGGCACTTCAGGTTTAAAGGCCATCATGCACGTCTCTACCCAGGGACAATGTGGAGCCTCCCAATTTTTGGCTGCCCTGGCAAAGGGCTATACTGAAATAGACCCACTTCCTTACAATGGGCACTTCAGGTTTAAAGGCCATCATGCACGTCTCTACCCAGGGACAATGTGGAGCCTCCCAATTTTTGGCTGCCCTGCCTAAGGGCTATACTGAAATACACCCACTTCCTTAAAATGGACACTTAATGTTTTGAGGCCCTCATGCACGTCTCTACCCAGGGACAATGTGGAGCCTCCCAATTTTTGGCTGCCCTGGCAAAGGGCTATACTGAAATAGACCCACTTCCTTACAATGGGCACTTCAGGTTTAAAGGCCATCATGCACGTCTCTACCCAGGGACAATGTGGAGCCTCCCAATTTTTGGCTGCCCTGCCTAAGGGCTATACTATAATACACCCACTTCCTGACAATGGACACTTAATGTTTTGAGGCCCTCATGCACGTCTCTACCCAGGGACAATGTGGAGCCTCCCAATTTTTGGCTGCCCTGGCAAAGGGCTATACTGAAATAGACCCACTTCCTTACAATGGGCACTTCAGGTTTAAAGGCCATCATGCACGTCTCTATCCAGGGACAATGTGGAGCCTCCCAATTTTTGGCTGCCCTGCCTAAGGGCTATACTGAAATACACCCACTTCCTTAAAATGGACACTTAATGTTTTGAGGCCCTCATGCACGTCTCTACCCAGGGACAATGTGGAGCCTCCCAATTTTTGGCTGCCCTGGCAAAGGGCTATACTGAAATAGACCCACTTCGTTACAATGGGCACTTCAGGTTTAAAGGCCATCATGCACGTCTCTACCCAGGGACAATGTGGAGCCTCCCAATTTTTGGCTGCCCTGGCAAAGGGCTATACTGAAATAGACCCACTTCCTTACAATGGGCACTTCAGGTTTAAAGGCCATCATGCACGTCTCTACCCAGGGACAATGTGGAGCCTCCCAATTTTTGGCTGCCCTGCCTAAGGGCTATACTATAATACACCCACTTCCTGACAATGGACACTTAATGTTTTGAGGCCCTCATGCACGTCTCTACCCAGGGACAATGTGGAGCCTCCCAATTTTTGGCTGCCCTGGCAAAGGGCTATACTGAAATAGACCCACTTCCTTACAATGGGCACTTCAGGTTTAAAGGCCATCATGCACGTCTCTACCCAGGGACAATGTGGAGCCTCCCAATTTTTGGCTGCCCTGCCTAAGGGCTATACTATAATACACCCACTTCCTGACAATGGACACTTAATGTTTTGAGGCCCTCATGCACGTCTGTATGCAGGGGCATTGGTGAACCTCACAATTTAGGACTGCCCTGGCAAAGGAAAATACTACAAAGACTCACTTCCTCAAAATGGGCACATTAGACTCAAGAGGCCTTCATGTACGTCTCTTCTCAGGGACATCGGAGTGCCACACAATGTTTTCACGTAAAATCTTTCATGTATTGATCTCAAAAAGTAACATACACCAGCTCTATCTCACTATTGGGTATGTGCCCTTAACATTTCCGCCATGAAAAATCATTTTGGGGTCATTTTGGAAGGTTTTCTGGTGAGTCCGTAAAAATGGCGTAAAACGCGGACAAAATTGTTCACAGCTGTGACTTTTGAGTGATAAATGCTTCAAGGGGTCTTCCCCATGCTGTTGCCATGTCATTTGAGCACTCTTCTGAGACTTTTGTGACATTTTTAGGGTTTCTCCATGCTGCCGGGAGGTCATTTCACAAAAATACTCGGGTCTCCCATAGGATAACATTGGGCTCGTTGCTCGGGCCGAGTACACGAGTATCTTGGGAGGCTCGGCCCGAGCTTCGAGCACCCGAGCTTTTTAGTACTCGCTCATCACTAATGGGGAGTACAATAGATGAGTCTGACAAACTTTTATACAAAGCACTTGTTTATTTATACTGAGCCTATATCTGTGACAAGTCCAGGACATTGTGTTTTCACACATTGTAGCGGCTCTATTTATTAAGACTTCAATTATATTTGAAACCTGATTTATTTTACTTATATTATTCATGTCTGGTTCATCTATAACTTTTTTTTAAAAATCTTTTTATTTGCTGGAAAGCTGAGATAATGCAAGATGTCAATTGTTTAACATGTGTTTAGGTTTCTACTTCTGGAATTATAGGGACTCTGGCAGCAGCTTTTTGCTACCTCATCTGAGAGCAGCATGATGTAGGCAAAGACCCTGAATCCAACAATGTATTACTTAGGGGTACTTTGCACGTTGCGACATCGCTACTGCAATATCGCCGGGGTCAAATAGAAAGTGACGCACATCCGGCGCCGGTAACGACGTTGCAACGTGTAAAGCCTAGATGCACCGATAAATGATCGCAAAAGCGTCGTAAATCGGTGATCTGTGTAGTGCCGGTCATTTTCATAATGTCGCTGCAGCGACAGGTACGATGTTGTTCCTCGTTCCTGCGGCAGCACATATCGCTGTGTGTGACACCACAGTAGCGAGGATCTTTTCCTTACCTGCCTCCACCGGCTATGCGGAAGGACGGAGGTGGGCGGGATATTTACGTCCCGCTCATCTTCGCCCCTCCGCTTCTATTGGCCGCCTGCCGTGTGATGTCGCTATGACGCCGCACGACCTTCCCCCTTAGGAAGGAGGCGGGTCGCCGGCCAGAGCGACGTCGCAGGGCAGGTAAGTGCGTGTGAAGCTGCCGTAGTGATAATGTTCGCTACGGCAGCTATCACAAGATATCGCATGTGCGACGTGGGCGGGTACTATCGCGCTCAACCTCGTTATCATCGGCTAGCGATGTCGCAGCGTGCAAAGTACCCCTTAGATTACTGCATGCAGCTGTTCTCACACAATCAATATTTTTAAATTTAGCAATGCACCAAAGCTCAGAGAGCTGCTACTACCCACACCAGGCTCTCTATAGACATTGTATATTGACAGTGAAGTACCAATCAGAGGAGGAGTGTCGTACAACATCTCATGAGCTGACTAGTCACAGAAATACAGAAATTCTAAAGTCCTGCTGCTAAAACAAACATTGCAAATAAATACCACAGACCTTGACAAGACATACATCACTAAACTCTTGTGTTAACCTTTATATCATGCCGTCTTTGGTTTTACATAGCAAAAACCTGCTGACAGATTCCCTTTAAGTTATTCTTTTTAAAGTTGCAATATTTAGATAATAAGCTGGTCGTCATTCTAGAAAAAAAGTTGAAATCTAGTAGCAAGACTTTGTAGATCACCTTGAAACATATTGAAGGCAGTTTACCAACATTCAGACCTCCTTTATTCCTAGTTCAATTCAACCAAACTAATTTTTCAGTTGAATGGCGACCTAATTCAAGTTTGGAAAAGACTCAAGTGGTTTGAGTGTTGTAGCTCATAAATGGGCTCTAAACTGCAGACGCATTTCCTAAGGCTATGTTCAAACTAGTGGTCTGAGTTCATTATTTCTATTCCATTTTAAAAACAGGATAAAGGAATCCATGCAGGGAATGGATTTGTCACATGACAGAATAAATTAATTGCAATGGGATTTATTGACTTTTCATTAGATTGCCTTTCATTATATCCACCTTTTTAGTAGTATTTTTTAACGTGTGTTATTTTGTATGAGCGTTGTCTTAAGGCATTTTTAACATTTTATAAAGAAACCTATGTAGAAAAACACTTAGAAAACATAGTATATCTAGAGATGCTAGGAAAAGGATTTCTCAGGTTGGCCACAAGATTTTAACATGGGTGTCTAAAAACCGCTTTACATGCTGCGACATCGCTAGCGATCGCACCCGCCCTCGTCGTGCATGCGTCAAGGGCAAATCGCTGCTTGTGGTGAACAATATCGCTAGTACGCGTCACACGCACATACCTTCCTAACAACATTGCTGTGGTCGGCGAAAAAACTCTTTTTTAAGAGGAAGGTTCGTGCGGCGTCACAGCGACGTCACACAGCGGGCCGCCAATAGAAGCAGAGGGGCGGAGAGCAGCCACATTAACGTCACTCCCACCTCATTGCCGGAGGATGCAGGAACGCTGTTGTTCGTCATTCCCGGGGTGTCACACGTAGCAATGTGTGCTGCTGCCTTAGGAACGACGAACAACCTGCGTCCCAAAAGAGCATCGATAGTTGGGAAAGGAATGACGTGTCAACAATCAACGATTTGTGCTGCTTTTTGGAACGTTAGCAGTTACTCGTAGATGTTACACGCAACAATGACGCTAACGACACCGGATGTGCGTCACGAATTCCGTGACTCTAGTGATATCTTGTTAGCGATGTCGTTGCATGTAACGGGGCCTTTAAGCTCGTCTGTCTGCTGAGCAATGCTTCAGTTGACCCTTTGGCTAACAGCCATAATGGCTGGAGCACTCTAAGGCGGGCTTTGCACGCTGCGACATCGGTAACAATGTGTTACCGATGCTGCAGCGATAGTCCCGCCCCCGTCGCACGTTCGATATATAGTGAAAGCTGCCGTAGCGATTATTATCGCTACGGCAGCTTTACACGCACATACCTGCCGTGCGACGTCCCTCTGGCCGGCGACCCGCCTCCTTCCTTAGGGGGCGGGTCGTGCGGCGTCACAGTGACGTCACACGGCAGGCGGCCAATTGAAGTGGAGGGGCGGAGATGAGCAGGATGTAAACATCCCGCCCACCTCCGTCCTTCTCATTGCAGCCGGGAGGCAGGTAAGGTGAAGTTCCTCGCTCCTGCGGCTTCACACACAGCGATGTGTGCGGCCGCAGGAACGAGGAACTACATCGTACCTGTCGCTCCCCCGGCATTATGGAAATGTCGGAGGCTGCAGCGATGATACGATGACGACGATTTTGCGCTCGTTCATCGTATCATCTAGGATTTACACACTACGACATCGCAAGTGACGCTGGATGTGCGTCACTTTCGATTTGACCCCACCGACATCGCACCTGCGATGTCGTAGTGTGCAAAGCCCGCCTAAGTTCTCTATCAAGACAGCCAAGGCCAAACATGCCTGATGAACATTTTCTTTCCTGTTCCTTAAATGCCCTGACAATCAATTATCTGTGGACCCTACATTCATTAGATTGTCAGCCAAACCCGATGATATCAATAGATTCACCGACATTGGTCTAAAGTGTATGGGTAGTTTTATGATGAACATTAATAATATCTGTAGGACAGATTGATCATTTTGTGAATGGGGTCTGTTGACTCTGAATTTGATTGACTGGGCATTTAGAGTTTTAACACCAAATGCTTTTGTTGCTATACAAGATAAGTCAGCTCTCTTTTCCCCATTCAGAACACATCCACACTCAGACGAATGGTGCATGCATATGATAAAAACAGGAAGAGGGGGCAGTAGGTCTAATCAGAATAACAATGACATCTAATATATATCGCTACTTTAATATGTAATCTATCATGTAATGTATTGGGCAAAATAACATCAGTGAAGTCACCTAAATTAGAAAATGTTAAGCTGTGATCTATGGAGAACAGATAAATTAATCCCACAACACTCAGAAACAATCTCCAAAAAGAGAAGCATGACAATGAAGCACAGGAACATATAAATTCCAAATATAAGCGACAATATGGGAGTTGTACATAAAGGGGGACAGACAGATCTGATATTTATGGGAGGAACACTTTGAACATCACAATCATGAGTGAAAGAGCATACATACTTTTTCATAATTTTACAGCTGGCTCATCAATTCCAAATAAGGATTGGCTAAATGGATGATGCTATACCTTCCATGTTTCATATGTATAGAAAGATAACATCATGATAAAAAACATGACCACAATATCTTCTGGAGCACCCCACAGGGCCTTGGGGAATGCTCCTCACTAGGCCGGTGAGGGTCAGGGGATTTCACGGAGAGCCCTGCCCGGTTTCATGACCCCGATGTGTCCACGGAGGGATGGATGGATGGGATTAATGAAGATGAAGGCGGTTGTTGTCTCGTGACGCCACCTTTGAACAAGGAACATAAGATAAAACGTCAAGACTGGGCCAAGAAATATCTTAAGACTGATTTTTCAAAGGTTTTATGGACTGATGAAATGAGAGTGACTCTTTATGGGCCAGATAGATGGGCCAGAGGCTGGATCAGTAAAGGGCAGAGAACTCCACCCTGACTCAGATGCCAGCAAGGTGGAGGTGGGGTACTGGTATGGGCTTAGAGTAAAAAATAGGTTGAAACGCGTAGGACAAGGACCATCCTCGCGTCTCTCACTGTGTGCCCCAATGCCCTTGTGTGTGATATTCTGTTTTTAATGGACTAAATAAATGTCTTAAGTTTTAATACATCCCTCCGTCTCTCCGATGCTGGAAATCTTTTTTCTCTATGCACGCGTCCTTCCGCCCGGGCCAGGGCGTTCCGTGCATCGGTGGCGGATCCTAGGGTGAAGAGAGGTGAGCTGAACTCATTCATTTTCCTCTACTGGTATGGGCTGGTATCATCAAAGATGAACTTGTGGGACCTTTTTGGGTTGAGGATGGAGTGAAGCTCAACTCCCAGACCTACTGCCAGTTTCTGGAAGACAACTTCTTCAAGCAGTGCTTTAGGAAGAAGTCGATATTGTTCACTAAAA
The DNA here is from genome assembly GCF_048569485.1 of Anomaloglossus baeobatrachus. Classification (NCBI taxonomy): domain Eukaryota; kingdom Metazoa; phylum Chordata; class Amphibia; order Anura; family Aromobatidae; genus Anomaloglossus; species Anomaloglossus baeobatrachus. Next base: position 81,760,319 of record NC_134354.1, on the reverse strand, counting down.
ACATAATTTTCATGCAGAACATTGCTCCATCACATGCATCCAACTACTCCACAGCATGGCTGGCCAGTAAAGGTCTAAAAGATGAAAAAATAATGACATGGCTCCCTTGTTCATCTGATCTCAACCCCATAGAGAACCTGTGGTCCCTCATAAAATGTGAGATCTACAGGGAGGAAAAACAGTACATCTCTCGGAGCAGTGTCTGGGAGGCTGTGATGGCTGCTGCACGCAATGTTGATCGTAAACACATCAAGCAACTGACAGAATCTATGGATGGTAGGCTGTTGAGTGTCATCATAAAGAAAGGTGGCTATATTGGTCACTAATTTTTTTGGGTTTTGTATTTGCATGTCAGAAATGTTTATTTCTAAATTTTGTGCAGTTATATTGGTTTACCTGGAAAAAATAAATAAGTGAGATAATAATAATACTAATAATAATAAAGTTTATTTATATAGCGCCAACATATTCCGCAGCACTTTACAATCAGGTGGGGGTTTGTATAGACAAAAACAAAACAAAATAGTACATAATTCAACAGCTACAGTAGGAATAAGGGCCCTGCTCGAAAGCTTACAATCTATGGGAATATATTTGGTTTTTATTAAGTTGCCTAATAATTCTGCACAGTAATAGTTACCTGCAAAAACAGATATCCTCTTAAGACAGCCAAATCTAAAAAAAAAACACTCCAACTTCCAAAAATATTAAGCTGTGATATTTATGAGTCTTTTGGGTTGATTGAGAACATAGCTGTTGATCAATAATAAAAAAAAATACTGTAAAACACAACTTGCCTAAAAACTCTGCACACGGTGTAGTTTTCTGATAATTCTAGAACACATCTCAGGAAATTAGATTGGCTGGATTTTATGTTTAAGCATAGTGTGGTATTATATATAAAACATTGTAACCTCTGTAGTGGTTTTCTGAGACCTTAAATCTCGATGAGAACATACATTTATCATCAAAACGCACATTAGAGTTTTATTGTGAGCTAAAAGCTCAAACATGCAACTTTACAATCATCTATGGAGTAATTATGTATAAAAAATAAATACCGAAACACACATCTCTGATTAAATATGAAACCATATTCTGTAAAAAGGGAAACAAAGTGTAATTAGAATCGAAACCATAATGGAGCTTGTGGGATACACAATTATACTGATAGGCAATATAATAAACTGTTTGGAAAACTAAACTGCTCATACAAACATACACACATCTAACAAAATCAGATCATTGTAACAAGGATCTGGCAGAGTCACACTAATCACGTCACGGTAATAATCCCTAAAATTTTACTGCCAAAGAACCTGGCAAACTTTGGATATTCAATTTGACTAGTCCAAATTATTTCCACTTGTTAAATATAAAAAATATTGTCTGTGACAAGACAAAACTCATCTGAAAAATTAGGGCTTGTCTACCTTGTTCCTACAGATGTAGCAAAGCAAAGTTTGCCAAGGTGGTAGATTTTGCGCTAATGATATCATAATTATATTTTCGGAACTATGTAAATTAATGGAGGGAGATAATCTCTGATAGCGGTGGGCAACGGAGCACCGTTTTGGGGAAAGAAGTCGCAGAACTGCAACTCACATCTACTACATATTTATGCTATATCTTGTGGATGTGCAAAAATATATGAGATGAGAAAACTCCTTTAAAAAAATTTATGAAAACCAAGAGAAAAAATGATCCCGATAAAAATTCTCCTAAGTGACCATCAAGGCTTTGGACACCTTTGACATGGGAATTTTTTTTATACTTATAGTAGTGGCTAACCACCAAAAAAAAAAAAAAAATATATATATATATATATATATATATATATATATATATATATATATATATATATACATATATATATATATATATATATATATATATATATATATATATAGAGAGAGAGAGAGAGAGAGAGAGAGAGGTAATAAATTAATAACACCGGAGTAAAAGATAACCTCTTAAAACAATGATGTTTATTAAATCAATTAAAAAAACACTAAGATAATTGACCATGTAAATGCCCAATACATGGACATACAGAAAAAAATTGGTGTTAGTGCAAGTCAGCACATGTAACCCTATACAGTGAGAGGTAGGTAGGGGGATTGGGTACATGTAAGATGTAATTTTAATTTAAGATATTGTGGGCAGGACATGTCTAAATGCACCCTGTCTACCCCTTCCTGACAACGGAGGGTGCCTTAATTTTTTGAATACCCCGTTCCAAGGTGGCTGTCCCTTAATGCCCCTCAGCTCCACTGTTCAAGTATACCATCACCACTGCTACCAACAAGTGCCTAATGTGTGATACAAAAAACTCACAACAGTAAAAGACAAACAAGGACAAACAATGAAATGGACCATTAAGACAATAGCCTCGGTCCTAGATATTACAGTGCGGTCAGCCTTATTGTCAACAATAAATAGATACTAAAATACCATATACTATTGTGAGGGTAGGCCTGCGCTATAAGACGTTTGTCCAGATGTAATAAGATTATATGTGTGTGTAAATAATCAAAGTATAGATGTCGTTGCATAATTATCTGTGTGTCTATATGATAATTGCATAGAAGCTTCATAATATGATTCTAAGATGTGTATTCCGCAGTGTGTTAAAAAAGATAATGAAGCCAAAATGAACAATAAACAAAGAGGAATTCATAACATACTGAGAGAATTCATAATCAGTTGGTTCACACCATGTGGAATGTTGACTCCTTGTTTTTGCTCCAAGGTTGAAGTCGAATGTTGTATTGTATAATCACAAGATTCTTTAATACATGGGTCAGAAGTTAGCTTCTGCTCAAGCAGTGAATATGTGTCATTGTCTGATTCATTTACAGTCAGGGCCAGAAATATTTGCACAGTGACACAAGTTTTGTTATTTTAGCTGTTTACAAAAACATGTTCAGAAATACAATTATATATATAATATGGGCTGAAAGTGCACACTCCCAGCTGCAATATGAGAGTTTTCACATCCAAATCGGAGAAAGGGTTTAGGAATCATAGCTCTGTAATGCATAGCCTCCTCTTTTCCAATTGACCAAAAGCAATTGGACAAGGGACTCTAAGGGCTGCAATTAACTCTGAAGGCGTCTCCCTCGTTAACCTGTAATCAATGAAGTAGTTAAAAGGTCTGGGGTTGATTACAGGTGTGTGGTTTTGCATTTGGAAGCTGTTGCTGTGACCAGACAACATGCGGTCTAAGGAACTTTCAATCGAGGTGAAGCAGAACATCCTGAGGCTGAAAAAAAAGAAAAAATCCATCAGAGAGAAAGCAGACATGCTTGGAGTAGCAAAATCAACAGTCGGGTACATTCTGAGGAAAAAGGAATTGACTGGTGAGCTTGGGAACTCAAAAAGACCTGGGCGTCCACGGATGACAACAGTGGTGGATGATCGCCGCATACTTTCTTTGGTGAAGAAGAACCCGTTCACAACATCAACTGAAGTCCAGAACACTCTCAGTGAAGTAGGTGTATCTGTCTCTAAGTCAACAGTAAAGAGAAGACTCCATGAAAGTAAATACAAAGGGTTCACATCTAGATGAAAACCATTCATCAATTCCAAAAATAGACAGGCCAGAGTTAAATTTGCTGAAAAACACCTCATGAAGCCAGCTCAGTTCTGGAAAGTATTCTATGGACAGATGAGACAAAGATCAACCTGTACCAGAATGATGGGAAGAAAAAAGTTTGGAGAAGAAAGGGAATGGCACATGATCCAAGGCACACCACATCCTCTGTAAAACATGGTGGAGGCAACGTGATGGCATGTGCATGCATGGCTTTCAATGGCACTGGGTCATTTGTGTTTATTGATGACATAACAGCAGACAAGAGTAGCCGGATGAATTCTGAAGTGTACCGGGATATACTTTCAGCCCAGATTCAGCCAAATGCCGCAAAGTTGATCGGACGGCGCTTCATAGTACAGATGGACAATGACCCCAAGCATACAGCCAAAGCTACCCAGGAGTTCATGAGTGCTAAAAAGTGGAACATTCTGCAATGTCCAAGTCAATCACCAGATCTTAACCCAATTGAGCATGCATTTCACTTGCTCAAATCCAGACTTAAGACGGAAAGACCCACAAACAAGCAAGACCTGAAGGCTGCGGCTGTAAAGGCCTGGCAAAGCATTAAGAAGGAGGAAACCCAGCGTTTGGTGATGTCCATGGGTTCCAGACTTAAGGCAGTGATTGCCTCCAAAGGATTCGCAACAAAATATTGAAAATAAAAATATTTTGTTTGGGTTTGGTTTATTTGTCCAATTACTTTTGACCTCCTAAAATGTGGAGTGTTTGTAAAGAAATGTGTACAATTCCTACAATTTCTATCAGATATTTTTGTTCAAACCTTCAAATTAAACGTTACAATCTGCACTTGAATTCTTTTGTAGAGGTTTCATTTCAAATCCAATGTGGTGGCATGCAGAGCCCAACTCGCGAAAATTGTGTCACTGTCCAAACATTTCTGGACCTAACTGTATATCTGCGCAGATCGATTTGAACTCCGTCTCTGTGACCCTGAGAAATCCCATTTGTGATTTCCCCAAAATTTCCAACCTTGATACTATCACTGTTCAAAATTAAGGCAAACTAAAAGTAAGCTTTAAGGCTTGAAACTGTCCTAAAATATGTTAGGCCAAAGCCAAGAGGTTCAACTTGGCTCAAAGAACCCCCCTCTGCTTATTCGATGCATTTCACTTCCTCCAAACAAAATAAGTGGGGGATCATCAGGGGATTTTTTGGAACAGACCAATTGTATGATACAGACATGAAAAATATTTAGCTGTGATCTCCAAATTGACCAACACTGGATGAAGTCAGTGAAATATTGTTAATATAAGAAGCAAGAGTTAGCCACTCCAGGCCTGGTTTACCTTGATAGGTAATATCCCAATGGTATCAAAAAATAGTAATCACTGATCACACTGAACCCATCTCATCTTAATAGGCAATATCAGGAAGGCAACCAAATAGTACATGGAGCAAAGCTTAGGCACCTTGAGCCCAGTCTACCTTACATGGCAATATCACATGGACATCCCAATCATATAAAGGGATGAGGACAAAGAAAAAGGGTTCCAGGGATCCTGTTTACAGATAAAGTCCTTTAATCCTCTATGTCCAATAGGCTATGCAGCCCTAAGCTCAACCTGCCAAGTCACCAGGTTCTCAAAGCAGGGAGCAATAAGCAAAGTGAGGGGTTAGTGGCTCCAGAGTGTATCCCGCAACAACTGTTGGCGCAATTATTAGAAAAAGGAAGAAACACAACATGACTGTCAAACTTTGTCAGTCTAGGGCTCCATGAAAACTCTTGCTTTGTAGGGAAAGGATGATTCTGAGAAAGGTCAGGAATCAGCCTTGAACTACATGGGAGGACCTGGTCAATGACATGAAGAGAGCTAAGACCATAATCTCAAAGATTACTGTTAGTAACTCACTACGCCATCATGGATTCAAATCCTGCAGGTCATGCAAGGTCCTACTGCTTATGCCAGCACATGTCCAGGCCCGTTTGAAGTTCGTTCATCAAAGACTATCTGAATGATCCAGAGGAGGCAGGGAAGAAGGTCATGTAGTCAGATGATACCAAAATAGAACATTTTGGTATCAACTTCACTCGCCGTGTTTGGAGGAAGAAGAAGGCTGAGTACAATCCCAAGAATACCATCTCAACCGAGAAGCATAGGGGTGGAAATATCATACTTTGAGGATGCTCTTTTTTTTGCAAAGGGGACTGGATGACTGCACCATATTGAAGAAGGGATGGATGTGGTCATGTCACCTTCTTCCTTCAGTAAGAAAATGGGTCATGGCTGGGTTTTCCAGCATTGCAATGACTGGAAACAGACAGACAGGGCAACTGAGGAATGGCTTCGTAAAAAAGCATTTCAAGGTCCTGGAGTGACCAAGCCAGTCTCCAGATCTGAACCTTATAGAAAATCTTTGGAAGGAGCTAAAACTCAATGTTGCCCAGCGATAGCCCCAAAACCTGAAAGATCTGGAGAAGATCTCTATGGAGGAATGGACCAAAGTCCCTGTTGCACTGTGTGCAAACTTGGTCAAGAACTACAGGAAACATCTGACCTCTGTAATTTCAAACAAAGATTTCTATACCAAATATTAAGATCTGTTTTTCTATTGTATTAGATACTTATTTCATGCAATAAAATAGTTAATTATATTAAATCATACAATGTGAATTCGCCATCATGGATTCAAATCCTGCAGGTCATGCAAGGTCCTACTGCTTATGCCAGCACATGTCCAGGCCCGTTTGAAGTTCGTTCATCAAAGACTATCTGAATAATCCAGAGGAGGCAGGGAAGAAGGTCATGTAGTCAGATGATACCAAAATAGAACATTTTGGTATCAACTTCACTCGCCGTGTTTGGAGGAAGAAGAAGGCTGAGTACAATCCCAAGAATACCATCTCAACCGAGAAGCATAGGGGTGGAAATATCATACTTTGAGGATGCTTTTTTTTTCCAAAGGGGACTGGATGACTGCACCCTATTGAAGAAGGGATGGATGTGGTCATGTCACCTTCTTCCTTCAGTAAGAAAATGGGTCATGGCTGGGCATTGCAATGACTGGAAACAGACAGCCAGGGCAACTGAGGAATGGCTTCGTAAAAAGCATTTCAAGGTCCTGGAGTGACCAAGCCAGTCTCCAGATCTGAACCTTATAGAAAATCTTTGGAAGGAGCTGAAACTCAATGTTGCCCGACGATAGCCCCGAAACCTGAAAGATCTGGAGAAGATCTCTATAGGCCCCTTTACACACTGAGACTTTCTAGCGATCCCACCAGCGATCCCAACCTGGCCGGGATTGCTACAAAGTCTCTGGTGAGTCGCTGGTGAGCTGTCAAACAGGCAAACCTGGAAAACGACGCAACAGCGATACAGACCTGCAGAATGACCTAGCTAGTCATTGGGAACGTTGTAAAGCAGCTTTTTGAAAGGGAAGTCGCTAACGAAGTCACTGTAAAGGCCCCTTTACACACTGAGACTTCCTAGCGATCATGCTGCACAGCGGGAAACAAAGGACCAAAGAATGGTCCTGAGAGATGTGTAGTGATCAGCAACCTCCCAGCAGGGGCCAGGTCGCTGATGTGTTTCACACACTGCAATGTCGCTGGGGAGGTCGCTATTACGTCACAAAACCGGTGACGTTACAGCGATGTCGTTTGCGATGTTGCAGTGTGTAAAGGGGCCTTATGGAGGAATGGACCAAAGTCCCTGTTGCACTGTGTGCAAACTTGGTCAAGAACTACAGGAAACATCTGACCTCTGTAATTTCAAACAAAGATTTCTGTACCAAATATTAAGGTCTGTTTTTCTATTGTATTAGATACTTATTTCATGCAATAAAATAGTTAATTATATTAAATGATACAATGGGAATTCTAGATTTTTTTTATTCTGATTGTCACAATTGAAGTGTACCTACAATAAAGATTTGACCTATCCATTCTTTGTAGGTGGGAAAACTTGCAAAATCATCAGTGTATCAAATACTTATTTTCCCCACTGTATCATCATAGACTGGTTAGTATGTGATTACATTCCTTCAATGACATTGTGATTGTTTCAATTAAATGTTATCATTAACATTGTTCACTACCAGAAAATAGCACAACACGTAACAGCATTCAGAGATTAAGCCTCAGGTGTTGGGAAGTCAAGTGAAACTAGAAAGGGGCATTGAAGCAGAACAATAGAGTGTAATGGCGTTAGTAACTGAAGATGAGCACACCACATTTACAGATATCACATTTAGAACCTATAGCTAAAAATAGTCATAGAAACACACAAATATACTAAAAATATATAACGATTACTGAAATAGATATATATAAAAAGAGGTTCAAAGTGAGTACTACAAATACGGAGAGGAAGCAGGGATATATATATGGAATGTTACCCTAGAAGGAATCTAGAATGCGAAAAGTGTGTTGGGGAAGGGAAGACTCCATAGTAGCATACTTCTAATGAGTAAGCACTACAGATAAGCAAATGTATTCAAGTGAAAATTACAAAAATCCACATTCAACAAAATGCTGATGTTTATGAAATTCAATTCCACGTGGACTCAGGAAATAGGCAGACACTGTATGCCATTTTTTTGAACCAGAGAGGGCCATCAAAAGATTAAAAAATAAATAAATAAACACTTAGGCTCACATCACATCAGCGGTATTTTGCCGCAAAACTGGATCCCTTACAAATCCGTTATGCACGCAACCACGTTACCACATTTTGCCGCAATTCCATTGGAAATTAATTGAACTGAAACCCATTTGTAAAGGATCTGGTTTTGCGGTTAAATACCACTTATGTGAGGTGAGCCTTATACTTACCTTACCACTTCCATCTCAGGCCCCCTTGCTCCTCACCCTCATCCATCGGGTCCTCATTCCAATTTTTTATCACCATCACTCATGCTAGAATCCCTAGGTCTCTCAATCTATGGAAGGATTTCCACCTCTGATAATGCCCGGAAAGTTTCTCTGCATGCTTGCAAAAAGTTGCAGCACATGACGGGGTTTCAGCACAAACAGTGGTGATCAGATGAGTTTCCAAGGGCCGGGTGTGTGATGGTGGGAAACAGAGGGGTCGGTGCGGAAAGCGGTAACATGAGTATAAGGATTTTTTTTTTTTACATCTTACGTTTATTATGCTCTGGAGAGACCCCAAGGTATAATAAAGAACATTAAATTTGCAGAGAATAACGTCCTTGCATATTTAATTTAATGGGAATATCTATACAAGCAGGCAAATTCAAATTTTGCCTAATCCGATTATCTCTAGTAGAGACTTTGATATTACACACTTTCAAAAATGATTTTCATTTATTTTAAATATACAGTGTGTCCACCCATATCCTGTCCACCGCCATTAACGTGAGAACGGCAGATGCTATAGGCATAGAAGTGGTGTCTAGGTATAGTAAAATAGCCATGCGCTACGCAATGAAACCACTTATAGCGCCACCTGGTGGAAAACAACGGAGCTGGCATTTTTATCTCGAAAATGGAACGAGATAGAGAAAAAAAGTGAATTAAAAAATTGTAGGGCATCATCAATTCAATACGAATCAACACCTTGCATACAGAAATGCTATGATATGAAACCCATGACCCCCCCAAAACATTGAATGCTGGTCACGCATATGTCGCTCATCTAACTTTGATACTCAAAGTGGTCACCGTCAGCTGCAATGCACATCTGGACTCTGGACAGCATCTTGCTGCACGTTGTGCAATATGGTAGGTGACGCATTTGCACAAGCATCTGTGATACGTCATCGTAGGTCCTGCAATGTTGGTGGAGGGGTCGCATACACCTGCTGTTTGATGTGATTGATCTCACAGAAAGAAGTCCAATGGGGTCAGGTCAGGTGAGCGTGGAGGCCACTCCACACAGCCACCATACCCAATGACTTGTAAGAAGGTCTCCATGAGGCATCGCATCATGGAATTTTAGGGTGCTGAAGTGCACATTTAGTGCTGGCTTTTTGTTTTTTCTTTATTGAATTGGTCGGTAGCTGACCCCCACCTTGCTATGCACCCCAATTTGGTATGTATTCCACCTGTCTAGATTTTGGCGGTTGGTGGCTGTTCACATTCAGTCATCAGGCCCTGTCCACAGGCTATTTACTTCATGCAGCATTTGCTTGGGCCTGTACCGCCCACAGCCATGACTCAGTCATGGATACGGGATTGAAAAGGACCAAGTAAGTGCTGCTAAGAGCAGTTCGACTATTTCATATGTGAGACCGTCTGGCACATTTTAGAAATATATTTTAGTGTAGGACTGCCCCAAAGAGATTTGCCGAAATGTGGTGGGGAGCTCAAGAAATTGCAAATTTTTAGCCAAAAATTTCAAATTTTTATAACAAGTACAGTTTGGAATTTTTAGTGCTAAAGTGCACATTTACTGCTGCCTTTTTTTTTCTTCAATACCAATGACTTGTAGAAAGGTCTCCATGAGGTATCGCTTCACGTCCGCAGCCTTGTGAGTTTTACACATTCTAATCATAGCATTTCTGTATGCAAGGTGTTGATTTGTATTGAATTGATGATGCCCTACAACTTTGTAAATCACTTTTCTTCTCTATTTCATTCCGTGTTCGAGATAAAAATGCTAACTCCGTTGTTGTCCACCGGGTGGCACTATAGGTGGTTTTATTGCATAGCGCATGGCTACAATACTATACCTAGACACCACTTCTATGCCTATAGCTGCCGCCGTTCTCAAGTTAATGGCGGTTGACAGGATATGGGTGGACACTCTGTATAGAATGTCAATGCAGCTTTTTTTGAATATTTAGTACACTAGCTATTGATGGTTGGAGTGTGACATATAATTGTAACACTTTTTGTTGAGGCTGTTTATTGTTAATGGATTTATACACCCAATATCTTCACCAAATATGCATCTCTTGGGAAAACCCTCATCAATATCGCATCAAAACCACATCACAATTAGATCCATTTTTTTGCAGATTGGGTGTATAAATTTCCACACTAGACGAGCTGTGGATGTGAGAAGTCATCATGGCATCTGGCCAAGATGAAGAAAAGAAAGAGAACGACTCTGATCAGAGATGTCATTTATAAGGTACCTGGATGTACATGTTTATTTGTGATACTAATTCTCATCAGTGCTTTGGCTCCTGTATGGTTCGCAGTTGGACAATGACTGATAACATCAACTATCAGCATCACAGGACTATTGTTAAAGACATACTGTAAGTTATAGGTTCATGTGATACAAATGTATATGGGTCTGATCTGACATTACAATTTATGTACCATGTACTGATGGTGGTTTTGGTGCTGTGTTTTTGTACTGACGGGGGCTATATGGATGTATTTCTGTTCTGTTGCTGATTCTAATGATAAATTTATGTGCTGCTGGTGGCTCTGATGATAAATTTCTGTACCTCTGTTGCTTCATTTAATGTATTCCTGTGTTGTTATGTGTTATGATACTGTAAACATGTAACAATTCATAACTTGTAAGATTACATAGCTTCGTTCACAAAGTATTGTGCCATCTGACAAGTTAAGGGTTGCTATGTTTTATTGTTAGGAGCATTAAAGTGGTTCTCCAAGCTTGTGATGAGTCTGCAGTTACGCTATGTGACTGCAAACTGCTGAATTGTCCCATTGTGTGCACTGCAGGCTGTCAGGATTTTCTAGTGCCTGTGGTGAGAGTGGGAGTTCACAAAACCACAAGTATGTGAATTACATAAATGCAGTCATGTAACGACTAAACATGCCCTGCGCTGCTCAATGAAAATTAATTAAGCAAGGATGGAGATGTCTAGTCAGAATGTGGCCAAAAGTATACAAATCTCACACTTGTGCTCACATGAAAGTCCACTCTTGACAATGGCAAGGGAGAATCCTAAAATGTGATGTAAGCATTCAGAAGCCTGCAGTGCCAGTAGACTTTCATCTCAAATCTGTAAAACCCCTTTAATTAAAAAATTAAGAAGTGTAGCATGCCCAATCCTAACAGTGTTTAATATACCCACTGTCAGCATTTAGCTCTGCTTGCTAGCAGCCATCACATGCCCATTACAATTTTATGCAATTTTCATACTTACAGAAATATTTGGACAGTAACACAAGTTTTGTTAGTTTAGCTGTTTACAAAAGATGTTCAGAAATACAATTATATATATAATATGGGCTGAAAGTGCACACTCCCAGCTGCAATATGAGAGTTTTCACATCCAAATCAGAGAAAGGGTTTAGGAATCATAGCTTTGTAATGCATAGCCTCCTCTTTTTCAAGGGACCAAAAGTAATTGGACAAGGGACTCTAAGGGCTGCAATTAACTCTGAAGGCGTCTCCCTCGTTAACCTGTAATCAATGAAGTAGTTAAAAGGTCTGGGGTTGATTACAGGTGTGTGGTTTTGCATTTGGAAGCTGTTGCTGTTACCAGACAACATGCGGTCTAAGGAACTCTCAATTGAGGTGAAGCAGAACATCCTGATGCTGAAAAAAAAGAAAAAATCCATCAGAGAGATAGCAGACATGCTTGGAGTAGCAAAATCAACAGTCGGGTACATTCTGAGAAAAAAGGAATTGACTGGTGAGCTTGGCAACTCAAAAAGGCCTGGGCGTCCACGGATGACAACAGTGGTGGATGATCGCCGCATACTTTCTTTGGTGAAAAAGAACCCGTTCACAACATCAACTGAAGTCCAGAACACTCTCAGTGAAGTAGGTGTATCTGTCTCTAAGTCAACAGTAAAGAGAAGACTCCATGAAAGTAAATACAAAGGGTTCACATCTAGATGCAAACCATTCATCAATTCCAAAAATAGACAGGCCAGAGTTAAATTTGCTGAAAAACACCTCATGAAGCCAGCTCAGTTCTAGAAAAGTATTCTATGGACAGATGAGACAAAGATCAACCTGTACCAGAATGATGGGAAGAAAAAAGTTTGGAGAAGAAAGGGAACGGCACATGATCCAAGGCACACCACATCCTCTGTAAAACATGGTGGAGGCAACGTGATGGCATGGGCTTTCATGGCTTTCAATGGCACTGGGTCACTTGTGTTTATTGATGACATAACAGCAGACAAGAGTAGCCGGATGAATTCTGAAGTGTACCGGGATATACTTTCAGCCCAGATTCAGCCAAATGCCGCAAAGTTGATCGGACGGCGCTTCATAGTACAGATGGACAATGACCCCAAGCATACAGCCAAAGCTACCCAGGAGTTCATGAGTGCAAAAAAGTGGAACATTCTGCAATGGCCAAGTCAATCACCAGATCTTAACCCAATTGAGCATGCATTTCACTTGCTCAAATCCAGACTTAAGACGGAAAGACCCACAAACTAGCAAGACCTGAAGGCTGCGGCTGTAAAGGCCTGGCAAAGCATTAAGAAGGAATAAAACCCAGCGTTTGGTGATGTCCATGGGTTCCAGACTTAAGGCAGTGATTGCCTCCAAAGGATTCGCAACAAAATATTGAAAATAAAAATATTTTGTTTGGGTTTGGTTTATTTGTCCAATTACTTTTGACCTCCTAAAATGTGGAGTGTTTGTAAAGAAATGTGTACAATTCCTACAATTTCTATCAGATATTTTTGTTCAAACCTTCAAATTAAACGTTACAATCTGCACTTGAATTCTGTTGTAGAGATTTCATTTCAAATCCAATGTGGTGGCATGCAGAGCCCAACTCGCGAAAATTGTGTCACTGTCCAAATATTTCTGGACCTAACTGTATGGTCATTGGACAACTGGCTTTTCTTCCTGCGTCTTTCACTTAACATTGAAAGAATTATGAAGAGCAGCTTGTCGGCACATGACTGTAAGTGAGCAAATATTATATGAATGAGTGGTCCCATGACGATTTCTCAAACCGCTTGGGGAGTGCAACCTGAATTCTTGCCCCAATTGCCAGAAAACCTAGATACACCTCTGCAGTATGTCATATGTTGGTATGTGGTTAAGCTGCAGCCAGTCACTCCCAGTCATTGAGGTGGCACAAGTGGCTGTAACAGTCATCACTTACTACACAGTGAGTAAGCTGCAATCACTTTTCAGTACATTGATTGACAGCCAGCTTTACAGCATGTTTCTGTGAAGAGTCCAGTAGACCACTGTGCAACCAGCTCTGTCCTCACCTATTGTACCATCACCCATTCCCTGTAGACTGTGAGCCCTCGTGGGCAGGGTCCTCTCTCCTCCTATACCAGTCTGTTTTGTACTGTTAATGATTGTTGTACATATACCCTCTCTCACTTGTAAAGCGCCATGGAATAAATGGCGCTATAATAATAAATAATAATAATAATAATAATAAAAGAGCAGGCTGTCAATCAATGACATTCGCTTCACTGCCCCTATGACTAAAGTGAGCAGCTGCAAGGATAATTAAACTTAACTTTCTCCCTGCAGCTGCTGCTACAGTAAAGAAGGCAGACATTATTTTAATGCTATTTAACTGCAGGTGACTACTATATCTGCAGATAAACAGCACTTTTAAAGATGACAGGTTCCCTTTAAAGTAAATCCATTTTTTTGCATTGGATTTCAATTATTTGGCGAATATGCAGCAAAGCCTTCCCTAAAGAAAAAGCAGGCTCAGGATTTGAAAAGGAGGAGAATTCTGATTCTGCGTGTCGTGTGGCATTTCAAAACTGTAAATCGTATGTACATGTTAACTATCACATATTTTCTATTATTTTATAGGGCAAAGATATTCCTTTATTATAGCCAACATATCCTCCTGTCCATATGTCCGTATGTCCTTCCATGTATCTCTTTCAACAAGCTCAAGAAAAGAAAAATTCAAAACCCTGCACAAAGAATCTATAAGGATCTGAAGAGATTTATAGTGCGCTTTTTGCTGTCACCCTTCTAATCCTAGCAGCAACTATTAAAAACATGAACAATTAACCTAATTAATCCACATTGCAAAGCGTACACCCGGTAGCAAGTTGTGCAGTGGTTCTTGGCTGCGCAGCATCCATTTAACCTTATTATGTCATTCTTTGAGAAACCAGAGATAAACAGATCCCATGCGAAAGCTGATAAAATACTTCTTTTGTAATGTTAATACTACTGTCTAAGTAAATCCCTGATTTTATCCATAGTATAAGCTTTACTTTTGCCTTTGATTTATGAGTAAGTTGACCTCGGACTAACCCCGTCAAGTTTCTACCCCATACACTTGAATGGATTATGGGGTTCTGCTATCGTAATTTTGGAGATAAAAATAATAATAGAGAAAATGTGTTGAATACTGCCTATAAGAACTGAAAAATATAACCCCTTCTGCGTGCTAGAAAAGAAAATAAACCACTGGAGATGAACAAATATGCCAATAACTTAATTCTGCAGATCGCTCCTATTTGACAGGGTTATATGATTCACATCTCAGTTATTCGATATAAACAGATGTTCCTCACTGTACTTTGGGGTCTCTCTAGACCCCAAAAGTATAATAAACATTGTGTGGAAAAAATAAGGATTCAACTTACCCGTTTCACCTGCGCAACTTGATGTACTGTGTGCCTCACGTCCTCACATCTTCAGCTGCAATCTTCTCTCAGTGCTGGGGCTTCTGGCACTTAGTAGGCTTCAGGAGACATGTTTGCATGAGATAGTAAACTCTTCGGGCTATGCGCGTTGTTAAGTTATGATAAAACCAAGCTATCAAACAGATATTTACTGTGAGGATAATTGTATGTCTCACGGAGTTTTACACAAAACTCAACAACTATCATGGTGGCATCAGACACTGTTCACATTACATATTCTGACTCTCCACCTGATGGTTTCTCTAGACTCGGGCATCAACCAGCTGTGTACTGAGTCATAGACAGGCTAGCAAGAGTTAACCTGTGCTAGCCTGCTGGTTAGGCTGCTGGGATCACATGTTGTAAAGAAGACAATCACTTCTGCTCCTCTCATACTTCGGTTGGAGGAGATCTTCCGTCCACGCCGACTATAGTTTCTGCTGTGTTAGTCTGTGTTCTGTGGTGTCCCAGATTTTCTGAGGAGAGAGACAGTAGCCTGTACTTGGTGTTGTTGTGGTGTTACCCATCGTCTTGTTGTTTCCACCCTGTTCTTGTTTTCTTCCTAATATCTTGTTGTTTTATACTGTACCTCTATGTGTGGGCACTGTGTGACAGAGTTTTGGTTTTCTCTGTCTATTTCTGTGGGTTAAATCATACTCCTGTCCCAGACCCCACTGGGGGAGGGGGTAAAAGATCAGGGCTGGTCAAGAGCAGGACCAGGAAGGAGAATCAGAATCCCCTCCATTAGGGGTATCTCTGACAATAGGGCTAGCACAGGGCCTTCTAGTCTGAAGGTCAGTTTATAGCCCCGGTTTCCCGCTATCGCCATAGTCCCACATGACAATATGTAGATAAACTTAGTGGGCAAGTATGAATCCCTTAAGGACTATGTTATTTTTGTTTTTTGCTCTTTTGTTTTTGCCTCACCTTCTTCCAGGATCCACATTTTTTTTTTTTACTTTTCCACCAACATAGTCGCATTAACTAAGATCTGCTTATGAGCAGGATCAATTGTACATTTCCATTACACCACACAATTTAACCATGTAATGTACTGGAAAATAGAAAAAACTCCCAAGTGCGTGAAATTGAAAAAAAAATACGCATTTCCATAACTGTTTTTGGGTTTTGCTTTTATGCCCTTCATTGTTTGATAAAAAATTAATTTGAAATATTCTACAGGTTAGTGTAATACTGACAATTCCAAACATGCATATTTTTTATTTGAGAGGTGGAAAAAAATGGAAATTCCAAAAAAAATGTGCTTTTGTCACCATTTTCTAAGACTTGCAAAGTTTTCTGTCAGTGGAGGTATATAAGGGCTTGGGTTTTATGACCTGAGTTAACATTTTACTGATACAATGCCAGGTTTGATAAAATGTTTTGATCACTCTTATTGAATTTTTTAGGCATTGCAATGATTGAAAAATTACATTTCTGCCATTTAATTTTTTTTTCTCTACAGTTTTTACCAATTGGGTTAATTCCGTTTATATTTTGATAGATCGGACTTTTATGCAAGTGGCAATACCAAATATGTGTAATTTTTCTAATATCTTTATTTTTAACAGGGGAAAAGGATTTGTGATTTGAATTTTTGTGTTTTTTTAATGTTTGTGTTTTTTTTCTTTTTTTTACTTTATTCTTTAGTCTTCTTAGGGCACTTGAAACTGTGATCAGTTCATAGCTTATATTATATACTGCAAAACTATGGTATTTTTAATATATAGTATCACTCACAATCTTGTATGAACACAAGTAACAGGTTGGTCCCAAAAGAAGCACCAAACATAATAAGAGATGTCCACCTCTAAATTATTTTGGCACACCTTATCTCAGTGGGTTTTTTGTTCAAAATTGGTATATTAAAGGAGATCTGTATATATGAGGTGGTGAAATTTGTGTAGTGACCCAGAGAGACACTACTAGAATGTCCCCTGATTAACGATGTGTTTTTCTATAATGTTGGACATTATCTGTGCCTCCTGAACCCTTGCTCTGAGAGTTGTAGCATCTGCACTGACCTCTTCTGGCCTTTTTCAAAACTACCTTTGCCTAATATTGTAAAAGGAAGTGAAGCAGCAGAGAAGAACTTTCCGGGCTCTTATTCTGACAGGAAAAATGAGAAAGATGTCTGCATCTGAGGACTCAGGAGGTGAGGACTGAGTTTGGTGGGAGAGGTGTATGAACGCTAGAGTCGGTGGGCCTACTACCAGTCACATATCCTTAAGTGACTGTG
Organism: Anomaloglossus baeobatrachus; assembly: GCF_048569485.1. Classification (NCBI taxonomy): domain Eukaryota; kingdom Metazoa; phylum Chordata; class Amphibia; order Anura; family Aromobatidae; genus Anomaloglossus; species Anomaloglossus baeobatrachus. The sequence continues at coordinate 81,742,991 of NC_134354.1, read as the reverse complement.
TCTGGTAAGGAGAAGAAAACTCTCTGTGGAAAGGGAAAATCCAGGCTGCCATTTATTGTAAATCAAGGTAGGCCCCGTACATAGCAAGATCCAGAAAACCCACAAACTGCTCAAAGCCAAGACAATTGTAAATGCCAAATGCTAACATACTTTCAGATCTTGGATGAGGAAGAGTTAATTTTGCGGATACAGAAAGAACTGTAATATTGGTTGTGGAAACTTATATGTACCGGCTTACAGTGTGCATTGTCATCACTGCAGTTAATGTAGTAAAAGTTCCCTCTCTTTGGTCATGAAACCTCTGATGTCTGTGTTTCTTGTGGGATTGCATTCACCCCAGCTACTACATCATACCATATGATCTGGGTGTCTGCGCATTGCATGAACAACATGAAAGTCACACCAGTCCAGGGAGCATAGCCACTATACACATAGCTGGACTACAGAATCAGCCCCTGGGACCACCTATTTACTTTCCCCTACTACCATATTCCTTTTTACATTTGCCTACCATCCTGTGGATTGCCAGAGCTGTCGGATGCACCATGAAAGGATTAGGCTCTGAGTTCTGAGGTCCTGCATTCCTACTGGAGGTTGTGGCATTTGTATGAAATGCCAAAATGTACACAGGCTGAGATGGAACAAAAAATAGTAGTTATCATCTTTGTAGCTATAAACATGTAGATAGATATGTTCTATGCATATACAGTATTACTTATCTTGTTTTATTATTGTTATTATAATCATTATTATAATTTTTCAATATTATTATTATTTAAAACAGTTTACCTTGGTCTCGAGACATGGCAACTTGCTGGATGAACGCTCTGTCGATTTTGTGCAGAATAGATAGGTCCATCAGGATCTTCTCTGCCATTTTCTTGATTGTGTGAAGTCATCAGGTTGCTGGTCTTCCTCTTCACCTTGTTCTTTCTATTCCCCTGACCATGATGTCCCTCTTCATTGATTGCTCTGTTCGAATAATGTATTCAAAGTAGGCAAGTCATAGCCTGGTGATCCTTGCTTCGAGTGACATGTCTGGCTTGATTTTTTCCAAAATTGATTTGTTTGTTCTTCTCGCCATCCATGGTATTGATAACATCCTTCTTGAGCATCATATTTCAAAGGCGTTTTATTTTTCTACAATTTTGTTCATCCATCATCCATGTTTTGCATCCATATGTTACTACAGAAAAGACTAGACTATGTATAAGCCGTATCTTTGTCAGTGAAATATTCCACAATTTGATGACCTTGTCTAGTGACTTCATTGTTGAGTTGCCCATAGCTATTCTGCTCTTGACTTCCTGCATCCTGAGTAGAGATGAGCGAACCAGTCGCGGTTCGGCTCGAGGTCGGTTCGCCGAACGGGGGTCCCGTTCGAGTTCGGTTCGTCGAACGTTCGACGAACCGAACTCGAACCCATAGGCTAGAATGGGAGGCAATCACAAACACATAAAAATGCATGATAAATGTACACAAACAGTTAATAAACATTGCCATAACACTTACCGGTCCCCGCGATCCCTCCTGCACTCTGTCTCCTGCCGCTATTCCATCCGATGATCGCTGAATCCTCCCGGTGACCGGCACTGCCAGCAGAGAAGCAGGACCTATCGTGACGTCAAAATAGCCATGTGACCAGTCACGTGGCTATTATCTCATTGGCTAGAAACTGGTCACATGACTATGACACGTCATGTAGGACCTGTGAGTGCATCTCTCCGGTACACGGTGCACATTTGTGTATCGCCGTGTACCGGCGATATGCTCTAGCACACGGTCGACTCCCCGTTCCGTTAGGGACCGGCTGACACAGCCGGTCATTAACGGAGATCACCGTTGCCATAGCAACGCAGTTAGCGGTGACGCCACCGCTAACCGCGGCTCCGGGAGCCCCGTTGCTATGGTAACGCGTCTGTCAGCGTTACCGCTAGCAGCACTGATCACTCACGGAGTAAAGGCTGCACGCTGCTTCCCGATTGTAGTGAAGATTGTAGTGAGGATGAGGTGCCCCAGCCCATGATGGGCTGGTGCACCTCATCCTCACTACAATCGTCACTACTACTACACTAGTGAGGATTGTGGTGAGGATGAGGTGCCCCAGCCCATGATGGGCTGGTGCACCTCATCCTCACTACAATCTTCACTACTACTACACTAGTGAGGATTGTAGTGAGGATGAGGTGCCCCAGCCCATGATGGGCTGGTGCACCTCATCCTCACTACAATCGTCACTACTACTACACTAGTGAGGATTGTAGTGAGGATGAGGTGCCCCAGCCCATGATGGGCTGGTGCACCTCATCGTCACTACAATCGTCACTACTACTACACTAGTGAGGATTGTAGTGAGGATGAGGTGCCCCAGCCCATGATGGGCTGGTGCACCTCATCCTCACTACAATCGTCACTACTACTACACTAGTGAGGATTGTAGTGAGGATGAGGTGCCCCAGCCCATCAAGTAATGGGCTGGGGCACCTCATCCTCACTACAATCCTCACTACAATCCTGAAGTGCAGTTTCTTCAAATTCATTTAAAGGCACTTGGAACGCTGAAATTGCTGCTTATAATTTAAGCCTCTATTAAAAACCTCTTATCAGCGCTGGTTTATTGGGGATTTATTGGGCTGACAGGGGGTAATAAAGATGGAGTCTCTAATGTGTCTGTGTATTTATTTCTATTAAAGTATTATTTCTCTGTGTGGTGTCTTTTTTTTAACCCTTTATTGGAGATTCTTAATGGCCGGGTCAAACGTGCCTGACATTAAGAATCTCTGGCTTAATACTGGCTAGTAAAACAAAGCCAGTATTAACTCATGATTACCCAACAAGCCACCCAGCTCCAGGGCTGTTGGAAGAGTTGGATACAGCGCCAGATGATGGCGCTTCTATGAGAGCGCCATTTTCTGGGACGGCTGTGGACTGAAATTCGCAGCAGAGGCGCCCAGAAACCTCGGGCTAACCTGTGCTGCGGATTCCAATCCCCAGCTGCCTAGTTGTACCCGGCTGGACACAAAAATGGGGCGAAGCCCACGTCATTTGTTTTTTAATTATTTCATGAAATAAGTGAAATAATTAAAAAAAAAAGGGCTTCCCTATATTTTTGGTTCCCAGCCGGGTACAAATAGGCAACTGGGGGTTGGAGGCAGCCCGTAGCTGCATGCTGTACCTGGCTAGCATACAAAAATATGGCGAAGCCCACGTCATTTTTTTGGTGGGCAAAAAACTTCTGCATACAGTCCTGGATGAAGTATGCTGAGCCTTGTAGTTCTGCAGCTGCTGTCTGCTCTTCTCCATACAGACACACAGCAGCTGCAGAACTACAAGGCTCAGCATACTCAGCATACTCCATCCAGGACTGTATGCAGAAGTTTTTTGCTGAAAAAATTATGTGGGCTTCGCCATATTTTTGTATGCTAGCCAGGTACAGCAGGCAGGTACGGCTGCCCCCAACCCCCAGTTGCCTATTTGTACCTGGCTGGGAACCAAAAATAAAGGGAAGCCCTTTTTTTATTATTTCATGAATTTCATGAAATAATTAGAAAACAAATGACGTAGGCTTCGCTCCATTTTTGTGTCCAGCCAGGTACATCTAGGCAGCTGGGGATTGGAATACGCAGCACAGGTTGGCCTGAGCTTTCTGGGCCCCACTGCTGCAAATTGCAGTCTGCAGCCGCCTCAGAAAATGGCACTTTCATAGAAGCGCCATCTTCTGGCGCTGTATCCAACTCTTCCAGCACCTGCCTGCTATACCTGGCTAGCATACAAAAATATGGCGAAGCTCACGTCCTTTTTTTGTAGTTTTTTGGCCAAAAAATTAAAAAATGCTTCCCTGGATTTTCCATTGCCAGTGAAGGTAACACCAAGCAGTGGGGGTTAGCAGCCAGTAGCTGCTTGGATTACCCTTAGCTAGCAATACAAAAAATGCAGCGGGAGCCCATATATATTTTTTTTAATTATTTATTTAATTAACTAAACACAAAATGGGCTTCCCTGTATTTTGATTGCTGGACATCACAGTGCTGTAAAAATAAATCTTTAAAAAAAATGACATAGCGCTCCGCGGTATTTTTGATTCTCAGCGCAGATAAAGCAGACAGCTATGGGTTGCCACCCCCATCTGCCTGTCGTTACCTTGGTTGGCAATCAAAATACAGGGAAGCCCATTAATTTTTTCTATTTAAAAAATAGTTAAAAAAAAAATGATATTGGGTCCCCCCATTTTTGATAGCCAGCTAGGGTAAAGCAGACGTCTGTAGCCTGAAAAGCACAGCTGGCAGCTTTACCGTGGTTGGGGATCCAATGTGGAGGTCCCCCCAGGCTCTTTTTTTATAATTATTTTATAAATATTAATAATTACACAAAAAAAGTAGGGTCCCCTCCAAATTGGATCACCAGCCAAGGTAAAGCGGACAGCTGTGGTCTGGTATTCTCAGAGTGGGAAGGTTCATAGTTATTGGGCCTTCACAGCCTAAAAATAGCAGGCCGCAGGCACCCCAGACGTGGCGCATCCACTAGATGTGCCAATCCTGGCGCTTCACCCCAGCTCATCCCGTGCCCTGGTGCAGTGGCAAACGGGGTAATAAATCGGGTTGATACTAGCTGTAAAGTCACCTGAGATCAAGCCCAGCAGTTTGTGATGTCATGGCGTCTATTAGATACCCAACATCATAAACTGTCAGTACTAACAAAAACAAAAAATCGACAAAAGAAATTTATTTGAAAAAACAGTCCCCAAAACATTTCCTCTTTCACCAATTTATTGTAAGAAAAAAAATAAAGGGGTCCCACGACGACTCTGGACCGTCTAGGGAGACACTCAGGGAACATATCCTCCATTTTCTAGGAGTGCGGACCCTTCATGTGAGGAGTGTGGGTGCAATGAATCTGCACTCACTCTCCCCGGGTCCACAGCAGCAGAGTCCATGTCGTAATGGTTGCTACCAAAGCTGCAATGCCCTGCTCATGAGGTAAGGGCATGCCTAATCAGGAGAACTACTGTAGAGGAAGCTCTGCTCACTGGTATATAGGTGCTCAGAGGTAATAATAGATAAAATTAGTGAGTAACCTCAGCACTCTAAATCTCCCAGACTAAGTCAGTAAGTCACAACGGATAGTAATGCAAAATCACTCTTTATTGGTCCGTATTAAGAAAAAAAAAATTTTCATAAGCATATATGTTTTTTTCCAAAACAAGTTACAAATGACGTTTCGGCCTGAGCCTTCGTCAGATTGGACTTATCTGCATGTAATCATGAAAAATGACAATAATCAGTATCACATAAGAGTGAGAGAACAATAACATAAACTCGAACAATGTAGAGGTACAATTGGGATGCAGCAAAAAAATTGCAACACAGCAAGAAATGAAACACATGATACAAATGTCATAATACAGTACAAGGACAATATAGTAATGACAAATATGGGGTCAGAGTAGGCTTAGACAGCTCTGGTACGAAAGAGATGTCAATCATAAAGTAACATGTGCAGTAGGTGTAGAGCTACACTATGCATGGCAGAGCTAATGGGTAGACCGACCATAGAAAAAGAACGGAGAAAAAGTGGAGAAAAAGTGGAGAAAAAATGGAGAAAAAGTGGAGAAAAGGTGGAGAAAAAGTGGAGAAAAAGTGGAGAAAAAGTGGAGAAAAAATGGAGAAAAAGTGGAGAAAAAGTGGAGAAAAAGTGGAGAAAAAATGGAGAAAAAGTGGAGAAAAAGTGGAGAAAAAATGGAGAAAAAGTGGAGAAAAAGTGGAGAAAAAGTGGAGAAAAAATGGAGAAAAAGTGGAGAAAAAGTGGAGAAAAAGTGGAGAAAAAGTGGAGAAAAAATGGAGAAAAAGTGGAGAAAAAGTGGAGAAAAAGTGGAGAAAAAGTGGAGAAAAAATGGAGAAAAAGTGGAGAAAAAGTGGAGAAAAAGTGGAGAAAAAGTGGAGAAAAAATGGAGAAAAAGTGGAGAAAAAGTGGAGAAAAAATGGAGAAAAAGTGGAGAAAAAGTGGAGAAAAATGGAGAATAAGTGGAGAAAAAATGGAGAAAAAGTGGAGAAAAAGTGGAGAAAAAGTGGAGAAAAAGTGGAGAAAAAATGGAGAAAAAGTGGAGAAAAAGTGGAGAAAAAATGTAGAAAAAGTGGAGAAAAAGTGGAGAAAAAATGGAGAAAAAGTGGAGAAAAAGTGGAGAAAAAGTGGAGAAAAAGTGGAGAAAAAGTGGAGAAAAAATGGAGAACAAGTGGAGAAAAAGTGGAGAAAAAGTGGAGAAGAAGTGGAGAAGTGGAGAAGAAGTGGAGAAGAAGTGAAGTGTTTGCTCATGTCAGATGGGAGATAAATAATTTTGAGAAAAAGTGGAGAAAAAGTGGAGAAAAAATGGAGAACAAGTGGAGAAAAAGTGGAGAAAAAGTGGAGAAGAAGTGGAGAAGTGGAGAAGAAGTGGAGAAGAAGTGAAGTGTTTGCTCATGTCAGATGGGAGATAAATAATTTTTTACCGGCGCTGTCATTTACTGTAACGTGATCATCGGTGTACGTTGTATACCTGTGATCATGTGAGCTGGGACCGGAAAAACCGTCCTGATTCATGATCTCCAGGGTCTCAGCTAGCCCTGAAACCCTGGAGATTTTCTGACGCTGGGGGGCGTTATTCACTTATTTCTGCCTGCTGTTTATAAACGGCAGATCAGAATAAGGCTACATTAACACGACCGATCCATTTTTGTGGTCTGCAAAAAACAGCCCGTTTTTTTTCACGGGTGCATCCGTGTGGCATCCGTTTTCGTTCCGTAGACGGTCTGTATGTCATCTGTTTGTCATCCGTGTGCCTTCCGTTTTTTTTTGTGTACTGCAAAAAAACTGAATGAGGGTAAATGCATAAATTTACCCAGGATCCATAGCTTCATCCTACATGAGGCGGTCACATGTTCACTCCAGTGCCATTTTCTACTGCTTTTCACAGCGTAGAGCGCTCTGGTGATTTTCTTGTGCTTGTACACATCATATCAGTCTTTTCTGTCATTATAATGGCAGAAAGACACATAATGTCCCACTCTCCTGCATTTTGTAATTTTGCACCCTTTGGTGCCTTTCATGTGGCACTAAGGGGTGCTTAGCTTTGTATTTAGCCAAAAAAATGAAAAAAAAAAAATGACGTAGGGTTCCCCCTATTTTTGTAGCCAGCTAGGGTAAAGCAGACGGCTGCAGCCTGCAGACTACAGCTGGCAACCTCCCCTTGGCTGGTAATCCAAAACTGAGGGCACCCCACGCTGTTATTTTAAATTAAATAAATAATTAAAAAAAAAAAACATGTAGGGGTCCCCCCAAAATTGGATCACCAGCCAAGGTAAAGCAGACAGCTGGGGTCTGATATTCTCAGACTAAGGAGGTCCATGGTTATTGGACTCTCCCCAGCCTAAAAATAGCAGGCCGCAGCCGCCCCAGAAGTGGCGCATCCATTAGATGCGCCAATCCTGGTGCTTCGCCCCAGCTCATCCCGAGCCCTGGTGCGGTGGCAAACGGGGTAATATATGGGGTTAATACCAGATGTGTAATGTCACCTGGCATCAAGCCCTGGGGTTGGTGAGGTCAGGCGTCTATCAGATACCCGACATCACCAACCCAGTCAGTAATAAAAAATATAGACGACAAACACATTTTTATTTGAAAAAACACTCCCCAAAACATTCCCTCTTTAACCAATTTATTAGAAAGAAAAACAAATCCAGGTCTGGTGTAATCCAAGGGGTTGCCATGACGATCCACACTGTCCCAGTCAATGAAGAGCAGGATGTTCCCCATTGGCTGGGAGAGCAGTGCAGTGACCTGAGCTAACATCAATGGGTCAGCCCAGGTCACTGCAGGGCATGACAAGTGCTGCTGTCAGCGAGGTACATTACCTGCGCTGATCTCCAGCACACTGACAGCCCCTGTCACTGAGTTCAATGACCGGCGCCTTCACACCAAGTATCGCGAGAGGCCCGTGACGTCACCGCTAGTCAGTCTCGGGTCGGAAGCGAGAGGTGATGTGACAAGCGGCGGCCATGGAGGACAGTGACCGCGCTGAGGTCGGGATGGCGGGACTTCATCACCGCAGGTAAGCTGAGCGGGACCATGTGTGTGTGTGTGTGTGTGTGTGTGTGTGTGTGTGTACATGCCGTGGGCAGGAGGGGGCGGAGCGAGCTGAGCGGGGAAGTGTGGGCTTCCTGCACGTAACTAAGATAAACATCGGGTTACTAACCAAAGCGCTTTGCTTGGATACCCGATGTTTATCTTGGTTACCAGCTTCTGGCAGGCTGCCAGCGATGGCTCCTGCACACTGTAGCTGTAAAAAGCCCTGCTTTTTGCTGCTAGAACCGTTCTCGAACGTATCTAGAACTATCGAACTTTTGCAAAAAGCTCGAGTTCTAGTTCGATCTCGAACAGCCCCCAAAATCACTCGAGCCTAGAACTGGAGAACCTCGAACCTAGAACCGCGCTCAACTCTAATCCTGAGTGATCATTTACCATACCTTTTTATAATTTAACATATCAGATCATAATGAAAAAAATATGGTCATTAGAAAGTTTTAAAATGAGGTAAATACAACTTCAGATTAACAACAGTACAATGGTAAGTAGCACAATATTATTTAGGCCAAAATGCAAAAGCAGTATCTGACAAATTAATCCCACCCTTACTGCTCCCAAAAACAGTAAATGAGTAAGTGGCAGCCAGATGTTGGCAATCAAATGCCCTTGATGATATTTCATCAAATTTGACCTCATATAAAAGCAGACGTTTTTGCAATTTGCTTGACTGAAGCATTCAGGTGTGTGTTATCAAAACGCCAATGAGTAAAGAGATCAGCAATGCTCTCTGAGAAGCAATTGTTGCTACCTATCAATCTGGGAAGAGCTGAAATACTATTTCTAAACATTGTAGACAACGAAAGATTCTAAACTAGTGGAAAACATTCATGTCAGTTGTTAATCTTCTCAGGAGTGTACATCGGAGCAAATTTAACACAAGGTCAGACTGTACAATGCTCCGAAAAATTGCAAAGAACTTCAGCTCAGACTCTAAAGGCTTCAGTTAGCAGCAGGAATGAGCAGATCAATCTGCAAAGGATCAAGTTCGAGTTGATTCTTTGAAATTGTCTCTTTCATACATATTATAACAATTTGAGATTTTGTTGTGGTTCACACACTGCTGAAGCATCAGAGATCAGGCAAATGTCATATAATGCCCTGCGGCTATGGTATTTTATGTATTATTATTATTATTATTATTTATTGTTTTCCCTCTACAGAATCACTGGGTAAGTTTCTCTCCTGTAGAATGTAAGTTGTTATTTTCAGCAGAGTCCTCTCTCTCCTGTAGAGTGTAAGCTCTTATGCTCACCCTGGTCCTTCATCCCTCTTTTGCAGTTTAAGCTGTTATGGCCAGCAGGGTCCTCTTTTTCTGTCTACTGTAGAGTATAAACTCTTATGGTCAGCCTGGTCCTTGCTCTCTCTCCTATAGAGTGCAAGCTCTTATGGTAACTCTGTTCCTTGCTCTCTCTCCGGTAGAGTGTAAACTCTTATGGTTAGCCTGATCCTTCCTCTCTTTTTTGTATAGTGTAAGCTCTTATGGTCAGCAGAGTCATCTCTTCTCTCTCTCCAGTAGAGTGCAAGCTCTTATGGTCACTCTGGTCCTTCCTCTCTCTCCTGTAGAGTGTAAGCTTTTATGGACAGCAAGATCCAATTATTCTATCTACTGTAGAGTGTAAGCTTTCATGGTCAACAGGCTCCTCTCTTTATGGACAGTGTAAGCTCTTATGATTACCAGTGTTCTCGCTCGCCCTCTCCTCTTCATGTGTATTTTCCAAGCTATTACAATCTTTACAGTTTTGAGATTCATGCAAGTGTATTTGCTCCAAATCAAATTTTGGGAGAACATTTGTATTTCAAAAGATCCGCTCATCTCTAGTTGGCATTTTAAATGTTCAAATTCATGACATCACAAGTAAAACAAGACTTAACAAGCATGCGTTTTATGGAAGGGTTGCTAAGAGTGTGCCTTTTTTCTAAGAGCAGAAGAACATCGTAGCATGGCTAAAGTTTGCCAAGTTGCTTCTTAACCAACCATAAGTGAAGATATTTGCCAATAATTCTCTGTGCCATCTCTGGCAGAAAAACAAACTCAGCATATCAAGACCATCACCTCATACCAACTGTCAAGCATTCTGCTGGAGATGATTGGACTTATTTTACAGTTCATCATTCCTCTAGTAAAGGGTGGTTTACACGCTGCGACATCACTTGCGATTGCTAGCGATGTCGAGCGCGATAGCACCCGCCCTCGTCGTTCGTACGACATTTAGTGATCGCTGCCGAAGCGAACATTATCGCTACGGCAGCGTCACACGAACATACCTTATCAGCGACATCGCTGTGACCGCCGAACAATCCCTCCTTCAAGGGGGAGATGCGTTCGGCTTCATAGCGACATCACTGCGGCGTCACTAAGCGGACACCCAATAGCAGAGATGGGGCGGAGATGAGCGGGGCATAACATCCCTCTCACCTCCTTCCTTCCTCATTGCCGATGGACGCAGGTAAGGAGATGTTCGTCGTTCCTTCACACGTAGCGATGTGTGCTGCCGCAGGAACGACGAACAACATCGTACCTGCAGCAGCAATGATATTAAGGAAAGGAGCGACGTGTCAACGATCACTGTTTTTGAACGATTTTGCGATCGTCGCTCCTTGGTGTCACACGCTGCGATGTCGCTACCGGCGCCGGATGTGCGTCACTAACGACGTGACCCCGACGATATATCGGTAGCGATGTCGCAGCGTGTAAAGTACCCTATAGGCTGAGAATGGTGCTAAGGCTCTGCCCCACCCAAAGAACCTGGAGGCTCATTTGCATATCACTTTAAATGTACATTTCCCAGCAGCAGAGCAGCATTTCTGTATAATCAGGAATCAATTCACTCAAGTTCCCAGTTTAGTTTTGGAGCTCTGCAGTTATTGAGTCAGCAGATGTTGGTGACTTCTATGTAATATATAACCCAGTAATTGATAACCTTGCTATGTAATTTGACATAGTCTGCCACTTCGTGATTAAAGAGAACCAACCACGAGGATTTTGCAATATGAACTAAAGGCAGTGCCATACTGGTATTAAGATGCTGAATGTAGGCATACCTGTTGTTGCAAGATCGGATGCTTGGATGCTGAAATATCTTTAATCAAATTTTCAGAATTGCACTTTGACTGACGGGTGCAATGGGGAGGACCTTTGTGGTTCAGGTACTCTGCATTTATTCCTCTTCCAGTGTCCTGTAGCGATGTGTGCTGCCTCGAGAACAATGAACAACTGGAGAACAGAAGGAGGAACGACATTTTGAAAATGAACGACGTGTCAACGAGCAACGATAAGGTGAGTATTTTTGCTCGTTCACAGTCATTCGTAGCTGTCACACGCTACGATATATCTAACGATGACGGATGTGCGTCACGGAATCCGTGACCCCCGATGACATATCGCCCTAAGTCCTGCCCGATGCTCAAGCCTGTGCAACAATGACATCATTTTTGGATGTTTGGAGAAATAATACTCTGCAATCAAGACACGGATTTATAACCTAAATGTATAATTTTAAAGAGAATCTGTCACCAGGTTTTTGCTCCCCCATCTGAGAACAGCATGATGTAGAAACAGAGACCCTGATTCCAGCGATCTGTCACTTACTGAGCTATTTGCTGCCATTTTGATAAAATCAAAGTTTTCTCTGCTGCATATTTAGCAGTGAGGCTATGTGCGCACGTTGCGTTTTTACCCGCGTTTCCGCTGCGTTTTTAGCGGCTGCGTTTTTGTGCCAAAACGCATGCGTTTTGGTTTTCCAGCAAAGTCTATGGGAAAAGATGAATTTTTGTGCACACTTTGCTTTTTTTTCTGCAGCGTTTAATTTGCATATTTTTGGTCAAAAACCATGCAGAAAAAGAAGCAGCATGTCAATTGTTTTTGCCATTTCTGAAGCGTTTTGTTAACATTCATAAAAGGAGGAAAAAGGAGATCAGGCAACAATATGCATGTAAAAAAGTTTTTTAGGAATTTTATTAGATAAAATCACATAAAGACAGTTGGTACAAAACACATAATGAGGATAAGTCAAACAAAATGTTGGAATATAGAAAAAGTGGTAGAAAATGTGGGCAACCAGTGCCGCACAACCTGCCCTTGTACAGTACAGGAGTAATTACATACAAAACTGTCACATTCCTAAATGATGTGGCATGAGGATACCGCGGCAAAGTGACACCCCCATGGAGAAAAAACACACATCTTGCAACAGTGTGCTATATATCACTGTCGAAATTTACAAGGACAAGTGTCAGGGTGTAAACTCTCCATGCGGGCACATCACAGCAACAGCAACATCATAGCGCAGGGGCACCCGGGCCGGGATACAGTAAGAGACCGTGTCACAGCAAAAATAAGCATCAAAAATTTCATCCAAGCATGGGTGGCCCAACGTGCAGGAGGACAGGGCTAGTGGAAAATACCTGGATAGTGTGGCAGGGCAGGCTGTAGAGGCAGGGAGCCTCCTTGACAGCTGTTTCGCCTATGGCTTCATCAAAAGGAGGTGTTTGGTGCTACGTGTATGAATGGTTTTTATTTAGGGGCCAGCAATTGTGTGCAATCAGCCTGATTGCGATGTTTGCACTGCGCGTGCGCCAGCGCCGGAGTACGGAGGGCGGCAGGGAGCCAGAAAGCCTGCTGTGTACTGCGCACGCGCGGGACCACAGGACGCGTCACTATGGAACCCGAGCGCGCGCACCAGTCATGCTCGCTCCCAGCAGCCGCCCGCAGTCAGCCCGCCGAGGGACGCGCAACATCACAATCCGGTGGCCACAATGGGTATGTCCTGGGGGTCAAACAGTATACATTTATTACAATAAGCAAATGAGACAAAAATTGTCACTGCAGGACCACCAATGACGCGATGGGGCCAATGTGTAATTGAAGGGTATTCTTATCCTAAAAAAGGAAGATGAAAAGGGGAACCTAAAAGGAGACAAAGATAAATAAAAGATAAAAGTGAATGACAAATAAAAACAAACACGATTAAAATAGGGAGCCCAACTTAAACCACTTATAAGATCAATATATAGCTTGTGTCACACACTACATGTGTGGCACAGAAAACCCAAGAAGAAGCAATGTATTAAAGCAGTAAGATATAGAAAATACTCCACTCTGCAGTCAATCCAATAGAACATACATAGGTGGATTGGAGGAGGAGGAAAAAACATCACAAGAATGGAGCATAACTGACCACTTCATTTAAGCCAGAGGGCACGAGGGTGTTCAGGGAGACAATCCACCTCGACTCCCGCTGAGCGAGAATCTTGCGTAAATTGCCGCCCCGAACACCCCCGTGGATGACATCAATGCCCCTAATCTGCAAGGATTTGGGGCTACAATTATGGACTGCTCTAAAGTGGCGTGGCAATGTTTTCAGTAAGGTGGTGTCCTCCACTGAAGCAGCCGCAAGGATGTCTCTCACGTGCTCCCTGACCCTAATGCGGAGCTCACGGGACGTGAGCCCAACATAGATCAGGGAGCACGAGCATGTGGCATAATAAACCACGTGTGTGGTACTGCATGTGATGTAGTCATCAATGGAGAACACCTTTCTACCATCTGAAGAAGCAAAGGTAGAAGTCCTGACAACATTGCCACATGCGGCACAATGGCCGCATGGAAAACAGCCACGGAGGGGACCCCTAGACCCAAAAGGATTTTGTCTAGGGGGAATATAATGGCTCCTGACCAGAAGATCCCCCAGGTTCTTCGCTCGTCTAGCCGTCATGAGGGGTCTCCTAGGAAGCACTCCAGCCAGGGTGGGCTCGGTGAATAGTACCGGCCAGTGCTTCTCAAGGATTCCCCTCATCGTGTCCCATTCATGATTAAATGTCCCAACAAAACGGATCTCACTGCTCATGGTTGGCCGACGTTGTTTGTATTGGAGAAGATGTTCTCTGGGGGTATTTTTTGCACGCAAATAGCCTTTTTTAATACATCTATTGCTGTACCCCCTCGCTCTAAACCTGCACCGGAGATCAGACGACTGGGTTTCAAAGGTGGAAGGAGTAGAGCAGATCCGCTTCATCCTCAGAAACTGTCCGGTCGGGATGGCGCGTATGGTTGACATGGTATGACCCGAGGATGCGTGTAGGAGGGCATTCACCGACGTGTCCTTGCGGAAGACGTCGGTTTGAATGCCCCCCAACGCATCCACGTAAATATCAATATCCAAAAAATCCAGCTGCGTTTTGCTGAATCTATATGTTAACTTGATATTAAGGGTGTTGGAATTGAGGTCATCCATGAACTGGTTGAGCTGCCCGACCGTGCCCTGCCAAATAATAAAAACATCATCAATGTAACGGAGCCAACACAGCACATGGGAGCCCCCCGCAACGCCACCGTCCCCAAACACCAACCTCTCCCAGAAACCCAGAAAGAGGTTGGCGAAGGCGGGCGCGCAGGAAGCCCCCATTGCCGTGCCGCGCCGCTGTAAATAAAAAAGATCTTTGAATACAAAAAAATTATGTGTCAGGGCAAAGTCGAGCAGCTCCAAAACCAGAGCAGCCATGGCGCCATCGAGAACGGAGGTTGAGAGGTAGAAGCGGACCGCCTCCAGACCGTCCGCATGTCCGATGCAGGTGTAGAGCGACTCCACGTCGGCACAAACCATGAGCATATCCGAATCCATAAAGATGCCATCAAGACGCCTCAGGACGTCCGTGGTATCCTTGACATAGGAGGGTAAGTTTTCAACTAAAGGTTTTAAATAAAAGTCAATGAATTTACAAATTGGTTCACATAGCCCTCCTATGCCGGACACAATCGGACGCCCCGGGGGGTTGAGGGCATCTTTATGGATTTTGGGTAACAAGTAAAAAGTAGGGACACGTGGACAGCTAGTGAGCAGACCCTGGAGCATCTTCTCGTCAATAATGCCTTTTTGGTGAGCCTGTGTCAGAATTTTCTTTAGCAGAAGGGAAAAGGAGGTGGTGGGATTATAACTCAACCGTGTGTAGGTTGTTTTATCCCTCAATTGCTTATATGCCTCCTTTTCATATTTATCTACTGGCCAGACCACTATGTTCCCCCCCTTATCTGCCGACTTAATTACAATGTCATCATAACTCTGTAGAGAGGTGACCGCCAGCCTTTGTCGATGGGTCAAGTTATCATATCTACGTTTTGTGGACACCTTTTTAAGGTCCTCGGTCACCAGTCTAAGGAAAATGTCGATGGCCGGACAAAGAGACATGGGGGGGAAACGTGTGGATCTAGGCCGTAGAAAGTCAGGAGACCCACCTGGATTGGAGTTTTGTTCCTCAAGTAGATCATGTAGATCCTGAAGGGCGCCCCTCTCGGTCTCGTCCAAATCATTATGTTGTTGTCTCCGTGAATATAACTTTTTAAGAAGTAATTTCCGGGCAAATAAATTCATGTCCTTTAACGCTAAAAAAAGATCAAAAGAATTGGTTGGACAGAAATTAAGCCCCCTGGAGAGCACATCGAGTTCATCATAAGACAGGACATGTGTTGATAAGTTAATTACCTGCAATTTAGCCCTGTTATTATTTCCACCGAGTGGTTTGGAGAGAATGTCAGATGTCTTATGGCGGCTTCGGGTTATAGCACCGGTGGGATTTGCAAGGTTACGTGTCCTGTCAGATGAGCCCGATGGTGCCTCCTCCAGGGAGGACTCTGAGAAAAGTGAGGTTGAACGAGAACGAGAGGGGGGCCCTTGTCTTGAGAATTTTCTGCCTCGGTTGAAACGATGGCTCCACCTGTAGGCTGTCCCTGAAGAGTAATCCTGGGCGTCACGTTGAAACTTTTTTGATTTTAAGTCACAAACTTCTTTTTCCCATTTTTGGGCGTCACCAGCAACTTCTTGGTTAAATTTATCAAAAGCATCAACTGAACACAAGCTCTGGATGGTCCTTTCCAGGGCCTCCAGGTCGGATTCAAGAGCATCCAATGCTGTACTATTATGTTTCGACAATAAATCCATACATTTCAGGGAGCATGATTGCAAGTTAGACTCCCATTCATTCTTAAATGTGTCCTCGACCATGGGAAAGGAAGGGAATACTTGTATCCGGAGTCCCCGGGGGACCCAGGAATTCTCCGTATATTTAATTAAGAAGGCACGGTTCCACCATAGTCGAATCCTCCTCCTATATAAATCCCTATATTTTTGCATGGAAAGCTGCAGAGATTGATTTTCCATACTAATCGGGTCACTAATACAACTTGTGGTCCCACATTCCTGGAAGACTTTATCCACTTGAGTGCGCCACGCTTGGTCGCGTGAGCGAAAATTCGTAATTGGCTTAGAAGCTGTGAAAAACACAGAGAGACAGATTAAATATAACAGTTTCGCCATAATATTTATAACCCCAAGGGGGCCACTGGTGGGGACCCCCTAGGGTAGGAGCCTATTCCAGGTAACATGCATAAAAGGAGGAAAAAGGAGATCAGGCAACAATATGCATGTAAAAAAGTTTTTTAGGAATTTTATTAGATAAAATCACATAAAGACAGTTGGTACAAAACACATAATGAGGATAAGTCAAACAAAATGTTGGAATATAGAAAAAGTGGTAGAAAATGTGGGCAACCAGTGCCGCACAACCTGCCCTTGTACAGTACAGGAGTAATTACATACAAAACTGTCACATTCCTAAATGATGTTTTTATTATTTGGCAGGGCACGGTCGGGCAGCTCAACCAGTTCATGGATGACCTCAATTCCAACACCCTTAATATCAAGTTAACATATAGATTCAGCAAAACGCAGCTGGATTTTTTGGATATTGATATTTACGTGGATGCGTTGGGGGGCATTCAAACCGACGTCTTCCGCAAGGACACGTCGGTGAATGCCCTCCTACACGCATCCTCGGGTCATACCATGTCAACCATACGCGCCATCCCGACCGGACAGTTTCTGAGGATGAAGCGGATCTGCTCTACTCCTTCCACCTTTGAAACCCAGTCGTCTGATCTCCGGTGCAGGTTTAGAGCGAGGGGGTACAGCAATAGATGTATTAAAAAAGGCTATTTGCGTGCAAAAAATACCCCCAGAGAACATCTTCTCCAATACAAACAACGTCGGCCAACCATGAGCAGTGAGATCCGTTTTGTTGGGACATTTAATCATGAATGGGACACGATGAGGGGAATCCTTGAGAAGCACTGGCCGGTACTATTCACCGAGCCCACCCTGGCTGGAGTGCTTCCTAGGAGACCCCTCATGACGGCTAGACGAGCGAAGAACCTGGGGGATCTTCTGGTCAGGAGCCATTATATTCCCCCTAGACAAAAACCTTTTGGGTCTAGGGGTCCCCTCCGTGGCTGTTTTCCATGCGGCCATTGTGCCGCATGTGGCAATGTTGTCAGGACTTCTACCTTTGCTTCTTCAGATGGTAGAAAGGTGTTCTCCATTGATGACTACATCACATGCAGTACCACACACGTGGTTTATTATGCCACATGCTCGTGCTCCCTGATCTATGTTGGGCTCACGTCCCGTGAGCTCCGCATTAGGGTCAGGGAGCATGTGAGAGACATCCTTGCGGCTGCTTCAGTGGAGGACACCACCTTACTGAAAACATTGCCACGCCACTTTAGAGCAGTCCATAATTGTAGCCCCAAATCCTTGCAGATTAGGGGCATTGATGTCATCCACGGGGGTGTTCGGGACGGCAATTTACGCAAGATTCTCGCTCAGCGGGAGTCGAGGTGGATTGTCTCCCGTGAACACCCTCGTGCCCTCTGGCTTAAATGAAGTGGTCAGTTATGCTCCATTCTTGTGATGTTTTTTCCTCCTCCTCCAATCCACCTATGTATGTTCTATTGGATTGACTGCAGAGTGGAGTATTTTCTATATCTTACTGCTTTAATACATTGCTTCTTCTTGGGTTTTCTGTGCCACACATGTAGTGTGTGACACAAGCTATATATTGATCTTATAAGTGGTTTAAGTTGGGCTCCCTATTTTAATCGTGTTTGTTTTTATTTGTCATTCACTTTTATCTTTTATTTATCTTTGTCTCCTTTTAGGTTCCCCTTTTCATCTTCCTTTTTTAGGATAAGAATACCCTTCAATTACACATTGGCCCCATCGCGTCATTGGTGGTCCTGCAGTGACAATTTTTGTCTCATTTGCTTATTGTAATAAATGTATACTGTTTGACCCCCAGGACATACCCATTGTGGCCACCGGATTGTGATGTTGCGCGTCCCTCGGCGGGCTGACTGCGGGCGGCTGCTGGGAGCGAGCCTGACTGGTGCGCGCGCTCGGGTTCCATAGTGACGCGTCCTGTGGTCCCGCGCGTGCGCAGTACACAGCAGGCTTTCTGGCTCCCTGCCGCCCTCCGTACTCCGGCGCTGGCGCACGCGCAGTGCAAACATCGCAATCAGGCTGATTGCACACAATTGCTGGCCCCTAAATAAAAACCATTCATACACGTAGCACCAAACACCTCCTTTTGATGAAGCCATAGGCGAAACAGCTGTCAAGGAGGCTCCCTGCCTCTACAGCCTGCCCTGCCACACTACCCAGGTATTTTCCACTAGCCCTGTCCTCCTGCACGTTGGGCCACCCATGCTTGGATGAAATTTTTGATGCTTATTTTTGCTGTGACACGGTCTCTTACTGTATCCCGGCCCGGGTGCCCCTGCGCTATGATGTTGCTGTTGCTGTGATGTGCCCGCATGGAGAGTTTACACCCTGACACTTGTCCTTGTAAATTTCGACAGTGATATATAGCACACTGTTGCAAGATGTGTGTTTTTTCTCCATGGGGGTGTCACTTTGCCGCGGTATCCTCATGCCACATCATTTAGGAATGTGACAGTTTTGTATGTAATTACTCCTGTACTGTACAAGGGCAGGTTGTGCGGCACTGGTTGCCCACATTTTCTACCACTTTTTCTATATTCCAACATTTTGTTTGACTTATCCTCATTATGTGTTTTGTACCAACTGTCTTTATGTGATTTTATCTAATAAAATTCCTAAAAAACTTTTTTACATGCATATTGTTGCCTGATCTCCTTTTTCCTCCTTTTATGCATGTTACCTGGAGTAGGCTCCTACCCTAGGGGGTCCCCACCAGTGGCCCCCTTGGGGTTATAAATATTATGGCGAAACTGTTATATTTTGTTTTGTTAACATTGCAGTCAATGAGAAATGGCAAAAAACAAGATTGTTCAATTTTCCTGCGTTTTACCTGCTTTTTAGGTGCAGAAAACATGCATTTTAGACAAACAAAACGCATGTTTTTCAAACATTAAATTAATGGAATAATATGTCCGTTTACACACACACATAATCCGACAAATAAATTAAAGAAAATTATGTTTTTTTTTTATTTTTGGAATATGATAAAACCGCTATATTTTCAAGAAATATAAATATTTTCTTTAATAATTCTAAAATTATCTATGTTTTGCTTTTTTTTCTCTTTTTTCATTCTGTTTGACTATTTAATTTTTATTTAGCAGTGTCTTGATGTTCAAAACGCATCTGTGAAAACGCATGTGGAAACGCATGGAAAAAGTGCTAAAAATGCATCAAAAGTGCGGTAAATACGCATGCGTTTTTAGTGCTAAAAAATGGTCAAAAGTCATTTTGTCAAAAACCAAGGGCTTAAAAACGCGCAGAATAAACTGCAGGCACTACGATGCAACGTGCGCACATAGCCTTATACATAGCTCATGAATATGCTGGACTACCTGCCGCACACCAAGTAGTCCTGTAATGATGATCTCTTGCTGATTAATCAGTGATTTTATCAAAACTACAGTAAACAGCCCAGTAAGTGACACATCGCTGGAATCAGGATCTCTGCCCCTACGATATGCTGCTCTCAGATTAGGTGGCAAAAACCTGGTGACAGATTCCTTTTAATTAGCCTCCTGGCACCATTATGGCACTGCTTTTAGTTTATAGGGCAAAAAACTGGTAGTTGGTTTGCTTTAATATGTAGTAATATTATAGGAGACGGTAGAATGTGCCAAGACAAAGGAACATGTTGAACGAAGCAACACCATTTGCTAATTAAGAGGAATAAATTAGTTCTTTAAACAAATGTTTTTCATACTTTTCTGACTTTCTCACCTTTTGATAATATTTTATACATATTCAAACATCACAGTACATAATTTTTCTTTACATGTGTGTATAATATACAGAAAGTAAGAATTTCTTCTCTGGCGCTGATCCGAAGAGGTCTGTGTTTTACATTAGTGAATTACTTTATTTATTGTTTAATCTGCACAAGTAATTGAAAAAGAAAATAAATGGGGGAGACTTTGATACAATGTATATACATTTCATGGTGTTGCAGTTGTAACACTTCAGTGGATGCTGTATTGCAGCAGCTTGGGGACATATGCCAATTTTTAAATATTTAATGAGTTTCTTTCAATTATTTATGTATTTGTTTTTTTTCCTCTCCTAAGGGATTTCTAAGACAAATGACAACATGTGACAAGCATACAAGAGCAGATAATCTTCATGTTGTGTACATGCTGCGGCAGACCCTGAGAATAGTGAGGGGAATAATCTGTAGATAGCTCTATTTCCTCATGTCAAATCCAAGCATTTCTACCAGACAAGCTGGACTTTAATTTAAAGGGAATGTGTCAGCAGGATTTTGCTTCCACATCTGAGAGCAGCAGGATTAGGGACAGAGCATTTAGGAGAGCAGCAGGATTAGGGACTCCCTGAGCTGCTTGCTGTAGTTTTGATAAAAATCACTGCTAGATCTGGTATCTAGATCTATTCAGAGAACTAAGGGTAAGTTCTGCGTTTTTCGCAGCGTTTTTGCGCGTTTTTCGGGTGCGTTTTTGCTCAGAAAACGCTGTGACATTGCTTCCCCAGCAAAGTCTATGAGTTTTCACTTTTGCTCTCTGCACACAGCGTTTTTTTTAGCTGCGTTTTTGTGCTGCACACAAAAACGCAGCATGTCAATTATTTTTGCGTTTTTCACTGCATTTTCCACCCATTGAGTTCAATGAGATGTTCAAAAATGCAATGAAAAAATGCAATGAAAAAACGGAAAAAATGCACAAAAAAGCACCCGCGGCAAAAAACCGCGGGTGCATTTTACCTCGATTTGGTGCATTTTTTGCTGTGTTTTGCTGCGTTTTTGCTCACCGCGGTTTTATGCGTTTATTATCAGTGAACAATGCCATTAAAGAAAAAAAGTCCTTATTTAATATGTTCTTCATTCTCCACTAGTCTATGCAGGAGAGCAGACAGCTGCAGAACTGCAAGGCTCAGCATGCTCCATCCAGGACTGTATGCTGGAGGGAATGGCAGGGCGAGCAGAACTACAAGGCTCAGCATACTCCATCCAATAGTGTATGCAGGAGAGCAGACAGCAGCTGCAGAACTACAAGGCTCAGCATACTCCATCCAGGACTGTATGCAGGAGTTTTTTGCCCCCCCAAAAAATGACATGACTTTCGCCATATTTTTGTATGCTAGCTAGGTACAGCAGGCAGGTACGGCTGCCTCCAACCCCCAGCTGCCTATTTGTACCCGGATGGGAACTAAAAAAATAGGGAAGTCCTTTTTTTAATTATTTCATGAATTTCATGAAATAATTAAAAAAAAATCGACATAGGCTTCGCCCCATTTTTGTGTCCAGCCAGGTACAACTAGGCAGCTGGGGATTGGAATTCTCAGCACAGGTTGGCCCGAGCTTAGTGGGCCCCTCTGCTGCAAATTGCAGTCCGCAGCCGCCCCAGAAAATGGCACTTTCATAGAAGCGCCATCATGTGGCGCTGTATCCAACTCTTCCAGCAGCCCTGAAACCGGGTTGCTTGCTGGGTAATAATGGGTTAATACTAGCTTTGTTTTACTAGCTAGTATTAAGTCAGAGATTCTTAATGTCAGGCAAGTTTGACCCGGCCATTAGGAATCTCCAATAAAGGGTTAAAAAAAAGACACCACGCAGAGAAAAAATACTTTAATAGAAATAAATACACAAACACACTTAGAGACTCCATGTTTATTGCTCCCTGTCAGCCCTCCACAATCCTGGTCATCTGTCTTCTTTCTCCTTCAACCCATGAAGCTCTGCTACATCAGACAGCACTGCATGGGAGGAAGAACGCTGCTGCTCCCCATGCAGTCTAATCACTCAGTGAGAGAGCAGAGGCTGCGGGCTGTATGCGGTGACGTCACCGCTGCCACCGTTACTATAGCAACGGCAATATCCGATCACGTGATTCCCAGTTCCGCTATTCACCGGCTGTGGCATCTAGTCCCTGCATGTGGGCTGACTCTGTAACGAGCGCCCACATGCAGGAACGGGGAAGCTGACCATGTGCCAGAGCATTTCGCCGGTACACGGAGATGCTGGAACGATCACCGCGTACCTGAGAGATGCACTGACAGGACCTAGCATGACGTCTAGCCATGTGACCAGTCTGTAGCCAATGAGATAATAGACACGTGACTGGTCACATGCTTTTTTTGACGTCAAGGAAGGTCCTATCATCAGTGCTGGTTACCGGGAGGATGCAGCGATTATCGGAAGGAAAAGCGGCAGGAGACAGAGTGCAGGACATGTCGCAGAGACCTGTAAGTGTAATGGCAATGTTTATTCACTGTACGTGTACATGTATAATGTGTTTTTATGTGTTTGTGTTTGCCTCCCATTGTTTTCAATGGGGTTCGAATGGTTCGTCGAACGGTTCGTCGAACGTTCGTCGAACGGAGCATCCGTTCGATGAACCGAATCGAACTCGAACGCTAGGGGGGGCTCATCTCTAGTGGTCAGTTCTTGGGACATCACAGATCAGCAGTTATAATCTCCAGAGTCACTGTGGACGTCTCTCTCTCTCTTATAGTTTGTAAGCTCTTATGTTCAACAAGGTCACCTCTGTTCTGTAGTTTGTAAGCTCTTATGGTTAGCAGAGTCCTGTTTTTTTTGTAGAATGTAAGCTCTTATGGTCAGTGGAGTCCTCTGTCTCTCCTCTGTAAAGCATAAACTATTATTTTTATGCTCATCGATGGTGATCAGGTGGCGAGTGGGAGGGGACCCACTGAGCCACAGGGGGGACCTGGGCTTACCCTGTAGTGGGAGAGGCTTGACTGAGTGCCTACCAGGAAGACACCAGGTACCAATCCCAGGACAGTGTCTTGAACTGTGGCAGATAACCCCCAGGGACAGGGGTGGGCTCAGGGAGTCTCTAGTACTGATAGGTGCTGCTGAGACAGCTGAAGCAGATAGGACAGCAGGAGCAGGCGGGTAGAGAGGGCCCGGCCAGGACAGGGTGACAGGTGCAGTTAGAAGGACACAGGTACAGCTTATGGACAATAGTGAACGGGACCTGACAACTAGCTAGCTAGATGGACATGCATTAACTGTCCATGTTAGTGCATGTCCTAGTGGGAGAGTGCCTTTAGTAACTAGTGCCCTTCAGCCATAGGTTGAGAAGCTCTTCTGGGAATAGGTGTGCTGGCACTTTAAGAGAGTTAATGTGTGTGTACACCCTAAGCGCACTCCCTCAGCATGCACAGGTCCTGGGAGGTGCGCCTATGCGTCTTCTCTCAAGTTTTGGATCCATTGGATTTTTAATACCTAATAAATTTTTTATATTTTAAGATACTGGATTGTAGTGCTGGGTCCACCCTTCACTTCTTTTCAGCTATATACCAGCCTGGCCGGTCTGGAGGACCACAGGCACCTGCAAGTCCTGGAGCCCAATGCCTATGGTAAGCTAAAGTCTCATTACTTTTTTCTCACAGGTCCTGGGAGCAGGAGGAAGTAGACTCACATATGGAGGACCAGGGGGATGTGAGGTGGGGTGGTGCAGTCGTCCGGCTGCGAAAGGGAGTCGGTATCCCTGCTGGTAAGAAGCAGAGCAGTGCAGGGACGTTGGTGTTACACTTTTGGTCAAAGGAATCCTGTCTCTCTTTCATAGAGTATAAGCTCTTATATAGTCAGCAGGTTCCTCTATCTCTTTCTTTCTCCTTTAGAGTGAAAGCTGTTATGGTAAGTAGATTACTACCTGTCTCTTTTTCTGTCCTCTATAGAGTAAGCGCTTGTCATCATCATAGAGATTCTCTCTCTCTCATTCTTTTCTACCCTATGTATATTTCCTGATCAATTTCAAGCTTTTCAGTATTGTGATTTGTGCACAGTTATTCACCACAAATATAATCTTTTGGAAAAATTATGAAAGTCAGAAATTTCAAAAAATTTGCTTATCTCTAGAGCCAAGCGAAAAAGTAATTTCATTCATCCATCTAGTTGAAATGCTTCTTAACTGAAGCCTTTATCAAACACTTTCTGTATAGGTAAGTAAATAAAAGATAATAATAGGCATAATAATATTAATAAGGAGGCCAATCTATCATGATGATGAGCGACTCCAAATTCCAGCATAGCTGCATGTTTACTCCCTCCAGGTAACAGTATCATAAGTGCTTACATTGTTGTTATGTCAGGCGATATGTCCATATTAGCTGGTTGAGCAAAATAAAGTGCATGCCAGTCATTCCCAAAAACAATAGTATAAATAATTAAGCGCCGCTCACATCAGCAGTATTTTGCCGCGAAGCCGGATCCATCACAACTGCGTATCAGTTCCATTCTTTTCCTATGGACTCGCTGCAAGATCCATGGAAATGAATGGCATTGAAATAAATTTGTGATGGATCCGGCTTCGCGGAAAAATACCGCTGATGCGAGCGGCACCTTAGCAGCTGACATATATAATGTGAATTGTCACAATTCTCTCTATATCCTGTAAGGTGATCACTAATAAAATACAAGAGGGGGCATATGTATCACTTAGATTATTAGTCTCAGTGATGTGAACCCCGATGTATGCTCTAGTATCCTAGGTACTGAGGGGGTTAAATGGCTTTTGACAGGGTCAGGTTTTTGTGAACAGCTAAAGAAATGGGTGGGGTGGCTGTTCACCATATCTCCACCTTAGGCCTTTTTCACATGTCAGTC
The DNA here is from genome assembly GCF_048569485.1 of Anomaloglossus baeobatrachus. Taxonomy (NCBI): domain Eukaryota; kingdom Metazoa; phylum Chordata; class Amphibia; order Anura; family Aromobatidae; genus Anomaloglossus; species Anomaloglossus baeobatrachus. The sequence goes on along the minus strand of NC_134354.1, from coordinate 81,717,965 downwards.
AAAAACACAGTTTTTCACTAACGTGATGAATATGCATTTGGTCCTCCATGTGCCATGATATTGGCACACGTGTGTTCTTCTCCGTGTGCTATCTGTGATAATACACAGAGATCAGGCACTCCTATACTCACCTGTCCACGCTCCTGCTTTCCGTGGTGCAGATGTCTCTTACTCTCCTGTCTCCGGCCGCTGCTGTCTCCCTTCTGCTGTTACTTCCGGGTTGCGGTACATTGAATATTCATAAGCATTATTAGTCAGCCTGGAAGAAGGATACAGTAGCAGCTGGAGACAGCAGAGCTGCAGACAAGTGAGTATAAAAATTATTTTATTTCGCAGATACGTGATTTCTTTGGTACATGTCCCACGGATCACACCACTGTGTGGTCCTTGTGACATCAGTGATGCCAGAGAAAAACAGACTTGTTTCCATGTGGAACACACGGACATGCTTGTGAACTGCACGGAAACACGGTCAGTGAGCAATTGTACCGCCCCCGTGCTCGGCCGGCTGACGAGCCACTCGGGTCCATGCTCGTCAGTGGGTGGCTCGAGCTCCTCCCGGACCCGGGGGTCACGTCACTCTGAAAGGGAGTTAGCGCTACGTGTAGGGATTTCGGTGGGGAAGGTTCACGGCCGAGGCCGTGAAGTTTAAAGGTGTAAGTTCATGATGCCACCCACGGGTTGTGGTGAATGTGGACACCATTGCTGTCGTTAACTAGGCTCCCGGGGACGGTGTTATGCAGCCTGGTGTTGACCCCTTCGTGGGCAGGGGGTGATGGTCCCGGGGCCCGGTGGTTGTGAGGTAAGATGGTGTGGTGCAGTGTATTTGTCATCAAAACGCATCTGACTTTAAGCAATGGAAAAGCATGTGACGCCCCCTGACGAAGGTTAACACCGAAATGCGCATTGGGCGCAGTCCACTGCAGCTATTCATATCCTTAGGTAATATGTAAGTCTTGATTTGCCTTTCAGCAAGTGCCTTTGTTTATCTGCTCACTGATTTGTGGACAATGTTTATATCCCTTATGTCTCATCCTCAGTGCACTCTATGAGTAATTGATAGATACCTAGTGTGGCTATGTCCACGGATTACAATGTGCTCCATGTTTTGAGTCAGGAGCAATTTATGTGGTTTCGCATTATATATAACATCTAAATCCTTTTGTGTACATTGAGGATAATTGAGCTGTGTATACAACTAAGGGATATTGATGTCCCCTCTTTGAATATGCTAAAATTCTTTATATATTCAGTGCAGATTGTATTGTTTGACTGTGCATATATATTCACACCCTTGACATCGTATATTGTCTTGCACAATTGTTGCATATGCTAGCTGCAGTGATGTATACCGGGTTTTGACCCCCTTCACTTGTCCGCACTCTTTATTAATAAAATATATTTGGACCTATTTTGATCGCCTCTTTTCTTGTGCCTTTCTTGTATTATAATAGCGATTTGGTCCTGTCATTGTAGTCCTCATTCTGCACATTATACCAGTATTGTGATAATTGTTTATTATCGTTATGCAGAATCCGTGTATGCCATTTCTTACTTTACTCTAAGAAACAGGCAGCACCCCTTTTTACCCAGTCCAGGAATGGGTCCAGGAGTTGCCCAAACGGGCCGGGTAAAAAGTTCCTTACCCGGCAGTCTCTCAGAGGCCCCACATCCAGGGGACCCCTGACCCGGAGGGTTGTCACCGGTTGCATTGGTGACGGGACCTCGGCCTCCTCTGCCGCAGGTCCTTCCTCCAGTCTGCCTCTCCGGAAGCTGTGGGATCTGAAGGGTGGTCAGGAATTGTTTACAAGCCCAAAAGTTATTGGGTGGCCAAGTTCACGGCCTTGTTTATTTTGGAACGGGGTAAAACAGTAAAGTCCCAACGGGGACGTGCAGAATAGTCCCAACGGGGACAAACACTGGGGTAGCTGGCATCCGCTACCTTTTACTCCTCATCATCTTTGCACTCCTCTTCCACCATCACTTCAGGGCTGTACGGCGGGGGAGGGGACTGGGGGTACCCTTTTCTCTTTACGCTGAGGGCAAACCAGCCCCTCTCCCCGCAATGCCAGGTGTAAGTGACAAGGTCGCCGGGTACCAGGTCACGGTCCAGGTGACCTACGGGCAAGTGCGGGTACACGTCCCGGCGGGAAACAAATACTTCAGCCTCCAGGCCGGGCTCGTAAATAAACCCCCATCATCGGTCACGGTCAAATCGCCGGACTTGGCCTTGATAAGTCGGGCCCCGCACCCGGTAGGTGGCGCTCCTGAGATTCCTTTTCCCGGATTTTACGGGCTAGGATCTCGGCTTTTCTTTTCCCCTGGGCTTCAATTTCCCGGCCCAGCTGGCTAGGCCGCTGCTCCCAATACGGGGCGTTTGCTTGCCCGGGGTCTCGTGGTGCAGGGGTCTGGCCCAGCCTGAGCTCCCCGGTGTCGGCAACGACCAACACCCTCCATGGGGAACCCCGCTGTATCGAGGCCGGCTCTGCTGCCTCGCAGCGGCCACCCCGCAAGGCCTCAGTCGAGGCCTGCGACCCTGGAGTGACCAGCCTCACCTGCTGGGCCTTCTTCCGGGCAGCACCCAACTCCTTCTTGGCCGGGCGGACTGCCGGGGCCGGGGTGTCTTCAGGTGCGGCTTCCACCGGGACCAGCGGGACCACACCATGAACGGGCACCTTCTGGGAATGGTCCTTCCAGGGCAATGGGGTCAGTGCAGGCCGATCATGTGGCCGTCCGCGGGTCGCCTCTGCAGGTGGATCCTAGTGGGCGTCTGGGACGGACTCCGCCACCGATATCGGGGGTGGCGAACCGGGTGGAGAGGCAGCGGCAACCGATATGGGCGGTGGGGGAGGCAGCGTGGAAGGCAGGAGCAGACCGGGTCCCTCAGCCGCAGCGGTCGGTCCCTCTCGGACACAGGGGCGTGGGTCACATACCTTTCCCTCCAAAGCTGCCGCCACTTCACGTGTCCGCACGGCGGCGGTTATCCCCTCCATCTCGGCCGCCCAGCACTCCAGGAGGAAACGCACCTGCGCTTGGAGACGGCAGCTCATCTGTGCGGTCCGGGCTTCCACCCATGCCGCTGTTCCAGGCGTGGGCTCTGGGATCTTGGGCTTTCCAGACGTAGCAGACATGGTGCACTTTCCGGGTCCAGGAACTCAATGGGTAGCAGAGTCCTGGAGTCCCTGCTCTTTATCCACTCGGTCACATGGCACGGGAACTTCACCCGCCCCCCGACCTTGGTCTTTTTGGGGTACTCCGCTTTCTTTCTGTTCAGCTTCACTTTTCAGCCGCACAAACTTCTGCACCACTCTGTTCCCAGGGGGCGGGGCTTCAACTCTCGCGCTCTTTTCGAGGGGAAGACGGGTCTGGCGGGAAACTTCGCGCCAAGGGATAGTGACAAGATGGCGGATTCTGAAATTTTTCAACAGGTCACCACTGACTTCTACTTCAAAGCGCACTTCCACCGGTAAGTGGATGGGTTCAATCCTGTTCGTGATGCCAGAAGAGTCGATGTGTACCGCCCCAGGGCTCGGCCGGCTGCTGAGACGCTCAGGTCCGTGCTCGTCAGTGGGTGGTTCGAGCTCCTCCCGGACCCGGGGGTCACGTCGCTCTGAAAGGGAGTTGGCGCTACGTGTAGGGATTTCGGTGGGGAAGGTTCACGGCCGAGGCCGTGGAGTTTAAAGGTGTAAGTTCGTGACACCACCCACGGGTTGTGGTGAATGTGGACACCACCGCTGCCGTTAACTAGGCTCCCGGGGACGGTGTTATGCAGCCTGGTGTTGACCCCTCCGTGGGCAGGGGGTGATGGTCCCGGGGCCCGGTGATTGTGAGGCAAGATGGTGTGGTACAGTGTATGTCATCAAAACGCATCTGACTTTAAGCAATGGAAAAGCATATAAATCGTAGTAAAAACACGGCAAAAACGCGGTAAAAATGCTCGCGGAGCGTTTTTGTGATCAAAAGCAACTTAGGCAAAAACCATTTCTGCCAAAGGGTGCATTTAGAACTGCAACTACCTCGACGCAACGTGGGCACATAGCCTCAGGCTGATTTTTGAAGTACAGTAGATCAGCTGAAAAATGTAAATGAGAAATGTTCCTGCAACCACCTTGAATGGCTGCTGAGTGAGTTGATCTACCACAACCCATAGATAAGGTGACATGATTTTATATGATAATACAAAAGTTCTTTATTAATAATGTTTAATATATTATTAAAAGTTATATTTTAATAAATTGACATAACGCTACTGTGTTCATTCTCTATCCATAATTTAAGTGATGTGTCCAAATTATGCTCATGTAAAATTTGGCCGCATAGTTGAGACAATTAGTTGCTTTATTTTTCAGATATTTTGGCACATTTGTTTTTCAGGGGGCTATATTACTCTATTTATGATATTTTCCAACTTTTTTTTGTAACGACTGGAAAATCAATCACAACATGTATTCTTGTGATAAGTGAAATGTGATTTTTTTTTTAGCTCAATGATAAAATGTCTTTGTGTAGTCTCAGCATAATACTAATAATGTATTATTCATATTATTTATTATTAGCAATAAAATGTTGAATTCATCATTTTAAAATGCAGTCATTTAAAAATTGATCACAGATGTGTAAAGGGAGCTTCAGGAATACACGTGCCACCTTGTAGAGCCTAATGTATATTTGATGAGATTTTCTAGCTTTAAAACACTGAAGAGATCTGGAAAGCAGGAATGAGTTTCGAAGCTCTGATGAAGGGCTATTAAATGTACCTGAGCAAGAAGGATTTGTAGACATTTCAGAGGGACTTGCATTGTGCATCCACATTGTCTCATTCAGAGCTGAAAATAGAATGAGTCATATGACGTGTGCCAGGGGAGGAGGATAGTCATAACTTTAGGATTTTATATGTCTGTAATGGAATTTGATGAATGAAAGGACTGCACCCATTTTCTATTTAGCATACTTTTCGTTTTATAAGATGCCCCCCAAGTTTATAGAAAACAAAGGAAAATAAAACGTGTGAAAAAAAAATGTACCCAACTGTAATGGAAGTCAAAAGGGAACGCTTGTATTTTGTCCAGGAAATCTTCCAGAACAATGCTTTAGTTCCCCATTGACTTCCATGATTCTTGGGTACTTCAGTCACACCCTTCTTAGCATCCAACAGCTCTTAATGAGTAATGAGCACTCAAGTACTAGTGATTAATTATTAGTGAGTACCAAATATAATGGAAGTCAATGGAAAATTCCAGCATTCTTAAAGGGAAGGTGTCGCGGATTTTATTTTTGTATTAAAAATAGTGATTATGAAATCAAGTATTTTTAATACAAAATTAAAATCACTGCTTATTTAGTTTTTATTTAATTCTAATTTTACTCGAGGGACTGGGGGCTGCCATGCTGGATTTGCTGTGTATGTAACGACAGTAACTCACTGCTTTATGGCAGCCCCTGTGCATAGACTCTGATAGTCGGAATCTGACCCCTAGGCTTATTACAGGAGAGCTCCCTGCTGTGAAATGGACGCACCCCCTGGACTGTCCAGATCACAGCACAGGGAGGAGATCAGTGCCATTTCTCTGCAGCTCACAGCGGTCATGCTGTGTGCTGAACTTTTCTCCCTGTCACCTGTTTGGCCTGTAGGGAGTAGTGTACCAGTGCCCCTCCCCCCGCTGCCGATGCTACCATCTCTGATAATACCCCCACGCTCTCCCCCCATGGCCTGTCACCTGTCGGCCTGTGTGAGTAGTGTACGGCCCCCCCTCCTTCCCCGGCCGCAGCGGGTGTACTTGTGCTTGTGTGCGTGCATGTGGCAGAGCATTTTGTGTGTGTGCTGTCAGAGCATTGTGTGTGCATGTGGCAGAGAATTTTGTGTGTGTCCTGGCAGAGAAATGTGTGTGCGTGCTTGTGTGTGTGTGGCAGAGCATTTTGTGTGTGTGCTGGCAGAGCATTGTGTGTGCGTGCATGTGGCAGAGCATTTTGTGTGTGTGCTGGCAGAGCATTGTGTGTGCATGTGCATGTGGCAGAGCATTTTGTGTGTATGCTGGCAGAGCAATGTGTGCGCGTGATTGTGTGTGTGGCAGAGCATTTTGTGTGTGTGCTGTCAGAGCATTGTGTGTGCGTGTGGCAAAACTTTTTTTGTGTGCTGGCAGAGCAATGTGTGTGCGTGCTTGTGTGTGTGTGACAGAGCATTTTGTGTGTGTGCTGGCAGAGCATTGTGTGTCTGTGCATGTGGCAGAGCATTTTGTGTGTGTGCTGGCAGAGCATTGTGTGTGCAGGTGCGTGTGGCAGAGCATTTTGTGTGTATGCTGGCAGAGCAATGTGTGTGCGTGCTTGTGTGTTTGGCAGAGCATTTTGTGTGTGTGCTGTCAGAGCATTGTGTGTGCGTGTGGCAGAGCATTTTGTGTGTGCTGGCAGAGCAATGTGTGTGTGTGTGTGTGTGTGTTTGTGTGTGTGTCAGAGCATTTTGTGTGTGTGCTGGAAGAGCATTGTGTGTTTGTGCGTGTGGCAGAGCATTTTGTGTGTGTGCTGTCAGAGCATTGTGTGTGCGTGTGGCAGAGCATTTTGTGTGTGTGCTGGCAGAGCAATGTGTGTGTGTGCTTGTGTGTGTGCTGGAAGAGTATTTTGTGTGTGTGCTGGCAGAGCATTGTGTCTCCGTGTGTGTGGCAGAGCGTTTTGTACGTGCATGTGGCAGAGCATTGTGTATGCGTGCGTGGCAGAGCATTGTGGGTGAGCGTGCAGCAGAGCATTGCTCCACTCTTCCCAGCCCCCGCTACTGCTGCCGCCCCACCGTTACTGTCTCTAATGACACCCCCTCCCTCCCCTCTACCCAGTCCCCGCTCTGCCCGCCGCTGCTGTGTGTGTGTGTGTGTGTGTGTGTGTGTGCGCGCCACTGCATGTGAGTACCTGTGTGTGATACTGTCTGCAGGGTTGTGTATCTAATCCTATTTTGTGTGATACTGTCTGCTGAGCCGTGTATCTAATCCTCTCTTGTGTGATACTGTCTGCTGAGCCGTGTATCTAATCCTCTCCTGTGTGATACTGTCTGCTGAGCCGTGTAACTAATCCTATCCTGTGATACTGTCTGCTGAGCTGTGTATCTAATCATGTCCGGTGTGACACTGTATGCTCAGCTGTGTATCTAATCCTATCCTGTGTGATACTGTCTGCTGAACTATGTATCTAATACTCTCCTGTGTGATACTGTCTGCTGAGCTGTGTATATAATCCTATCCTGTGTGATACTCCTGCTGTCCCTGGTTACACTTTAGACATTTCTGGTCACCAACAAAATGGCTCTGCACTATGTCCCTACATGTCATTCTCTGTTATCTGTTGTAAACACTCAGATTAGGAGGGGGGAGGTGTGTCATCCCACACACACAGCAGAGCAGACTCCGCCCACTTTTACTGCAGTTGTAATGCGAGCTTTTTCTACAGTAGCATTTCTGTAGGATTTCAGAAGCTGCTTCCCCCAGTGTTTAACAGTGGAAAATATCAAACTTTTTAATTTTTTTTTATATTTTGCACACTTAAAAACAAATAATAATATTTAAACAAAACATTTAAACATTATTACTTTACATTCTTTCAGTTATTGATTTATTTTTTTTTTGACGATACCTTCCCTTTAAACTCTAATGCTTAATCAAGTGATGGGCAGTGGCAAGGATGCTTGGGTAGCGCCCCTGAACCCATCAGGGCACTACAAGGTACTGCATCCCATCAAAGATGCAGGGCCTACCCCCAGGGACCCAATGGATGGTCCCCAGGGTTGGAGCCGATCCAGTCCACTAGCCAACAACCTGGGGGGGGAAGGAATGAGACAGGGGAGCAGTCAGTAGTGACAGTTGGAGGGGACGAACGTGTCTCCAGACGGGGTCGTCTAGCAGTGACCTCGGTGGTGAAGGAGAGTGGTTGCCAGGTAGGGTATGACAAGGTACCCCTGGAACCATAGCACTGATGGGGCACAGGGACCTTGGTCGGGCGAACGCTTCAGGCTACCTGGCAAATACCTGCACAGTTAGGGGACCATCCAGGACCTCACTGACCCAAGAATCCGGGGGCACCAGCAGTAAAGATAGAATCAGGGACCGGAACAGAACACCGAACCTACAGGGTTCACACTGCCCGCCGTACGGACCAGAGACAGTCGGACAGACAGTAGGGGACCCCCAAACGCTCCAAGCAACGGGGTTCGACCAGCCAGAGACAGGTGCAGGGGAAAGAAGCCACCAGCTTACCTCCACGGCACTGGGACAAAAGGGACCACGGAACCAGCCGTCCTCAGGGAACCAGCATCATCACCGCTGAGAGTAAACCAGTTGCACTGCATTCCCATCAAGTGGTCTCCTTTCTTTTTGCCCTGAATTCCATCATCTACCTCCCCTGGGGCCCCGGCCTTACTTTCGGAGGGCCTAACATCCAGGCTGCCATTAACATCAACCCCAGTGGTGAGAGACTGTGCAGCGGTGGTTCCATCACCATAAACGCAACCCGCAAGTGGCGTCACGACATAAACTCTCTAATATCCCCTGTAAATATTCCCCTTTTAAAAGCGCCCCCAGGGTCACAGAACCGGGCAACGGCCATTACACACCTGTGACACAGCATCCCCATACATATATGGCCCAAGACCGAGTACACCACAGCTCTGGGCGGTACCGTTGCTCATCACTACTAGTGATCTTTCCTGTCCAAGCCCTGCTATGTACCCAAACAGCAGTTTTTCAATACATATCATACTTGTCATATTCAGGAGAAATTGGGTAACAAATTAAGGGGTCTATTGTCTCTTATAGCCCACTTTAAAAATTGGGGGCGAAAAAGTAATTTATGTTCTCACAACCACATTTTAAAAAGTTCTGTGAAGCACTATGGGTTCAAAATGCTCAATACACTTCTAGATGATTTTCTTAATAGTCTAGATTCAAAATGGTCTCTTATGGGAGTTCATGCTGATATGATATTGCAGGGGCTCTGAAATGAGCCGTGGTGTCCACAATCTATTCTTGCTTAAATTTACACACCAAATGCCAACTATCTCTTATTCCCTTCCCAATCCTACCATGTGTCAGAGAGAACTTTTTGATACATGTTCCCTATTCTCACTATACCCCTGGATAAAATAAATGAGTGGTTTAGTTTCCAAAATGGGGTCAGTTGTGGGGAGATTCTGCTGTTTAGGCACTTTAGGGGCCCTGCAAATACGAAAAGATGCCCATAGTATAATCCAGCCAAGTTTGTGTTCCAAAATTCAAATGGTACTCTTTCCCTTCCGAGCCCTGCCATTTGTCCAAACAGAGGTTTCAGATCACATGTGGTATTCTGACCCACGGGTATGTGGAACATAGTAGGGTTGCACTGACCACTCTTTCAGGGCTCTGTGTATGACCTGTACTCACGTTCATACCAATACCTCAGACAGCTTAACACAGCCAAGATCTCACGTTGCTTTTAACTGAACTTTTTGTATTAGTGAAGAACGTAGCAGGTAAAAAGGGATAATTTCTCCAAAGAGCATAAGACAGGATGCTTGTGTGGCGCCCCTGAGGCTTCAGTCGCCACAAAGTATTGCTCCCAAATTTGGGTGTAATGTTAAACCCGGATTCTGAGGAGATCAGTCCCGGTTTCACCACTTACACATTCAAATACACACCAGGTTGCCCCTGTCCCCACTGGGGACTGGGCTAGGGTAGGATAATAAAGGGGTGCCAACAGAGAGGCATTTATAGGATGCCCTCAACAGGGGCCTCAGTCCCACTAGCTTTGGACCTGGGATGGGGGAGGTGCAGCCAGCAGGGGGAGTCAGGAGCCAACACAACAGTTAGACAGTTCTCCAGCAGGAGAGCAACGGAGCACTCGCATATTACAGGTGCTCCGGTGGGAAGGAGGAGAAATACACGATTGCCGCGGGGAGAGTGATCTCTCCTTCCCATGGAATTGACACCGCACAGGGCGGCAGGACCCTAGGGAAGATCATACTCCACATTGGTTTTCCAGAATCTGCCTGGACGGGGAAAGTTTCAAACTTCCCTGACCACAAAGCGCCCTAGAGCACAATGGATCAATTCAGACCCCACAACGGATCTGCAGCACCTGCATACAGGGACAAGAGCTCAACTCATGAAACCCAGGGTCCCCTCGTAGCTTCAAGCCAGGGGATCCACAGCACAGGCATTTCAAGGAGGGAACCCTTCGAACACCACACCGGACTGATCTCTAAACGGGTTCGGGTTCGACGGAGACCATCATAACAAGTGACCGGTATTACCCGGTTGAGCGGCACAGCACTAAATGTGAGTAAACAACCTAGAACTGCAGCCATAGACTGTCTCTTGATTACCGTCACCGCTGCTCCCCGCGCTTCGGCGCACGCCATTACTGCTCCCTCTCATCATCCTCTCCGGGGCCCACTCCACTTGTGGGGAGCGATACTACCCATAGCTGCTACTACCATCCGCCCCGGAGGATAGCAACAACAGCAGTGGCCCATTCCTTGACTGCATACCACAGGTGGCATCACGATAAACACCTCATCACTACCCCATCATCCTTCCCCAAGCCATCTCCTGTACACCTCGGGGCAATTGTAATGGACTAGGCCACCCGTGACTGCAACAGTCGACGGCCCGGTGATGAGAAGGTTAACCGCCTGCCCCATGGGGCGTTACATTTGGAGGTGGACACACATTCTCAAAATGGAGAATGAGGGAGGGAACAAAAATACATCACAGGGCTTCAGGGAGTGAGCAGGGACAAAACATAAAGAAAAGCAAACTTCTGCCAAGCAACGGGGATACAATACAAGGAAATACAAAACTTAAAATTATTTCCCAGGTAGTAGGACATATCATGTGGGAAATAATTTTCTTGTGCTATCCTTGGTAAAAGTGAAAACTTTTAAGCAAAATCAACATTTTAGAGGCAAAATTACATTTTTTTTTTTGTCATTCCACTTAGTAATAATTCTTGTGTAACACATGAAGTGTAAAGAAATGTTGTAGCGGTTATGCCGTATTTGAGGGGTACAGTTATTAAAATGGTATTTTTTTTGAGGAGTTTCTAATATGTACCACCGTCGCAGCAGCATCCGAGCCGCTCGGATCCGGAGCCGCTGTGGCTCGAGGGGCCTCCGGACCTGGGGGTCCCGCACGGACACTGGAAGTAAAAGGAGAGGTGAGGTATATATAAGGGGAATAGGAAAGTTTGTGACACCACCCACAGTGAGTGGTAAGTTGATGTACCACCGCTGCTGTTGGGGATGCCCGGTGGCGGTGGAATGGCAGCTAGGTGTTTTTAACCCCTCCGTGGGTAGGGGATTTTTGCCCCGGGAGCCCAGTGACGGCGAGGGATGATGTGGGGGTGCCATTGGGATGTAGAAGAGGGGTTTGTAGGGTACTCACACAGTCCTGAAATAACCACACAACAGCTTGTAAACCAACGTTGCAGCTGGGAGGGAGCACGCTGGCATCCATGCCCTTGGTGTTGCTGTTGGCCCTCTCCTGGCACCTGTACTCTCTCTGTTGGACCCGGAAGCTTAAAACTTGTCGGGTCCCGCTCACTTGTGTGGCTAACGGAGTGAGCTTGCTCTCAGGGTTCACGCGTAGGATTTCTTTGGACTGTATTGGGAAAGTCCTATCCCATCGGCGCGCTAGTACCCCGATTTTGGAGCGTGTTGGGGATGACACTTGAAGTCTTTACCCCTGTCGGGTAAATTGCCAGGCTGCGTTTAGCTACTTTCCGGCCTAGCGTCCACGTACCCCGTCATGCCCTTGCCCCTGCCTGGTGATAGCTCAAGGCTGCCAGCCGCCCTCCTTGGCAGTCCGTGCCCCTTGACCCTATACCCGCGACCGGGGTTTCAGCTCCTACCAGGCCCAGAACAACATCTGCCACCTAGTACACAGGAGCCCTGCTACTCTCCACTTCACTCCTCACTCCTCCACTGTCAAACGCTCAACTGTCACTTTCCTCACTTTTTCCTCACCAACCCCCATGTGGGCGGCCCTATTCCCTTCAGGCCCCCCAATGGTGTGTCTGGTAGGTCAAAATGGGAAGTGTTTCTAGGGTTTTTTTTATTGGCTCAGCTGTTTGCAACACCAAAGGACCAGGACCCGTAACCAAGGAGGGTGGATACTGTACTGAAGGGCAGATTGCACAATACCCTGTGACGACCTGATAGGCCAGGGTGTCACAAATATATAGGTTCTCTCAAAAAACTCTCAGAATGAATGGACTATATATACATTGAAGCGTTCCAGAGTTTGTACCACATAAAGTCACACTGGACAGATTTAAAAAATTGGGCTTGGTTATTAAAAAAGTGGTTCACCCATATTTTTATTTGATAGGTCGATATTATGTTGAGAAACTATGTTTCTTTCAAATACCTTATGTTGGCAGTAGTGCCTGTGAGTGGCGCTATTGCAGTCCGCTCTTCCCCATTGCTTGTGTGACGCCCTGGGCAAGCCAGGGGTCACAGGTCATGACACCATCACACACCCCACATTCCCTGCAGGCACACCAAGGTCAGAACACAAAATCCTTGTTGCCCTCCTCCAGGGGCTGATGTCCACACCAGGGAGTGGGCGAGGCGGTTGTCTCCGCCCACCGAGGAGTTCACAGTCCTGGAGGCAGGAAAACCAGGCAGTTTAGTTTGAGAGTTGAAGGAAGTGAGAGGGAAGTGGTAGAGGAGCAAGTGAAAGGAGTTGAAGTGAAGGAGAAAGTGACAGCAACAGAGCCTTAAGTTGGTCCGGGTGTGTGTTCCCCGGACTGAGACAGCAAGGTTGTCAGACGGCGGTGACCATCTGCAGGAGTGGCCTATTGGAGTCTACTGTAAGGACCGTGGACGGGTGGTGGCCCGGCGGTACCGGACCGGTACACAAAGAGAAGCCAGCACCATTGGCAGGGGCCTTTCGGATCCCGGCAAGGCTTGGAGTCGCCGTACAATTTGCCAAATCCGTCAGTGAAGGGGACCTCCGGGTCTCCCAACAGCCAAAGTCCCGATTGAAGGCAACCGTCCAACCATATTGGAGAGACACCGCCACCGCCAAGGCACCAGTTTCTCAGGGCCAGCGCCTGCGGGCAAAAGAGGGGCTCCTCCGGCTCATATCCAAGCTGGGGAGCGGGTTACCGGTGGGAATTCATCGCTACCAACAACCATATTTGGGTGCAGGGAAGAGACAGTCACCGCCACTTGCAGGGAACATCAACACCGCAGCCGTCCGAGGGACCCGTCTAACCAGCCGCTTGTTTACCGTGAACTGTGTCATCATCCTTGGGCTGAGTGAGTACCTCCGTGCCGTGCGGCACAGCGCTGCCCCTGCATCCCTGCACCTCAACAGGCCCCATAACCCGCCTGTCAACTATCCTAACTCCCCATCATCGGGCCCCGGGACCACCAACCCCCTACCCACGGAGGGGAGGGCCAACATCTAGCTGCTCCATACCACCACTCCCGGGATCCCCAAACAGAGCAGCGGTGGTGTCCACACGATCACCACAACCGTGGGTGGTGTCACGAACAATAAATCCCCAAAACCAATCCCCTTTTCACTCATGGGCGAGGAGCGCCGCTCGAGTCCCCGGGATCCGGCCCATCGCTCGAGCCACCGAGCAACAGCAGCCACGGCAGCAGCGGCAGCCGGACCCGAGCTGTGGGAGAGCGTGGCGTCCCCTCCTCCGCCCGCGACAACTTGGCGTCACTAACAGGATCTTACCGCTCTGCCGTCTGGTAGAGGTGCGCCTTGTTACCGCCGGAGGTGGAGGAAAATTTCGGAGGCCGCGATCTTTGGCGCGAAAAGTTCCCGCTCGAGCGTCTTCTCGAATAGTGGAGGCGCGAAGGCCAAAACCCCGCCCCGATAGAGGAGGAGCCAGAAAAAGGCTAAGGGGGACGAAATGGCGACTGGTCGCATGTAGCCGCGGCTATAAAAGCAGGGACGCCAGGACTCTGCAGCCATCTTGTTTCTGGGAGAGGCCGCCAGCAACATGTGGATGCCGTCCCGAAGCACCATAGCCCCCGCGCCGGGAACCGCGGCGTGGGTGGAGATCCGGACGGCGCAGCTCTACTAGAGGCTGCAGGTCAAGATGCAGCTCCTCATGGAGGAGTGGGAGACCGACATGGCAGATGTCATAGCGACCGTGCGGAGACGCGAGGAGGAAGCTGCGGAAGGGAGGGTGAGTGACCCACGCCCCGATGCGCCTGAAGGGCCGGTCATCGCGGCTGCAGGACCCGGTCTAAACCCTCTCACCCTGCTGCCTCCCTCGCCACCCATCCCGGAAGCTGTGACCCCGCCACTAGGCCCGCTGCCACCGCAACCGGTAGCGATACCCAGCATGCCCGCCCCGGCGGGCCGACCTGCAGCCGAAGCCGGTAGCCGCCCGGAGGTGCTGCCGTGGAAAGCCCCGAAGCCCGAACCGGAGGCGTCCCCCGAGAAGTCCCCCGAGCCGGAGCCGATAGCCCGCTCCGTGCCGAAGGCCCAGCAGAGGAAAGCCCCTGTGCCCATCCCCCACACCTCGGCTGAGGTTGCGCCGGGTTGCCGCTGCAAGGCGGCGTCCAAGGCCAAGACACCGCGGGACCTGCCGCCCAGATCCCTAACAGTGGGCAGCGTCCAAAAGGTCTCGCAGGGCCCGATCCGTGCGCCGGAGCTCGCAGCAGCGCCGTACTGGGACAGGGAGCCGGTACCGTTGGGCCTGGAAATCGAGGAGAGGGAAAGAAAGAAGGCAGAGAAGGTGCCCCGTACGATCCGGGAGAAGGAGAGCCTGAGACAAGCTACATTCCGTGCCCGGGGCCCGTTGTATGAAGGGCACGTGAGGCGGTTTGATGTCCGCCGGGGCTATGGATTCATTTACGAACCGGGCCTGGAGGCCGAAGTGTTCATAGCCCGGCGGGATGTGAATGCCCATCTCCCGGAGGAGCACCCAGGTCGTAACCTGATGCCAGGCGACTTGGTTCAGTACACCCGGCACTGTGGGGAAAGGGGGTGGTTTGCGCTGGATGCAAAGCTGAGGGGCAGCCAGGAGGCCCGTGTGAGCACTGCACCCCTTCCCCAAAGTGATGCCGAGGACTCTGAGTAGGGCAGCGGAGCACCGTTGTCACAGTCCCCGTTGGGACCACCTGTGTGTTTAAAAGTGTTGAAAGTTAAAAGTTATGAGAAAATGAAAATGATCACCGAAGTCTCATCTGATTGTCAGCAACCGTGATTGAACCGGCCGTTGCCGGCACCGTTGTCCCCGTGGGGACCGTCTGAAGTTGCGTAAGGGACTCCTTATGGACAAGCCCGTGAACTTGCAGGGCAACCAGAAACGTTAGTGGCTTGTAAATATGTTTGTTGCAGCTTCCACCATTACCGCCTCCAGAGAGGCAGATTGGAGGGAGGGCCCGCAGTGGAGCAGGCTGGGGCCCAGCCACCACAGGAACCGGTGGCTACCCTCTGGAGGGGAAGGACAGATCCCGCTCGGGTGACTTGGTTCAGGACTGGGGTCAAGGGGTGCTGCCTGTTTCTTAGGGCCAGCATCAGGGCCAGGTTACTTGGGTGGGAGAGAGCGGCAGCCGCAACTGTTACCGTAACGTTTAAGAAAAGTGCCTCCCGTTGTGGGATGATGTTATTTTATTTGTATATGTTTTTTATCTTTTCAGAAAAAAAAAAAAAAGGAGAATAAAACCGGTGTTGGACGGGCAGCCCGAGGACGGTCTGCGTTTTGCTAAGGGGGAATGTGACACCCTGGGCAAGCCAGGGGTCACAGGTCATGAGTGACACCATCACACACCCCACATTCCCTGCAGGCACACCAAGGTCAGAACACAAAATCCTTGTTGCCCTCCTCCAGGGGCTGATGTCCACACCAGGGGGTGGGCCAGGCGGTTGGCTCCGCCCACCAAGGAGTTCACAGTCCTGGAGGCGGGAAAACCAGACAGTTTAGTTTGAGAGTTGAAGGAAGTGAGAGGGAAGTGGTAGAGGAGCAAGTGAAAGGAGTTGAAGTGAAGGAGAAAGTGACAGCAACAGAGCCTGAAGTTGGTCCGGGTGTGTGCCCCGGACTGAGACAGCAAGGTTGGCAGACGGCGGTGACCGTCTGCAGGAGTGGCCTATTGGAGTCTACCATAAGGACCGTGGACGGGTGGTGGCCCGGCGGTACCGGACCGGTACACAAAGAGAAGCCAGCACCACTGGCAGAGGCCTTTCGGATCCCGGCAAGGCTTGGAGTCGCCGTACAATTTGCCAAATCCGTCAGTGAAGGGGACCTCCGGGTCTCTCAACAGCCAAAGTCCCAATTGAAGGCAACCGTCCAATCATATTGGAGAGACACCGCCACCGCCAAGGCACCAGTTTCTCAGGGCCAGCGCCTGCGGGCAAAAGAGGGGCTCCTCCGGCTCATATCCAAGCTGGGGAGCGGGTTACCGGTGGGAATCCATCGTTACCAACAACCGTATTTGGGTGCAGGGAAGAGACAGTCACCACCACTTGCAGGGAACATCAACACCGCAGCCATCCGAGGGACCCGTCCAACCAGCCGCTTGTTTACCGTGAACTGTGTCATCATCCTTGGGCTGAGTGAGTACCTCCGTGCCGTGCGGCACAGCGCTGCCCCTGCGTCCCTGCACCTCAACAGGCCCCATAACCCGCCTGTCAAATATCCTAATTCCCCATCATCGGGCCCCGGGACCACCAACCCCCTACCCACGGAGGGGAGGGCCAACATCTAGCTCCATACCACCACTCCCGGGATCCCCATACAGAGCAGCGGTGGTGTCCACACGATCACCACAACCGTGGGTGGCGTCACGGACAATAAATCCCCAAAACCAATCCCCTTTTCACTCACGGGCGAGGAGCGCCGCTTGAGTCCCCGGGATCCGGCCCATTGCTTGAGCCACCGAGCAACAGCGGCCGCGGCAGCAGCGGCAGCCGGACCCGAGCTGTGGGAGAGCGCGGCGTCCCCTCCTCCACCCGCGACACTTGCCCCCCGGCTCTGTGACCTCGGGGATCCATTGATGTCATGTCAACTTCATGATCACGTGACATCACCAAGGCCGGCCCCAGTCTTCCTGAATCACTGGGCTGTGTGCGGTGTTTCACTGCTTGTCACAGCCCAGCGTTTCTCCTGCTGTGAGGGAGGAGGGAGGTGGGAGCTGAAGGGCTGTTACGCTGGGCTGTGCTGAGCGGTGAAACACCACCCACAGCCAATCACTTGCGGAGACTGCGGCCGGCCGCGGTGATGTCAGATCAGCAGGAAGTTGATGTGACATCACCAGATCCCCGAGGTCACGGAGTCCGGGGGTCAGGCGATGGGGAAATGTGGTCCGCAATAGCGCCACTCACAGGCACTATTGCAACGTAAGGTATTTGAGAGAAACATTGCTTCTCAACATAATATTGATTTAGCAAATAATAAATATGGGTGAACCACCCTTTTAAAGTTGAAATCCCTAACACCCGTAAAAATAACTCAGCGAGATTATATTTTTAAAAGATGGGTTCTATAAGAAAAACCTAAATGTAGCAAAAAATAGAAGAAATTAGAGTGATTTTTTTTTTTAATTAAAAGTAGTGACTGGCCATAAAAGAACACAAACTTCCACAACTAACGATGACAGTATCTGACATTCTCTTCGGCTTAACTAATGCAATTTCTTCTTGAACCGATAAGCAATCCACAATGATATTTCTACCGTACATCCACTGCTAAACAAGATTAGATCAACTTACAGAGAAGTCTAAATGTTTTGGCAAGTACAGTCTGAAATGCAGGTGTTAAAACTGAAATATGTTATATGGCAATTTATCATCATTATGAAGTTATATTACCCATCGATATATAGCATGTTTACTCATTGGACTTTGTTGGAAAGAATAACTTATGGATAGATTTTATAACTTTATTGCATTTCTGCTTGTACTTAGGGCTGTGTTGAAAAGTAGAAGTCATATGTTCTACAAAACCTTATTCTGGTGGTGTTCTCAAATTATTGTGCAAGTTAATCAAAATACTGCACACAGGCAGAAATACAGGTAAAATAAGCAAATAATATATACTCACCCATTAATCCTTGTTTACCTTGGTCACAGTCCTCACATCCTATGTAATCCATGTGACCACTGCAGCCAATCATTGTCCTTTGGTGCCTTGTGCCATATACCATTGAGGCTAGTGATTCACTGATTAGCTCTACAGCTAGATGGTGAAGAACTGTGGTGGCAGGGATTTTGTTTTTTTTTAACTCTTACTGACCCATCTGTTTAGTATGCTTTGGGTGTAGAGATTTAAGAGCATTATAATTAGCTTCGTAACAACAATCGAGACACACATTCTATTCAGATCAAATAAATCTGATCACAATCCAATTCCTAGGTTGAGTGTAAGCAGATCTGCTAAATTCCATTTTCTGCACATATGCTTGTTTTACTTGCATTACTATTTTTCTGCATTCTGAGAATGTGTTAGGCACTGTTGGACACGGACAGGAAAGGGCCCCTTTGCAAGGACAGTTCAATAACTCATCAAAATTCACAATTCTAGCTGTTTTGAAGATAGAATGGGCCCTCCAACCTCTTGGGCCCCTGTGCGGCTGCACAGGTTGCACCAATGGTATGTCCATCCCTGGTGTTAGGGCCCATGCAGACATCTGTGAAGCACAATCCAACATGGACCGCAATGCACATGCTGACTGTCAGTCTTATGACCTGTGCATGACAGTATCATAGAATTAGATGAATCTGTCATGCTCAGAACAGGATTCACATGGCCAGTCCATGCATTACAGTCCATGCTTGGACAAACGCTGGAAAATCCTTATAAATGAATGTTGACTGCATGCCCAGGATAACAGGAACGCTATTCTACAGGTAATGGAAAGGCAATTCAGTGCTTTCGCCCATCAGAATGTGTGAATCCCAGCACTCAGACCCCTATTAGCAGAAATTTATGTCATATGGTAGGATTAATGTATAATTTTATTAGATAGAAATCCCCCACTTAGTGAAGGCTATATTAATATATGCGATACTGTATGTGATGACCGCTTTCTGCTCTCACTGCAGAGCTGTGTGTGATTATAACTGACCAATGTGCAGGTTCCTCCCAGCTTCCGTTTCCATCTCACAGTCAGATAGTGTTACAATATTGTTCCAATATGGCAGAACTGTGAGAGCTGCAAAATATTCTCCCGTTCTGTGTTAGTGACTTGTCTCACACTGGTAACTCCACTTTCTAAGTAAAATAAGGCATCCTCCCTGTAACGAGGCGAGCAGCTCTGACTGTTTTGTGATTAAAATGGACATGGAGACTGACATTACACAGGATAGTGCTGCCACCTTGTGGACAAGTGCTGAAACTGCTCGAGAGGTGGACGCTGTAAAATCTGATCCCCTCCCTCAGGCACTTGTTGTACAGGAAGTAAAAGTGCGGGAAAAGCACACTGAGCTACTGGAGCTGGACCTGAGCAGACCTGCCTTGGACTGCCCTCATCGCTGAAGTGTGAGGGATTGCCAAAACTGCTGCAGACGGGATACTGGACTCAAGGGACCTCCGGACCGTCTCCTTCCTCTGTACCAAGAGACTGTAAGCTAGTCCTCTGTTGAGAGGGCTGAAGATCTTCCCACTTCTCTCCCTTGGAGTCGCCGCCGTTTACCCGGAGTCTAGGACTGCTACGTGGGAGCCCTTCCTCATTGTGTTTTGGACTGGTAATATAACCTATAGGGCAAGTCAGGGACAGAATTCTTGTTTATCATTGCTGTTTTTTTGTGTTCTGCGCCGCGCGTCTGAAGTTAAAGACCCGGATAGCAAACACTGGTTATGTGTGCTGCTAAGCCAGCGGCGTGTGTCATTGAGATGTTTACCAGTAAAGAAATGTACCCTTACATAAAATCCGAGTGTGGGGATTTTGATGGCACAGATCATGGGAACTCAGCCGCGGCCTTACCCGAGGTCACTTCATCTGGCGTAGTCGGCAGAATCTATGACCAGCAAAATCCCCTCCCGGTGGTAGCTTATAGTCAGACAGCTCCTCCGGCGTCTATTGTAAATCAAGTGAGAAAGTTTAACGGATGGAATTACCCTGTACCTGAATGGGCGGAACAACTTAGAATAGTGGGGGAAATGTATAATGTTGATCCTAAGACCATAGCGGAAATGGCTATGCTGACGTTAGAGGGGGAGGCATGGACGACGGTCAGACTGGAGACGGTTAGGGGCCAGCGTACATTAGATGACTTGGTGTGGGTGCTAGAGAACACCTATGGGCCGACCAGATACCTGGGAACACTGCACTACATGTTCTTCCAGCATACACAGCTCGAGTGGGAGGACATTCCCCGATATGCGAGCGCCCTCCAAGTACTGCTGGAACAAGCCTTCAAAAATGGAGAAAATCTAGCTGGTACATCCTCCCGCGACATAGTGCTGAGGGACCAATTCATAATAGGACTGAGAGATCTGTATCTCAACCGCTCATTGCAGGACTTACTCCAGATAAATCCAGCCCTTACATTTGCTGAGGTTAAACAAGAAGCCATAGAACGTTCTAGGGGACCTGTTATGGGAACAGAGACTTATACCGCTACTTGCAGATCCATGTACAGTACAAATATTCTGAACAGCGACACTGAGGAACTGAAGCAGATGGTGGCGGATTTACAGAAGCAGGTGCTGCAGCTCACATTAGACCGACAGGCTGATAGGCAAGTGAGACGGCAACCTAGCCGGCCTATGGGAAAGTGCTGGACATGTGGTGACCCCCGTCACAGAGCAAACCGTTGCCCCCAGAACTCCTTCCAACTCGACCCGCAGCCGTTCCATCGAATGGACTCTCAAACACCCCAGCGAGCGGAGTTTCACTCGAAACAGTGGATGGAGCCCCAGGCCTATTCACTAGAACCGCCAAGCCGTACCTCTCAACAGCGGGCACCTTTAAACTAGACATCCCGGCTGAGGAGGCTCACTTGACCGGGAAGGCCAAAGAGAAAAGGAACCAACAAAGGAGCCAGCTTGCATCAAACAGCCCTAAACTGAAAGTAATGCTAGAGGGGGTTTCCGTGCAAGTACTAATGGATACTGGATCCCAGGTGTCCACCATCTCAGAGCAGTTTAACGAGAAATATCTACAACCACGGGCTGCTTATGACCCGAATACCGTCATCAAGATCAAAACGGCCAATAATCTGCCCATTCCAGTAACGGGAGTAGCTTGGATTAGCACCGAAATGTGTGGACATGATCTCGGGAAGAGGGGGATAATCGTGGTCAAAGAAGGCTTCGGTTCGGAAACACCCATGATTATTGGGATGAACATCCTGAAAGACCTAGACCTGGTATTGTTTACCAAGCGGGGACCCAAGTACTGGCAGGAAGTTACCACACACGGGGCCACCCACTGAGCATTCCGAAGAGTGGTTCGGGCCTGCAGCATACAGCAAATGGCAGAGGAACAACGGCCCATAGCCACTATCACCGTGCCTCGCCACACTAGGATCACCTTACCGGCTGAAAAGGAGACAATTATCTCGCTACCCCTTAGCACCACAAGACCGCTTGAAGGCGTGGAGGTACTGATTGAGCCGCAAACCCCGAGGGAGGGAAAACTGAACCCATTAGACGCTCATACTCTGGCTGTCATGAGGAGGGGAAGGATCCCTGTCCGTCTGAGCAATACGGCTAGTGTAGGCGTCGACCTAGAAGCGGGGACACAGTTCGCCAGAGTATACGCCCTACCTACAGAGGTGAATCCCAGGGGCCCCCTCCAGTTTGCCCCATCGGCAGAGGGAGACTGGACAGTGACTGTCTCCGCCATGGCCACCGCCACAGATGACACTGAAGCTGGAAAGGAGCTGCTGGAAAAGTTTCAGCTGGATACATTCCAATACTCTAAACAGGAAGTGTCCCAGGTGGAAAAACTACTGTAGGAACACCAGGCGTCCTTTGCCCGGCATGACATCGACTTTGGATGCACCACCAGTATCCAACACGAGATCCCTACAGGTAACGCTTCTCCTATCCGCGAGAGATACCAGCAGATACCACTCCAGCAATATCAAGAAGTGAAAAACCTCCTGAACTCCATGCTCCATGCCGGAGTGGTACGAGAGAGCCAGAGCCCCTGGGTTGCTTGGTGGTAATAGTTAAAAAGAAAGATGGATCCCTGAGGTTCTGTGTGGACTACCGCCGCCTAAATGCTTGCACCATCCAGGACTCATACCCTTTGGGGAGGATCGAAGAATCCCTGATGGCTCTGAAGAAACCCAAGTACTTTTCCTTCCTGTATCTGGCCAGCGGCTATTGGCAGGTACCCATGAGCGAAAAGGACAGAGAAAAGACCGCTTTCATCCTACCCATGGGTCTGTACGAGTTTGACAGGATGCCCTTCGGCCTGAACAATGCGCCGGGAACTTTCCAGAGGCTGATGGAGCGCTGCTTGTGACACTTCAATTTCGACTTCATCCTCATCTACCTTGATGACATTGTGGTCTATTCAGCCACGTTCGAAGAACATCTACAGAAGCTGGGCCGCGTGTTCCAGAGGCTAAGGGATCATGGCTTGAAGTTGAAACCCAGCAAGTGCCATCTTCTACAGCAGGAGATCGATTACCTGGGCCACAGGATCTCGGCCGAAGGTGTACAACCATCGCCGGAGAAAATAGCCGCTGTATGGGACTGGCCACAGCCCACAACTGTCAAGGAGGTCAGGGCTTTCCTGGGACTGGCAGGCTACTACTGCCGGTTCGTCAAGAACTTCGCCTGGCTTGCCGCACCACTGCACGACCTGCTTCGAGGAACCACCAACAGTCCCAGGGGACTACTCATCAATTGGGGACCTACCCAAGAAGAGTCCTTCCAAGCTCTAAAGGGTGCCTTGACGTCGTCCCCCATCCTGGCATATGCAGATTACACCCTGGCCTTCCAATTACATACTGAATCCAGCCTACAGGGTCTGGGGGCAGTACTCTCACAGGTACAAGAAGGCAAGGAACGTGTTGTAGCCTATGCCAGTAGGTCCCTACATGAAGGTGAAAAGAATCCCACCAATTACAGTTCATTCCGGCTGGAGCTGTTGGCCTTGATGTGGGCAATGACTGAGAAATTTGCCGGATATCTGACGGGGACAGAAGTACTAGTCCTGATGGATAACAACCCTTTAGCCCACTTAGAAAATGCGAAACTTGGGGCTATGGAGCAGCGATGGATGGCTCGGCTCTCCAAGTTTAACTACAAGATTAAATATAGAGCTGGGGCTGAAAATCAGAATGCGGATAGCCTGTCCAGAAGAACATCCCCCTCGCCCACTAAGGACCGGGACAAGGAGCTGGAAGGAGACGAGATGCCTGACTTCGCAAGACTAGCCCGGCAGATGATGGATTGTCGCCAGTATGCTGTGGATGAGGCTGGCACTCCAGTAGGGTCCCCATTGTCCCCACAGGAATGGTGCAGAATCCAGGACCGGAATGCTGAATGTGCCCTACTCAAACAATGGGTGAAGCAGCAGCAGAAGCCGTCCTCTCACACGCAGTCACGACTGTCCACCAGTACCCTGACCCTACTCAGCCAATGGGATCATCTGATTCTGAGAGAAGGAGTGCTATACCGGAGGATCTTCCTATCCCACATGCTGGAGGAGTGCCTACAGGTTGTAGTGCCGGCCCGAATGGCCCGTGAGATGGTGGGAGAAGCACACAAGAGGAACGGCCACTTTGGGATAGACAAGACCTTCCGGTGGATCCAACAGTCCATCTACTGTCCGGGACTCCGCAAGCTGGTTGAAGATGTCTGCCAAGCCTGTCGCACCTGTGAGCTTTACATTTCCGCTGAGCAGCGTGCACCTGTCCAAACAGTTGAAACATCCCGGCCTCTTGAGCTGTTGATAGCGGACTACCTGTCGATTGGGACGGCGAGTGGTGGCTACCAAAACTGTCTGGTTATGGTAGACCATTTCACAAAATTCGCAGTTGCTGTTGCTACCAAAGATCAGACTGCCGAGTCAGCTGCGCGGGCCATCTGTCGACAGTTCATCCAGGTCTATGGGTGTCCGGAGAGGTTGCACTCTGATCAGGGGGCTTGTTTTGAAGGTCAAATTATCGAGGAGCTGCATCGGATGTATGGGATCCAGAAGTCCAGAACCACCCCTTACCACCCACAGGGGAATGGTGCGTGTGAGCGCTTTAACTGGACTCTACTCCAGTTGATCCGCACCTTAGCCGATGACAAGAAAGACCAATGGCTCCAATTCCTCCCAGATCTACTGTGGGCCTACAACAATCAAGTCCACTCCGTGACGGGCTTTACCCCACACACCCTTCTCTTTGGCCGCCAGGAAAAGGGGTCCATGACCTAAACCTGACCAGTCCTGAAAAAGATACCGGTGGTACGTATCCATCCTGGCTATACACTCACCATCAGAAGATGGAAACTGTGTACCGACTAGTAGGCCAACAAATCCGGGGCCAGAGACATGCTGACCCGCTCCCCGTACAGGAAGAACGCTTAGAAGTAGGACAGCTAGTCCTGGTTCGTATTAAGAAGCCTCAAGGAAAACTCCGAGCTAAGTGGGAAGCTGAAGTCTATCGGGTAGTTGAGCGCCCCTACCCCGATGGTCATGGGTACAGAGTCCGGGGCGAAGATAGCGGCAACTCTCGCACCTTGCATCGGAATATGTTGCGCCCCTGCCGATCCCAGCCTGACCCCCTGACCACAGTACCCGGTGAGGATGACACTGCTGACATGACTGACACCACTGATATTACTCAGCATAGTGACCTTGTTGACTCCGGGACTGATTACCCGCCTGCTCAGACTGGCTCTCCCTCTAGGGAACTGACGGAGGTAGAGAGTGTAACCGGTGATAGAGTTGAGGGAAACCAACCTCTGTGGCGTACTACCCGTACCACTGCCGGGGTTCCTCCTGGACAGTCTTATAGGGACAAGTATGTATGGTCCGCTTCTCAGCCTCCCCCTGCCACAGCCTCAGTCCTCGCTGCCTTGGAACCTGTAAATGTTGACAGGGACTGCCAACCTTTCAGTGGGGGGATATGTAACGAGGCGAGCAGCTCTGACTGTTTTGTGATTAAAATGGACATGGAGACTGACATTACACAGAATGGTGCTGCCACCTTGTGGACAAGTGCTGAAACTGCTCGAGAGGTGGACGCTGTAAAATCTGATCCCCTCCCTCAGGCACTTGTTGTACAGGAAGTAAAAGTGCAGGAAAAGGACACTGAGCTACTGGAGCTGGACCTGAGCAGACCTGCCTCGGACTGCCCTCATTGCTGAAGTGTGAGGGATTGCCAGAACTGCTGCAGATGGGATACTGGACTCAAGGGACCTCCGGACCGTCTCCTTCCTCCGTACCAAGAGACTGTAAGCTGGTCCTCTGTTGAGAGGGCTGAAGATCTTCCCACTTCTCTCCCTTGGAGTCGCTGCCGTTTACCCGGAGTCCAGGCCTGCTACGTGGGAGCCCTCCCTCCTTTTGTTTTGGACTGGTAATATAACCTATAGGGCAAGTCAGGGACAGTATTCTTGTTTATCATTGCTGTTTTTTTGTGTTCTGCGCCGCGCGTCTGAAATTAAAGACCCGGATAGCAAACCCTGGTTATGTGTGCTGCTAAGCCAGCGGCGTGTGTCATTGAGATGTTTACCAGTAAAGAAATGTACCCTTACATAAAATCCAAGCGTGGGGATTTTGTTGGCGCAGATCATGGGAACTCAGCCGCGGCCTTACCCGAGCTCACTTCACTCCCCATAGCCTGGAAGAGCTCATTTACATATGAGAAAAATATGGATTTCTCTGGAATAAAGGCCCCATCACACACAGAGATAAATCTTTGCAGATCTGTGGTTGCAGTGAAATCATGGACATATTGTTCCATTTTTACACAGCCACAAACCTGGCACTGATTGTCCACAATTTCACTGCAACCACAGATCTGCCACAGATTTATCTCTGTGTGTGATAGGGCCTTAAGACATTGGATCGCAGATATCAAGGTATTATTTTATTCAGCTTCCTATGACCTACGTGCCCTTATATACATATACACAGCTTAGAAGGACTGACCCAACAGACAGATTCTCTTGAATGTAATAATCTGTGAGGATCAGTATGTTCTCAGAACCATTATCAAGTTAGTTTTCATCAGTGATCAAAATATACCTGCAATAAATAACGTACATTTCTGGTCCACATGTAGCCTCTATGTAATATTGCAGTGTAGTAAGAGTTCACAGCCTCACAGTTGCCAGGAAACCAGGTAGTTGTGAGCTCTGATTACCTTTTAGGTTACCAGAGCTCAGAGCCACCAGGTATTAAGGCAGCTTTCTACCTGGTAACTTTAAGGGAGCCTTTAAAGGAGCATTAAACATTCCTGAAGTTCCAAGCTGTTGGGATATCTAAGGGCTGTGTACTTTAGTAATGGTTCACAGCTTCCAGGAGTCCCAAGAGTGGAAACTCCAGGAACCTTAATTCCTCTTTTAAGGTTTCCGGACCTCACAGCAACTGGGCTGTCAGAATGCAGTGCTGACGTGCCTCACAGTCCAGCAGTCAAGTCACCAGAATTCACACTCGGGGGCACCCCTACTGCTCTCATTGAACTCAATTGACCACGCTGCTGGATTGCTGGACTGTTGGATTGTGTAACATGGCCATACAGCAGTCCAGCATCCGGTAGGCAGGTCACCGTAGTGCATACTCTCAGTGAACTCCTTGAACCAATTGACAGATTGCGGGAAATAGATGCACAGCAGTCCAGCAATCTGTCAACAGCAGCCATTGAGTGTGAACTCCAGTGACCTAACTGCTGGATTACCTGACTGCTGTGCTGCTGTGTCCGGCAATCTGGCAGTCCAGCAATCTGGCAGCGGTTCATCGGTGATCACACTTGGTACTGTGGAAACCAACTGTGAACTCCTATGACCTGACAGACGTCACTTCTTCTCACAGCCGGGTCCCTCGCAACCCTCAATGTGTCCCAGGAGTTGCAATGATAAATTGTGTTTTCCATCACTGCAGCTTCTGGATGTAGCAGAGCAGGGATCGTCGTGGGACATCATGAGGATAACATAGGACCTGCGGGGGTATTTTCGGGGTTAATGAATTGGTGAAAAGGGTGTATTTTTATAATTTAGAATCAAGGATTTTTGTTTGTTTTTTCTTTTTACTTACAGAGTTGGTAATGGAGTGGGGGGGGAGGGGCCTCATAGACACCTCTCCATTACCAACCCAGAGTTGGATGTCAGCTGTGATCTTTGAGAAATCACAGCTGAGCAGACACCAACCTCATATTTTTTATATTTTCACAAATAAACGTAACAAAATCATCCTAAATTTACCACTGACATGAAGCACAATATGTCACAAAAGCTGATCTAACAAATATGCAATTGTACCGCCCCGCGCTCGGCTGCAGTCGAGCCGCTCGGATCCGGGCTCGTTGGTGGGTGGCTCAAACGCCTCCGGACCTGGGGTCACTTCGCTCTGAAAGGGTGCTGGCGCTACTTAGGGGGGTGGTAGGTAGGTGTACGGCCGGAGCCGTGTTTGAGTTCGTGACGCCACCCACGGGATGTGATGAAGGTGTAGACACCACCGCTGCAGTTACGGGGCACCTGGGGGAGATGGTTATGCAGCAAGATGTTAACCCCTCTGTGGGCAGGGATGATGGCCCCGGGACCCCTTTGGGGAGAGCAGCTGGGCTGTGCAGGGTGGTGCGTGGCCGGGTGGCACTGTTGTACTCACTGTTATAGACACACACAAATCTCTCGTAAACAAAGTTGATGGTGGTCGGTGCCCGCAGCCGGCTGTGTCTGGTCCCCCACCCAGTTCGGTGGTCTTTGCCTTTCTCCTGCACCGTGTAGTGTATGTGTAGACTGCCTGCGCTTCAGCGACGGAAGTCCGCTCCCCGGCTTTGTATATGTTGGAGGAGCCCGTTTGCCCACAGATGCTGACCCGTAGGATCTCTCTGCCTGTGCGCTGGCTTTCTATACTCCTCGGTGGGCTGTTCTCTTCAGTCGGGACTTGGGTGGGAAAGGACCTATAGTCCAGACCTCAATCAGTGAACTAACTCAGTCCAGTGAATTGTGGACCTCGTTTCAGGGTCTGAATCCCCCCTGTGTGCTCCGGTTTTCGAGTCGGTTTCCCGGGTCGGTACTGGCGGGCCACTACCCTGTCCCGGTCCACCACGGTTCCACCGAGCCGTCTTCCTGGCTCCTGCAGGCTAGGCCACCGTCTGCCTCCTAGCCAAGGTGTGTGGGCTACGACCCTCACACCTGTCAGTCTGACACAGGCCTGTACCACAGGCCTGACCTCCTCACTGCTCAACACTCCAACTAGACGGAACTCAACTGTTTCCTGCCTCAGGCCCTCTGAACTCCTCGGTGGGCATGGACAACCACCTGGCTCCACCCCCTGGTGTGTCCATTTAGCACTGAGGGAGATGACTAGGTTTATGGTTTGGCTGGTGTTACCTTGTGTGGGACTGGTGTTGTGCGGGGCGCTATCTGTGACTACCTGCCTAGTCCGGGGCTGTCCTACCACCACCGTTTATTTTTCTGAACTGGAAAAGATAAAAACAGTGAACAAGCATACTAACATATTTACAATTATGAAGGTTTTTGGTTCTTCCCTTGCGGGAGGCATTTGGCTTAAACGTTACAAACATTTAAAACACATTTTTATTAAACGGGAACGGGATGGGACTTTCAGTTGCCCACCCAAGCAAACCTGAACCTTGATGCTGCCTCTAAAATCAGGTCAGCACCCTTTTCCCCAGTCCAGGAATCGGGTTCGGGTCCGGGTGTTGCCCAAACGGGCCGGGTACAAAGTTCCATACCCGGCAGTCTCTCAGAGGCCCTACGTCCAGGGTACCCCTGACCCGGAGGGTAGTCACCGGTTGCAATGGTGACGGGACCTCGGCCTTCTCTGCCGCAGGCCCTACCTCCAACCAGCCTCCCCGGGGCTGCAGGACCTTAAACAATTACCTTGTTTAAGGGTGTATAAAGGTATTGGATTATTCAGAGACTGTGTACCACTGTTTGCCCAGTACACATAGGTTAATCACCGTTATTCTCCTGTGCTGATCCCTGCCATTGCAGGTTGATCTCTCCATTTTTTCCTCCGTCTCCCCTGAGGAACTCTTGATATTGAGAGGGAAACGCGTCGAGAGGTTTTTCTCTTTTTTCTTTTTTCTTTATGGTTGTGGGGCAGACATCTTATTTGGGTGCTGCCCTTGTCAGGGCGGAAGTCCATCCACGGGGCATGACAGGGGTTATTTACTTGTCCACCCTATCCTTCCAGCCTGTGACCTCTCATTTTGGGACCGGTATGCAGTCCAGCCCATGGATGAAGCTTGGGTGAGATCAAACCTATTTGTTGCCATGTGGCATTTTGTCTCTTGCACTACTTATGCACAAGCACTTTATCACTGTTTTTATTGTTAGATTAAAAGTTATGTTTTAGTCCCTGCTATTATTATAGAGAAATAATTAGCAGTCTTCAGCGCAGCGAGCGACTCTTCAATGCGGGGAAGAGGGTAGGCATCTTTATGCGTTATCTGGTTGATCTTCTGGTAATCCCCACACATTCTCATGGTGCCATCCTTCTTTCTCACCGGCACCAATGGAGCTGCCCAGGGACTACAACTATCCCGGATGACCCCTGCCTCTTTCATGTTCTTCAACATATCTTTGGCGCACTGGTAGTGTGCGGGTGGGATTGGCCTGTACCTCTCTTTAATGGGTGGATGCATACCCATGGGGATATGGTGTTGAACCCCTTTAACTCTCCCAAAATATAGTGGGTGTTTGCTGAAAACCTGCCCATACTCCTGCACTACCCTGTATACCCCTTCCTTGTGGTGCATGGGTGTAGGCTCGGTGCTGACATGCAGCTCCTGGCACCACTCCTCTAATTGTTCGGGTGGAAGGTCACTGCCTGAGTGTGGTGTAGTGGTTGTGGGGGTTGTTTCTTGGATAGCATGTGTGTCTACGCACTCTCCCCTTTTTGACATCAATCACCCCCCTGGCTGCCATTACTGTGGGCCAGTGCTCCGAAGGCAAGGACTCTACCATTGCCGGGTAATCCTGTCCTTGGGGTCCTACTGCTGCTCTGCACCAAATCATCATCTCACTCCGCGGCGGCACCGCCAAAGGCGCGGTGTGCATCACCCACACACCACCAATCTCTCCACCCATCATGTTCACCTGCTGTCGCTGCAGGAGGGCCCGGATCTCACGCTGCAGTGCCCTCTGCCTGCCCCCTCCCGCAGTGGCAGACAATTGCTGCAACAGGCTCAACATCTCCCCCATGCAGTGCTCAATCACATTGGTCCCGAGGACTACCTTTAGGTTACGGTCATTGGAATCATTCAGCACCATAATCATCCCTTGACGTCTCAGCTCTGTTCGTCCCACAGTCAGGGTCACCTCCTTGAACCCAACCTGGAACATAGGGAGCCCATTGATGATAGATAGGCTATCGTCTGGAGGGGCAAGTTCACTATCAGCCCAATATTGCTGGTACAACGAGTAAGGCACAGTCGTTACCTGTGATCCAGTGTCAAGCAGGGCCATGGTCGGGACACCATCCACCGACAGTTAGATGATGGGGCTGCCTCCAACGTACTGATCCCGCCAATCAGTTGGGCCTTGAGGATCTACTCCTGAGGATTGGCCCTTGGCCTCAGGGGTTGCTCGTTTAACGGACACCGTCTGGAGTAATGGCCGGTCTTGTTGCACTTGTAGCAGACTGGTGGTCCATACCGGGGGTCGTTGTTCTTTTTCCGCTGCATCCAAGGGACATCCTCTGGGCTGTCAGCGAGCTGGATCTTCTCCGCGGGCTTGACTCTCGTCGGTAGCTGGAGTGTGGCGAGGATCCAGGTGACGTCCTCATTCAGGCGCCGAACTTGCGATGTCAAATCTTCCAGAGCTCCGGTGGCTGCAGCAGGGGCTGGTAGGGCCAGCAAGGGGGGTGCTACCGAGACGGGAGCAGTGTCAACCTGCCAAGATGGCAGATCGGGGTTGCCGGCCTCTGGGGCCTGTAGGACCTTGATGACCCGCTCTTTCAGTACTGCAAAGTCCAAGTCGGCATGTTCCAAGGACCACAGCCGCAGTTGCTTGCGATCTTCGGCGGACCCCAGCCCCTCCAGGAACTGCTCCACTAGCATTTTGTTCCTATCAGTCTCATTGATGGGGTCCACCCGCTTTAGTGTACGCAAGGCTGTTTGTAGCCGCAAGGCATAGTTTCTTTTACTCTCCTTTGGTCACTGCCGACAATGGTAAAACTGCATCCGTAACTCCGCTTCTGTGCGGGTTTCAAAGGTGACCTGGAGTTTATCAAAAATGGCGGTTACCGAGGCTCAGTCCGCGTCTGCCCATGTCTCCACCTCCTGCTCGGCCGCGCTGGTCAGCTGCCCTAGCACTACCGCTGCACGCTGCTTGCCGGTCATGGCATACAAATCGAGAATCGTGCATATCTTTTTACGGAACACCTGCAAGGCATCAGGCTTCCCATTGTACTGTGGTATTCAGGCAGCATCGGGCACGTAGGGCAAGGAGATTGGCATTACTTGGGCGACCGTCGGAGCCACGGCCTCCCCCGCTCCTGCGACCGGAGCAAGCGCCGCTGCATTCCCGTCACTGGGCGCGTCTGCGTGCGCCGCCACTCCAGTGGCCGGCGCCCCTCCGCCATCGAGGTTGGGCGCAGACATCTTCCCGCTTCTCCCCCTTGGTCTTTTCGCGGCACTCACTTTTTCTGTTGGGTAGTTTTGCTTTTCGACTTTTCGCTTTGCTGCACGGCCGTGTTCCCAGGGGGCGAGGCTTTAGCTTTTCGCGCCCTTTCTGCGGGGAAGAAGACTCTGGCGGGAATGTTCATGCCAAAAGATGGCGGATTCTGCAAATTTCGCAATGGATCACCACTGACTTCACTTCAAGGCGCACTTCACTAGGTAAGTGAATAGGTAAGTATCCTGTTTGTGACTCCAGAAGAGTCGATGTGTACCACCCCGCGCTCGGCTACAGCCGAGCCGCTCGGATCCGGGCTTGTTGGTGGGTGGCTCGAGCGCCTCCGGACCCGGGGTCACTTCGCTCTGAAAGGGTGCTAAAACTAAAACTAAAATTAACTTGTGTCTCCACCTTCGAAATACTAATAACGAGTTACAGACAGTGGGTGCCACTAGGAATGGGCGAACCCAAACAGTAAAGTGTCCAGTGCTGAACTTCGAATACAGCCTAATACAGTCTCATGCATCCAGCCCTTAGACAGCCTGCTCCATACAGGCCTAATACAGCCTTGTGCTTCCATCCCTAATACAGTCTTGTCCATACATGCCTAATACAACCTCTTGCATCCAGCCCTAATACAGCCTGGTCCATACTGCTGTAATCCAGCCTTGTGCATCCAGCCCAAAACAGCCTGGTCCATACAGGCCTAATACAGCCTCTTGCATTCAGCCCTGATATAGCCTGGTTCATACAGGCCTATTCCAGCCTGATGCATCCAGCACTAATACAGTCTGGTGTATACAGGCCTAATACAGTATCATGCATCTAGCCCTAATACAACCTTGTCCATGTAGTTCTAATACAGTCGGATGCATTCAGTACTAATACTGCCTGAGCCATACAGGCCTAATACAGGCTCATGCATCCAAACTTAATACAGCCTTGTCCATTCTCTAATTCAGCCTAGTTCATACATACAGGCCTAATGCAGCCTTAATACAGCCTGGTCCATACAGGCCTGATACAGCCTTGTGCATACTGACGTAATACAGCCTGATGCAGAATGCATAAGTAAACCCAGGTGCATACAGCCCTAATACAGCCTGGTGCAGACTGCTGTAATTCAACATGGTGCATCCAGCCCTAATACAGTCTCTTCTCTACTTGTA
Organism: Anomaloglossus baeobatrachus; assembly: GCF_048569485.1. Classification (NCBI taxonomy): domain Eukaryota; kingdom Metazoa; phylum Chordata; class Amphibia; order Anura; family Aromobatidae; genus Anomaloglossus; species Anomaloglossus baeobatrachus. The sequence goes on along the minus strand of NC_134354.1, from coordinate 81,685,116 downwards.
ATTATTTTGGGTGGTAAAAACATGAGGAGACCAACAAATAGGGGACGTGGTCTTGGTATTGCTGCTGGTGTTGGTGGCTGTAGCTGCTATAGAGAGAGAACATGGTTGATCTGTGTAAAATGAAACACCTTGCTCTAGTGCACGCAGGCCAAAGGTTGTAGTGTTATTTTGTAGGCCCGAGTACCTCTGCATTGTTTTCTACCCGGTTTCCTGTTGAAAGCGCAGAGTTGGCACCTCAAGATAAAGGGCATTTTTCTTCCATCTCATCCCCTTGCAAATCTGCCAAGCAGTGTGAATCCCACAGCAGTTACTTAAGCTTTTTGATGATTCTGCTGGCTGGAGTTCCATGGTCCATCCACCTGGCCCTGCCTCAGAAGTGGAAGAGACTGAGTGCACTGATGCCCAACCACTTGTTGTGTTGGAGAATGAGTATGTGAGAGAGCTCCAGCAAATTGTCAGTAGAGCACTGCAAAACATCTCGGAGGATGACAGAACACAAGTACCAATTGCTGCAGCTTTCTTCAGTGTGCAGACTGGCAAAGAGGGCTAAAAACAATATTTGTAGGGGACTTTATTAAAAACTGTTGCTCTGTGGAGGGACTACTCTACCAATCTTGGCTATGTTGGTAAACTGTGAAAATAGGCTGTGTAGAGGTCTTTTTCAAAATAGTTGCTCTGCTTGGGAACTCTGCCAATATTGACTGTGTGGGTCAACTGTGAAAAATTCTTACATTTTTTTAGTTTATTCATTTACTTGCTATGTAACCGTGATTGTTTTGGTGACAGAACCCCTTTAAGTAATTTCTTTATCCACATTTGTTTGCAGTGCAATTTTCCTCCTATTTTTACACCCATTTTGCTTTGTTTTGCAGCCCCCTAGCCCTTCCTATGACTATTTTACAGCACAGAAGTTCGGGTTTACATTGACTTCTATGTAGTTTGGAGGCACGTTAGGGTCAAGCTCGAGAACCGAACTTTTAACTACAGTCCAGTTGAACCCAGCAAATCCGAACATCTACAGGTCGGCTCATCCCTAGTTGCGACCTATTAAGTAAATTAAATGTTAATACAATAAAAAGAAATGTATGTTTAAATTGACAACTAGACATTACAATTTGGTGGATGTGTCCTTTTATAATCTGACATTGTACATTCATTGCTGACTGTACCAGACTATTTTGGGACACACCCTATCGACCATGGGAATGATAAGGCTATGTTCACAAGTTGCATTTTTTTTTTTGCTGCGTTTTTTCATGTGTTTCTTGCAGATAAATGCAAATAAAAAGCTGATTTTTACACTACCAGCAAAAGCTATGAGAAATCAGAAATTTCATACAAACACCGTATTTTTTGTTTTATAAGACATACCGGATTATAAGACGCACCCCAAATTTAGAGATAAAAAGGTAAAAATAAAACTGTGGGGTCTGTTTTATAATCCAGTGATGTCTTACTGGGAAGGTGGGGCGGCAGGTGGAGCTGGATCACAGGAAGCAGGGGCAGGGCACCGCCTCCTTTCTAAGGGGGAGGTTCGTTCGGCATCACAGTGGCGTCACTAAGTGGTTGCCCAATAGAAGCGGAGGGGCGGAGATGAGCAGCCAGAACATCCCACCCACCTCCTTCCTTCCTCATTGTCAGAGGACGCAGGTACGATGTTGTTCCTCATTCCTGCGATGTCACACATAGCGATGTGTGCTGCCGCAGGAATGATGAACAACCTGCGTCCAGCAACAGCAACGATATTTGAGATTAGAACGACGTGTCAATGATCAATGATATGGTGAGTAATTTTGATCGTTAACGGTCGTTCGTGTGTTTCACACGCAATGATGTCGCTAACGAGGCCGGATGTGCATCACGAATTCCGTGACCTCAACGTCATCTCGTTAGCGATGTCATTGCGTGTAAAGCCCCCTTAAGGCGATGCTGCGGGTGGTGCAGAGGAGGGTCCAGATGCTCACTGGTGGCTGAGGCGCTGTTCTGGGGCAGCGGGTTGTGAGGCACTGGCCATTCTGAAGATGTTGGCAATGCAGGATTCAAAGAAATGACAGCCGGAGTCGGTTCGTGCCCAGATGAGAGCTTGAGCTGAGAGCTCCATCTGCACATGCGCCGACTTTGGGTGCCATTATTTGAAGTCCTTACTGCCGACATCTTCAGAATGGCCTGTGCCTTGCTGCCCACCACAAAGAACCTTGCTGCACAGAGCAGAGCCGCAGAGAGCAGCATCCGCACCACAGCGCACAGCATTGCCCTGCCTCCTATGACCCCTCTCCGCTGCCCCCCAGTAAGCTACATTCAGATTTTAAGACGCACCCCTCATTTTCCTCCCAAATTTTTGCATCTTATAATTCGAAAAATACGGTACTTTTTTTCCCTGACTGAACTGGAAAACTGTTGTGTTTTATATTTTAAAGAAGCAGCATGTCAGTTCTTACAGCGTTTTTGCTGCTTTTTGCATCATCAAAAGCAATAAAACCAGCCAGGTTTTTGCTGTATTTTTGCTGCTTTTGTGGTGAATGAAACTAATTTTATTTAAACATGTACTGTAGGAAAATAACACATCAAAAACGAAGCAAACACAAAACTCAGCAAAAAAGCAGGAAAAAAACACAGCTTTTTTTTACTGCAAAGAGAGCAAGTATTTCTGCAGAAAACAAAACGCAGGGAAAACACAATGTGTGAACATAGCCTAACACAGTTTATTCATGCATTTCCAAGAGAAATAATATTGGAGCAGTACAGTGCAGAATTCTAAAAAAAAAACACTTCTCCTGAATGGTTATATCATAAGAAATACAAGTATTTAGTGATATAGACATGTTAGATGTGCTGACAGATCCTATTTGTACACCTTCAAAAACTTCATCCATCTCATCCTTCCTGTTAAAAAATGTGAAAAACATAATGCTTGAAATCATAGATGATGACATCCAGGGACTACACCCTTCAAATAAAAAAAGAGTTTTTCTATTTTGCAGCCCATCTCTTCTTCCACAGACCAGACTACATTCTAATTTTCAAACACTTAATACAAATTGCTCTACCTTCAGAGACTGAACCAATGACCCTGGAAGATCACTTTCCTGTCTTCCACAGATTAGAAATGGAGAATCTTCTTTGCAACGAATGGTCTGGGGAACACCGTTAAACAATGAAATACATTTCAAATACTTGACGGAAAAACTAAATCAGTCTCTAGATTTCACCTCACCTAAACATGTCACATCTTATTTCTAGTAGTACAAAATTCTTGTTTATTAAATTTTTGCTTTTACTAACAAATATGTATACGGTAAACAATATTATACTGATCTATCAATCATAGGCACAGGCTGCTTGGAATCTCCCGATGCCGGATGCTAGACTCTTAGGGGTACTTTGAACGCTGCGACATCACTACTGCGATATCGTCGGGGTCAAATCGAAAGTGACGCACATCCGGCGCCGGTAACGACGTCGCAACGTGTAAAGCCTAGATGCGCTGATAGACGATCGCAAAAGTGTCGAAAATCGGTGATCTGTGTAGCGTCGGTCATTTTCATAATGTCGCACCAATAGAAGATACAATGTTTATCGTCGTTCCTGCGGCAGCACACATCACTATGTGTGAAGCCGCAGGAGCGAGGAACATCTCCTTACCTGCTTCCACCGGCTATGCGGAAGGAAGGAGGTGGGTGGGATGTTTACGTCCCGCTCATCTCCGCCCCTCCGCTTCTATTGGCCGCCTGCCGTGTGACGTCGCTGTGATGCTGCATGACCCGCCCCCTTAGGAAGGAGGCGGGTCGCCGGCCAGAGCAACGTCGCAGGGCAGGTAAGTGCATGTGAAGCTTCCGTAGCGATAATGTCCGCTACAGCAGCTATCACAAGATATCTCATGTGCGACGGGGCAGGTACTATCGCACTCGGCATCGCTAGCCGATGCTAGCGATGTTGCAACGTGCAAAGTACCCCTAAGGCACAGTTCACATGTCCAGTAGTTCCTTTCCAGCTGCTGCTATCTGATTTTTAGCTGGATCAAAATATGTAGTCTTAATAACATTCATCCACACAAAAATAAAAAACAGCAATAAGATCCATTATTTTTCACCATTAAGATCTATGGGAAGCAGATGATAATGGATGATTTCCATATGGCATCCGGTTTTGCTTTATTTGTAAAGGATGCAGCTTTTTTTTCATATTGGGTTCGTTACAAACTGGATATTTGAGCAAAGCTCAAGCTGTTCTTAAAGAAGTGCTCCCATGAAGATTTTTTTTCCATTCAATCTATGCACATGTTTATGTAGTGTAGTGTCTTCGAGAGCCTCTTCTCAGTGACATCACTGCTCTTCAGATTCTCCGAGACACACTTTGCTTTACATGAAGCGAAAGTGGCTTCTACAATGAAAGTCTATGGAGCATCAGAACGAGGTTCAGAACGAGGCTCTATAGACTCTATAGAATTGTCAAAAACTTCCGCTTCATGAGGAGAGCCTGGGGAACAGTGACATCTCTCAGAAGAGTAGCAGAACGGTGCTGAATTCCAGAGAAAGGTCTGTATATTAACATATACTGTGAAGGTAGCCTGGGCTATAGGTCGTTTGTCCAAATGTAATAAGATTATCTGTGTGTGTAAATAATCAAAGCATACATGTCGTTGCATAATTATCTGTGTGTCTACATGACAATCGCATAGACGCCATAATATGATTCTAAGATGTATGGTGTTAATGGAGATAATCAAGCCAGAATGAACAATAAACAAAGAGGTATTTAGAAGAGAATCTGTAATCAGTTAATTCTCACCATGTGAGATATGGGATGTGAGATGTGGGAGTTTGACTCCTCATTCTTGCTCAGCAACGTGTTAACAAAGCAGTATTTTTAGTAGCTGGTTTAAGCTGGCATTAGGAAGCAAGAAACAGGTTGATGACGAACTGTATGAACATTGCTGGATATCTCTGACCAATCAGGGACAATGTTGAACTGAATAACTGTGTGTATTTTACAATATATGGATCAGAAGACTATTGAGCTTCTCCCAAATAGAGACACGTCTCTGTGTGGTTATTGCTTCTCATACATACATCTGCACAGATCAATTTGAACTCCGTCTCTGTAACATAGACGAGGGACCCCATTTGTGGTCTCCCCTAAATTCCCAACCTTGACAATACTGCACAACATACACAGATACACAGATTTAGGCTGGATTCACACAATTGTATGGCATCGATGCGATATGCTAATAACCCTCAGCTCTCGCTGTGCTGCCAGAGTGAGCCGATCGGATCACAGCTCTGGAGGAGAGGGCCCTCCCTCTATTAATCTCCCCATTTACTCCATTTTCAGCTGATGCGATCATCGCAGTGCATTCAGATATCGTCCGATGTTTCACTCGTACCCATAGACTTGTATGCAAGTGACACAGCTCTGGCTGATAATCAAAGTATGCTATAACTTTACTTTGAGACAGAATCTGGATGAGAAAAAAGCTGACCAAATGCTCTCCCTCATTGACTAACATTGGTCTGAGTGCAATGCGAGATTTTCTCGCATTGCACTGGTCTGATTTATACGCTTGTGTGCGCGTACCCTTGGAGTAAACCTTTTCACTTCACAAGGTAGAACAGCTGTTTCTAAGGTTGTCAATGTAATTCATTAATTATTTTAGGTATTTTCTTTTGCCAAAACTCACTTTAAAAAAAACCATCATGAAGCAGAGGTTCTGAAATGCGTTCTGATAGCTGTCTAATTACTTCTATTAAGAAATATATAAACATAGTCATCTATCCACAGGACAAATTATAGGTTTCCAAGAACTGGTGGTCTCAAACTGAGACCCCCCACCAGTGGTGAGAACATGATGCCATGTCTCTGTTTGAATGGAGCAGTGGTTGATCATGTATGGCCCAGTTTAATGTCTATGGGAAAGACAAAGATAGCCTCGTACAGGAAACCGCTATCTGTCAGTCCTATAGATTTCATGAAGCAGCAGCATGCATGCTTGGCCATAGCTCCAATCAAACAACTTTGGACCTTCATTCTCATGAATGATGGGACTCTAGATTCTCCAACACCAAAAACGTTTTCCACACACTTCTTATGTTTTACATTTGATCCAAGTGTGTTATGACAATGTCATTATTGCACATGGTCACCTATTCATCCCTGACGCTTCTCCATACCGCCGCTGATTTGGTCTCTATCATTGTTCATACCACTTCACACCATGCATCAACATCAGCAGAAACATAGGAAAGGGGGCCAGAGGGAGAAACAGTCAACAGTGGCGAGGAGCATCGCTGGATTAATATGAGTATGTCTTATATGCTGTATTTTCCTATAGGACAACTGGGATACATTGTAAAATGTAAAATTACAAGAAAGTGGTCAAAAAACATTTTAACACCCAACTAGTGGCTAAATGATAATTTGTGATACTGGAAATGCCCCTTTAAATCCTTAATGTCATATGACATAAATTTTCATCATAGGTCGTTAAGCAAAGTTTGAAGCTGGCTCAGGAGCTGAGCCTAATTTATACACCGCAAATGCGGTCTGTATTACATAATCTCCACATGCCTGTAACTGCATGCTGCGAACACTGTAGTTTAACTTCTTAAATGCTGGTGTCAATCTACCATAGCAACTGCATGCCTGTTGAAGGCCCCCTTAATTGCTGTCTAAAGGCTGCTTTAGAAAATAGGAGCTGTGGAAAAAGAGCGCAATAGGGTCTTACCCCAAAAACAACAGGGTGAAATGCACGTGAGATATACTCACCAAGTATAGTTGTGAAAGTCACAACTGCTGTATAGGCATGGTAAAACGGTCAGCGGCAGCAGTAACACCTCGATCAATGGTAGAAGTAGATAGGAAAAGGTGATTTCTAAGTCCCGCGCCAACGACCACTCATGTAGATGAAGAGATTATTGTCACTTTATTTCAAGCTCAGGTCTACGTGGTTCAGGAGACTGTTCTCCCTTCCTCAGGACAATACATGCACAAAAAACATCAAATCTGCAGACAAAATACCGGATTGAACACATATACCCTTGGGTGTGACGTCATAGGACCACCCACTTTACAAAAAAAATCAGCGGGAATTCCATACATTCAATATATGACGTAGTATCATGATTTCAGTGCAAATCAGAGCAACCTTCAACCAGGAAATACCTCTGAGTAACAAGTTCACAGATGGAGTGTAATAAATTGAAAAAAAGAAAATTTAAAAAATGTGTGCCGTGTATTATTTTACTGGTGACAAAAAAAATATATATAAGGACCAGCCCCAGTGATCAAAATCAAGATGTGAGAGGTGATTAGGTCAGAATCGAACCTAGAATTCGCCTGAATTGTATGTCTCTGAAGGGTTGAAACCCTTAAGCTATCAGTGCGAACAGACATGAGCCCGAGAAAAAAGTATTTAATCAGATAGAACCCATGGTGCGAACAAAGAAACAAAGGCGACAAACATGTGTATCATTTAGTAAAATTAGAAGGAAAAAAGATCCTGTGTGCAGGGCCGTATTTACCATTAGGCACCCGTGGTCCGGTGCCTAGGGCGGCAGATTGTGAGGGGCGGCACCTTCTGGCAGCAAAAAAAAAAAAAAAAAAAAAATTTTTTTTTTTTTTTTTTTTTTTTTTTTACATTTTTTTTTTTGTGGCCGCCGAGCACAGGGAGCTGATTGACCCCGGAACTGCCGGCGCCTGCACTTCCGGGGTCACAGGCGCGCGCCAATCAGCTCCTTCCTCTGTGCTGCGTCCACTGCTGTGTGGACGTCACATGCAGAGCTCACAGCAGGACGCCGCGGAGGACGCCGTGATGAAAGCCGGTGTCAGAAGAGGATACTCACGTGAGCCAGGAAGATGGCGGCGGGCACTGGAGCAGGTAAGTGGATTCATAAGGAGCGTGGGAGTGTCTCTAATGCAGACCGGAGATTTGTGCATGCGGGGGGGGGGGGAGGCGGCAAAGGCAGATACTGGAGGGAGGCAGAGGCTGAGACTGGGGGGAGGCTGGAGGGAGGCAGAGGCTGAGACTGGGGGGAGGCTGGAGGGAGGCAGAGGCTGAGACTGGAGAGAGGCAGAGGCTGAGACTGGGGAGAGGCTGGAGGGAGGCAGAGGCTGAGACTGGAGGGAGGCAGAGGCTGAGACTGTGGGGAGGCTGGAGGGAGGCAGAGGCTGAGACTGGGGGAGGCTGGAGGGAGGCAGAGGCAGAGACTGGGGGGAGGCTGGAGGGAGGCAGAGGCTGAGACTGGGGGGAGGCTGGAGAGAGGTAGAGGCTGAGACTGGGGGGAGGCTGGAGGGAGGCAGAGGCAGAGACTGGGGGGAGGCTGGAGGGAGGCAGAGGCTGAGACTGGGGGGAGGCTGGAGGAAGGCAGAGGCAGAGACTGGGGGGAGGCTGGAGGGAGGCAGAGACTGGAGGGAGGCAGAGGCAGAGACTGGAGGGAGGCAGAGGCTGAGACTGGAGGGAGGCAGAGGCTGAGACTGGGGGGAGGCTGGAGGGAGGCAGAGGCTGAGACTGGAGAGAGGCAGAGGCTGAGACTGGGGGGAGGTTGGAGGGAGGCAGAGGCTGAGACTGGAGGGAGGCAGAGGCTGAGACTGTGGGGAGGCTGGAGGGAGGCAGAGGCTGAGACTGGGGGAGGCTGGAGGGAGGCAGAGGCAGAGACTGGGGGGAGGCTGGAGGGAGGCAGAGGCAGAGACTGGGAAGAGGCTGGAGGGAGACAGAGGCTGAGACTGGGGGGAGGCTGGAGAGAGGCAGAGGCTGAGACTGGGGGGAGGCTGGAGAGAGGCAGAGGCAGAGACTGGGGGGAGGCTGGAGAGAGTCAGAGACTGGGGGGAGGCTGGAGGGAGGCAGAGGCAGAGACTGGGGGGAGTCTGGAGAGAGGCAGAGGCAGAGACTGGGGGGAGGCTGGAGGGAGGCAGAGGCTGAGACTGTGGGGAGGCTGGAGGGAGGCAGAGGCAGAGACTGGGGGAGGCTGGAGGGAGGCAGAGGCAGAGACTGGGGGGAGGCTGGAGGGAGGCAGAGGCAGAGACTGGGGGGAGGCTGGAGGGAGGCAGAGGCTGAGACTGGGGGGAGGCTGGAGAGAGGCAGAGGCTGAGACTGGGGGGAGGCTGGAGGGAGGCAGAGGCAGAGACTGGGGGGAGGCTGGAGGGAGGCAGAGGCAGAGACTGGGGGGAGGCTGGAGGGAGGCAGAGGCAGAGACTGGGGGGAGGCTGGAGGGAGGCAGAGGCAGAGACTGGGGGGAGGCTGGAGGGAGGCAGAGGCTGAGACTGGGGGGAGGCTGGAGGGAGGCAGAGGCAGAGACTGGGGGGAGGCTGGAGGGAGGCAGAGGCAGAGACTGGAGGGAGGCAGAGGCTGAGACTGGGGGGAGGCTGGAGGGAGGCAGAGGCAGAGACTGGGGGGAGGCTGGAGGGAGGCTGAGGCTGAGACTGGAGGGAGGCTGAGGCTGAGACTTGAGGGAGGCTGAGGCTGAGACTGGAGGGAGGCTGGAGGGAGGCTGAGGCGGAGACTGGGGCAGGCTGAGGCTGGGGGGAGGCAAAGGCTGAGACTGGGGAAGAGAGGCTGATGCTGAGGGAAGATAGAGGCTGATGCTGGGGGGGAGAGAGGCTGATGCTGGGGGAGTGGGAGAGAGGGGCTAATGCTAGAGACAGAGGACAAGGGATGAGGGATAGTGCAATGACAAAATCGATTGGGTGGGGGGAGTGTAAGGACTCAGAATAAGAGGGGGCAGCATTGGGAGCTCATTGTGAAGAAGGGGCAGCATGTGTGGGATCAGTATGGAGTGGAGCAATGTAGGGGAGTCAATATCAAGAGTGGGGTAGTGTGTGTGGGGGGGTCTCAGCATAAGCGTTAGTGTGGTGGTCTTAGCATGAGTGGGGCAACATGAAGGTCTCATTATGGAAAAGAGGAAGGCAGCATTAGGAGCTCATGAAGAGGGACAGCATGCATAGGACATTGTGAGAAGGGGGCAGCATGCATGGGACACTGAGGAGGGGGCAGCATGCATGGGACATTGTGAGGAGGGGGAAGCATGCATGAGACATTGTGAGGAGGGAGCAGCATGCATGGGACATTGTGAGGAAGGAGCAGCATGCATGGGACATTGTGAGGAGGGAGCATCAAGCATGAGACATTGTGCGGAGGGAGCAGCATGCATGGGGCATTGTGAGGAGGGAGCAGCATGCATGGGACATTGTGAGGAGGGAGCAGCATGCATGGGACATTGTGAGGCGGGAGCAGCATACATGAGACATTGTGAGGAGGGGGCAGCATGCATTAGACATTGTGAGGAGGGAGCAGCATTCATGGGACATTGTGAGGAGGGAGCAGCATGCATGGGACATTGTGAGGAGGGGCAGCATGCATGGGACATTGTGAGGAGGGAGCAGCATGCATGGGACATTGTGAAGAGGGGGCAGCATGCATGGGACATTGTGAGGAGAGAGCAGCATGCATGGGACATTGTGAGGAGGGGGAAGCATGCATGGGACATTGTGAGGAGGGGGCAGCATGCATGGGACATTGTGAGGAGGGGGCAGCATGCATGGGATATTGTGAGGAGGGGGCAGCATGCAAGGGACATTGTGAGGAGGGGGCAGCATGCAAGGGACATTGTGATGAGGGAGCAGCATGCATGGGACATTGTGAGGAGGGGGCAGCATGCATGGGACATTGTGAGGAGGGGGCAGCATGCATGGGACACTGTGAGGAGGGGGCAGCAAGCATGGGACATTGTGAGAAGGGGGCAGCATGCAAGGGACATTGTGAGGAGGGGGCAGCATGCATGGGACATTGTGAGGAGGGGGCAGCATGCAAGGGACATTGTGAGGAGGGGGCAGCATTCATGGGACATTGTGAGAAGGGGGCAGCATGCATGGGACATTGTGAGGAGGGGGCAGCAAGCATGGGACATTGTGAGGAGGGAGCAGCATGCATGGGACATTGTGACGAGGGAGCAGCATGCATGGGACATTGTGAGGAGGGGGCAGCATGCATGGGACATTGTGAGGAGGGGGCAGCATGCATGGGACATTGTGAGGAGGAGGCAGCATGCATGGGACATTGTGAGGAGGGGGCAGCATGCATGGGACATTGTGAGGAGGGGGCAGCATGCATGGGACATTGTGAGGAGGGGGCAGCATGCATGGCACATTGTCCTCACATCATGCTGCTCCCTCCTCACAATGTACAGATCATATTTCATAATCGAGGAAGGTGTGGTGCATATACAGTAGTTTATAAGGGAGGGCAGTGTGGTGTTTATTAGGGGCAGTGTCACAGTCACAGTATATAAGTGGGGACGATGTGGTGGGAATATTTTATACTCATGCTATGTTTTGATGTGCCTGTGGTGATCCCCATTGGGGGGGGGGGTTCGTTTCTTATTGATACTTTTTAAAGTGTGCTACAGAGTAGATCTGCCTTAAACAGATGTCTGGTGCGAAAACTCAGTTTTACGTTGTCACTAAGGGGCGCGACCACTTAAAGTGCCTAGGGCAGCATGAAGGCAAAATACAGCCCTGCCTGTGTGTATTCAAACAGCAGAACGAGAGGGGTCAAGAAAGTTCAGGACCGTGAGAGAAAATAGTAATGCGCATGCGGTAATGGAGAGACAAGAAGCTAGAATGCTGTGTGAGGTTAAACAAGTTCAGAAGCGTGGGAAAAATTATCACTGCGCATGCGGCAAAGGAAAAACGATCCAGAGCGTGAGCTCCATAGAAGATGCCATCGTGCAGATGAATGGATATACAGTTATATGCATAGAACTTAAAAATGTAAATCATTACAGCATGGTAACAGAATTATAAACATATCTCCCACAAACCATGCAGTTCATGGGTGACGAAAAACACACTAGTACATGTGCATTGGGCAAAAAAGAAAATAAAACTATTCCATGCAGAACCAAGCTCCGCAAGGAAAAAACCATCTGCACATACATATATACATGTGCAAATATATATTCCCCAAGATGAGGGTGAAAAATACATAACACTCCCGTGAAGCGGACTAACAACACATAAAAAAAACGATAGTGTACATGTTAAAATACGGCAGATAATAAGACCTGGCATTAAAACCTTAAAAACATGGCTGGAAAATATAACTAAAAAATGTATAGATATATATATATATATATATATATATATATATATATATATTAATATTATTATTAAAAAATGGAGGGCATAGCATAGATGGATAGTAAAATATATATATATATATATGAAAAATATATATACATATATATGTATACATTAAAACACAAATATTAAAAATTTAAAATATATATAGATAAAAAACTCAGTGTATACGGAAACAATTATAAAAAACTAGTGAAACAAATCTGTCACCTCATTCAACCCCAAAGGTTTGAGTGTATTGAGCTTGTAAATCCAATAGGTTTCTTTCTTGCCATGGAGCATAAAACCTATTTTTATGTTGTGCCTATGTGAGTTGATTCTGTTATGGAGTGCTTGTGTGGTCCTGCCAACATAACGCATATTGCATTCACACTCAATAAGATAGACCACAAACTCGGATTGACAGGTCAAATGACCCTTTATGGTGAACTCGGTCCCCCCTGGAGTAGAGCCAAAAGACGACCTATTGTGCTGTATTGATTTGCAGCACAAATCAGAATCACTGCGTTGAGAAACACGTGATGGTGTCTCCGCAGTGGATATGTTGATCTCCCTAAGGTCAACAATGCTTGCTTAAGTAGTCTTTTACTAGGCATTGCCCCCACTAGCCAGATTCCTACTCCACACTGATGAGGGGCAAATACCCCGAAACAGCTGTCTGTGGATGGATACCATGTTTGGTATAGGTGGTCTTCTTGACTGGAGACTGCCCTTCCCGTGGTTGTTCCTTCCCGGTGAAAGACCTGGCTAGTTTCCTGCCAGCGTTGAGAAACATGTGATGGTGTCTCCGCGGCTTTCTCATTTGCATACTTCCCAGGGGGCTTTGCTCTAGAATCACTGCGTTGAGAAACACGTGATGGTGTCTCCGCAGTGGATATGTTGATCTCCCTAAGGTCAACAATGCTTGCTTAAGTAGTCTTTTACTAGGCATTGCCCCCACTGGCCAGATTCCTACTCCACACTGATGAGGGGCAAATACCCCGAAACAGCTGTCTGTGGATGGATACCATGTTTGGTATAGGTGGTCTCCTTGACTGGAGACTGCCCTTCCCGTGATTGTTCCTTCCCGGTGAAAGACCTGGCTAGTTTCCTGCCAGCGTTGAGAAACATGTGATGGTGTCTCCGCGGCTTTCTCATTTGCATACTTCCCAGGGGGCTTTGCTCTAGAATCACTGCGTTGAGAAACACGTGATGGTGTCTCCGCAGTGGATATGTTGCTCTCCCTAAGGTCAACAATGCTTGCTTAAGGAGTCTTTTACTAGGCATTGCCCCCACTAGCCAGATTCCTACTCCACACTGATGAGGGGCAAATACCCCGAAACAGCTGTCTGTGGATGGATACCATGTTTGGTATAGGTGGTCTCCTTGACTGGAGACTGCCCTTCTCGTGGTTGTTCCTTCCCGGTGAAAGACCTGGCTAGTTTCCTGCCAGCGTTGAGAAACATGTGATGGTGTCTCCGCGGCTTTCTCATTTGCATACTTCCCAGGGGGCTTTGCTCTAGAATCACTGCGTTGAGAAACACGTGATGGTGTCTCCGCAGTGGATATGTTGATCTCCCTAAGGTCAACAATGCTTGCTTAAGTAGTCTTTTACTAGGCATTGCCCCCACTGGCCAGATTCCTACTCCACACTGATGAGGGGCAAATACCCCGAAACAGCTGTCTGTGGATGGATACCATGTTTGGTATAGGTGGTCTCCTTGACTGGAGACTGCCCTTCCCGTGGTTGTTCCTTCCCGGTGAAAGACCTGGCTAGTTTCCTGCCAGCGTTGAGAAACATGTGATGGTGTCTCTGCGGCTTTCTCATTTGCATACTTCCCAGGGGGCTTTGCTCTAGAATCACTGCGTTGAGAAACACGTGATGGTGTCTCCGCAGTGGATATGTTGCTCTCCCTAAGGTCAACAATGCTTGCTTAAGTAGTCTTTTACTAGGCATTGCCCCCACTAGCCAGATTCCTACTCCACACTGATGAGGGGCAAATACCCTGAAACAGCTGTCTGTGGATGGATACCATGTTTGGTATAGGTGGTCTCCTTGACTGGAGACAGCCCTTCTCGTGGTTGTTCCTTCCCGGTGAAAGACCTGGCTAGTTTCCTGCCAGCATTGAGAAACATGTGATGGTGTCTCCGCGGCTTTCTCATTTGCATACTTCCCAGGGGCCTTTGCTCTAGAATCTCTGCATTGAGAAACACGTGATGGTGTCTCCGCAGTGGATATGTTGATCTCCCTAAGGTCAACAATGCTTGCTTAAGTTGATTTGCAGCACAGACAGTTTTTTGCACCACATTTGAATGCTCCCATGGGTAGGTTAACAGTAGGTCCTGAGGGTGTACTCCTCAGCCTACTGGGGGCTAAGTGATTTTTTAAGCTGGATGCCCTTCTATAAGTTATACCAGGTTTTAATGGGAGAACATCCTTCAAAAAAGGGTCATTTTGAAGAATGCTCCAGTGTTTTTGAATAATGTTTTTTAATCTCACACTATCCCTACTATATGTGGTCAAAAAATTGGAAGAGAAATTATTAGTATCATTTTTGGTATCTGAGTGTTTGTTAGTCCCTTTGATTAAATCAATTTGTTTGGAATCTATATTATCCTTATATGCTCTTCTAATAACTGAACGGTAGAGATGAGCGAACCGGTCCCGGTTCGGCTCGAGGTCGGTTCGCCGAACGGAGGTCCGGTTCGAATTCGGTTCGTCGAACGTTCGACGAACCGAACTCAAACTGCATAGGAAACAATGGCAGGCAATCACAAACACATAAAAACACCTAGAAAACACCCTCAAAGGTGTCCAAAAGGTAACAAACAACTCACAACACAACACAAACACATGGGAAAGTGACAAGGACATATACTCATGCGAAAACAAAACAGCTGGACAAGGAAAAAGAGGAGGACACACAGATATAGGCATGGCACGCCCTTCTAAAGTCATGTAAAACACCGCAAGGTGACTCCAAGCGGAGTCTCCCTTTTTTCCAAAAATTGGGCCCCACACACACCCACCCCTTCAGTGGCAGCAGTTGTGCCCCAGTTGTACACTTCACAGGTAGATTTGCATCAAGCACATTCAAAAATACGCCATTCTTATCCGTCCCCAGGATGACACCGGGGTAGGTAGCAAAGTCTTTCCTGATCCCAGCTCTGTTCATCTTGGCTCCTTTTAAAAACAATGTAAGCAAGGGTTACTCCAAGCGGAGTCTCCCTTTTTTCCAAAAATTGGGCCACACACACACCCACCCCTTCAGTGGCAGCAGTTGTGCCCCAGTTGTACACTTCACAGCTAGATTTGCATCAAGCACATTCAAAAATACGCCATTCTTATCCGTCCCCAGGATGACACCGGGGTAGGTAGCAAAGTCTTTCCTGATCCCAGCTCTGTTCATCTTGGCTTCTTTTAAAAACACATCAAGCAAGGGTTACTCCAAGCGGAGTCTCCCTTTTTTCCAAAAATTGGGCCCCACACACACCCACCCCTTCAGTGGCAGCAGTTGTGCCCCAGTTGTACACTTCACAGCTAGATTTGCATCAAGCACATTCAAAAATACGCAATTCTTATCCGTCCCCAGGATGACACCGGGGTAGGTAGCAAAGTCTTTCCTGATCCCAGCTCTGTTCATCTTGGCTTCTTTTAAAAACACATCAAGCAAGGGTTACTCCAAGCGGAGTCTCCCTTTTTTCCAAAAATTGGGCCCCACACACACCCACTCCTTCAGTGGCAGCAGTTGTGCCCCAGTTGTACACTTCACAGGTAGATTTGCATCAAGCACATTCAAAAATACGCCATTCTTATCCGTCCCCAGGATGACACCGGGTAGGTAGCAAAGTCTTTCCTGATCCCAGCTCTGTTCATCTTGGCTCCTTTTATAAACAATGTAAGCAAGGGTTACTCCAAGCGGAGTCTCCCTTTTTTCCAAAAATTGGGCCACACACACACCCACCCCTTCAGTGGCAGCAGTTGTGCCCCAGTTGTACTCTTCACAGCTAGATTTGCATCAAGCACATTCAAAAATACGCCATTCTTATCCGTCCCCAGGATGACACCGGGGTAGGTAGCAAAGTCTTTCCTGATCCCAGCTCTGTTCATCTTGGCTTCTTTTAAAAACACATCAACCAAGGGTTACTCCAAGCGGAGTCTCCCTTTTTTCCAAAAATTGGGCCCCACACACACCCACCCCTTCAGTGGCAGCAGTTGTGCCCCAGTTGTACACTTCACAGGTAGATTTGCATCAAGCACATTCAAAAATACGCCATTCTTATCCGTCCCCAGGATGACACCGGGGTAGGTAGCAAAGTCTTTCCTGATCCCAGCTCTGTTCATCTTGGCTTCTTTTAAAAACACATCAAGCAAGGGTTACTCCAAGCGGAGTCTCCCTATTTTTCCAAAAATTGGGCCACACACACACCCACCCCTTCAGTGGCAGCAGTTGTGCCCCAGTTGTACACTTCACAGCTAGATTTGCATCAAGCACATTCAAAAATACGCCATTCTTATCCGTCCCCAGGATGACACCGGGGTAGGTAGCAAAGTCTTTCCTGATCCCAGCTCTGTTCATCTTGGCTCCTTTTATAAACAATGTAAGCAAGGGTTACTCCAAGCGGAGTCTCCCTTTTTTCCAAAAATTGGGCCACACAGACACCCCATCAGTGGCAGCACTTGTGCCCTAGTTGCAAACAGGATGTTTTGATTTGCATCAAGCACATTCCAAATCCACAAGCATTTACTCTCCCCAGGATGACACAGGGGTAGTAAATTCCTTCTGGATCCATGACTTGTTCATTTTGATGAACGTCAGTCTGTCCACATTGTCACTGGACAGACGCGTGCGCTTATCTGTCAGCACACACCCAGCAGCACTGAAGACACGTTCAGAGACAACGCTGGCAGCTGGACACGACAAAATCTCCAAGGCGTAACTGGAGAGCTCTGGCCATTTTTCTAGATTTGAAGCCCAAAAGAAGCAAGGCTCCATTTGCAAAGTCATGGCATCGATGTTCATTTGGAGATACTCCTGTATCATCCTCTCCAGCCGTTGACTATGTGTCAGACTTGTTGTCTCTGGTGGCCTTGCAAAAGAGGGTCTAAAAAAATTATGAAAAGATTCCATAAAATTGCTGTTACCAGCACCAGATACGGTCCTACTGGTACGGGTAGACTGTTGAAGATGACGAGACCGTCCCATGTTTGTCAAGTTACAACTGGGAGATTCCCTCCCTGCACCTGCACGGTTGTTTGGTGGAAAAGCCGAGCTAAGATCGAGTAACAGCTTCTGCTGATACTCCTGCATACGTGCGTCCCTTTCTATGGCTGGAATTATGTCACAAAATTTGGACTTGTACCGGGGATCTAATAGTGTGGCAATCCAGTAGTCATCATCACTTCTAATTTTGACAATACGACTGTCATGTTGGAGGTAGTGCAACAAAAAGGCACTCATGTGTCTTGCGCAGCCATGCGGACCAAGTCCACGCTGTGTTTGTGGCATAGAGGTGCTACCCGTTCTTTCTTTCTCTGACATCTCCCCCCAACCTCTTTCAACTGAAATTTGACCAAGGTCTCCCTCATCCGCTGAGTCTTCCATGTCCATGGACAGTTCGTCCTCCATTTCTTCATGTTCTCCTGCACCTTGCTCAACATTTCGCCTGCTACTATGCGCCCTTGTCGATCCCTGTCCCCCATGGTCCCATGCCTGCTGCGTTGGTGATGATGAACGTCTGGACCTTGGTGATGTTGTTGTCCCTTGCGCATATGAATCCTCCTGTAGTTCCTCCCCTTCATGTTGTCCCACCCCCTGACTCCGAATAGTGTTTAGCGTGTGCTCCAGCATGTAAATGACTGGAATCGTCATGCTGATAATGGCATTGTCAGCGCTAAACATATTCGTCGCCATGTCGAAACTGTGCAGAAGGGTGCATAGGTCCTTGATCTGAGACCACTCCATCAGGGTGATCTGCCCCACCTCTGCATCTCGTTGGCCCAGGCTATACGTCATGACGTATTGCACCAGGGCTCTGCGGTGCTGCCACAGTCGCTGTAACATGTGGAGAGTTGAATTCCAGCGTGTTGCCACATCGCATTTCAGGCGATGAACCGGCAGGCCGAAAGACTTCTGGAGCGATGCAAGTCGCTCAGCTGCGGCGCTTGAACGGCGGAAGTGAGCAGACAGTTTTCGTGCCCTGTTCAGAAGGATATCTAAGCCGGGATAGTGTGTTAAAAATTGCTGGACGACAAGGTTCAACACGTGAGCCATACAAGGTACGTGTGTCACCTTGCCCAGGCGAAGGGCCGCACCCAGGTTTGCAGCATTGTCGCACACGGCCTTACCAGGCTGCAGGTTGAGTGGAGACAACCATTTATTAAACTCGGACCGCAGAGCTGACCACAACTCCTCAGCTGTGTGACTCTTATTCCCAAGACATGTCAAGCTAAAGACCGCCTGATGCCGTTGCGCTCTGCTGCCAGCATAGTAATGAGGGGTGCGTGATTCCTTCTGCGCAGTGAGAACGCTGGTGGCCTGACCAGGCAGGCTTGGGGCGGAGGTGGAGGAGCCAGATGAGGTGGAGGATGCAGAAGCAGTGGCGGAACTTGGACAGACAGAGGATTGACACACAAGTCGTGGGGACGGCAAGACTTGTGCAGCAGACCCTTCACCATCTATCACCATAGTTACCCAGTGCCCAGTCAGCGACATGTAACGTCCCTGTCCATGCTTACTGGTCCAAGTATCGGTGGTGAAATGCACCCTTTCACACACAGAGTTTCTCAAGGAAGCGGTGATGTTGTGTGCGACATGCTGGTGTAGCGCGGGCACACCTTTCTTAGAGAAGTAGTGGCGACTAGGCATCTGGTACTGGGGCACAGCGACAGACATAAGGTCTCTAAAATCCTGTGTGTCCACTAGGCGGAAAGGCAGCATTTCGGTAGCCAACAGCTTACAGAGGGATAGAGTCAACCTCTTAGCTTTGTCATGAGTCGCAGGAAGTGGCCTTTTATTTGACCACATCTGAGGGACAGAGATCTGGCTGCTGTGTGTAGACGGTGTTGAGTAGGGTGTCCCTGGAAAAATGCAGGTTTGTGAGGAAAGTGCAGGCGGAGACATGATGTTGCCTTCATCCAACGTTGGTGCTATCGATGTCGGAGAGAGCTGTACACACTCACTTGTTTCCCCTTCCAAACCAACTGACGACCTACCAAGCAAACTGCCTGTTGCGGTTACAGTGGTGGAAGTTCTGCGTGGAAAAACAGGTGTGTCAGCTGTCCCCACAGTCCTAGAAGATGAAGAGCGCGCGGATGCACTGGAAGGGGCAGGCGGTGGATGGTTCGCTCCGCTAGGCCGCATTGCAGCACGGTGAGCTTAACACCGGGACCTATGATATTTATTCATGTGACGATTCATGGAAGAAGTTGTCAAACTGCTGAGGTTTTGACCTCTACTAAGAGAACCATGACAAATTTTACAGATCACATAATTTGGGCGATCTTTTTCTATGTCAAAAAAGGACCAGGCTAGGCAAGGCTTAGAGGCCATGCGACCTGTTGATCCACCCCGAATAATGCTCATAGGCAGAGTGGTGGCTGAGGATGCAGTTGTAGACGTGCTACCAGTGCTCCGACTCTGTCCAGGAAGGCGCAAGGTAACTTCGTCGTTGGTTGCATCCTCCTCCACCGCCTCTGTTGACCTCCTCAAGTGTCTGACTGTGGGTTGACAGTAGGTGGGATCTAGAACTTCATCATCAATTGTTGTGTTTGCACTCCCCTCCCCCTCAGACCGAGCCTCTTCTTGCCCTGACCGAATATTTAAGTTGTCATCCCAATCGGGTATCTGCGTCTCATCTTCATCAGTATGTTCCTCATTGTCTATAACCACAGGTGTTACAGTTTGTGACAAAGGGTCAACATTATGCTCAGAAACTTGGTCCTCATGGCCTGAATCAGAGTCACAAAAGTTCTGGGCATCACTGCAGACCATTTCCTGTTCTGTACTCACTGTAGCTTGGGAGCAGACCTCTGATTCCCAGGCTATAGTGTGACTGAACAGCTCTGCAGACTCAGCCATCTCAGTTCCACCATACTGTGCAGGGCTGATGGAGACTTCAGAGCTGGGAGAAAGCAAGTTTGATTGGGATGACAACTCAGAGGACTGGTGTTTTTTGGATGCGGTACTTGAAGTGGCTGAGAGGGCACTTGTTGGACCACTTGAGATCCATTCAAGCATTTTCCTTTTTTGGCCATCATCTACCTTTGTTCCTGTTGTTCGTGTCCGTAAAAAAGGGAGCACATCGGATTGTCCACGGTAAGTAGTAGACATCTTACTTTTGCTGGTAGATGGTCTATCTTCAGCAGATGATAATGGAGCTTTGCCACCTTTCCCACGGACAAAACCTTTTTTGCCTTTTCCACCACGCCTCTTCCCCTTTCCACCAGCATCTGTCATTTTGCCACTCATGTTGATTGCGACAAGATTGTGGACTGAAAATGTGGTAGTAAAAATTGAGAGGTGGTGTAGATTGCAGTGGTGGTCTAGCTTTATTAACAGCAGAATAATAAAGAATAAATATCCCTGACAATGCAACTACGGCCCTTAAACTGGCAGCAAAAATTGCTAGTATAATGGCTTAGTTATAATGAGTTGGAGTGTGCAATGCAGGCAGACGCGCTCTGCAAATGTCTTTGCACTAGTGTGACTATAGCAAAGTCCAATAGCCACGTATAGGATGCCACTAGGTACACTGAGTGTTTGCTAGTATAATGGCTTAGTTATCATGAGTTGGAGTGTGCAATGCAGGCAGACGCGCTCTGCAAATGTCTTTGCACTAGTGTGACTATAGCAAAGTCCAATAGCCACGTATAGGATGCCACTAGGTACACTGAGTGTTTGCTAGTATAATGGCTTAGTTATAATGAGTTGGAGTGTGCAATGCAGGCAGACGCGCTCTGCAAATGTCTTTGCACTAGTGTGACTATAGCAAAGTCCAATAGCCACGTATAGGATGCCACTAGGTACACTGAGTGTTTGCTAGTATAATGGCTTAGTTATCATGAGTTGGAGTGTGCAATGCAGGCAGACGCGCTCTGCAAATGTCTTTGCACTAGTGTGACTATAGCAAAGTCCAATAGCCACGTATAGGATGCCACTAGGTACACTGAGTGTTTGCTAGTATAATGGCTTAGTTATAATGAGTTGGAGTGTGCAATGCAGGCAGACGCGCTCTGCAAATGTCTTTGCACTAGTGTGACTATAGCAAAGTCCAATAGCCACGTATAGGATGCCACTAGTTACACTGAGTGTTTGCTAGTATAATGGCTTAGTTATAATGAGTTGGAGTGTGCAATGCAGGCAGACGCGCTCTGCAAATGTCTTTGCACTAGTGTGACTATAGCAAAGTCCAATAGCCACGTATAGGATGCCACTAGGTACACTGAGTGTTTGCTAGTATAATGGCTTAGTTATCATGAGTTGGAGTGTGCAATGCAGGCAGACGCGCTCTGCAAATGTCTTTGCACTAGTATGACTATAGCAAAGTCCAATAGCCACGTATAGGATGTCACTAGGTACACTGAGTGTTTGCTAGTATAATGGCTTAGTTATAATGAGTTGGAGTGTGCAATGCAGGCAGACGCGCTCTGCAAATGTCTTTGCACTAGTGTGACTATAGCAAAGTCCAATAGCCACGTATAGGATGCCACTAGGTACACTGAGTGTTTGCTAGTATAATGGCTTAGTTATAATGAGTTGGAGTGTGCAATGCAGGCAGACGCGCTCTGCAAATGTCTTTGCACTAGTGTGACTATAGCAAAGTCCAATAGCCACGTATAGGATGCCACTAGGTACACTGAGTGTTTGCTAGTATAATGGCTTAGTTATCATGAGTTGGAGTGTGCAATGCAGGCAGACGCGCTCTGCAAATGTCTTTGCACTAGTGTGACTATAGCAAAGTCCAATAGCCACGTATAGGATGCCACTAGGTACACTGAGTGTTTGCTAGTATAATGGCTTAGTTATAATGAGTTGGAGTGTGCAATGCAGGCAGACGCGCTCTGCAAATGTCTTTGCACTAGTGTGACTATAGCAAAGTCCAATAGCCACGTATAGGATGCCACTAGGTACACTGAGTGTTTGCTAGTATAATGGCTTAGTTATAATGAGTTGGAGTGTGCAATGCAGGCAGACGCGCTCTGCAAATGTCTTTGCACTAGTGTGACTATAGCAAAGTCCAATAGCCACGTATAGGATGCCACTAGGTACACTGAGTGTTTGCTAGTATAATGGCTTAGTTATAATGAGTTGGAGTGTGCAATGCAGGCAGACGCGCTCTGCAAATGTCTTTGCACTAGTGTGACTATAGCAAAGTCCAATAGCCACGTATAGGATGCCACTAGGTACACTAAGTGTTTGCTAGTATAATGGCTTAGTTATAATGAGTTGGAGTGTGCAATGCAGGCAGACGCGCTCTGCAAATGTCTTTGCACTAGTGTGACTATAGCAAAGTCCAATAGCCACGTATAGGATGCCACTAGGTACACTGAGTGTTTGCTAGTATAATGGCTTAGTTATAATGAGTTGGAGTGTGCAATGCAGGCAGACGCGCTCTGCAAATGTCTTTGCACTAGTGTGACTATAGCAAAGTCCAATAGCCACGTATAGGATGCCACTAGGTACACTGAGTGTTTGCTAGTATAATGGCTTAGTTATCATGAGTTGGAGTGTGCAATGCAGGCAGACGCGCTCTGCAAATGTCTTTGCACTAGTGTGACTATAGCAAAGTCCAATAGCCACGTATAGGATGCCACTAGGTACACTGAGTGTTTGCTAGTATAATGGCTTAGTTATAATGAGTTGGAGTGTGCAATGCAGGCAGACGCGCTCTGCAAATGTCTTTGCACTAGTGTGACTATAGCAAAGTCCAATAGCCACGTATAGGATGCCACTAGGTACACTGAGTGTTTGCTAGTATAATGGCTTAGTTATAATGAGTTGGAGTGTGCAATGCAGGCAGACGCGCTCTGCAAATGTCTTTGCACTAGTGTGACTATAGCAAAGTCCAATAGCCACGTATAGGATGCCACTAGGTACACTGAATGTTTGCTAGTATAATGGCTTAGTTATAATGAGTTGGAGTGTGCAATGCAGGCAGACGCGCTCTGCAAATGTCTTTGCACTAGTGTGACTATAGCAAAGTCCAATAGCCACGTATAGGATGCCACTAGGTACACTGAGTGTTTGCTAGTATAATGGCTTAGTTATAATGAGTTGGAGTGTGCAATGCAGGCAGACGCGCTCTGCAAATGTCTTTGCACTAGTGTGACTATAGCAAAGTCCAATAGCCACGTATAGGATGCCACTAGGTACACTGAGTGTTTGCTAGTATAATGGCTTAGTTATAATGAGTTGGAGTGTGCAATGCAGACAGACGCGCTCTGCAAATGTCTTTGCACTAGTGTGACTATAGCAAAGTCCAATAGCCACGTATAGGATGCCACTAGGTACACTGAGTGTTTGCTAGTATAATTGCTTAGTTATCATGAGTTGGAGTGTGCAATGCAGGCAGACGCGCTCTGCAAATGTCTTTGCACTAGTGTGACTATAGCAAAGTCCAATAGCCACGTATAGGATGCCACTAGGTACACTGAGTGTTTGCTAGTATAATGGCTTAGTTATAATGAGTTGGAGTGTGCAATGCAGGCAGACGCGCTCTGCAAATGTCTTTGCACTAGTGTGACTATAGCAAAGTCCAATAGCCACGTATAGGATGCCACTAGGTACACTGAGTGTTTACTAGTATAATGGCTTAGTTATAATGAGTTGGAGTGTGCAATGCAGGCAGACGCGCTCTGCAAATGTCTTTGCACTAGTGTGACTATAGCAAAGTCCAATAGCCACGTATAGGATGCCACTAGGTTCACTGAGTGTTTGCTAGTATAATGGCTTAGTTATCATGTGTTGGAGTGTGCAATGCAGGCAGACGCGCTCTGCAAATGTCTTTGCACTAGTGTGACTATAGCAAAGTCCAATAGCCACGTATAGGATGCCACTAGGTACACTGAGTGTTTGCTAGTATAATGGCTTAGTTATAATGAGTTGGAGTGTGCAATGCAGGCAGACGCGCTCTGCAAATGTCTTTGCACTAGTGTGACTATAGCAAAGTCCAATAGCCACGTATAGGATGCCACTAGGTACACTGAGTGTTTGCTAGTATAATGGCTTAGTTATCATGAGTTGGAGTGTGCAATGCAGGCAGACGCGCTCTGCAAATGTCTTTGCACTAGTGTGACTATAGCAAAGTCCAATAGCCACGTATAGGATGCCACTAGGTACACTGAGTGTTTGCTAGTATAATGGCTTAGTTATAATGAGTTGGAGTGTGCAATGCAGGCAGACGCGCTCTGCAAATGTCTTTGCACTAGTGTGACTATAGCAAAGTCCAATAGCCACGTATAGGATGCCACTAGGTACACTGAGTGTTTGCTAGTATAATGGCTTAGTTATAATGAGTTGGAGTGTGCAATGCAGGCAGACGCGCTCTGCAAATGTCTTTGCACTAGTGTGACTATAGCAAAGTCCAATAGCCACGTATAGGATGCCACTAGGTACACTGAGTGTTTGCTAGTATAATGGCTTAGTTATAATGAGTTGGAGTGTGCAATGCAGGCAGACGCGCTCTGCAAATGTCTTTGCACTAGTGTGACTATAGCAAAGTCCAATAGCCACGTATAGGATGCCACTAGGTACACTGAGTGTTTGCTAGTATAATGGCTTAGTTATAATGAGTTGGAGTGTGCAATGCAGGCAGACGCGCTCTGCAAATGTCTTTGCACTAGTGTGACTATAGCAAAGTCCAATAGCCACGTATAGGATGCCACTAGGTACACTGAGTGTTTGCTAGTATAATGGCTTAGTTATAATGAGTTGGAGTGTGCAATGCAGACAGACGCGCTCTGCAAATGTCTTTGCACTAGTGTGACTATAGCAAAGTCCAATAGCCACGTATAGGATGCCACTAGGTACACTGAGTGTTTGCTAGTATAATTGCTTAGTTATCATGAGTTGGAGTGTGCAATGCAGGCAGACGCGCTCTGCAAATGTCTTTGCACTAGTGTGACTATAGCAAAGTCCAATAGCCACGTATAGGATGCCACTAGGTACACTGAGTGTTTGCTAGTATAATGGCTTAGTTATAATGAGTTGGAGTGTGCAATGCAGGCAGACGCGCTCTGCAAATGTCTTTGCACTAGTGTGACTATAGCAAAGTCCAATAGCCACGTATAGGATGCCACTAGGTACACTGAGTGTTTACTAGTATAATGGCTTAGTTATAATGAGTTGGAGTGTGCAATGCAGGCAGACGCGCTCTGCAAATGTCTTTGCACTAGTGTGACTATAGCAAAGTCCAATAGCCACGTATAGGATGCCACTAGGTTCACTGAGTGTTTGCTAGTATAATGGCTTAGTTATCATGAGTTGGAGTGTGCAATGCAGGCAGACACGCTCTGCAAATGTCTTTGCACTAGTGTGACTATAGCAAAGTCCAATAGCCACGTATAGGATGCCACTAGGTACACTGAGTGTTTGCTAGTATAATGGCTTAGTTATAATGAATTGGAGTGTGCAATGCAGGCAGACGCGCTCTGCAAATGTCTTTGCACTAGTGGGACTATAGCAAAGTCCAATAGCCACGTATAGGATGCCACTAGGTACACTGAGTGTTTGCTAGTATAATGGCTTAGTTATCATGAGTTGGAGTGTGCAATGCAGGCAGACACGCTCTGCAAATGTCTTTGCACTAGTGTGACTATAGCAA
Organism: Anomaloglossus baeobatrachus; assembly: GCF_048569485.1. Classification (NCBI taxonomy): domain Eukaryota; kingdom Metazoa; phylum Chordata; class Amphibia; order Anura; family Aromobatidae; genus Anomaloglossus; species Anomaloglossus baeobatrachus. Next base: position 81,659,181 of record NC_134354.1, on the reverse strand, counting down.
AGTCCAATAGCCACGTATAGGATGCCACTAGGTACACTGAGTGTTTGCTAGTATAATGGCTTAGTTATAATGAATTGGAGTGTGCAATGCAGGCAGACGCGCTCTGCAAATGTCTTTGCACTAGTGGGACTATAGCAAAGTCCAATAGCCACGTATAGGATGCCACTAGGTACACTGAGTGTTTGCTAGTATAATGGCTTAGTTATAATTAGTTGGAGTGTGCAACGCAGGCAGACGTGCTGCAAATGTCTTGGCACTAGTGTGACTATAGCAAAGTCCAATAGCCACGTATAGGATGCCACTAGGTACACTGAGTGTTTGCTAGTATAATGGCTTAGTTATCATGAGTTGGAGTGTGCAATGCAGGCAGACGCGCTCTGCAAATGTCTTTGCACTAGTGTGACTATAGCAAAGTCCAATAGCCACGTATAGGATGCCACTAGGTACACTGAGTGTTTGCTAGTATAATGGCTTAGTTATAATGAGTTGGAGTGTGCAATGAAGGCAGATGCGCTCTGCAAATGTCTTTGCACTAGTGTGACTATAGCAAAGTCCAATAGCCACGTATAGGATGCCACTAGGTACACTGAGTGTTTGCTAGTATAATGGCTTAGTTATAATGAGTTGGAGTGTGCAATGCAGGCAGACGCGCTCTGCAAATGTCTTTGCACTAGTGTGACTATAGCAAAGTCCAATAGCCACGTATAGGATGCCACTAGGTACACTGAGTGTTTGCTAGTATAATGGCTTAGTTATAATGAGTTGGAGTGTGCAATGCAGGCAGACGCGCTCTGCAAATGTCTTTACACTAGTGTGACTATAGCAAAGTCCAATAGCCACGTTTAGGATGCCACTAGGTACACTGACTGTTTGCTAGTATAATGGCTTAGTTAAAAAGAGTTGGAGTCTGCAATGCAGGCAGACGTGCTCTGCAAATGTCTTTGCACTAGTGGGACTATAGCAAAGTCCAATAGCCACGTTTAGGATGCCACTAGGTACACTGAGTGTTTGCTAGTATAATGGCTTAGTTATAATGAGTTGGAGTGTGCAGAGGACAAGAGGGTACAGTGGCAGGATTGTGGGGCTCTGGGTAGAGGAATGGAAGCCTGCCTTTCTATTCCCTCCTAATGGTGAAATGCAGGGAGGAAATCCCTGACCTTGGCTACACAGACGCTGTTGCTGTTTTCAGGACCTGTCACCTATGGCTCTCTGACCCTGCCGGTTTGAGCCCTTAAAAGGACTGCTAGAAAGTGCTCTCCCTAAGCTGTCTAACGCTGTGTATGCAGCGCATACAGCTGTATCGGCGATAGGACTCAGGAGGACGGAGCTGCGACAGTGATGTCTGACACCAAAGACGCAGAAGGCAGATAATGGCGTCCTGGAGGAAAATGTCCGTTTTTATAATGCAGGGACTTGTGACATGGACATCCTATCACACATGCCGTTGCTTCTCTGGCTAAAAGTCCACTTAGCTGTGTGTGTGTCTGGGATTGGCTGACATGCTGGCCCGCCCCACAAGACGCGCGCGCTTAGGGAAGGAAGACAAGAAAAAAAAAAAAAAATGGCGATCGCCATTATAGAAACAGCAGTGATCTGAAGGCGCTGTTCACGCACACTATACACTGAAATGTCATAATAGTGTGATTCACAGAGTGACTTACACTATTACAGCAGAAACCAAGCTAGGATTTAGCTGTTTTTTTGCTGCTAGAACCGTTCTCGAACGTTTCTAGAACTATCGAGCTTTTGCAAAAAGCTCGAGTTCTAGTTCGATCTAGAACATGCCCCAAAATCACTCGAGCCGCGAACTGGAGAACCACGAACCACGAACCGCGCTCAACTCTATTGAACGGGGGTATTTTTTATCAAGAAATCTATCTTTAAGTATCCCGGCCTGGTCAATGAAGTCTTTGTTTAGAGTGCATTTTTTTCGTATCCTCTGATATTGATTTCTAGGAACATTCAATAACCATTTATCGTAGTGATCACTGGTAAAATCAATGTATCCATTGCAGTTTACCTTTTTAAAAATGTTTTGGTAAAGATGGCCGCCTCCTCATGCATAATGGTCAGATCCAAAAAATCTATAGCTTTTTCTTTTACTGTGGGGGAAAAAACAAGACCCCAGTTATTGTTCTCTATGTGTTTGAGAAAAAATGGTAAATTAATTTCTGAATCATCCCTGATCAAGAACAAATCATCAATATATCTTTTATAAATAATTACATGTTTGAAAAAAATGGAAGAATAAATGTATTGTAATTCAAAAAGTCCCATGAATAAATTCGCAAAGGTGGGTGCCACTTTAGAGCCCATTGCCACGCCACATCGTTGGTGATATAGTGTGTCCTGGAAAGTAAAAAAATTATTTGGTAATATAAAATTCATACCCTTCAAAATGAAGTTTTTTTGCACTTCTGGTAACCGGTCATCGACATCCAAAAATTGCTGGAAGCATTCAAGACCCAGAGTATGTGATATATTTGTATATTAAGAGGCGATATCCAGTGTAACAAAGCGGAAAGTGTCCTTCCATCTAATATCCTTAATATTATTTATAAGGTGAGTGCAAACGCGCAAGTAACTGCTGAGGTTAACTACATGAATCCTCATAATCTGATCGATATAAGCTGCCAGATTTTCCGTAAGGGACCCGATCCCTGAAATAATGGGCCTCCCAGGGGGATTATGGAGGCATTTATGAATTTTGGGTAGATGGTAATAAAATGCCAGCTTGGGACTCTTAACTTCAAGGAATTTTGTTTCATCTTTATTTAATATCCCTGTGACTTTGGCCTCCTGTATTAATGCATGGTAATTTTCAACTGATTGATTATATTGATTGATATCCACCACTTCATAATGTACCAGATTGGAGAGATTTCTCATAGCCTCAAGTATATAGGATTTTTTGTCTTGTATGACTATGCCACCCCCTTGTCAGCACTCCTGATGACAAGTTGTGGGTTGTTTTTAAACTCCAGGAGAGCCATTCTCTCCCCCTTGTTAAGGTTTGACTTAAATGGAGCCCTATTCAATGTGAGTTTTTTCAGATCCTCCACGACTAGGTCATTATACGTTTTTAAATGATGTCCCTTACTTTGGAGGGGATAGAAATTAGACTTGACCTTAAACTTAGTATGATGAAACGTGTCCGAAGGTGTACTATTCACACGATGATCGTGTTTATGGATCTGAAAGTGGCGGGTGAGTGTCAATTTTCTGACAAATCCTTGCAGGTCAAGATAAACCTCAAAGTCATTGGAGTTTTTCGCAGGACAAAAAGATAGTCCTTTACTAAGTATATCTAGCTCTCCTTTGGACAGTGTATGGCTAGATAAATTAAAAATCCCCATATCCTCAGGACTTAACGGGGACACCTTTCTTTTTTGCTGGACCCTAAGTCCAGCCCTGGTTCCTCTGTACTGTTTTTTCTTTTTCCCACCCTGGGAGTTAAAAAATGGGTTATCTGGGATTGTGTATTCCTGGCCCCGTGTAAAAAAGGAACGCATTTGTCCCCATTTAAAAAAATTGTCGATCGTAATGACACCCTCCAGAGAGTCATTATTTATAGTGGCTATGGGAAGTCTTGTGATAGGAATCTCTGATGAAACCTGTTCTAGTGGTAATGGGATATATTCGTCATGTACAGACATATCAAGTAGATCCAGTACATCTCTATCAAAGGTATCATCCTTAGTAGTTACTAATTTAGCTTCATCCTGCTCAAGTTCTAATACTCTATTTTTTCGGATCCTTTCTATTTGTACTCTAAGAGCTTCTAATTGCTTTTTAGTCTCATTAAAATCTCTGGGGACAGTGTCAGAGTATAACGGGGGTCCAATCTCTATAGGGGCTGAAGGAGCCTGATTGGAAATGGCAGTGATCGCGGGATCCGCATTGTGTGATGTAATAAAAACCTCATCAATGGTAGACACCGAGGGGGACTTTGCATTAGGGGACCTAATAGGCAAGGGGGGTAATGGCATTTTTATGTGTCCATCATCACTAGTGGTGGTACTATCTTTTCTAGTGGATGAGTTGAAATTTTTTCTATGAAATTTACTATTAAAAAAATTTCTGTGTTGACTATTGAATCTGGATCCTGGATTAGAGGGTACCCTTGTATTCCCCTTATGTACACTATCGTTTTTTTTATGTGTTGTTAGTCCGCTTCACGGGAGTGTTATGTATTTTTCACCCTCATCTTGGGGAATATATATTTGCACATGTATATATGTATGTGCAGATGGTTTTTTCCTTGCGGAGCTTGGTTCTGCATGGAATGGTTTTATTTTCTTTTTTGCCCAATGCACATGTACTAGTGTGTTTTTCGTCGCCCATGAACTGCATGGTTTGTGGGAGATATGTTTATAATTCTGTTACCATGCTGTAATGATTTACATTTTTAAGTTCTATGCATATAACTGTATATCCATTCATCTGCACGATGGCATCTTCTATGGAGCTCACGCTCTGGATCGTATTTCCTTTGCCGCATGCGCAGTGATAATTTTTCCCACGCTTCTGAACCTGTTTAACCTCACACAGCATTCTAGCTTCTTGTCTCTCCATTACCGCATGCGCATTACTATTTTCTCTCACGGTCTTGAACTTTCTTGACCCCTCTCGTTCTGCTGTTTGAATACACACAGGATCTTTTTTCCTTCTAATTTTACTAAATAATACACATGTTTGTCACCTTTGTTTCTTTGTTCGCACCATGGGTTCTATCTGATTAAATACTTTTTTCTCGGGCTCATGTCTGTTCGCACTGATAGCTTAAGGGTTTCAACCCTTCAGAGACATACAATTCAGGCGAATTCTAGGTTCGATTCTGACCTAATCACCTCTCACATCTTGATTTTGATCACTGGGGCTGGTCCTTATATATATTTTTTTTGTCACCAGTAAAATAATACACGGCACACATTTTTTAATTTTTCTTTTTTTCAATTTATTACACTCCATCTGTGAACTTGTTCCTCAGAGGTATTTCCTGGTTGAAGGTTGCTCTGATTTGCACTGAAATCATGATACTACGTCATATATTGAATGTATGGAATTCCCGCTGATTTTTTTTGTAAAGTGGGTGGTCCTATGACGTCAAACCCAAGGGTATATGTGTTCAATCCGGTATTTTGTCTGCAGATTTGATGTTTTTTTGTGCATGTATTGTCCTGAGGAAGGGAGCACAGTCTCCTGAACCGCGTAGACCTGAGCATGAAATAAAGTGACATTAATCGCTTCATCTACATGAGTGGTCGTTGGTGCGGTATTTAGAAATCACCTTTTCCTATCTACTTCTACTAAAGGCTGCTTTAAATGCAGTGACATCACAAGCGATCGCACCCGCCCTCGTCGTTTGTGTGTCATGGGCAAATCGCTGCGAACAATATCGCTAGGACGGGTCAAACGTACTTACCTTTCTAGCGACATCGCTGTGGGTGGCAAACAACCTCTTTTTTAAGGGGGAGGTTCATGCGCCATCACAGCAACGTCACACAGCGGGCCACCAATAGAAGCGGAGGGGAGGAGACCAGCCACATTAACGACACGCCCACCTCGTTGCCGGAGGACGCAGGAGTGCTGTTGTTAGTCATTCCCGGGGTGTCACATGGGGGTGTGCTGCCTCAGGAACAACAAACAACCTGCGTCCAGCACGAGCAACGACATTTTGAAAATGACAGACGTGTCAATGATCAACGATTGGGTGAGTATTTTTGATCACTAGCAGTCGCTCGTAGGTGTCACACGCAACGACCTCGCTAATGAGGCCAGATGTGCGTCATGAATTCCGTGACCCAGACGACTTATCGTTAATACGTTGTTACGTGTAACGGGGCCTTAAGTCCTCCTATGAAGCTAAACTATAAAGTGAGGATTCATAGAACTGCAATTTCTCTTTATACTGCAATACGGTGGCACTCCAGTATATAGTGTAAGCGATCAAAAAAATAGCAGATTCAAGTCCCTTAAAAAACAAAAAAAAGGAAAAATAAAAAAAGTATAGATCACCCAGCTATTTCACCTTCAAAAATAAAGAAATTAAAAAAACTTGAAAAAAAGAAACTTATTTGGAATTGTTGCGTCCAAACAAATCTGATCTACCAAAAATCGAAGGAAAGATAAAAAGTGATCTTTGGACAACTTATATGGCCTTCTGCCTGTGCCCTGACAGGTATAATGTATTGCAATCAGAGTAACAAAAGTTAATGTCTCATATAAGGACTAAGTAAAAAAGTTTTAAAAAAAATAGATTAAAAAATTGAAAAAAATAATTTTTTAAAAAGAAAAAAATGTTATACCAATAAATACTAATTTTTATGTAAAAACAAATAAACAAAAAGTACACATACTGTATCTGGTATCACGGCATCCAGAACAGCCAGATCTATAAAACTGTCACAGTAGTTAACCCCAATAGTGAACACCATAAAAAATAACTAAAAAAAATACAAAAATGTTTTTCATCATACAGGTGACAAAATGTTTATAATTTGTATAACTGAAAAAGTCATTTTTTTTTATAAAAAAAAATGTATGGTGTAAAAGAAGCAAAATATAAATGTGTTATCGTTGTAATAGAACTGACCCCAGGAATAAAGCTGTCTAACCACTTTTACAAATGATGATTGGCATAAAAAAACAACAAAAAAACCCAATTCTTGAATTGCTGTTTCTTCTTGATTCTGCCTCACAAAAAGTGAGAAATCGAAAGCAATAAAAAAATATTATGTGGCGGCGGGTAAGAGCGTATTACCCGCTGCAGCGCTTTAAGTTGCACTGTCACATTTTGACATGTGTGATTTAAGGGGTTAACAGGCGCAGGTGAATCGTGGATCCACCTGTGCCAGCGAGGCACATGTGTCTGCTGTACAAATGAGCAGACATGTGCGGGATCGCCGCTGGCTCACAGCAGCAGCCAGTAGTGATTACCCCTTCATGATTTAGGATGTTAGGACGTACCATTACGTCCTTGGTTGTTAAAGGGGTATTCCCATCTCCAAGATTCTATCTCAATATGTAGTAGGTTTGATAATATTAGCAAATACCTAATATTAAAATGTAGTATAGTTTTCCTGATATAGCTATGTTTCTTACTTCATGTGCAGGCTATGTGCAACTAACTGACTAATTAACTGTCACTATATGAGTGGAGCTAACCATGGATACTTAAGCTGCAATGCCCTGCACATGAGGTGAGAGACATGGCCATATCAGGAGAACTATACTACATTTCTAATTAGAAGTATATGCTAATACTGTATTATTACTACACCTACTATATATTGGGATAAGATCTTGGAGATGGGAATAACCCTTTAAGTATAAAATCTGCAATACTCTAAGCGGCTATTACCAATTCACACTCAGCTCAGGTAAATGGTTACTTATTTTTTTTTTTAGAAATCTCAATGGGCTAAGACAATGGCAGGTGTTAGTGATCTAATGTCAGATAAATAACAGCCTGCAATAATTATTGTACATTGCTGTTTGTAGCCGCACAACACCCAGAATGGCACAAAGCTGAACTGCCTACAGCAGAACAAGGCATGCACAATGAGGCATTATTCAAACAGGTATTATTAGAAAGCAGAACGAGTCAAGAAGACATTTGAAAGGCAAAGTAATACTGTTCAGTGGAAAATTGCCATGTAGAGCTTAGAGGAAGGTGACTGCAACCCCATTAAAAGAACAAAACACATCTAACCGGGTACACTGAGCTGAAAATAAATAATGCACTGTTTCTACAGAATAAGCCAAATATTTCTGCAGTTTTCTAAAGTTTTCTAAACCTTTCAAACTTCATTTTATTTTACTACTGTAGCTACTGTAGCACATGCTGGAGAAATTCTAACACTTGAAAGATTTAAAGGGAACCTGTCAGGAACAATATACACCCAGCAATCAAGAGACAGAATAAGGATGTGATATCCGAAACGCCTGCTCCTGCTCTATACTTCTGCCAGACATGATGAAGTTTTATCCATGACCAAATAAATGTATATATTTTTAAAGAAAAAATTATTCGACTTGATTGCTGGACTATACCCTTTTTAATTCATCTGATGATCTTGGAGCTTGGCTTCCTACTCCTTGGTCCGTGCACGGTCAGGATTCCTGGTCTCCAGAAAAGGAACAGGTGAGCTGGACTTTTTCCGATTATTCTCCTGCAATATACACCCAGTAACACGAGCAGTTCTGGGTGTATATTGCTAATCCCTGCCTAAAGGTACTGTCACACATAACGAGATCGCTAGCGAGATCGCAGGTGAGTCACCGTTTTGGTGACGCAGTTGCGATCCCGTTAGCGATCTCGTTATGTGTGACACTTACCAGCGATCAGGTCCCTGCTATGAGATCTCTAGTCGTTGCAGAATGGTCCAGGTCATTTTCTTCAAAGGTGATGTCCTGCTGGGCAGGACACATCGCTGTGTTTGACACTGTGTAACAGGATCACAGTGACTGCTGAGATTGTTATACAGGTCGTTACTGCGATCTGTATTATTCTGCATCGCTGGTAAGATCTCACTGTGTGACATCTCACCTGCGACCTCCCAGCGACTTACCTGCGATCCCTATCAGGTCGCATCGTTTTTGGGATCGCAGGTAAGTCGTTATGTGTGAAGGTACCTTCACTGTCAATGTATACACTAGCATAGATAAAGAAATCTTTAGAAACTAGTCTAAAGACTAGTCGCAAGGGCCTTAGTTCCCTTAGCTACATAGGTAAGGATGTTTGACCTCGGGGAAATCAACATCCAACACCGCGGAGACACCATCACGTGTTTCTCAACGCAGTGATAATAGAACAAGGCCCCCTGGGAAAATATGCAAAAACAAGAATGCAGCAGAGACACCATCACATGTTTCTCCATGCTCGCAGGAATCTAGCCAGGTCTTTCACCAGGAAGGAACCACCATGGGAAGGGAAGTCTGCAGTCAAGGACACCGCCTATACCAAAACATGGTATCCATCCACAGACAGCTGTTTTGGGGTATTTGCCCCTCATCAGTGCGGAGTAGGAAACTGGCTAGTGGGAGCAATGCCTAGTAGAAGACTACATAGACAAGGATGGTTGACCTCTGGGAGGTCAACATCCAACACCGCAGGGACACCATCATGTGTTTCTTAAAGCAGTGACACTAGAACAAGGCCCCCTGGGAAAATATGCAAAACAAGAATGCCGTGGAGACACCATCACATGTTTCTCAATGCTGGCAGGAAGCTAGCCAGGTCTTTCACCGGGTAGGAACAACCACGGGAAGGGCAGTCTCCAGTCAAGGAAACCGCCTATACAAAAACATGGTATCCATCCACAGACAGCTGTTTTGGGGTATTTGCCCCTCATCAGTGTGGAGTAGGAAACTGGCTAGTGGGAGCATTGCCTAGTAGAAGACTACATTTTTCCCAGGGGGCCTTGTTCTAGTGTCACTGCGTTGAGAAACACGTGATGGTGTCTCCGCGGTGTTGGATGTTGATCTCCCCGAGGTCAACCATCCTTACCTATGTAGTCTTCTACTAGGCAATGCTCCCAGTAGCCAGTTTAGTGTGGCACACACAGATGGAAAATGCAAAGATTGAGTCAACTTCTCCCCTTTTTATCTGGTTTCAGCCGTGATTTTCATATTGCCCACACCTGTTACTTGCCACAGGTAAGTTAGAACAAGTTTCAGATGCTTGAAGCAAAATTGTTTTCCCACAACTTTGGAAAGGTGAAAACTAGTGTTGAGCAAGTAGTTAACTATTCGTACTCGCTATGCTGTTAGTGAGTACTGTCCGCTACTCGCATCTTCGTTCCGAGTAACAGGCATAATGTAAGTCCATGGGAAATATTCACTAAGTAGTGAGTAACCCAAAAGCCGTACTTTTCGTGCAAGTAGCAAATAAAACAGCTTTCGGGTTACTCGCTACTTAGCGAGTATTTCCCATTGACTTACACTGCACCCACTACTCATAACGAATATGCAAGTAACAGACAGTACTAGCTAACAGCATAGCGCGTACGAAGAGTCAACTACTCGCTCAACACTAGTGCCAAAAAGTTTCCCAGTCTATTTTGGGATTTTGTGTGAAATTATGTCCAATTTGTTTTTTTTTTGTGTGTTATTCCAATACACACACACAAAGGCAATAACCATGTGTATCACAAAACATGTGAAATTGCAATTATTTTCTGGGAGAAATGCTTCATTTTTTAGAACAACTTCAAGGGTCCCAAAACTTTTAGCTATGACAATATATGTATAGTTAGTGGAAGTGACAGATCCTCTTTAACATCTTACCACCAAAGCCTGTTTTAGGCTATGTCCACACTTTGCGTTTTCACCTGCGTTTCCGCAGCGTTTTGAATTGCAGCGTTTTCATGCAAAAAGGCATGCGTTTTGATTTTCCATAATATTCTATGGGAAATGTGGATTTCTTGTGCGCACTTTGTGTTTCCAAATGCTGCGTTTAATTTGCATAATTTGTGGCAAAAAACATACGTTCAAAGAAGCAGTATGTCAATTGTTCTTGCCATTTCTGCACCGTTTTGATATCATTGAATTCAATGAGAAGTTGTAAGAAGCAAGCAACATCAAAATTCCAACGTTTTACATGCTTTTTAGGTGCAGAAAACATGCGTTTTGGACTACATAAACGCATGCGTTTTTTTTACATCAAAATAATGAAATTATGTCTCTTTACACACACATAGTCCGACAATTAAAATAATGAAAAATATTAATTTATTGCTATTTTAGCGATAAATAGTATAAAACCGCTATAATTATATGAAATACACCGTATTTTTCGCTTTATAAGATGCACTTTTGTTCCCCCAAATTTTGGGGGAAAGTAGGGGGTACGTCTTATAATCCGAATATAGGCGGGGTGTATATATATATATATACACACTACAGAGTCCAGGGGAGGTGGGGGCAGCTCTGGAGCTCTGCTGGGGGCTGGTGATAGCTGTGGGCGGCAGCGTTTGATCTCCTGCTCCCGCTCATATAATATGCACAGCCGCTGTCCATCACCATGGTGCTGAAACCACACTGCGGTGAAGGGCTGGGATAGCGGGGCATATTATATCAGCCTGCGCCCTATTTTGATTGCACAGCCCCCCCCCCTGTGTTAGCTATGGCCCCCATGCTGCTGCCCATAGTAAAATAAAACACTCTTTACTCACCTCCTCCAGCGCTGATCTCCCGGTCTCCCTCCTGCCACTGTGATCATGCACGCAGAGATGATATCACTCTGCCGTGCCAATCACATGATCGACGAGAACCAGGAAATGCAGGAGGCCGGAGCTCAACCCCAAGGAGGGAGTAACGAGACAGGACAGTGCTGGAGAAGGTAAGGAAAGAGTTTATTTTACTAAAAGCAGCAGCATGGGGGTGATATCTAACACAGGGTGCTGTGTGCCAGCCACAGGGGGCCATGTGCATCCACAGGGGGCCATGTGCAGCCACAGGGGGCCATGTGCAGCTACAGGGGGCCATGTGCAGCCACAGTGGGCCGTGTGCCAGCCACAGGGGGCCATGTGCATCCACAGGGGGCCATGTGCAGCCACAGGGGGCCATGTACAGCCACAGTGGGCCATGTGCAGCCCCAGTGGGCCATGTGCCAGTCACAGGGTGCCATGTGCATCCACAGTGGGCCGTGTGCCAGCCACAGTGGGTCGTGTGCCAGCCTCAGGGGCCGTGTGCAAGCCATAGAGGACGTGTGCCAGCCATAGGGGACATGTGGCATCACTGGGGGACGTGTGCCAGCACAAGGGGGCTATATTCAATATAAGGTGGCCATATCCAGATTAAGAGGGCTAATTTTAGGATGGGGGGGCTATGAGGGACATATACCCTATATGATTTGTTAGACAGACACTGGCATTATAAGACAGACCCCATTTATTAAAAAATTCTCTATTCCTTCACCAAATTTGGGGTGCGTCTTATAATCAGGTGCGACTTATAAAGCTATAAAATAGCAACAAAATTATATTTTTCATTAATTCAATTGTCGGACTATGTGTGTGTGTAAAGGGACATATCATTTCATTATTTTGATATCAGAAAAGCATGCGTTTATGTAGTCCAAAAACGCATGTTTTCTGCACCTAAAAAGCAGGTAAAACGCTGGAATTTTGATGTTTGTTGCTTTTCACAACTTCTCATTGACTTCAATGTTATCAAAACTGCAGAAATGGCAAAAACAATTGACATGCTGCTTCTTTGAACGCATGTTTTTTGCCCAAATTTAGGCAGATTAAACGCTGTGTTTGAAAACGCAAAGTGCGGACAGGAAATCCACATTTCCCATAGACTTTGCTGGAAAGTCAAAACGCATGCATTTTGGCATGAAAACACTACAGTTCAAAACGGACCTAAAAAGCAGCTGAAACGAAGGTGGAAACGGAAGATACCTGAGGAAAGCATTGATGTAATGCTGAAACGCGTTGTATTGATTTAACCAACAGGAGAATTATATATTTTATATATGAAAAATATTTTTAACAATAAAACAATCTAACCTTTAATGGAACCAGTGTATTATCAGCGCTCGTAAGACCGATATTCCACTTTTTCACCAAAAACGCATGCATTTTGGCATGAAAACACTACAGTTCAAAACGGACCTAAAAAGCAGCTGAAACGAAGGTGGAAACGGAAAATGGGGACATAGCCTAAAACTGCAAGGAAAAAGAAGCAATGTGCGCACAGAATTTCAGAATTCTCATTGACTTTACTAGCATAAGGATAGACATGAAGATTTGGACAACAATCTGCACGATAAACTGCATCAAATCTGCAACAAAAAACTCAGTGTGTGCACACAGCCTTAATCATAACAGTTAATGGAAACCCCAAGGTAAGTGAAAAACTCAGCGTGTGCACACAGCCTTAGGCCCCCTTCACACGTCCGTGAAAATACACGCACGTGTGTTACGTCCATTTTTTGGGTCCATGTCCCGGGAAGAGCCGGGTAGAGTCCCAGAACGATCGCATCTAATGGATGCGGCAATTCTGGGCAGCTGCTGGCTGATATTGTTAGGCTGGGGGGCTCCCCATAAAGTGGTGCTCCCCATCCTGAGAATACCAGCCTTCAGCCGTGTGGCTTTACCCTGACTGTTATCAAAATGGGGGGGACCGCACGTCGTTTTTTTAATTATTTATTTATTTTTTTGACTGCACAGTATAGACCCGCCCACCGGCTGCTGTGATTGGTTGCAGTGAGACAGCTGTCACTCAGCATGGGGGCGTGTCTCACTGCAACCAAACTGGTGATCGGGGAACGGTAAGTATGAGAGAGGGGGGAGACTGACCGACAGACTGTGAGAGAGGGAAAGACAAGACAGAGAGAGAGACAGACAGACAGAGAGAGACCGACCGACATACACAGAAATAGAAAGAATGACCGACATCGCTAGAAAAAACACCAAACAGACAAGGACCATAGGGAGATGCATACGTGTTTACTAATGTGTGCGCACATACCCATAGACTTTCATTGGGTCCATGTGTGCGTGCTCCATGCAGAAAACGGACATGCTTCCGTTCAACACGGAAACACATACGGATCATGGACACGCACACACAGACATTATGAAATAACGCACGTGTAACCTCAAACATAGATTAACATTGGTGCATGTTTGTCCGTGTCTCCGGTATATACGGAAACGGAACAAACACGCACGTGTTTCAGGGACGTGTGAAGGGGACCTTAAGGCCACTTTACACACAGAGATAAATCTGCGGCAGATCTGTGGTTGCAGTGAAATTGTGGACAATCAGTGCCAGGTTTGTGGCTGTGTACAAATGGAACAATATATCCATGATTTCACTGCAACCACAGATCTGCCAAAGATTTATCTCTGCGTGTAAAGTGGCCTTGATTCGTAAGAGTTAATGGAAACCCCAAGCTCAACATAAAGCACAGGATAAATGTGAGCTGAGCCTTAAGGGGGCTTTACACACTGCGACATTGCTAATGCGGAGTCGTTGGGGTCACGGAATTTGTGACGCACATCCGGCCGCATTAGCGATGTTGCTGCGTGTGACATCGATGAGCGATTTTGCATCGTTGCAAAAACGTGCAAAATCACTCATCGGTGACATGGGGGTCCATTCTCGATTTTCGTTACTGCGGCAGTAACGATGTAGTTCGTCGCTCCTGCGGCAGCACACATCGCTATGTGTGACGCCGCAGGAACGAGGAACCTCTCCTTACCTGCCTCCCGGCCACTATGAGGAAGGAAGGAGGTGGGCGGGATGTTTCGGCCACTCATCTCCGCCCCTCCGCTTCTATTGGGAGGCCGCTCAGTGACGTCGCTGTGACGCCGCACGGACCGCCCCCTTAGAAAGGAGGCTGTTCGCCGGTCACAGCGATGTCATCGGGCAGGTAAGTATGTGTAACGGGTCTGCGCGATGTTGTGCGGCACGGGCAGCGATCTGCCCGTGTCGCACAACAGATGGGGGCGGGTACCCACGCTAGCGATATCGCGACCGATATCGCAGTGTGTAAAGTAGCCTTTAGACCCTGTGCGCACACTGCTTTTTGTGCCGGATTTCCCACTGTTTTTGCTGCAGAAAAGGTGCGATTTTTGTTCATAATCTTTCTGCAGTCCTTCCCCAACAAAATGCAAATTTTTTCCTACAGGTTTTTCTGCAGAATTTCAGTTACCTGCATTTTTGCCATAGATAATGGTAAAAAACAGCAGGGACCAACCCATGGCAAATCCGGGGCAAAAACGGGTGCGGTTTTTGCTGCGGGTGCGGAATTCTGCCAGAGGGTGCGGGTTTTTCTTAAGAAAATCAAATTTCCCAGTGTGCACAGACTCTTATTGTGGATTTTGGAAGGTAAAATAACTAATAAATAAAGCAACAGCAACTCATTAATTGCTTTTATTTATTTATTTTTTATACCGTTCACTGTGCGGTTTAAATGCTAAGTCACAGTAACATACGTAGTATTACAGTTATAAAGATTGGTTCACTCTGATGACAACTATGTGTACTTTTTTTAAATTTATTTATTCATTCATTCATTCATGTTTTTCATAAAAAAATGTGTATTTATTGGCAAAACATTTTTGTGAGGGTTTTTTTTTAATTATATTGAGATTGGTACATTTTTACAATATTTTCTTATTCTTTTTTTTTCCTAGCTTTCTATGAGACTTTAACTTTCATTTATCTGATCACTGTTGTAAAACCGTGTAATATTTATGCAATGTCCTGTGTGGCACACAATTCATTTTTTTTTCTTTTACCCGTAGCCTAAATCACTATGGTTCAGCAAAGTCAGCAGAAAAATTACCAAACTTTTGTAAAATTCAAAAAGAATTAAATTCCATTCAAATAAATTGACTCAACATCACATCTTCTATAATGACCTTAACCTACTAATATTTCGATCTTAAATTGTTTGGATGCCATGTTTCACACTAGTAGTTCTCTTCTGGCTCTGAGCCCTCTTCTGGCTCTGTCTGACCAAGTTCGAATCCTCTGCAACATCCAGTTATTTACTAGGGACAACCCCCTAGGATCCATACTATACATTACATGCCATCTTGTAGTTCAATTCTTTCAACTTTTCTGATGTTTTCCATTATCCTTTCTAATGAAATCAAATCTTGCAGTATTTTTTTTCTTTATTAATACTTTTATAAATTTTCTTTGCACAAAATTTGAACAAATTATTGACTTAAATATAAATCTTTGTAAAGAAGAGCGCACACAATGAAGCACTTGATTTAACGGAAAGGTTTTTAAATGTTTTGCAACCAATATTCACTTGTACAGTATTAAGATATGTTCTAGCCTCTCTGGGGAAGACAGACTTAGCAGCATCTCACAATACAGCAATCATCAACATTTTAAATATCACTGCTAAGCTAAATTCTATAATCTGTTCTTACCACAGCAGCTTGGCAAGAGATACAGAGCCATTATGCTAATGGTAGGTGAAAGAATGAGGGTGGTTTTATCTAACTTAGAAGTCCTTAGGGGAAGAGTATTTATTTATGCATTTGTATGAAGGTGTTTATGTGAAGATGAATAATTTGTTAGATACGCTTACGTCATTGATGGTTAATGAACAAATATTAAGAAATGCCGCTGCAGACACTGTCCTTATATGGTGACAAAGCTACGCAATATGCTGTATTTTTCGGACTATAAGACTCACTTAGGTTTTAACCCCTTCACCCCCGGCCACTAAAACACCCTAATGACCGGGCCATTTTTTGCAATTCTGACCAGTGTCACTTTGACAGGTTATAACTCTGGAACGCTTCAACGGATCCTGGCGATTCTGACATTGTTTTTTCGTGACATATTGTACTTCATGTCAGTGGTAAATTTAGGCCAATACTTTTTGCGTTTGTTTGTGAAAATTTAGGAAATTGTGCGAAAATTTGGAAAAAATATGTCACACAAAATACTAAATAACATTTCCCACTTGTCAACTTTACATCAGCGCAATTTTCGAAAGAAATTTTTTTTTCGTTAGGAAGTTAGAAGGGGTCAAAGTTCATCAGCAATTTCTAATTTTTCCAACAAAATTTACAAAATATTTTTTTGAGGGACCACATCACATTTGAAGTGACTTTGAGAGGCCGAGGTGACAGAACATACCCAAAAGTGACCCCATTCTAAAAACTGCACCCCTCACACTGCTCAAAATTACATCCAAGAAGTTTATTAACCCTTTAGGTGCGTCACAGGAACCAAAGCAATGTGGAAGGAAAAAATGAAAATTTTACTTTTTAAACACAAAAATGTTACTTTAGCCATAAAATTTTCATTTTTACAAGGGAGAAAAGAGAAAGTGCACCCTACAATTTATTGTGCATTTTCTCCTGAGTACGCTGATACCTCATATGGGGTAAAAATCAATTGTTTGGGCGCACGGCAGAGGTCGAAAGGCAAGGAGCGCCATTTGAATTTTTGAACACAAAATTAGCCGCACTCATTAGCGGACGCCATGTCGGGTTTGAAGACCCACTGAGGTGCCTAAACAATGGAGCTCCCCCACAAGTGACCCCATTTTGGAAACTAGAGCCCTCAAATATTTTTTCTAGATGTTTGATGAGCACTTTGAACACCTGGGGGCTTCACAGAAGTTTATAACGTTGAGCCGTGAAAAGAAAAAAAATTTTTTTTACCACAAAACTGTTGCTTCAACTAGGTAGCTTTTTTTTCACAAGGGTATCAGGAAAAAATGCACCATAAAACGTATTGTCCATTTTCTCCTGAGTACGCAGATACCTCACATGTGGTGGAAAGTAATTGTTGGGCGCATGGCGGGGCTCCGAAGAGAAGGGCACCATTTGACAGCAAAATTGATTGGAATCATTAGCGGACGCCATGTCACGTTTTTAGACCCCCCCCCATGGTGCCTAAACAGTGGAGCTCCCCCACAAATTACCCCATTTTGGAACTAGACCCCTCAAGGAATTTATCTAGATGTTTAGTGAGCCCCTTGTACCCCCAGGGGCTCCACTGAAAGTTGATAACGTTGAACCGTGAAAATTATTTATTTTTTTTAAAAAAACTTTTTAAATTTTTGCAGCAACAAGGTAGCTTTTTTTTTTTTCTTTTTACAACGGTATCAGGAAAAAATGCACCATAAAACGTATTGTGCAATTTTTCCCGAGTACGCAGATACCTCACATGTGGTGGAAATCAATTGTTTGGGCGCATGGCGGGGCTCAGAAGACAAGGAACGCCATTTGACTTTTCAAACGCACAGACGCGGTGCACTGATCGGCCGCTGCAGGAGGCACGGTCGGATGAGATACAAAAAGCGCTGGGGATATGGAAAAAAAAAAAAAGTCACGCCAAAAATTGAGCAGGGATGTTGATCCGCGCTCAGCGGGACGCACGGACAGATGCGATACTTTTTTTTCCGTATCCCCGACGCTTTTTGTATTGCATCAGTCCGTGCGTCCCACCGAGCGCTGATCAGGGATGCACATAACAGATCGGCATCCCTGCTCAATTTTTGGCGTGACTTTTTTTTCCGTATCCCCGATGCTTTTTGTCACGCCAAAAATTGATCAGGGATGCCGATCCGTTATGTACATCCCTGATCAGCGCTCGGCGGGACGCACGGACAGATGCAATATAAAAAGCGTCGGGAATACGAGAAAAAAAGTCCCGCCGAAAACTGACCACGGATGCAGATACGTTATCTGCATCCCTGATCAGAGCTCGGCGGGACGCACGGACGCATGAGGTGTAAAAATGGAAAGGGGATAGAAGAAAAAAAAAAAAAGTTATACTCACAGTACCCAGAGGATTAGCAGGAGGAACAGAAGGCAAGGAACAGCTTTACAGCAGCAGCCAGCAGGCAGGAAGTTGGACAGCTCAGCAGAAGACCCAGGAAGAAGGACCCAGCGATGGAGGCAGATGTGATCGGCCGGTGAAGACAGGTAAGAGGACGTCGGGGGGACAGCAGAGGGGGACGGGGACAGCAGAGGGGGACGGGGACAGCAGAGGGGGACAGCAGAGGGGGAGGGGGACAGCAGAGGGGGACAGCAGAGGGGGAGGGGGAGAGCAGAGGGGGAGAGCAGAGGAGGGAAGATACCGGAGGAGCTGCAGAATAGAGATCACGGGGGAGGCCGGCAGACTGGGATGTCGGGGGGCAGACCGGGATGTCTGGGGGCAGACCGGGATGTCTGGGGGCAGACCGGGATGTCTGGGGGCAGATCGGGATGTCTGGGGGCAGATCGGGATGTCTGGGGGAAGATCGGCATGTCTGGGGGCAGATCGGGATGTCGGGGGGGCAGATCGGGATGTCGGGGGGCAGATTGGGATGTGGGGGGGCAGATCGGGATGTCGGAGGGGCAGATCGGGATGGCGGGGGGCAGATCGCAGGGGGGCACGGGCAGGGGCCATTACGGGAGCACGCAGGAGCAAATCACAAGAGCGCGCAGGGGCTGCAAGAGAGCAGGGGAGGAGGGATACCGGAGGAGCTGCAGAATAGAGATGGCGGGGGGCAGATCGGGATGTCGGGGGGGCAGATCGGGATGTCGGGGGGGGCAGATCGCAGGGGGCACGAGCAGGGGAAGCGCGCAGGGGCTGCAAGGTGAGCACAATACTCACCGCTCCCGCTCCTGCTCCGTGACGTGACAGCAGCGGCAGCAGCTGCGGTGGCGTGGTACCACTAGTACCAGCCAGTGCTGCACGCTGCAGACATGTTGGGGGAGGGTCCCCAGACCAGCACAGGCCTGGGGAGGGCGGCCACCGGCAGATCAGACCGCCCCACTGCACACTGATTGGAGCGATTGCGCGTCATAGCACGATCGCTCCAATCAGTGCTGCAGGGGGGGGCCACGGTGTCTGCTTGCTTTCAGCCAATGATCGGAGCTGCTGCAGCCCCGGTCCTAGCTGGATTTTACAAGATCACACTATTTTTGGCATTTTTTTTTGCCGAAAACAGCGTGATCAATGTGATTGGCTGTTCTGATTTGAACAGCCAATCACATTGATTGCCACCCCCCCTGGGGTCAAGCAAAGGTCCCCTGCTGTAAGAAACAGCAGGGGGACATCATTTGAAAGCCGTTGCTATGGCCACGGCAATCAAATGAAGTTTAGGCAGTAAAATTACGTCCCTGGTCGTTAAGTCACGTTAAAATAGGACGTAATTTTACTGCCCGCGGTCGTGAAGGGGTTAAAGGAGGAAAATTGTGGGAAAAAATTTGAAGCAAAAAATATGGTCACGATGCACTGTTATTGGGGGGCTCTGCTACTGACACTGTTATGGAGGTAATATCCCCCAATTCTGTACTAATGTCACTCATCCTCAGCCTCTTCCAGGTGTATATGTTCTCCATCCTGGTATATATCGTCCCCATCCTTGACCCATCCTGATATATTAGTCCCTCATACTGATATATACAGTAAGTACCCTTCCTGGTATATATGACCCTCAGCCTGGGCCCATCCTGGTATATATAATCATAGTTACATAAATTGAAAAAAGACCTATGTCCATCTAGCTCAACCTTCCTCCACCAATTATATATTTTGTCACTAAATCATTTATAAACGACAATGCTGTGTGTACTGAGGAAATCATCCAGCCCTATTTTAAAAGCTGTTATAGTATCTACCATTACTACTGTGACGACATGGACACCCAATGCCTCTCATGGGATAAAGTTTCTTAAAATTCAGCCAGACGTCATTGTTCTTCTGTGTGCTATCTCATGTTTGCTTAGCTATTGTTTCTCCAGATTCTTCCAGTAATCATTGTATTGTAGTTGTGTATTGCTTATGTGATTACCTTAGTAGCCATTATCTAGTCTGTGCATTCCAGACTACATGTATACCCTCAATCTTTCTGTAGACATCATTTGGATGAACATTGTCCATGCAGCTTGAGATTCATCCAATGGGAGAGGCGATCTTGTCCAACCAATCGATGAGGACGCAGTGTATCCAAGTGGAAGGCTGTAAAAGGGATTTCTTTAAGCCACCAGGTTGTTGTTGATGGATGCTGATGGATCCAGTCTAAGCTCTTAGGAGCTGACTAGAGGATCAGGATATCTTATGGCTTCAATCTAGGGACTCTGGTTCCGGTTGGAGACCATATCCACAGCCTAGGGATTTCGACTCTGGCTGCCAGGATTGTATCATCATACCAGGACTACCTAAGGAGGACACTCAAGGTGGGACAGTTCAGTCACCTGCTACAGACTTTGCAGACCTCAGCCAGCTTCCTAAATCTGGCATTATTATATTATATATATTATTATTATTATTATAAAGGGTGAGACTCTGTTGCCTGTTACATTTGTGTGTTTTGCTGGTTATGTGTTATGTGCCATTAATTGTTTGGGGATCCAATAAAGTCTAATTATTGTGGTTCCCTCACCCTGTGTTGTCTGGGTAGTGTTCCGCCCACGGTTAAGGAGGTCGGCGTTCAGTTGGGATGAGCCCTGAGCCACGCTGTCTTTCTAAGGCAGCTGGTTCAGTGGACAAGAGCACCCACTGAGCCCCGTGTCTCCACAATTGGTGGAAGCAGTGGGATACTACTCAGCCTGGTTTACCCAGGGGAGCTGCAGCGGACTGATGTTCGTGGACACCGTCCAGGGCTCAACAACCAGGGAGGCACATAAGCATACCCAGCAGGCCATAGGGGAGGCATTCAGGTTTCGGACGCTGACATGTCCAACCCCACCAGCTCAGCCATGGGACGAGGACCAGAGAGGAGTTATGACTGCATCAGTAAATGGATGCTACAGGATCTGTGCCAGAGGCGAAATATTATCTACTGGAACGCTGAGACTCGGTCGGACTTGATCCAGAAATTAGTCCGTTGGGATGCCCAGAATGATGCAGAGGACGATGAGGACCCCGCCGATATTGACCCAGAGGATTTAAACTATGTGCCACATCATGGATCTAGTGACAATCGGGAATCAACTTTGTCCAAAATGGCCCAAGCCACAGCGTTGTTGGATGATTTGGGGCCTAGATCCTCAAGAGAAGAGAGGGCTTGGGTTCTGGAATATGTTTATGGAGTTTCCGCTGCCGTACTGCTAGCACCAGCCGCTCGAGAAGGATGGTCCCACTACCCAGCAGAAGCTGCACCAAAACAAAGGACTACAAACAGGGTCGGTGACTTGCCAAATCTATGGTGCTGTTATACATGTGGGCGCAATGGACATATAGATAAAGATTGTCTCCAAAACCGAGGCCGCATGCTTGGAGCCCATCTGCCAGCTCAGCCGGTCAAGAGCCAGGGACTACGAGACACTGGTTCCTCCATTACCCTAGTAAGCCCAGTTATTGTTTCCCCAGAAGACCCTTTACCAGATTCCCAATTATCCATCTCCCTGGCTGAGGGCCAGCGCTCAGACGTCCCTCTGGCATGTGTGCAGTTGGACCTAAGGACCGACCAGGGAGAGGTTGAGGTGGAGCTTGTGGATAGCCTCCCCACACCTGGTATTTTGGGGACCAACCAGGAAGTGATCAATGTGGGGATTGTGAACAGCCTCCCCATACCGGTCATTGTGGAGACTAACCAGAGCAAGGCTGATGTGGAGCTTATGAACAACATCCCAACCCCTGGTATTTTGGGAACTAACCAGGAAGCGATCGATGTGGGACTTGTGAACAGTCTCCCGATACCTGTCATTGTGGAGACTGATCAGAGCAAGGCTGATGTGGAGCTTATGGACACCGTCCCCATACCAGTTACTTTGTGGTCTGACCAGGAAGAGGTCCATATGGAGTTTATGGACAGCCTCCCCACACCTGTTGTTTCGGGGACTAGCCAGGAGGAAGTTGAAGTGGGA
The DNA here is from genome assembly GCF_048569485.1 of Anomaloglossus baeobatrachus. Lineage (NCBI taxonomy): Eukaryota > Metazoa > Chordata > Amphibia > Anura > Aromobatidae > Anomaloglossus > Anomaloglossus baeobatrachus. The sequence goes on along the minus strand of NC_134354.1, from coordinate 81,636,883 downwards.
TTCATAGATGGCCCCACCAAGCCTGTTGTTTCAGATACCACTCAGAGGGAAGTGAAAGTGGGGCTTGGGGATTACCTGCTCACACCAGTCATTTTGGAGAATGACCTAGGACAAGGACTATCCAGTCAGTTTGAAGCAGCCATCACCCACTTCCAAGCCAAGCAGGACCATGATGTTGATCTTTCTAACATCTTTTCCAAGGATAATTCACATTCCCAGTCTGCAGCATCCACTTCTGAGCCAAGAACCGTGAGTAAGCCTAACCACACTGTGGCTATTGACTGGGGGAAAATTGATAGTAAGAAATGTATGCAAGCCCAACTCATGGACCCCACCTTAGTGCTTGTCCGCAATATGGCTGCTCAACTTGGGGGAGGTAATCAGGGGCAGGTGTATAGATGCAAGCCTCTGATGCTGACCTCACCATTAAAAAAGACAATGCCGTCAAGAGGAGAAGGACGATCGGAAGCCTATCATGTCTGGCTAATATTAAGAAGGGGGAGGAATGTGACGACATGGACACCCAATGCCTCTCATGGGTTAAAGTTTCTTAAAATTCAGCCAGACGTCATTGTTCTTCTGTGTGCTATCTCATGTTTGCTTAGCTATTGTTTCTCCAGACTCTTCCAGTAATCATTGTATTGTAGTTGTGTATTGCTAATGTGATTACCTTAGTAGCCATTATCTAGTCTGTGCATTCCAGACTACATGTATACCCTCAGTCTTTCTGTAGACATCATTTGGATGAACATTGTCCATGCAGCTTGAGATTCATCCAATGGGAGAGGCGATCTTGTCCAACCAATCGATGAGGACGCAGTGTATCCAAGTGGAAGGCTGTGGCTATAAAAGTGATTTCTTTAAGCCACCAGGTTGTTGTTTATGGATGCTGATGGATCCAGTCTAAGCTCTTAGGAGCTGACTAGAGGATCAGGATATCTTATGGCTTCAATCTAGGGACTCTGGTTCCGGTTGGAGACCATATCCACAGCCTAGGGATTTCGACTCTGGCTGCCAGGATTGTATCATCATACCAGGACTACCTAAGGAGGACACTCAGGGTGGGACAGTTCAGTCACCTGCTACAGACTTTGCAGACCTCAGCCAGCTTCCTAAATCTGGCGTTATTCCAGCGGGGTGCTGCTGGATTGGAGTAAATAGCCCTGGAACCTCTGAGGCATGGACATTCTAAATCCCTGGTGAGCCAGCGGAAGGGTGAGATTCTGTTGCCTGCTACATTTGTGTGTTTTGCTGGTTATGTGTTATGTGCCCTTAATTGTTTGGGGATCCAATAAAGTCTAATTATTGTGGTTCCCTCACCCTGTGTTGTCTGAATAGTGTTCCGCCCACGGTTAAGGAGGACGGCGTTCAGTTGGGATGAGCCATGAGCCACGCTGTCTTTCTAAAGGCGGCTGGTTCAGTGGACAAGAGCACCCACTGATCCCCGTGTCTCCACAACTACCTCTTGTGGTAAGGCATTCTACAGTCTGATTGCTCTAACTGTAAAGAACTTGCAATAATCTAGTTGCCCTCCTTTGAGCTTACTGAAACTTCTGAATAACTTTTTTAAAATGTGGAGTCAAAAACTAGATCCCATGTTCCAGATGTGACCTTACAAGTGATTTATAGAGGGGTAAAAATACGTTGGGATCACGGGATCTAATCTCTGTTTATACACCCTAAAATCTTGTTTGCTTTAGCATCTGCTGCTTGACATTGAGTGCTGCTGATCAGCTTACTTGTAATAAGAATACCCAAGTCCTTTTCCTGTTCTGTAGTCCCGAATTTACTTCGATTTAATGTATGCTCAGCTATAGGATTACTCCGTCTTAGGTGCATTACTTTACATTTATCAACATTAAATCTCATTTGTCAAGTGTGTGCCCATTCACACATCTTATCCAGCTTGTTTTGTAATATTTAAAGGGATTCAAAGGTTCTCGCTTTTTCCTCCAAACATAACAATGGCCCTTATGGCCAAACAGTTAAATACATTTTAGTTTTGTCAGACCACAGGAGCTGTCTCCAAAAATTAAGGTCTTTGTTCCTTTGTGCATTTGCAAACAATAATCTGGCTTTTTTAGGTTTCCTTTGGAGTAATGGCTTCTTCTTGGCAGAGTGGCATTTCAGCCTATGCTGATACAGGACTCGTTTCACTGAGGATAATGAAACAATCTTACCAGCTTCTGCCAGCATCTTCACAAGGTGTTTTACTTTTGTTCTTGGGTTGATATGCAGATGTCTGATCAAAGCACGTTCATCTCTGGTACATTCCCATATTCTTTGTACTTGAGTATAATTGTTTGTACAGATGAATAAGGCATCTTTAGTTATCTGGAAATTGCACCCAAGGAAGAACCAGACTTGTGCACAATCCTCTTCCTGATATCTTGGCTGATTTCTTTTGACTTTCCCATGATGCTACACAAAGAAACAGCGTGTTTCAGGTGTGCATTAACCTCATAACGACGGCCGTACGACTTAAAGCGGCGGCAAAACAGGGTACTTATTCTGTTCCGCCGCTTTAAAGCGGCGGCCCGAAAAAACCCTGTAGCGCCCCCCAGCGACCGAAAATCTCGGGGGTTTCAGCTACCGGGGGTAGCTGAGACCCCCCAGATTATGAATCGGGGTGTTTTTTTTGGACCCCGACCATGTGATCGCCGGTATACACCGTATACCGACGAACACATGAAAAAAAAAGAAATGGCCGGTAAAACTGATTTCTTTTTCATCTGACATGATCAAACATGTCAGATGATAAAGAAATCTAAACCCCTAGTGCCCCCAAAGCCCCCGGTACCGGAGAGTCCCCCCACCCCCACCCCTACCCCCACCGGACATCCAAAATGGCGCCGAAGCGCACAGAAAACTGCAGCCGCCGCCGGCTCTGCAGTCATTTCCCTCCGATCTGAAATGATCAAACATTTCAGATCGGAGGGAAATGTCCTCCCCCTGACCCCTCCTCCGGTCCACCGGAGCCCTCTGGTCACCGGAGCCCCCTCCGGTTCTCCAGAGCCACCACCCCCCTCCCCACTCCGGAGCGTGGAAGATGGCGGCGCACAGCGCGCGGCCGCCTTCATTCTGCTCTTTCTGCCGCATGTGACACGTCACATGCGGCAGAAAGGTGTCCCCAGGTCCCACTAGGTCACCCCCCGTCACGTCACCCCCCCCCCCCCCAAGCCCCCGGTTATACGTTACCGGTCTGCCGCTCCGGGCCCGCGATCGCCGCCTCCTTCTTCAATGCTGGCGGCGCATGCGCAGACAGCGGCTGTCAGCTGGATCCCTGCAAGCAGGGATCCTGCTGACGTCGCTGATGCACAGGCTCCACTGTGGACCGGGGGAGGGTGAGTGCAGTGATCTGCAGCCACACTCCTCACATGGAGAGGCTGCTGTTCCAGAAAATGGGGGGTACGTTCTGTGAGCGTGCCCCTCATATTCTGGAATGAGCTTACTGCAGGTCACTCTGCCCTAGGTTGGACCGGGGCAGAGTGAGTGCAGTATTCTCAGATTACTGCACCCACACTGCTCATGGAGAGCTTGCTCTTCCAGAAAATGGGGGATACGTTCCCTGAACGTGCCCCCCATACTCTAGAAGGTCCAGAGTCGCCGAGGGACCTCCAAAATGGATTACAGCGACCGAAATTTCTTTATTTTCAATAAATTGGTAAAAGAGGAATGTTTCGGGGAGTGTTTTTTCAAATAAATTTTTTTTTTGTCTTATTTTTTTCTATTACTGACTGGGTTAGTGATGTCGGGTATCTGTTCAGATGCCGTGACATCACTAACCCCAGGGCTTGATGCCAGGTGACATTACAGCTGGTATCAACCCCATATATTACCCCGTCTGCCACCGCACCAGGGCGCGGGATGAGCTGGGGCGAAGCGCCAGGATTGGCGCATCTAATGGATGCGCCACTTCTGGGGCGGCTGCGGCCTGCTATTTTTAGGCTGGGAAGAGTCCAATAACCATGGCTCTTCCCACCCTGAGAATACCAGACCCCAGCTGTCCGCTTCACCTTGGCTGGTGATCTAATTTGGGGGGGACCCCACGTTTTTTTTTTTTTTAAAAAAACGCCTGGGGAGCCCTCCAAATTGATCACCAGACAAGGTGAAGCTGTCAGCTGTGGTTTGCAGGCTACAGCTGTCTGCTTTACCCTAGCTGGCTATCAAAAATAGGGGGGACCCCACGTCATTTATTTTAATTATTAATTTTTTGGGGGGCTAAATACAAGGCTAGGCACCCTTTAGTGCCACATGAAAGGCACTAAAGGGCGCCAGCTTAGAATATGCAGGGGAATGGGACGTTATATTTGTTTGACATCTATCCATTCATCCATTGTAGCATTTTACGCTGTGTGCCCACAATCAGGGTTTGCAGCGTTTTGGGCGCAGAGTGTTTTCCCTGTGTCCATGACGCTGCGTTGTGCAGTAGAAGCACAGTGGAAGGATTTTTAGAAATCCCATGCCCAATGTGCTTCTTTTCTCCGCAGCATAAACCGACCTGTGGCGCAGCTTCCCGAGCCTCAGCATGTCAATTTATGCTGCGGAGATGAGTGTTCTCTGCAGGTAGCATAGAGCTCCACAGCGGCCTGAACCCAAATCGTGGGCTTGGGCAGCTGCGTTCTCCCGTGGACAACACTCACATCTCTGCAGGAGGCTGACACTGTGTACTAGATGCCGTGTCGCTGGATCATGGCCACAGAGCCTAACAGTGAGACATTTGTTGCTACAGCAACATTTTTGTGAAGTACCTGTGGATTCAAAATGCTTACTATACTCCTGAATAAAATCCAGTTTCCAAAATGGGGTCACTTGTGGGGGTTTTCTGATGTATAGGTACCCAAGGGGCCCTGCTAATGTGACATGGTGCGCGCAATTTATTTCAACTTTTCCAGAATTCAAATGGTGCTCCCTCCATTCCAAGCCCTCCCATTTATCCACACAGAGGTTTTTGGCCACATGTGGGGTATCCCTGTGCTCATAAGACATTGGATAACAACCTGTGGGGTCCACGGTTTGTTGTTGTCTCTTGAAAAAGTGAGAAATTTGATGCTAAAGCAACAGTTTTGTGAAAAAAATGAAAATTTTCAATATGGCAACCTAAGCTTATCAAATTCTGTGACGTACTCGTGGATTCAAACTGCTCACTATACACCTAGATTAAAGCCTTGAGGTGTCTTGTTTCCAGAATGGGGTCATTTGTGGGGGACCGCCACTGTTTAGGCACCTCAGGGGCTCTCCAAATGCAACCTGGCGTCCGCTATTGATTCCAGCCAATTTTGCAGTCAAATGGCACTCCTTCCCTTCCGAGCCCTGCCATGCGCCCAAACAGTTGATTTCCACCACATATAAGGTATCGCCAAACTCAGGAGAAATTGCACAATAAATGTTATGCTGAATTTTTTCCTTTTACTCTTGTAAAAAAAAAAGCTACCTGGTTGAAATAACAATTTTGTGGTAAAATTTTATTTTTTTTTTTTCATGGCTCAACGTTATAAAATTCTGTGAAGCACCTGGGGGTTCAGGGTACTCACCAAACATCTAGATAAATTCCTTGAGGGGCCTAGTTTCCAAAATGGGGCCACTTGTGCGGGGTTTCTGCTGTTTAGGTACCTTAGGGGACCTCCAAATGCGACATGGTGCCCGCAATCTTTTTCAGCCAAATTTCCTTTCTAAAATTCAAATATTGCTCCTTTCGTTCCAAGCCCTCCCATTTGTCCAAACAAAGGTTTCAGACCACATGTGAGGTATCACCGCGCTCATAAAAAAGTGGTTAACAAACCTTGAGGTCAAATTTTTGGAATTACCTCTTGAAAAAGTGAGAAAATTGATGCTAAAGCAACATTTTTGAGAAAATTATTAAAATTTTCAATATGACAACGTAACGTTAACAAAATCTGTGAAGTACCTGTGGATCTAAAATGCTCACTATACCCCTAGATAGAAGCCTTGAGGGGTCTAGTTTCCAAAATGGTGTCACTTGTGAGGGATTTCTTCTGTTTAGGTACCTTAGCGGACCTGTAAATGCAACATGGTGCCCGCAATCTATTTCAGCCAAATTTGCTTTCCAAAATTCAAATATTGCTCCTTCTGTTCCGAGCCCTCCCATTTGTCCAAACAGAGGTTTCTGACCACATGTGGGGTATCGGCGCGCTCATAAGAAAGTGGGGAACAAGTTTTGAGGTCCATTTTGTTGTGTTATTTCTTCTAAAAGTGAATAAATTTGGGTTAGAGCAACATTTTTAGGTAAAATTTAATTTTTGCTTTTTTTCATTCCACATTGCTTTTGTTCATGTGAAGCACCTGAAGGGTTAATAAACTTCTTGAATGTGGTTTTGAGTACTTTGGGGGGTGCAGTTTTTAGAATTGTGTCACTTTTGGGTATTTTCTGTCATCTAGGCCTATTGAAGTCACTTCAAATGTGATGTGGTCCCTAAAAAACTGGTTTTGTAAATTTTGATGTAAAAATGAGAAATTGCTGATAAACTTTGAACCCCTCTAACTTCCTAACAAAAAAAAATTTTGTTTCCAAAATTGTGCTGATGTAAAGTAGACATGTGGGAAATGTTATTTATTAACTATTTTGTGTCACAGAAATCTCTGGTTTAACGGTATAAAAATTCAAAAGTTGAAAATTGCTAAATTTTCAAAATTTTTGCCAATATTCAATTTTTTTCATAAATAAACACAAAAAATATTGTCCTAAATTTGGTACTAACATGAAGTCCAATATGTGACGAAAAAACAATCTCAGAATCACCGGGATCCGTTGAAGCGTTCCAGAGTTATAACCTCATGAAGTGACACTGGTCAGAATTGCAAAATTTGGTCTGGTCATTAAGGTGAAAATTAGCTCCGTCACTAAAGGGTTAAAATACATCCACAGGTGTGTCTCTAAGGAGATGTTGCCAATAAACCTATGAGAAGCTTCCAAAGACATAACATCATCATATGGGCTGTCCCATATTGTTTAAATACATAATCCTCTTAGTATATATAAAGTTTTGATTTGCAGAAAGTAATAAAAATGCCTTAAAACAGTCTCTCATTCTCATTATTCTGGCATTTGGCAAATATAATTTTGGTTTCTAATTGACCTAAAATGAGAAATGTTTACAAAAGTAGTTAAAGGAAGGACCCGGTCCCGGAGTTCTCAGGGAACTTCGGCTAATGATCGGAGTCCTTCAACTTGGGAAATTAAAAAAAAAAATAAAATAAAAATAAAAATTAAGTATGCGCTATTCTTGCTAAGTTTCCAGGTGCGGCTGTAATGGCTCCCATGGCCACTCACTCTTCTTCCGTGGCCGCTCATTATTGCTCATCCATATTTACTACTTCCTCTGCTCCCCAGCAGTTCTGGCGTCTATGATTGGTTGCAGTCAGACTCGCCCCCAGCCTGTGTGACAGCGTCTGACTGTTTGTGATCACAGACCCTGCAGATCACTATTGTCATTTACAGATAAATAAAGAAAGAAATTGGAGTAGAGTCCCCACCCCATATTATCATGCTCAGAACAAATAAAGCATATGGCTACAGGCTGCAGCCCCAGCCATGTGCTTATCTTGGCTTTGTATAAAAATAAGAAGAACTGCATGTGGCTTTTTTAATTAATATTTAAATAAATAATTTTAAAAACCAGCGTGCAGTGCCCCCAATTTTGATATCACTAGTCATGGGCTTACCGGGGCTTAAGGCCTAGTGCCCACGCTGTGTAGTTTTGACACATATTTTCGGAAATCTGCAGCAAAATTTGCATGTCCATTGTGAAGCCAGCAAAGTCTATGAGAATTCAGAAGTGCTGTGCCCAAGTTGAGTATTTTTCCCTTGCGTATTTGGTGCAGATTTATTTTTTTCTGCACCAAATTTGCACCAAATATGCAAGGGAAAAATAGACAATGTGGGCACAGCACTTCTGATTTCTCATAGACTTTGTTGGCTTCACAATAGACATGCAGATTTTGCTGCAGATTTCTGGAAATATGCGTCAAAACTACACAGTGTGGGCACTGGGCCTAAGGCTCTAAGCAACAAGACAAATTGCCCTCTTTACTAACCTCCATGGACCCCCAGCTGCACTGGTTGCATCAGCGGTATGCCGGTTCCTGGAGAAACACTGCACTTAAAACAAGAATGCTTTGCCATCAATTGCAAGTATTTCATCATTATATTTCGGAATCCATGTTTTTTTGCTTTTTTCTTTCAAATCAGCGTAGCTACATGAGGGTTTAATTTTTTCAGGTTAATTTGTGCTTATTAGTGACACCATTTTGGGGTACATATAACTTATTAACTAACTTTTATTAACTCTTTAAAGAGGGTCTGTCACCAGGTCACATTTTGCCCTTATTTTGTACCCATTGTTACCCTAAATATTTTTTTTTTCGCTTTTTATAATTCCGCCATGTTGTTGCAGAGATATAGTCCTTTTTATTTAGTGCTAATTTGTATGGTAATTATATATTTTTTAACTGGAGGAAAAGAAGAAAAAAATTAAATTCTGTGTCATTAAATCCATTGGTGTTATCTCTCACACACTCTCTCATGAGTGGCAGCACGGTGGCCAAGACAATACAGAGGTTTAACAAGATAGGTTCAACAAAACACAAAAGAAATACAGCAACCCCTTGTAAACACCAAGACATATGCAAAGAATTTATCAAATGTAAATTGCATTAATGGTATGTAGAGTATACTTAGAAAAATGAAGGTACTTAGCGCATAAAATACCCAGTTCATCTGAGCCCATCAACCATGGCCAGGTGACCTTTCTTTGATGGGACCCTATACTAGTGTCATGCCTCAACTGAACTAAAAGTCTACAAATATATGGGCAGATAGGATCTGGTACTAATTAAAACCACCCTGTGGTTGATGGGTGAATAACACAATTAGAATAGGAGGCTGTCTAAACATCAATTATTTGCTGCATACCCTTTCATTATTTTGCAATAGGCCATAAACTAACATTCTTATCACACAACAAAAACAATTAGAAGTACTTTATATGGCCTAAAATTTGACATTTATTTCTCAGATTAAATTGAACTTGAAATGTAAATAATATACAGTATGTGGGTATGGTGCTACATAGATACATGGAACGGATGAAGATTAATTAAATCTAAATAAAAATAATTGTTTAAAATTGACTATAGTACGTATGTGAGAACAGGGCCGGGACGAGATGTAGGCAGGGAAGGCACCTGCCTAGGGCTCTACCTTCTTCCTCCTTGGGGTCCGCACTTTTGTAGGAACGAAAACAAGACATTGCTGAATGCCTGCAGCCAAACGACATCTTTCTGATGCCGCAGGCAGTGAGCACACTGATGTCTGCGTTGTCAGTCAGTGACTTTGCTCACCTTTCTTTGTACCAAGCGGCCATTGCTCCCTCCCTGCAATTAATTGTATACAGATCAATTAGACGCAACTACAATTAATGTAAATGCTGCGCGGGACAGGAGTAGAGGAGCTGTAAATAGCTCCCTGCCCCATTGGGAACTGGAGCAGAATGCTATTTCCTGCAAGCACCCTACTAAGGGGATGTCGGATGGAGCAATGCAGTGATGTAATGGTGCCATCCAGTGCCCACTGCTATACAGAAGAGGAGACAGAGGATGTGCTGGATGGGGAACCAGGATTAGGTGAGTATAAGATTGAACATTTTTTTTTCTTATATTAGTTTAACAATGAATAGGAACATTACAAGAAAGGCAGGCTGTGGGACATATGAGGGGCTGGCTGTGGGACATGAGGGGTAGACTATGGTACATGAGGGGTAGACTGTGGAACATATGAGGGGCAGGCTGTGGAACATATGAGGGGCAGGCTATGGGGCATATGAGGGGCAGGCTGTGGGGCATATGAGGGGCAGGCTATGGGGCATATGTGGGGTAGGGTGTGGAGCATATAAGGGGCAGGCTGTGGGACATGAGGGGATGGCTATGTAGCATATGAGGGGATGGCTGTGGGACATGAGGGACAGGCTGTGGGGCATATAAGGGACTGGATTTAGGACATATGAGGTGCTGTGTGGGACATATGATGGGCTGGCTGTGAGGGACATATGAGGATCTGGCTGTTGGATATATGAGGGGATTACAGTAGGACATATTAGGGGATGGCTTTGGGACATATGAGGGCTGACTGTGGGACAAATGATGGGCAGGCTGTGGGACATATGAGAATCAGGCTGTGGGACATATGAGGGGCTGGCTGTGGGGACATAAGAAGGGCTAGCTGTAGGGATATAAGCGGGGCTGGCTGTAGGATATTTGAGGGGCTACCTGTGAGGACAAATGAGGGTCTGGCTGTGGGACATAAGAGGGACTGGTTGTGGGACATAAGAGGGGCTTGCTGTAAGGACTTACATGGGGCAGTGTTATGAACTGGTAACCGTGGACGATCACAAAAAAAACATTAATCAGGAAAAAACAAAATTGCAAGAGTAGTTGGGAAACTAAGCTGACCACAATCCCTTATCTATCGGACAGCACTAGAAGTAGCAGTGGGATGTTCCTAACACACCTAGACACCTCGTCACTGCCAGAGAAACTTGCTACACCTCATAGATAGAAATGAGGAATCCTAACTTGCCTCTGAGCAGTCCCCAAAGAAATAGCAAGCCCCCAACATGCAACAACAGTGATGTAAGAAAACACAATACACAGATAGAAAGTATAGATTAGCAAAGGTGAGGCCCGACCTACTAGATACAACAGGACAGGAAAGATCAATGATTGCGACCAGCAAAAAACCCTGCAAAAAATAGCAAACTCTTGATAAATAAAAATCCTAAGACCACACTGTCTCTCCCCCACTATATCAGGTACTCTTGTGCCAGACACTTTAAACAGAAGTGCAGATATAATGAGAAGAAACAAAATCACAGAACAAATAATATTCTAAAGTGCAAATAATCCAAACATGAACAGGGAGCAAGCTTGCTTTCTTGCTGGAGGAACTGCCCGGCTCAGAAAAAGCAGAGAGACAGATCCTCATAAACAAGAAACCAAAATACAGAACAAAATGGAATAAGAAAAAACACCCTTAAGTACAATTCCAGCAATTCAGCACAGAAACTGGAACATGTATCTGGAGTAGATTCAGGCAAAGAATAAATGGGAGAAACTGAAGGAAAAAGACCCAGCCATCTTCAGAAGCAGGAGGAAACACCCATCGCCGGCGGCCGCATGGCAGAAACTGCTCTCCTAAATACACTAGACTGATCTGCAATAGGACTTCCTGGATTCCTAATTAATTCCATCACCTGTTGGAGTCACAGATTCAGACTCTGCTTCATTACCATTCCTGGCCACTAGAGGGAGCTCTACACCAGCACCCACTCGAATGACATTCACAACAGGGATGGCTATGGAAATATATACTTGGGCTGGCTGTGGGGTTGTATGAGGGGCTGGCTGTGGGGACATATGAGGGGCTGGCTGTGGGCATATATGAGGGGCTGGCTGTGGAAACATATGAGGGGATGGCTGTGGGAACATATGAAGGGCTGGCTGTGAGACATAAATAGGGCTGGCTATGGGGACATATACTTAGGTCTAGCTGTGTGAATATTAGAAGAGGATCTGGCTATGGGAACATCATATTACATGGAAAACTGTGAGGAATATTATACTGGGAACTATGGGAGACATCATACTGTATAGGGGTTTTCTGTGGAGAATATCATAATGTATAGCGAGCTGTGGGGAAATTATGCTGGGGGCTGTCTGGGACATTATACCTGGGCTGTGATGACTTTATACCCTGGTTGTGTGGATATCATACTATATAGGGGTCTGTGGAGACATAATTCTATAAAGGGGGCTGTGGTCACCATACGGTCTTGGGGCTGTTGATGACATTATAATGCATAGGGGATTGTGATGACCATATTGTATAGGGGGATGTTATAGGCATACTGTATATTGGGGGCTGTGGTGGAGATAATACTGCATAGAGGAATTTCACTGGACATCATAGTGTATATTGGGACATGTTATGGATTTCATACTTTATGGGAAGCTGTGGCGACCATCATACTGTGTAGGGGACAGTGTGAGGTGGGGGTACAGTTTGGAGAAAACAGTGTGAAGGTGGCAGTGTGAAGGCACAATATGAAAAGGGGGCACATAATGGGTATGGAGAGGGGGCAGTGTGAAATGGGGGCACAGTATGAAGACAGGTTAACATGGCGGGGACAGTGTGGAGATATAGAGAGTGGAAGGGAAAACAGTGAAGAGGTGACAGCCATGGTGTAGCCTGTGGTACATAAGGGCAGACAGTGTGGCAGCTATAGCTTATAATAGCAGACAATGGGGTGGAAAGTGTCACTAACAAGACATTGGGGAAAATTTAATATAGAAAAATGACATGACTGGTTTCCTTTAAAGTGCAAATATGCTATCAGGGCATCATTCAGAATAAGTTGTCCGTTGTGTGTTAATGAGGAATAACACTATTTTTGACCATTACATGACTTATATTTACCATTTGTCACCCCTGGGTGGCATCACAGGAGGAGGCTCTCACATGTGTAAGAACTAACTTCTCTTTGGTCAGGATTTCACTTACTTTATTATTATCATGTTATTGATCTGTTCTACTATTCACAATTACCACTGAGCTGGATTCCTGGTTTTGATATTTTGCTTCCATATGTGCTGCACATTGGGTTATGCTGAGTTTAGCTGTTTCTCCATTTTTCCTCAATTTCACTACAGAAATTATATTTATCTACACAAGTACTTATTTTGCACTATAATTTAAGCATCCCTATTGCATTTGTTTTGTTATTTTGGTTCCACAACATATTCATATTCCTTTTATCTATGTTATATATTACAGGTGCATTATGGTTTTCTTCTCTTGCTGCATGTGCCTCCTGTTGTCCTATGTGACTACTTTTTTTTCCGCTTTTGATGAATTTTTACCTCCATTGTTTTTCCATTCATTGAGTGAAAAATTCTGTAAAAAAGCTGAAAGAATAGACATACTGCAAATGGATTATCTGGTTTCTCTTTTTAGTCTAAGTGATAAAGCAAGGCTCGTTGGAGTAGATATTGACTTTCAGGATTGCTAACCCTAATAGTTGGCATTATACTTCTGGTCCTCTTCCTCTATGAAAAGGATATTTGCAGATATGAAAATACATTTTAATGGTTCAAATCTGCAAGAAAAAAATAAGCAGCTTAATATTTTGAGAAATTGTATTCACTTTGGTGGTACTGTAAAATACAGCATTTTGTCACCCTTTTAAAAGAGCTGAAAAACATGGAAAATTGCACTGTGTGAACAGCATCCTTAAGGTCGCTTTACAGCGATGTCGCTAGCGATAGCACCCACCCCAGTCGTTCGTGCGTCACGGGCAAATCGCTGCCCGTGGCAAATAAATATCGCATGTACGCGTCACACCAACATACCTATCTAACGACGTCACTGTGGCCGCCAAACAAACTCTTTTTAAGGGGCGGTTTGTGCGGCGTCACAGCGACGTCACACAGCGGGCCACCAATAGAAGTGGAGGGGCGGAGACCAGCCGCATGAATGTCACTCCCACCTCGTTGCGGGAGGACGCAGGGACGCTGTTGTTTGTCGTTCCCGGGGTGTCACACGTAGCGATGTGTGATGCCTCAGGAACGACGAACAACCTGCGCACAGAACGAGCAACAATACTTTGAAAATGAACGACGTGTCAACAATCAACGATTTGGTGAGTATTTTGGATCGTTAGTGACTCGCCCACCCCAGGGCTATGGGACACCCGGTGCCGGGCCGGACTAGTCCGGGGGTCGTCAGTGGTGGCGGGGCCCAACTCCGTGACCCTAGTGGGTGTCAATTAATATGGCTGCAGTGTTGGGGGTGAATAAAGTTTGTGTTCGTGACGCCACCTGTGGTATGCGGCTATTAAGCCACCGCTGCTGTATGAGGCCTCCGGGGTGATGGAATGGCAGCAAGGATGGTACTGCTCCCCACAGGTGGAGCGGTACCCCGGGGCACAGTTGGTGCTCGTGAGAGTCTATGGTGTGATGGAAGTCTATGCAGGCGACAATAACTGAGACAACACCAGAGGGTGCAATTCCAAGATCTTTACTCACATTTCCTGGGCTGCAGCACACTGGTGCCTTTGGGCGGCTGGAACCCACTGTCAGGGACCTCCGCCGATCCTGGGTAGATCCTGGAATGAAAGCCGGTACCCTTCTCTAAAGTGTCTCTGTCTTCAGCTGTCTCCTTAAGCCTTGCCCTTGTAGGATGAACCTGGCTCGGCCTCCACTACAGCCTCCGGGCCGGGGGCTCACCTGTCGGTATTTACCCCCTTTCTGAAGGTTCTGCTGTGGGCTGTGGCCCGGAGAGCTTGCAGCTTTCCCTGGGCCTCGGTTTTTACTGTTGGAGATGATTTTTCACTCCTTCGGTTTCTGGGGACCGTCCCCTGTTGCAGCTTGATCCCTCCACCGATGTTCCTGTGGAACAGGCCACCAGCTCAAAAGCTATCTGTGGCCCTGGGATCCCTTCTTTTCTCTACTTGGTGTCACCTGGACCCTCTGAGTCCTAGGTTCTTCACCAGGAAGCGTCACTTTCTTCTCTTAGCTCCTGTCTGACTAGAGCTTTCTTTCTGCTTCTTCTTCTCGTCTGCCTCCCGCAGACCTCCTCCTCCTTCCTCCCTCTCCAACTTCAACTTCTCACTAACTACACTTGACCTTCCTTTCTCTGTCTACTCTCTGGTGGCTCCTCCCACCTCCCCAGTTGCTAAGCTGTACCCTATAGGAGCAGGGATGGGTCTTACGCCCCCTCCCAGCATGCAGCATGGGAGGGTTGCTGCCACTGTCCCTGGTCCCAGTGTGTACCTAACAATGGGTGTAGTGTAGATTTGCCTGGGGACCGGCGTTCACAACTTTCCTTACCCAGAATGGGACATCACACTGCTGGATGGGGTGCAATGTTCCTGTGGCGATGGAAGCCTCAGGGGCGCCACATTAGCGGTCGCTCGTAGGTGTCACACGCAACGACGTCACTAACGAGGCCAGATGTGAGTCACGAATTCCGTGACCCCAGCGATATCTCGTTAGCGATGTCGTTGCATGTAACGGGGCCTTTATACTCTTACTTTGGTAAGTCTCCTCAGTTTTTACAGTGTTTAGTCACCACCTGACTAGAGATGAGCAGACCTGTGTAAGACAGTGGGTTCAGCCGGAATGTAGACAAAATTCTGTTCTGGGCCTGTACTTGATCTGAACTCCACTGGAAGTCACTAATTGGGCAGTTTGGGTCTCTGCCCAAATATAGCCAGTCATAAACAGATCACTTCCGAGACATGGAGGATGGAATTTTCCTTTCTTTCTTGGGGGGGGGGGGTAGCACACTACATTCAATAACACTGATTTTACCCCCCTGTGAGAGCTATTCAAAAACTGCAAGAGGTTTGTACTGGGCCAAGCACTGAGTGTACCGACCACACCAATGCTCCCCAGGTGGTTAGCATATGTAAAGATCCCGAACTGTAAACTCAAACCCTATTTTTCTCATAAAGTCTGTGTTCGGATTCACTTATCTCTATTCTTGACTAGGGATGAGCGAATCTGAGGTTCGGTGTGCATTGTTCGGAGTTCAGTGCTTTATGTGTGTAAACCACTCACACTAGAATAGTTGTGCTTAGATACACTCGGTGCTCAGCCCAGTGCAAGCAGCTTGCAGTGTTTGAATGGCTCACACTGGGGGTAACTTTATAGTCGGTATGTAGTTTATAGCTGGCTGCATGTGGGTAGAGATCTGAATTGCAAAATCAGTGACTTCCGTTCGGGTTCAGGTCGAGTCCGGGTCCCAAACCAAGTTTCCATGGGTCTACTCCTGACATTTGTTGATATTTCGTACATATCGTTGCTATACCTAGAGCAATTCAGCTTAACTTTTTTGTGTGCTTCTGTTTGCAAATTTAGATTACTGCTTTTTAAATAGTTTTTGCATTAATATGTTTGGCATCATGCTGTGAACAAGATCCTCAAGTCCAAAATGAGTTGGTATAGTAGAATAATGTCTTTGAAACAGTTTTATATAATTTGCTAAATATATATTAATAAGAGTCATAAAAAAATACTGAAAATGCTGGAAGGTGGACGGTTGACCTTTGCTGGATAGATTTTAGCTCTTTTTCACAGGGAGTGTGAATTGAGTTCAAGAGACATGAGAGAGGAGAAAAAGTGGCTCCTAAGTGGAGAAAGAAGCAGATTTCTCTAATAATGTATTGCACAGCATCTAATATTTGCTAGTACTCAAGAGCTCAAGAGTTATGCAGATTGATTCAAACAACAGTACCCAATAAATTATTTTTTTTTGGGGGGTGTCTTACGGATAGTAATTAATATCAACCTTTATCATCTCTCTATATAACTGTGTCTACTATTTAAACAGAAAATGTCATCCCACTATGAGCAGCAGACTAGTTTAGGCGACTCTTTACCCTTCTTTACAGAAGTTGGCTGGTCCTTCATGGCTTTTTTTCCATTGTCTGAAATTATTTAGCACCTGAGAAATCTTGTTACCCAACTCAAGGCAACAATTTAGCACTACTTTGGCCAGATGACAGGTAATAGATTGTGTCTTCCAGAGCTAATAGTAGATTGCCCTTGAAATCTCTCGCCATGTTAGTACTTATCTAAGCATATTTTTGCTCCTAATATAAATTAGGAGGTGCTGGAATTCATATAAAGGGGTGAATAAAGCATTATAATATACTACTTCTTGAAATACCTTTTCTTAATAGGTGTTTTCCCATTAGCAGTAAGGTTTATGGGACACTGCACAAGTAAATCTGTCATTTTCAAATGGTTTTCATTATTATCCACTCTGTAAAATGGTTTTCATCACATTTATGGTAGGCAGAAAACTAGTGTGTTTTCCTAAAGCTCTATAAATGTGAAGGCTTTACTATACAAAAAGAGGTTAACCATATCTTATATGTCTGAAAGCAAAGCAAGGAAATAATAACATTTTACTATTTTTGTTAAATATAACACACAAATGCCCCCCTGATTTCAGGTTGTGAAACCTAGAAGAAGATATTAAAAGGCAAACAAGGACACTAGGAACTAGAAAAGCCCCACTGAGCAGGTTACTAAAAATCTGACTTAGGCCTCCTTCACACGTCCAAGCAAAACACAAACACAAACGTATTGCAAGGTCCATGGTGAAGGTATATATGTGTGTTCTACATGTGCTGTCCCTGTGCTATCCATGGGACATCCGGATAGCATACGGACAGCATGAACATCTATACTTACCTGTCCCTGTCGCTTCTGTCTCCACCGCTGCTGTTACTTACGGGTCCGCGGTCAGTGCAGTGAATATTAATGAGTGGGCCTGGAAGTAACAGCAGAGGCAGAGACAGCGGCGCCGGAGAGAGGTAAGTACAAAAATTATTTGTTTTTATGTGATCTGTGTTTTCTCCAGTACATGTCACATTCATATCACACGGATCACATCAGTGTGCGGTCCGTGCAACCCCCATGCTGCCGGCAGAAAATAGATATGTTGCCATGTGGAGCACACGGACACACGTGAGCTCCACACGG
The DNA here is from genome assembly GCF_048569485.1 of Anomaloglossus baeobatrachus. NCBI lineage: Eukaryota > Metazoa > Chordata > Amphibia > Anura > Aromobatidae > Anomaloglossus > Anomaloglossus baeobatrachus. The sequence continues at coordinate 81,619,318 of NC_134354.1, read as the reverse complement.
ACATATGGTCCATGTCAAAACACTGATGTGCAACCAAGCTTATTGATTTTAATGGGTTTAAGTGTGTCTCCAGTACTTGTAAAAATGGACATCACATGTACCAGAGACACGGAGGTGTGAAGGAGGCCTCAGGCGGTGTGCCCACAATGAGCTTTTGATGAGTTTTTGACTCTGTGTATTTCTGTTGGGTCAAATACTCAGCATCTTGTAGTTCCAACAAAGTGAATGTGATTTATAGAAATCTCTTGCCACTGTGCTTCATTTTCAATTAGCATAAACTGATCTGTGGTGCATTGGTCAGATTTGTGACTTGTCAATTTCTCTTACAGATAAGCCGAGTTTTATGTTGATACTAGCTGTAGTACCCGGCATTGCTCTGGATAGCAAATAAGTCCCACTCTTTCTGTCTCTCTCCCACTTTCCCATTCTGTTTCTCTCCCACTCTCCCATGCTTCCTCTTTCCCTTTCTAACTCCATCCCATTCTCCCTCTCTCCTTTTCTCCCACTGTCCCTATATCCCACTCACCATCTCTCTCCCACTCCCCCTCACTCTCATTTTCTCTCTCTCCCTCTCTTGTGTGACACCCCTAGACTATCAGGTCATCACTGGAGATGAGCGAACCAGCCGCGGTTCGGCTCGAGTTCGGTTCGTCGAACGGAGGTCTTGTTCGAGTTCAGTTCGGCGAACGTTCGACGAACCGAACTCGAACCGCATAGGAAACAATGGCAGGCAATCACAAACCCATAAAAACACCTAGAAAACACCCTCAAAGGTGTCCAAAAGGTGACAAACAACTCACAACACAAAACAAACACATGAGAAAGTGACAAGGACATATACTCATGGGAAAACAAAAGAGCTGGACAAGGAAAAAGAGGAGGAGACACAGATATAGGCATGGCACGCCCTTCTAAAATCATGTAAAACACCGCAAGGTGACTCCAAGCGGAGTCTCCCTTTTTTCCAAAAATTGGGCCACACACACACCCACCCCTTCAGTGGCAGCAGTTGTGCCCCAGTTGTACACTTCACAGCTAGATTTGCATCAAGCACATTCAAAAATACGCCATACTTAACCGTCCCCAGGATGACACCGGGGTAGGTAGCAAAGTCTTTGCTGAACCATGACTTGTTCATCTTGGCTCCTTTTAAAAAACACAGCAAGCAAGGGTTACTCCAAGCGGAGTCTCCCTTTTTTCCAAAAATTGGGCCACACAGACACTCACCCCTTCAGTGGCAGCAGTTGTGCCCCAGTTGTACACTTCACAGCTAGATTTGCATCAAGCACATTCAAAAATACGCCATACTTAACTGTCCCCAGGAGGACACCGGTGTAGGTAGCTAAGTCTTTGCTGAACCATGACTTGTTCATCTTGGCTCCTTTTAAAAAACACAGCAAGCAAGGGTTACTCCAAGCGGAGTCTCCCTTTTTTCCAAAAATTGGGCCACACAGACACTCACCCCTTCAGTGGCAGCACTTGTGCCCCAGTTGTACACTTCACAGCTAGATTTGCAGAAAGCACAATCAAAAATACGCCATATTTAACCGTTTCCAGGATGACCCCGGGGTAGGTAGCAAAGTCTTTCCTGATCCCAGATCTGTTCATCTTGGATCATTTTTAAAAACAATGTAAGCAAGGGTTACTCCAAGCGGAGTCTCCCTTTTTTCCAAAAATTGGGCCCCACACACACCCACCCATTCAGTGGCAGCACTTTTGCCCCAGTTGTACACTTCACAGCTAGATTTGCATCAAGCACATTCAAAAATAAGCCATCCTTAACCGTCCCCAGGATGATACCGGGGTAGGTAGCTAAGTCTTTCCTGATCCCAGCTCTGTTCATCTTGGCTCTTTTTAAAAAACACAGCAAGCAAGGGTTTCTCCAAGCGGAGTCTCCCTTTTTTTTCCAAAAATTGGGCCACACAGACACCCCATCAGTGGCAGCACTTGTGCCCTAGTTGCAAACAGGATGTTTTGATTTGCATCAAGCACATTCCAAATCCACAAGCATTTACTCTCCCCAGGATGACACAGTGGTAGTAAATTCCTGGTGGATCCATGACTTGTTCATTTTGATGAACGTTAGTCTGTCCACATTATCACTGGACAGACGCGTGCGCTTATCTGTCAGCACACACCCAGCAGCACTGAAGACACGTTCAGAGACAACGCTGGCCGCTGGACACGACAAAATCTCCAAGGCGTAAGTTGAGAGCTCTGGCCATTTTTCAAGATTTGAAGCCCAACATGAGCAAGGCTCCATTTGCAAAGTCATGGCATCGATGTTCATTTGGAGATACTCCTGTATCATCCTCTCCAGCCGTTGACTATGTGTCAGACTTGTTGTCTCTGGTGGCCTTGCAAAGGACGGTCTAAAAAAATTATGAAAAGATTCAATAAAATTGCTGTTACCAGCACCAGATACGGTGCTACTGGTACGGGTAGACTGTTAAAGATGATGAGGCCGTCCCATGTTTGTCAAGTTACAACTGGGAGATTCACTCCCTGCACCTGCACGGTTGTTTGGTGGAAAAGACGAGCTAAGATCGAGTAACAGCTTCTGCTGATACTCCTGCATACGTGCGTCCCTTTCTATGGCTGGAATTATGTCACAAAATTTGGACTTGTACCGGGGATCTAATAGTGTGGCAAGCCAGTAGTCAGACTCATCATCACTTCTAATTTTGACAATACGAGGGTCATGTTGGAGGTAGTGCAGCAAGAAGGCGCTCATGTGTCTTGCGCAGCCATGCGGACCAAGTCCACGCTGTGTTTGTGGCATAGAGGTGCTAACCGTTCTTTCTTCCTCTGACATCTCCCCCCAACCTCTTTCAACTGAAATTTGACCAAGGTCTCCCTCATCTGCTGAGTCTTTCATGTCCATGGACAGTTCGTCCTCCATTTCTTCATGTTCTCCTGCACCTTCCTCAACATTTCGCCTGCTACCATGCACCCTTGTTGATCCCTGTCCCCCATGGTCCCATGCCTGCCGCGTTGGTGATGATGAACGTCTGGACCTTGGTGATGTTGTTGTGTCTTGCGCATATGAATCCTCCTGTAGTTCCTCCCCTTCCTGTTGTCCCACCCCCTGACTCCGAATAGTGTTTAGCGTGTGCTCCAGCATGTAAATGACTGGAATTGTCATGCTGATAATGGCATTGTCAGCGCAAAACATATTTGTCGCCATGTCGAAACTGTGCAGAAGGGTGCATAGGTCCTTGATCTGAGACCACTCCATCATGGTGATCTGCCCCACCTCTGCATCTCGTTGGCCCAGGCTATACGTCATGACGTATTGCACCAGGGCTCGGCGGTGCTGCCACAGTCGCTGTAACATGTGGAGAGTTGAATTCCAGCGTGTCAGCACATCGCATTTCAGGCGATGAACCGGCAGGCCAAAAGACTTCTGGAGCGATGCAAGTCGCTCAGCTGCGGCGGTTGAACGGCGGAAGTGAGCAGACAGTTTTCGTGCCCTGGTCAGAAGGCCATCTAGGCCGGGATAGTGTGTTAAAAATTGCTGGACAACAAGGTTCAACACGTGAGCCATACAAGGCACGTGTGTCACCTTGCCCAGGCGAAGGGCCGCACCCAGGTTTGCAGCATTGTCGCACACGGCCTTACCAGGCTGCAGGTTGATTGGAGACAACCATTTATTAAACTCAGTCTCCAGAGCTGCCCACAACTCGCTGTGTGACTCCTATTTCCAAGACATGTCAAGCTAAAGACCGCCTGATGCCATTGCGCTCTGCTGCCAGCATAGTAATGAGGGGTGCGTGATTCCTTCTGCGCAGTGAGAACGCTGGTGGCCTGACCAGGCAGGCTTGGGGCGGAGGTGGAGGACCCAGATGAGGTGGAGGAGGCAGAAGCAGTGGCGGAACTTGGACAGACAGAGGATTGACACACAAGTCGTGGGGACGGCAAGACTTGTGCAGCAGACCCTTCACCATCTATCACCATAGTTACCCAGTGCCCAGTCAGCGACATGTAACATCCCTGTCCATGCTTACTGGTCCAAGTATCGGTGGTGAAATGCACCCGTTCACACACAGAGTTTCTCAAGGAAGCGGTGATGTTGTGTGCGACATGCTGGTGTAGCGCGGGCACACCTTTCTTAGAGAAGTAGTGGCGACTGGGCATCTGGTACTGGGGCACAGCGACAGACATAAGGTCTCTAAACTCCTGTGTGTCCACCAGGCGGAAAGGCAGCATTTCCATAGCCAAGAGCTTACAGAGGGATAAAGTCAACCTCTTATCTTTGTCATGGGTCGCAGGAAATGGCCTTTTATTTGTCCACATCTGAGGGACAGAGATCTGGCTGCTGTGTGTAGACGGTGTTGAGTAGGGTGTCCCTGGAAAAATGCAGCTTTGTGAGGAAAGTGCAGGCGTAGACATGATGTTGCCTTCATCCAACGTTGGTGCTATCGATGTCTGAGAGAGCTGTACACACGTACTTGTTTCCCCTTCCAAACCAACTGACGACCTACCAAGCAAACTGCCTGTTGCGGTTACAGTGGTGGAAGTTGTGCGTGGAAAACCAGGTGTGACAGCTGTCCCCACAGTCCTAGAAGATGAAGAGCGCACGGATGCACTGGAAGGGGCAGGCGGTGGATGGTTCGCTCCGCTAGGCCGCATTGCAGCACGGTGAGCTTCCCACTGGGACCTATGATATTTATTCATGTGACGATTCATGGAAGAAGCTGTCACACTGCTGAGGTTTTGCCCTCTACTAACAGAATCACGACAAATTTTACAGATCACATAATTTGGGCGATCTTTTGCTATGTCAAAAAAGGACCAGGCTAGGCAAGGCTTAGAGGGCATGCAACCTGCTGAGCCCCCCCGTCTAGTGCTCAGAGGCAGAGTGGTGGCTGAGGATGCAGTTGTAGACGTGCTACCAGTGCTCCGACTCTGTCCAGGAAGGCGCAAGGTAACTTCGTCGTCAGTTGCATCCTCCTCCACCGCCTCTGTTGACCTCCTCGAGTGCCTGACTGTGGGTTGACAGTAGGTGAGATCTAGAACTTCCTCATCAATTGTTGTGTTTGCACTCCCCTCACCCTCAGACCGAGCCTCTTCTTGCCCTGACCGAATATTTAAGTTAGCATCCCAATCTGGTATCTGCGTCTCATTGTCATCAGTATGTTCCTCATTGTCTATAACAACAGGTGTTATAGTTTGTGAAAAAGGGTCAACATTATGCTCAGAAACTTGGTCCTCACGGCCTGAATCAGAGTCACAAAGGTTCTGGGCATCACTGCAGACCATTTCCTGGTCTGTACTCACTGTAGCTTGGGAGCAGACTTCTGATTCCCAGGCTATAGTGTGACTGAACAGCTCTGCAGACTCAGCCATCTCAGTTCCACCATACTGTGCAGGGCGGATGGAGACTTCAGAGCTGGGAGAATGCAAGTGTGATTGGGCTGACAACTCAGAGGACTGGTGTTTTTTGGATGCGGTAGTTGAGGTGGCGGAGAGGGCACTTGTTGGACCACTTGAGATCCATTCAAGCATTTTCCTTTTTTGGCCATCATCCACCTTTGTTCCAGTTGTTCGTGTCCGTAAAAAAGGGAGCACATCGAGCATAGTTTGCTAATATAATGGCTTAGTAACAATGAGTTTGAGTGTGCAATGCAGGCAGACGTGCTGCAAATATCTTTGCACTAGTGGGACAATACAGAAGTCCAACAGCCACTTTTAGGATGCCACTAAGTTTCCTCAGTGTTTGCTAGTATAATGGCTTAGTAACAATGAGTTTGAGTGTGCAATGCAGGCAGACGTGCTGCAAATATCTTTGCACTAGTGGGACAATACAGAAGTCCAACAGCCACTTTTAGGATGCCACTAAGTTTCCTCAGTGTTTGCTAGCATAATGGCTTAGTAACAATGAGTTTGAGTGTGCAATGCAGGCAGACGTGCTGCAAATATCTTTGCACTAGTGGGACAATACAGAAGTCCAACAGCCACGTTTAGGATGGCACTAAGTTTCCTCAGTGTTTGCTAGTATAATGGCTTAGTAACAATGAGTTTGTGTGTGCAATGCAGGCAGACGTGCTGCTAAGTTTCCTCAGTGTTTGCTAGTATAATTGTTAGTAACAATGAGTTTGAGTGTGCAATGCAGGCAGACGTGCTGCAAATATCTTTGCACTAGTGGGGCAATACAGAAGTCCAACAGCCACTTTTAGGATGCCACTAAGTTTCCTCTGTGTTTGCTAGTATAATGGCTTAGTAACAATGAGTTTGAGTGTGCAATGCAGGCAGATGTGCTGCAAATATCTTTGCACTAGTGGCACAATACAGAAGTCCAACAGCCACTTTTAGGATGCCACTAAGTTTCCTCAGTATTTGCTAGTATATTTGTTAGTAACAATGAGTTTGAGTGTGCAATGCAGGCAGACGTGCTGCAAATATCTTTGCACTAGTGGGACAATACAGAAGTCCAACAGCCACGTTTAGGATGCCACTAAGTTTCCTCAGTGTTTCCTAGTATAATGGCTTAGTAACAATGAGTTTGAGTGTGCAATGCAGGCAGATGTGCTGCAAATATCTTTGCACTAGTGGGACAATACAGAAGTCCAACAGCCACGTTTAGGATGCCACTAAGTTTCCTCAGTGTTTGCTAGTATAATGGCTTAGTAACAATGAGTTTGAGTGTGCAAAGGGCAGGAGGGTACAGTGGCAGGGTTGTGGGTCTGGGTAGGGGAAAGGAAGCCTCCCTTTCTATCCCTCCTAATGGGGAAATGCAGCAAGGAAATCCCTGACCTTAGCTAGACAGACGCTGTCATCTTGTGTAGCTGTTAAAATCTGTTTTCAGGGCCCTGACTGTCACCTATGGCTCTGACCCTGCCGGTATTAGCCCTTACAAGGGCTGAAAGAAACTTCTATCCCTATTCTGTATAGCGCTGTGTATAGAGCGTACATAGCAGTATCGGAGACAGGAGCTACGCCAGCGGTGACTGACACCCAGACGCAGAAGAGATAATGGCGTCCGGACGGGCAGATACTCGTTTTTATAAAGCAGGGACATGTGACATGGACATCCTATCACACATGCCGTTGCTTCTCTGGCTAAAAGTCCACTTAGCTGTGTGTGTGTCTGGGATTGGCTGACATGCTGGCCCGCCCCACTACACACGCGCGCTTAGGGAAGGAAGACAAGGAAAAAAAAAAAATGGCGATCGCCATTATCCAAACAGCAGTGATCTGAATGCGCTGTTCCCGCACAGTATACACTGAAATTTCATAATAGTGTGAGTCACAAAGTGACTTACACTATTACAGCGGAAAGTCAGCTAGTAATTATCTTGTCTTTTTGCTGCTAGAACCGTTCTCGAACGTATCTAGAACTATCGAGCTTTAGCAAAAAGCTCGAGTTCTAGTTCGATCTAGAATAGCCCCCAAAATCACTCGAGCCGCGAACTGGAGAACCTCGAACCGCGAACCGCGCTCAACTCTAATCGTCACAGGGTATTGAACAATCTACCCTCTCGTGTAGTATCCTCCTCAGTCTTGGTTTTGGGTCCCTAACCAAATGTTGCCTACATCAGCTAATCAAATCCTAGATACACCCTGCACCACACCCATCAGAAACACCAGTGGACGGCTTGAGTGGAATAGAGTCGCCCACCTGGGGGGTCAGGGAGGGGAGGTGAGGAGTGTAGTCAGTAGTCAGTAGTGAGTAGTCAGTGATGGTGAGAGAGTGGCCCTCAAGCTGTGAGGAGCTCTGAGGAGGTCGGGAGCGGCGACTCCCATAAGGAAACTGTCTAGGTTGCAGACGGTGGTCTGAGCCTAGAGGAGTCGGACCCCCGGTAACAGGGGATCGTGGCAAGGGGCTCGGATCTGTCAAGCAGGACAGCCGGCGGCCTTGCACTATCACCGGGCTGGGACCGAGACAAGACGGGGTACGTGGACCCTAGGTTGGGGAGTAGCTGCAGGCAACCCGATAATTTACCCGTGGAGAACGAAGCTTTCAAGATTCGTTCCCAACTGCTCCAAAATCGGGGCACTAGCGCAACGAGGGGGATAGGAGTTTCCATCCAAAACAGTCCAGAAAATCCCAAGCATGAGCATGAGAGCAAGCTCCCACACTTAGCCACAGTGGGGAGCGGGACCCGGCAAGTTTCCCACTACCGGGACCACCAGAGAAGTAAACTTAGTGCCAGGAGGCAGGTCACAGATCACCAGGCAGCACTATTGGGGACGGGACCCGAACTAGCTGCCGTCAGCGGCAGCGGTGTCCAGAGACTTGGTTTACCCGGTTGTCGGTGTCTGCTTAATAGACTGAGTGAGTACAAGAGTGACCCGTGCATTCCACGGCCTTACCCCACACACCGAGTGCCGGGGCATTCTCCCCTACCCGTGGAGGGTTATAACACCTGGCTGCCACCGTCATCACCCCGAGTACTTCTCAATGGCAGCGGCGGTATTCATGCCAGTTACCGCACACCATGGGTGGCATCACGAACTCTAAAATCCCTTGTAAATACCCCCTTCATTGGAGTGGCCGCACGACTCCCAGGTTCAGAGAACCCTCGAGCCACTGAGAACCCGGATCCGAGCATCTCGGCTGCTGACATGGGGGCGGCACACTTGCATTCTCCCTGTATCTCTCTCCCACTCTCCTTCTCTCCCTCTCTCCCTCTCTCATTCTTCTTTTCTCCCACTGTCCACCAAAATCCTATTAATTGACCCATAAGCTGTCTTACACTAAGGGGTACTTTGCACGTTGTGACATCGCTACTGCAATATCGTCAGGGTCAAATCGAAAGTGACGCACATCCGGTGCCGGTAACAACGTCGCAACGTGTAAAGCCTAGATGCTCCGATAAACGATCGCAAAAGCGTCGTAAATCAGTGATCTGTGTAGCGTCGGTCATTTTCATAATGTCGCACCAATAGGAGATACGATGTTGTTCCTCGTTCCTGCAGCAGCACACATCGCTGTGTGTGAAGCCGCTGGAGCGAGGAACATCTCGTTACCTGCCTCCACCGGCTATGTGGAAGGAAGCAGGTGGATGGGATGTTTACGTCCCGCTCATCTGCACCCCTCCGCTTCTATTGGCCGCCTGACTTGTGACGTCGCTGTGACGCCGCATGACCCGCCCTCTTAGGAAGGAGGTGGGTCGCCGGCCAGAGCGATGTCACAGGGCAGGTAAGTGCGTGTGAAGCTGCCGTAGCGATAATGTTCGCTACAGCAGCTATCACAAGATATCGCATATGCGACGGGAGCGGGTACTATCGCGCTCGGCATCGCTAGCATCAGCTAGCGATGTTGCAGCATGCAAAGTACCCCTATGAATGTTCAACCAATCAGAGCTCCTATTAATGACCTGTAGCAAACGAGAAGCAGAGTTGTGATTGGTTGCAATAGTCCACCTGATAAATATCTAGGCTGTCAAAATAGCCAATATACCTCAAACATCCAAACAGTTTGTGTGTGTGTCTGTTTCTCTGTGTGTGTGTGTGTGTGTGTGTGTCTCTGTTTCTGTGTGTGTCTGTTTATATGTGTATGTCTGATTCTGTGTCTCTTTCTTAGTGTGTCTCTTTCTAAGTGTGTGCCTCTATCTGTGTGTGCCTCTATCTGTGTGTGTGCCTCTGTCTTTGTGTGTGCCTCTGTCTGTGTGTGCCTCTTTCTGTCTGTGTGTGCCTCTGTCTGTCTATGTGCCTCTTTCTCTGCGTGTCTCTTTCTGTCTATGTGGGTCTCTCTGGGTGTCTTTTTCTCTGTCCAGAATAGGAGTCTATAATAACAAATATATTCACAGCTCCATTGACTTTAAAGTAAGCAGGTTTTTTGGCAAATAACTGTAAAGCGCAGGGTTACATTTTCTCCTCGAAACATAGTCTGACATTCCCTGAATCCCATGAGCTGTCGGTGCAAAATTTCACGATTCTAAATGCGACGGTGCGGATTCCTTTAGCGGACACACACACAGACACACACACACACACACACATACATTATTTTCATAGACTTGCATTAGATCCAAAAAATTATCAGGTTAAAAACATACGTTTGCGGTGCAGAAATGCATAAAAAATGCATATAAGCCACACATAGGTATATCAATAAAGTTTTATCAATGCCAAATACTAGGAAGTAACAAAAACAAAACAGCTTTATTTAAAACATGACACACAAAGATGAGACAAAAAAATGCAGCAGGACATCTGCAACATCAAAAACTCATCATGGGAAGGTAGCCTTAAATGTTCACTGTTGGATTATCATGAATGAGCATCCCTAGGAATGCTTATTTCATAATCGTGCCATTTATATCACTTGCCAAGCACTCTATTAATGAACAAAATGCTTGTTTTTCAGGTGACATGATCTTTAGTGCTGCACAAAAGATCATCGATCTTAGGAGCACATCATCTTGTGTAAACAAGAGTTGTACTGCCAAGAACAATTGCAGCCTATACACGCTGAATGATTTATTGAAGGTCATTCAGTGTGCATCTGAAGCTACTGTATGTCAACCTGTCTAAACAAGTTATGATTTTGTGACCCAGGTTGGCATATGTTAACTCGTTCCAAAATATGACGTATGTTGTACGTCATGGTCTCCAAGGGGTTCCAAACCGATGATGGACAGGGTACACTATGGCGATTGCTTGAGCACAGAAGCTTTGCCTGCACAATCGACGCAAGGAGTTCATCTTACCTAACAACCAAGATTCGGCTGCCACAGTCAGTAGGGGTGCCTGCACTGCCCCTGGCTGTTTAACAACCTAAATGCTGCAAGCAATAACGATTGCAGCATTTAGGAGCTTGGAGAGAGTATGCTTTCACGCGATCACGACCGTCATGATGTGATCTCGAGGCCCAATCATTGCCATTTCAAACTGAAGTTATGATGATGCCATGATGACCTTTGAGTCACCAGGCTATGGTAAGGAGGAAACTAAAGGAAGGGAGGAAATAATCAGACACCAATAGTATTTCCACAACACACCAAGCAATACACAGAAGTTCATCAGCAACAGGATAATAAAGCACAAGGACCAGGATCGCATAAAGCTCTCATCGGCATGGGAGAACAGGCTCTACCATCTTAAAAAAGGTGGTGACTGTGATAAGTCTCCTGCAACATGTGACTCAAGCAGTGAGCCACAGGCTAGCAGAACTTAACTTCTGCAAGCCAGTTACTAACAAGAGCAGCATCATGTGGAGTGTCTGACTCTGCTGTGTGAACAGTGTCAGATGTAGTCCTGACGCTCAGCGAGTTTTCAGCAAGACACCATGTGACACCCGTCTGGCCTGTGATACATCTTTTTGCATGTATTTGTAGACAAAAAAAAAGACAAATGTGTGGTCAGCAACAGTTTTGTGCACCTTTGCAAAGAATGACACCCATATCACCCATATCACGTATTTCAGAGATGTAGATGTAAATTCTAATGTAAGGGCTCAGCATAGAGCACAGGATAACTTTGAACTGATCCAAAAAGTTCTATACCACAAACTGCCACCAATAGCATTTAATACAATCCATGAAAAAACAAGTCGTCACTCAGATCCGTTATCTGTTAACGGAAATATAGGGGGCTTCTACAGTACAGGTAGCACAAAGACTCTGAACAAATGCTATAGATGTTGCAAAAAAAAAAAATCAGCAACCTCTGCGCTCCCAAATCCAAATACCCCCTTCCTTCTGAGCACCACAGTGCGCCTAAACCACAGTTTACATCCACATATTCGGCATTGTTGTAGGTAAATGCCGTAGGTAGGAAGCCCGCTTAATTTACTCTACAATGTAAATTAGTATGTACTATAATGTACTGGTCACGACAAGGGCTTATACGCAATTTTTAATTCTGCAACATTTACTGCATTTGACTCCATGGGTATTTTCCAAAGACAAAATCAGACGAAATCATCACTACACACATAAAAAATTCCCAGTGGGATGTAATTTTCAAAATATGGTCACTTCAGGGGGTTTCTGCTGTTCTGGCACTGAGGGGCTCTGTAAATGGAGCCCGCAAACTATTCTAGGAAAATCTGTGCTCCAAATATGAAATGGCACTCTTTCCCTACCGAGACAAGTGGTGTGGAAAAACAGTATTGTACAGTCACATGTGTGGTATTGCCACCTTCAAGAGAAATGGTGTAAAGGCTGCTTTACACCAGACAATCTATCGTGCGATAGATCGTCGGGGTCACGGATTTTGTGACGCACATCCGGCATCGCTGGCGATGCCGGCCTGTGTGACACCTCCTAGCGACGCAGTATCGCTCACAAATCGTGAGTCGGGTACTGCTCGCTAGGTTCCATAATATCGTTTAATTTAGTTGACCATCGTTTCCGTGGTAGCACACGCCGCTCCGTGTGACACCACGGGAACGATGAGCAGCTCACCTGCCTCCCGCGGCCGCCGCCGGCTCTATGTGGAAGGAAGGAGGTGGGCGGGATGTTTACGTCCCGCTCATCTCCGCCCCTCCGCTTCTATTGGCCGGCGGCCATGTGACGTCGCTGTGACGCCGAACGTCCCTCCCACTCCAGGAAGTGGACGTTCGCCGCCCACAGCGACGTCGCACGAGAGGTAAGTATGTGTGACGGGGGTTACTAACTTTGTGCGACACGGGCAGCGATTTGCCCGTGATGCAAAAAGGACAGGGGCGGGTACGATCGATTGTGAAATCGCACAATCGGTCGTACCGTGTAAAGCAGGCTTAACACATTATGGGGCCTTTTTTACCTATTCCCCTTGTGAAAATTGGAAATCTGAAGTTAAAACAACATTTTAGTGATAAAAAAGTAATTATTTTTTCTTCACTGGCTAATAGTATAAACTTTTGTGACACACCTGTGGTAATAATATACTCACTGCATGACTACATGAATTAATTGAAAGGTACAGTTTGTAAAACATTAAAACATGGTCACTTGTGGGGGAGTTCTGGCACTTCGGCAAACCATTCCAGCAAAATCTTAAGTCCAATATTTCGTTCCGTCCCTTTTCAGTTTTGGACCGTGAGTCAAAAGTAGTTTTCAACTACATATGGGGTATTGGTGTACTCAGGAGAAATTGCACAACAAACTGAATGGTGTATTTTGTCCTGTTACCTTTGGGAAGATGGAAAATTTGGAGCTAAATTAACATTTTTGCATTGCTTTAACTCCTGTGAAGCACCTGAAGGGTTAATAAACTTCTTGAATATGGTGTTGATTAGTTTGCATGTCCATTTTCTCCTGTTTCTCTTGCTACCCTTGTGAAAATTAAAAATTTGGGGCAATAGCAACATATTTGTGAGACAACGGTATTTTTTTTCATTTTCACAACTTTATACTTTAAACTTCAATGTTATAAAATACTGTACAGCACCTGGAGGATGAAGGTTCTCACCACATATATAGATAAATTCTTTGAGGGGTTTAGTGTTCAAAATGGGGTTACTTATGGGGGTTTCCATAGTGAAGGCATGTCAGGAGCTCTCCAAACACGACATAGCTTCCACAAGAGATTCCAGCTAATCTTGCTTTTCAAAACTCAAATGGTGCTCCTTTTCTTCAAAGCCCTGCTGTGTGCCCAAACAATAGCTTTCTATTACATATGGGGTATCAATCTACTCTAGATAAATTGCACATCAAACTATATGGTTCATTTTTTAATGTTATGCTTGTGAAAATGAAAACTTTGGGGCAAAACAACATGTTTGTGGGAAAAATATATTTTTTTCATTTTTACAGCTTAATGTTATAAAATTCTATGATGCACCAGGGAATTCAAGGTGCTCTCCAAACAACTAGACTAATTAATATATAGGTGTAGTTTCCAGCCTGGAGGTCACATGTATGGGTTTCCATTGTTTAGGTATATCAGTAGTTCTCAAAACACAACATGGTATCCAGCAATGATTCCAGCCATGTTTATGTTGATTAGTGTTCCTTCCTTTCCGAGCGCCCAAACAGTAGCTTTCCACCATAAGGCATATTGTTGTACTCAGGAGAAAATGCACAATATATTACACAGTCTATTTTTTCAGGTTACCCTTGTGAAAAGTAAAAATATGGGGCAAACGCAACATGTTCGTGGGAAATTTTTTATTTTTTCATTTTCACACTTCAACCTTATAAAATTCTGTGAAACATCTGAGGATTCAAGATGCTCACCACACACAATATCTAGATTTTTTTTTTTTTTCAAAATTGGGTCACATCTAGGGGTTTAACCTGATTAGGAACATGAGAGGCTCTATAAACATGCCATGGTGTACGCTAACGATTGCAGCCAATTTTGTGCTCCAAAGTTGAATGGTGTTTCTCCCTTTCTGAGCCCTTCTGTGCACCCAAACAGTAGTTTCTCACCACTTATGGGGTATCTGTGTACTCAGAAGTAATTACTTAACAAATTATACGGTGCATTTGCTCATGATAACCTTGTGAACATGCAAAATTTTGGGCTAAAATAACATTTTTGAGGGAAAACATAAAATTTTCACTTTTTCGATCAATATTGCTTTCATTTCTGTGACGAACAAGAATGGTTAATAAACTTATTGGATGTGATTTTGAGCAGTTTGAGGAGTGCAGTTTTTAAATGGTGTCACTTTTGGGTATTTTCTGTCATGGAGGCCTCTCAAAGTCAATTCAAATGTGATGTTGTCCCTAAAAAAATTGGTTTTGTAAATTTTGTTGGAAAAATGAGAAATGTGACGTGGTAAATCTTATATATTACCTATTTTGTGTGGCATTACTCTCTGCTTTAAGGGAATAAAAATTAAAAATTTTAAAACTGTGATTTTTTTTTTTTTGCCAAGTTTCCAATATTTTTACAAATAAACACAAAAATATCATTCTAAATTTACAACTGACATGAACTACAATATGTCCCCCCCAAAAAAACAACATGAAAATCCCTGGGATACATTGAAATATTCAAAACTTTTTACTTCATGAAGTGACTTGGTCAGAATTGAAAAAAATGGCCTGGTCAGGAAGGTGAAAACCAGTCACTGAGGTGAAGGAGTTAATGAACCCTTATATGAATTATAATAATAATAATAACATTTTCACCATCAAATACCTCAATGGACATTAAATATTAAACTATAAACATTTTTAAGCGATTCTGCCAAAATTTGAATTTCAGCTCTCTTGAAATTGCTAAGTACCTTCCACATGCACAGTATGATGACCCTACTGTACCTCCCAACTCAACTACACCAGAAAAGTATATTGACCCTAACACACTATGATCCCCAACTGTGATCCCCATACAACCCTCCAGGCAGTATAATGGGCCTACATAGATTATAATGGCCCCCACTAGCCCTCCAAACAGTATATTTGCCTCCACAGAGCCCTCCGCACAGTATGATGGACCCCACACAAACTTTCACGCTGTATAACTGCTTGCATACAGTATAATGTCCCTCAAATATCGCTCTATAAAGTATAATGCCTCCAAATATTATAATAGCCTCCACATAACCCTTTTAATAGTATATTGACCTCCATATAGCCCACCAAATATTATTTTGGCCCCCACATAGCCATTCATATAGTATAATGTGCCCCACATATTCCTCCATATATTATAATGCACTCCCCATAGTCTTACATATATTATAATACACTCCCCATAGTTCTCCAAGTAGTATAATGCACTCTCCGTAATCCTCCATATATTATAATTCAACCGACCTCATAATCCTCCAAATTATATTATAGCCATTCGCCACAAGTGTACTCACTGACTAAATAAATTCTCACCTTTCCTCTTTCTCATGCTGATCCGGTCTCTATAGTGATGTGTGTTCTGCAGCCCTGCACATCTTGGGATAGCGGGTGCGCAGTAGAGACATCATCGTGTCCGTTGTACTGAGACTGTCAGATCTCAGACGCCAAGGGAGAATGATGAGGGAGGGAGTAAAGCACTGATTGCTTTCAACTGTATTGACATCAACAATGGCGACACAGTTGAAAGTTCATCGCCAGTAAAATGCCAGGTGGGAGGGCCCGGTGTCGATGCTGACATCGCCCCTCCTGACTAACGGGCTCTGTAGCAGCCATGTGATCTGCTGTCATTGGTGGTACATCACTGTATAGAACCATGAAAATCTTTGTTGCAAATAGTCAAGAGGGTCGCAAAAACATGTTGCGAAAAAAGTCGTAAATTAAACATTTTTAGATGATGAAGCCTGAAGCAATTATGAACCCATTATCCACCAGTCCTGTCAAATTCAAAAACTGCAACCTCCCTGGAGGCCCATAAGTACAAGGTGTTCAGTGCTAAGAGACACAGCCGAGGTCCTGGAGGCTATAACCTGACCACCATTGAAAAAGACACAAAAGTTAAAGTGTCAAGACTGGACAAATAAGTACCTGAAGATATATTATTCAAAGTTTTAATAGGTGATGACATGAGACTGACTCTTTATTGACCATGGTTGGGTTCATGACTGGATCACTACACTGGCAAGATGGCAATCGGGGTACTGTTCTGAGCTAATATTATTAAAGAAGTGGTAGTTGGGTTGAGGATGGACTCAAATATCAAATCACAAACCTACAACCAATTTTAGAAGACATTTTCTTCAAGCTGGGACACAGGAAAAAGTCTGCATCTTTAAACAAAACTATTATTTTTTGATGCATCAAAGAGCTCCACAGCTTGACTGCCACTAAAGGCCTTAAAGGGAACCTGTCAACAGATTTGGGGCCTATAAGCTGCAGCCACCACAACTGGGCTCTTAGATACAGCATTCTAAATGCTATATATAAGAGCCCAGGCCGCTGTGTAAAACGTAAAAATCACCTTATAATACTTACCTAAATGATCGCTGTAGTGGAGTTGGGTCTTATAAGTGCCTCCATTTTCCAGTGCCTTCTCTTTCAGCCATCTTCATCCTCCTTCGGAAGCCTGTGTGCATTACGATTCCTATGTCATACACACTTGCCGGTCTTGCTTAGGGCAGATCAAAGTGCACCTGCGCAGGCCCTCAATGCCGGCGAGTGTGGATGACATAGGACGCGTCATGCACCCCGGCTTCAGAACAAGGACGACAAAGATGGCTGAAAGAGGAGGAGATGACCCAACTCCATCGCAGCGACCATTTAGGTAAGTATTATAAAGTGATTTTTATGTTCTTCACAGCGGCCTGGGCTCTTATATACAGCATGTTAGAATGTTTTATATAAGAGCCTAGTGGTGGTGGCCGCAGCTTATAGGCCCCAAATCTGGTGACAGGTTCCCTTTAAAGATGAAAGAATAATGAACCGACCCCTTCCTCACCTGATCTAAACCTACTGAGAACTTGTGAACCCTTCTTAAGTGAGAGCTTTACAGTAAAAGAACACAGTCACCTCTCTGATCAGTGTCTGGGGGGGGCTGTGATTGGCGCTACCCAAAAAAGTTGATCACCATCAGATTAAGACACTGACAGACTCCAAGAATAGACCTTATGGCTGTTATTGAAAAGAAGGGTAGCTATATGGGCCACTGAAATTTGTTTATGTATTTTTGCACATTTTGAGTTGCTTGGTTATTATTTTTACTTTAATATATGAAATTGAAATGGATAAATTTAAATGCTATTTCCCTTCCAAGTTCAAGAAAATGTGAATCTCAGCTGATTCACCAATATTTAGAGATGGCTGTTAAGAAAATAGTTTAAAGGCGTAACAAGAGCAAGAGCATATAAAGGGTCCGATTCATCAAAGCTTTAAAGGGGTATTCCCATCCCCAAGATCCTCTCTTAATATGTAGTAGGTTTAATAATAATAATAATAATAATAATATTCGCAATTACCTCCAATTAGAAATGTGTTATGGTTCTTCTGATTCACTATGTTGCTTACCTTATGTTCAGGGCATTGCAGGACCTTAGGTATTCATGCTTACGACCATGCATATGTTCACAGTTAGGCTGGAGTCACATGATCGTATGGCATCCAATGCGAGTGCATCGGATGCGATGTGCTAATGACCCCCAGCTCGCTCTGTGCTGCAAGTGTAAGCCGAGTGTTATTATACTGTGATGCGATCCTGCAATTGGATCATAGCTGCAGAGGAGAGGGAGGGATTAATCTCCCCATCTCCTCCTTTGTCATCTGATTCGATGATTACAATCAGATGTCATCCGAGTGCAGCCCGATGTTTCACTTGCATCCATAGACTTTTATGGGTGTGAGTGACATGTCTCTCACTGACAATCGCAGAATGCTGCGACTTTTCACTCATCCAGAATCTGAATGAGAAAAAAACTGAACATCTGCTCTCGCTCATTGACTAACATTGGTCAGAGTGCAATGCTAAATTTTCTTGCATTGAAATTGACTGATTCATACACCCATGTGCACATACTCTTAGTTAGTTGCTAGTGGTCGTAACCATGGATACCTAAGGTCCTGCAATGCCCTGAACATGAGGTAAGTGACATCAGGAGAACTATGCAACATTTCTAATTGGAGGTATTTGCTAATATTATTAATATTGTTATTATTATTATTATTACACCTACTACATATTAGGATAGGACCTTGAAGATGGGGATACCCCTTTAAAGCTTTGATGAATCGTATCCTTCATATGCTCCTGCCTTCAAACCATTTTCTAAACAGCCACCTCTACATAAATATCGGTGAATCTGCTGAGATTCACATTTTCCTGAACTTGGCAGGGAAAATTACTGCACATTGGGATAGGATTTTGGAGATGGGAATACCCTTTTAAGTCCAAACTTTTGGCTTACAAAGTTTTTAAAATCACTAAATTTTCGTGCAACGCATGGCTGTACTAAAATTTTGCGCCTTTTGGTGTATACATGCTATTTTCATCCAACTCCGTCAAAGTGAGCAGAGCTGGGGTGGGACAGCGTCGTGACAACTCCTGCTTGACATATTAATAACAGGCGGTGGCTTTTCTTACACCGCAAATCTTATTCTAGTCTCTAACTTATAACTCTTATTGAATCAGGATCGTTTGACTCCAGCATGCCCCATCATCAAGACCAGCTTGAAAACCACCGGACTTGAAAGCAGGACCATAAGTTAATATCAATTTGAGTGAAGAGAAACAAAGCTAAATATTTAGGTAAGGTCGCGCTCACATCAGCGGTATTTTGCCGCAAAACCGGATCCATCAGAAATGCGTTTCAGCTCAATTCATTTAATAATGGAATTGCAGCAAGATGCGGTCACATGCGGTAGCGTGCAACTCACACTATCGCATGTAACCACATTTTGCCATGATTCTATAGGAAATGAATCGAGCTGAAACGCAGTTTTGCGGCAAAATACCGCTGATGTGAACGTGGTCTCACACAAATGTTTTTTTTCCTGTGCTACTTATGAATTCATCTACAACTGTCCAAGATTTTTTTTTTGTTTTCTTAAATGCAAACATTTTTTTTTAGAAAGTCGATGCTTCTACCCCGGTGCTTGTTTAATTAGATTGTGATGTTTATCATCACTGCATGCTAAGCAGATAATTAAATCTGATAGATGTGAATGGGTATCTAAGCTCCTTGGATATGAGTAATATGTTATTATGTTTTCAAGTTAAAAACTGTTATACATTGTTAACATCAAACTAAGAGTTTTAAATGACTTCTGATCTTGACTCTGAAATCCTACTTTATTCTCAAATATCTGATACCCTAATAGGTATTCATCAAGCACTAAGCCATCAATCCATAATAGGAGCCAAAGCTGCATTTACTTTCTCTTCTTTAATCTCCCTGCTCTTAATTGCCATATTGACAAAAAAAGAAACAGTTGTTTACCCTCTAAAGTCTCAGGAGTGCCTGCCAAATTAATCCTTTTGAGCAGCGATTCTAGAAACAAGTAGCATGCAAAACAGTAAGAGACTTCCTTAAGAGGCAACGAACAACTAAAGTGTTCTTAAAAATTAACCTTCACAATGAATGCCAACTTAATGAAAAATTACAACAAGGAGCATGTAGTTTTTTTAGTTGAATTACGCTCTGCACCAGCCATAATCAAATATATTGAATGGAAATAGAAACCCATAGCAAATGAGGCAAAGAAATGTAATAGGTATCTGCTAATACCTTAGAAACTGATCAGAGGAACAAGTCTAAAGGCTGCTTTACACGCAACAACATCACTAACGAGATATCGTTGTAGTCACGGAATTCGTGACTCACATAAGGCCTCATTAGTGACGTCGTTGCATGTGACACTTACGAGCGACCGCTAACGATCAAAAATACTCACCAAATTGTTGATTGTTGACACGTCGTTCATTTCCCAAATATCGTTGCTCATTCTGGACGCAGGTTGTTTGTTGTTCCTAAGGCAGCACACTGCGCTGCGTGTGAAACCCCAAGAACGACGAACAACAGGGTTCCTGCGTCCTCCGGCAACGAGGTGGGAGTGACGTTCATGCGGCTGCTCTCTGCCCCTCCGCTCCTATTGGTGGGCCGCTGTGTGATGTTGCTGTGACGCCGCACGAGCCTCCCCCTTAGAAAAGAGGTTGTTCTCCGGCCACGGCGATGTCGTAGGCAGGTAAATACGTGTGACGCGTACCTCCGATATTGTTCGCCACGGGCAGCGATTTGCCCGTGATGCACAAATGACAGGGGCGGGTGCGATCGCTAGTGATGTCGCAGCATGTAAAGCAGCCTTAAGGTCTATCTATCTCCTTATGTGATGCTTTACTAAATAGGAGCTGCTTTATTATTTTGAACACAAGCCCCTATAGTTATTTATTTTTTATTTTTAACCTTAAAATAGCCCTAAAGATAACATTTTGAATAATGATGGGTGGACCTGGACTATAAACAGTCTCAAAGGTGCCCGGGTGCCAGGCCCGGGATTCCGGGTGTTTGACCCGGATCCGGCTCTTGAGAAATTTTAAAAAAAAAAGCAAAAATAAAGAAAATAAGAATGAAGCGAGCAATTTTCTAATTTTCGTTTTTCATTTTTACTTTACTTTTGTCCAAGAGCCATAACTTTTTTATTTTTCCATCAATATAGCCATGTGAGGCTTGTTTTTTGTGGAATGAGTTGTACTTTGGAACGACATCATTCATTATGCCCCATATTGTACTGGAAAGCAGAAAACAAATTCCAAGTGTAGTGAAATTACAAAAAAAAAAAATACAATTCCACTTGGTACAATTGTTTTTTTTATTTACCGTGTTCACTTTATGGTAAAACTGATCTGGCAATATGATTCACCAGATTAGTACAAGTTTGAAGATACCAAACGTGTATAGTTTTACTTTTATACAGGAGGTGAAAAGAAAATTCAAAAGTTTGTAAAAAAAAAACCAAAGAATTGCGGTTTTGTCACCATTTTCCAAGACCTGTAGAGTTCTAATTTTTCAGGACCTGGGGCTCAGTCATGGCTTATTTTTTTTGCATCTTGAGCTGAAGTTTTTAATTATGAATTATTATTTTATATTATTTAATCATTTTTGGGTAGATGCAATGTTTTGATCGCCTGTTATTGCATTTTAACGCAATGTTGCGGCAACCAAAAAACGTAATTCTGGAGTTTTGATTTTTTTTTCACTCGCTATGCTCTTTGCCAATAAGATTAATTGATTTTATATTTTGATAAATCGTGAATTTCTGAGGCAGGCGATACCAAATATGTGTATTTTTATTATTGATTTATTTTCAATTGGGCAAAAAGGGAGTGATTTGAAATTTTGGGGGGGTTCTGATTTTTAAAACGGTTTTTCTTTTGTAATTTTGTATTGATTTCACTAGTCCCCCTAGGTGACATTATGCCTGCACACAGTCTGATCACTTCTGCTGATCAACAGAAATGTGATCTCCTGTTCCTGTGAGTACCAGCGCTGTGTCGGCATTCACAGGAAACACATCATGACAGTTGAAAGGGTCATCATCTGACTCATGGAAAAGCATTAGCACCCCATGATTGTGTCACGGGGCCGCCGATGTTGGCAGGTAACAGCACAATCCCCACCAACGCATGTTAGGCCTCCTTAGCATGTCTGTCCTCCAGTACGTGTTTGGTCCGTTTCCTCACGTGCCGGAGACACGGGCACATGTGGACCCATTAAAATCAATGGATCTGTGCTCACGTGTGTGTTTTGCCATGGACCGTGTGTCCGTGTGGAGCATATGTGTGCCCGTGTGCTCCACATGTAGACATGTCCATTTTTCTCCGCCATCATGGGTGTCACACGGACCGCACACGGACTGCACAGATGGGATCCATGTGACATGCACAAGAGAAAACATGTGTCTGTGAATTAAAATTAGTTTCTATAATCACTTTCTCCAGCGCTGCTATTTCTGCCGCTTTTGACCCCCGCTCATTATGCTCATCACATATTCACTCCACAGCGGGTCGGAAGCAGCAGCAGCAGGGAGTCGGCAGGGCCGTGGACCATAGATCAGCACCACGGACAGCAACTCCAGGGACAGGTAAGCAGAAAGTTTCCGTTCTCCGTGTGTTATCACGGATAGCATACGGAGAACACACGTGTGCCATAAACACGGCACACGGAGGGCGACATGCACCTTTGACACGTCCGTGAAAAACGTGCGTGATTTTCACAGACATGTGAAAGAGGCTTTAGATAGTGCTGTCAGAGTTTGACAGCATGATGTAAGGGGTTAACAGGTGCAGGTGGAGCAAAGATCCACCCGTGCCTGTAAACTGCACATGTCTCCTGATCGGATCAGCAGACATCTGCAGGGAAAAATGCAGGCTGACTGTGAGAGCCTGCATTAAAGGGACAGACATGGCAAAGGACATATAGGTACATCATTAGTCGTGAAGGGGTTGACATATCCAATTGAGGAACTTAATTATATTAAGATCTGTTAATTAAAATGTACTTTGTTCATGGGACAATTCCCTTAAGGTAGTCTGAAATTCAAAGGCTGTGATTTCTGCTCAATGCTGTAAACACCCAATTCTTTACACTGCAGTTATGCTTTTTCAGATTGGTTCAGTGCATAGATATAAGCCATTACCAACTAAATAATGTCAATGCAATTGGTGTTGAATTCCACTGCAGCAACCAAAGATTAACAAGTAGCATTAAACATATCATTAAGTCAATACATTTTATTAAACAGTAGCATGCATTTCTTTGCTTTACTTTTAAATAAAAATTTGCGATACTGAGTGTACAAAATTAAGTCGTTTATTGGTTTAGTTATTTACTTATTGATTTAACTTTTTCTTCCATATAATATGTAGTGTAAAATCATTTATTTCCAGTCCAAGATTAAAATGGGAATGAACTTTTACCTCGAGGAATCTTTCTAAAAAAAAAAATACACACACAAAAGTGAGAAGAGTAAAGTAAATTAACTTGAAATTGACTTGTGAGTTTGAAGCTGTAATGTCATCTGAGATGATGCGTAACGTCTCTGGTCTGAACTGTGCCTGTCAGTAATGGGATTTCGAAATCAAAGGTTTTTTTTCATATTGGTATTTCAGGCTTGTTCAACTCTATGTGATTTTCTCTCGCTACAATTTATTACTTTAAAATTTGATTTCAGACATGGGAATTTCTATTTTTTTTATATTTCCTTATATAGATAGAGCAACAAAAACGCAAATGGAAAAATTAGATAATCTTCGACCATCTAATAAATTGTGTGTCTTATTGGAAATGGTTTCGCTAGGAGTTATTTCATTTATTTCACCTGTTTTGTTATCAACCCATTATCACGTCAATGACTGATGATTGTTATGGAGTTTCCGGATTTCAGTAATAAAATGCTGAAAATGAAAACTGCATTTTGCTAAATCCCTGGAGATTAACAACCTGATCAAAAACCATTCAACTTGAATATTATATTGGTATTATTAAAGTATACTTGATAATATCTCCTATTCCATACCATCCATCCAACGCCTATCTTCATCCTATTTCTGTTATGAATTTGGGAAAGGAAAACACATGTTATCATTGCATAGTAAATGAAAAATACACTGGCTACATTTGATATAGGGAAGAACTTTTTCAATGGGCTGTAAACTAAACTATAGTCCCTAATGCCAGGCAGCTGCTGCCAAGGCAAATAATAATATTTTGGAAATCAATTAACTGGAAAGAAATTGTATTGGAACAGGTTCAGAGCAGCATCCGAAGTAAGAAATGCTATAGGTCAGTCATGGCGAAACTTTTACAGGCCGAGTGCCCAAACTGTAGCCCTAAACCCAATTTTTTTTCCGAAGTGCCAACCAATCCTTTTATGTAAATAATTTATTTTAATCTTACCTTTGCCGTCTTCTCTTCAGCAGGGGGTATCACGCTCACGCATGCTTACCACACACTGAAGCTGAGCCCTTTCCAGCCCTTTCCGGACAGAGCAGTTGGATTGATCTTTCTGGAAAAAATTGCAGCATATTAGACAGAGATTTTAGCCTGGAATGCAATCAGATTTAACCCTGTAATGCACATCTACATTTCAAAGTCTGAACATCTTGAAATCCCATAAAGACGTATGAGTTGCTATCTTCCCCTTTCATTGTGTAGTTATGTTCCCCTTCCTGGGCCACTTCTTGGTGAACATGTCCCCCATCCTGATATATATTTCCTACATTCTGGTATATTTGTCCCCATCATGGCCCCATCCTGGTTAATATACCAATATACCTGGTAAATGTCCTCCATCCTAGTAAAAGTACCCCATTCTGGCATGTTCCCCCATGCTGGTAAATGTACCCCATCCTGACATATTGCCCCTCCTTGTAAATGTTTCCCCATCCCGGCATGTACCCCATTCCTGGTAAATGTCCTCCATCCTGGTAAATGTTCCCAATCCTGGTTAATATACCCCCATCCAGGTAAATGTCCACCTTCCTGGCATGTTCCCCTTCCTGGTAAATGTTCCCCATCCTGGTAAATATTCCCCATCTTAACATGTTCCCCTTCCTGGTAAATGTACCCTATCGTGGCATGTTTCCTCCATCCTGGCATGCATCTTTTCCCCATCCTGGCATGCATGTTTCCTCCATCCTGGTATGTATGTTTTCCCCATCCTGGCATGCATGTTTCTTCCATCCTGGTATGTATGTTTCCTCCATTCTGGCATGCATGTTTCCTCCATCCTGGCATGCATGTTTCCTCCATCCTGGCATGCATGATTCCTCCATCCTGGCATGCATATTTCCTCCATCCTGGCATGCATGTTTCCCCATCCTGACATGCATTGTTCCCCATCCTGGCATGTTTGTTTACCCATGTTGGCATGTATGCTTCCTCCATCCTGGCATGTATGTTTTCTCCATCCTGGTATGCATGTTTCCTCCAGCCTGGCATCTATGTTTTCCCCATCCTGGCATGCATGTTTCCCCATCCTGGCATCTATGTTTTCCCCATTCTGGCATGCATGTTTCCCCCTTCCTGGCATGCATGTTTTCCCCTTTCCTGGCATGTGTGTTTCCCCCCCATCCTGGCATGCGTGTTTCCCCCCATCCTGGCATGCATGTTTCCTCCATCCTGGCATGTATGTTTCCTCCATCCTGGCATGCATGTTTTCCCCATCCTGGCATGCATGTTTCCCCATCCTGGCATCTATGTTTTCCCCATCCTGGCATGCATGTTTCCCCCTTCCTGGCACGCATGTTTTCCCCTTTCCTGGCATGTGTGTTTCCCCCCATCCTGGCATGTGTGTTTCCCCCCATCCTGGCATGCATGTTTCCTCCATCCTGGCATGTATGTTTCCTCCATCCTGGCATGCATGTTTTCCCCATCCTGGCATGCATGTTTCCCCATCCTGGCATCTATGTTTTCCCCATTCTGGCATGCATGTTTCCCCCTTCCTGGCATGCATGTTTTCCCCTTTCCTGGCATGTGTGTTTCCCCCCATCCTGGCATACGTGTTTCCCCCCATCCTGGCATGCATGTTTCCTCCATCCTGGCATGTATGTTTCCTCCATCCTGGCATGCATGTTTTCCCCATCCTGGCATGCATGTTTTCCCCATGCTGGCATGCATGTTTCCCCCCATGCTGGCATGTATGTTCTCCCCCCATTCTGGCATGTGTATTCCCCCCCCCATGCTGGCATGTATGTTCCCCCCATGCCGGCATGTGTGTCCCCCCCATGCTGGCATGTGTGTTCCCCCCATGCTGGCATGTGTGTCCCCCCCCATACTGGCATGTGTGTTCCCCCCATGCTGGCATGTATGCCCCCCCCATGCTGGCATGTATGTTCCCCCCCATGCTGGCATGTATGTTCCCCCCCATGCTGGCATGTATTTCCCCCCCCCCATGCTGGCATGTATTCCCCCCCCCCTGCTGGCATGTATGTTCCCCCCCATGCTTGCATGTGTGTTCACCCCCCATGCTGGCATGTATGTTCCCCCCATGCTGGCATGTATGTTCCCCCCATGCTGGCATGTGTGTTCTCCCCCCCATGCTGGCATGTATGTTCCCCCCCCACATGCTGGCACTGGCTTCCTCATCCCCGCTTTGGCACAGCCGCACACAAGTTATATAAAAAAAAAAAGCAACACACAACTCACCTTCCTGCACACACTCTCCCACTGCACGCCGCTGAGTCTCCTGGGACTTGCTGTGCTACAGTACGGGCTGTGTATCGGGTTACCATAATGATGAGGGAGGACCTTCTGCTACCAGAGCGCTGATGTCAAAGACAGGAGCCGCTTGCCTCTGATTGGCCAGCGCGCTGCCTTTGAGTAGCGGGTGACAGGGGAACTTCCTGCTTCGTCGCTATGGTTGCCGATGCACAGCCTGGAGTGGAGCGGCAAACTGCAGGACCATGGAGGCCGCGATGGAACTGAAGGTACACATATTATGCTCACCTTACCTTCCGATCCATCGCCGGCCTCCTGGGTCTTGTAGTTCACCGCGAGGACATCGCAATGAGCCGGCGGACTACAAGAACTATGAGGCCGGCAATGGAATGGAAGGTAAGGTGAGCATAATACTGTATGTGTGTGCATGCTGTGCGTGGTTGTGTATGTTTGTGTGGACTGCAAGTGCGGGTCAGAGCACGGTGGATGTACGGAACCGGAAGTGTGTGCGGTGAGAATTTTGTTCTTACAGCAAATCTTTCTCGTAAACCGGGTTACAAATTTACAGAAAGCTTTGCTTGTTAAACGAAATTCTCGTCAAGTGGGTTACTCGTTAAGCGAGGTTCCACTGTATGTAACAATTTAAGGGGTAGTGATGAGGATTAACAGCTGAAAGGGGAGGATATCTGGAAGAAAAAGGATTAACCCCAAACAGAAAAGATACATAGGTTTTTATTTACACCACAGAAGAAGCAATAGGATATCATGGAGCAGTTTGTGTAGCAAAACGCAGTGACCCTCTACAGCCAGACACCACAGGTCTGTCTGTCAACCATAACACACCTGTGACAGTGAGGGTGTATACATAGCTATATATTAGATTTTTTACCTCTTTACTGAAAAACAAACAAAGCTGTTTCAGCCTGAGAATCTTATTTTGGTAAATTCTGTCAAACAATTTAAAATGTGTCATGAGTGGTAATTTATTATAAGTGGAATTTTGGAAGTCACTTTTACTTGTCACTGTGTATTATTGGACGGTATAAAAAAAGGTTTCACATTATAAATATAGCTAAAACTAGCAAAATGCTAGAAACATGCCACAGTCCCTCCATGTGCAAAACTGATAGAGACATATGTGACGCCCTGGACTAGCCAGGTAGTCACATACATACCAACATACACACCCA
The DNA here is from genome assembly GCF_048569485.1 of Anomaloglossus baeobatrachus. Lineage (NCBI taxonomy): Eukaryota > Metazoa > Chordata > Amphibia > Anura > Aromobatidae > Anomaloglossus > Anomaloglossus baeobatrachus. Next base: position 81,591,685 of record NC_134354.1, on the reverse strand, counting down.
CCACCCTAGGCAGTTACAACAGTCAGACAAAAACCCTTGTTGCCTCCCTCCAGGGTCTGATGTCCACACCAGGTGGGGCGGATTCAGGTGGTTGGCCCCACCCACCGAGGAGTTCACAGGCCTGAAGGCGAGAAAAGTGTGAGTTCAGTCTTGGAGGTGAAAGTGAGAGGAGAAAACACTTGAGGTGTCTGGGTAGGAGCCCAGGCACTGACAGCAAGGTTGGCAGATGGTGGTGGCCATCTGCAGGAGTTGGTGGAACTCCACAGAGCCGTAAGGACTGGGGTCGGGTGTCGGCCCGCCGGTACCGGACCGGGGATTGGAGTGAAGCTAAGCACACAGGCAGGGCCATCGGACCCCGACCAGGCTTGGAGCCGCCGTCAATAGTCAAATCCGAGTGTGACAGGAACCCCAAGGGTTTCCTAACAACCAAGTCCCGATTGAAGGCAACCGTCTACCCAGAGAGGAAATACAGCCACCGCCACAGGCTAGAGATCAAAGGGCCAGCGCCTGCGGGCAAAACGGGCTCCTACGGCACATATACGCCGGGGAGCGGACTACCGGTGGGCAACCACAGGAGTCAGAACATTTCTAAAAGGTGCAGGGAAAGACAGCCACCATCAGCCGTCCGGAGAGAGCACAACAACAACACTGCAGCCGGCTGCGGGACCTGTCCATCCGGCCATTTTGGTTTACCAATGACTCTGTCAGTGATTGTCTGAGTGAGTACACCAGTGCCGTCCGGCACCGCGCCGCGCGGTCCCTGCACCCCAGCCATCCAGCCTCCCCGTTACACCACCGGGCCCCGGGATCACCAACCCCCTACCCACGGAGGGGACAACATCCTAGCTGCACCCTACCATCTCTCCTGGGATCCCCGTTACCAGCAGCGGTGGTGCCATCATCACCACGTCCCGTGGGTGGCGTCACGAACAATCTCCCTAACCAAACCATCCCTTTTCACTCACGGGCGAGGAGCGCTGCTCGAGTCCCCGGGTCTGGTCCACCGCTCGAGCCACGGAGCAGCAGCAGTAGAAGCTCCGGACCCGAGCGTGGTGAGCGCGTCCCCACCGCCCGCGACAACTTGGCGTCACGAACAGGATAGAACCGATCTACTTACCAGTTGAAGTGCGCCTTGTGGTCTCCGCCGGTGGCGTCCGGCCGAAAAATTTGAAGCGCCGACATCTTTGGAGCGAAGATTTCCCACTCGAGCGTCTTCCTCGAGCAGGGAAGGCGCGAAAGCGAAGCCCCGCCCCCAACAAGCGGAAGTGCTAGAAAGAACCAAGGGGGGGCGGGTTAAAGCCTGCCTAATGTAGCCGAGGGCATAAAAAGCGGGGAAGCCAGGACTCTGCAACATACCCGGTTCCTGGACGCAGCTTGCAACATGTCTGCACCACCTGTGAGGCCTGAGTCTCCGGAGTCTGCCCCCGGGACAGCGGCATGGCTGAAAACCCAAGTGATGCTGCTGTGCTGTCGTAACCGGGCCCAGGTACGGGACCTGCTGGATCGCTGGACCGCTGAAATGGAGGAGCTGGCTGTGGTCGTGCGGGCGCATGAAATAGAGGCCATGTTAGAGGAGCTGGTGAGTGACCCACACCCTTGTGTCCCTGAGGGAACGACCGCTGTGGCTGAAGGACTCGGTCTACCGCTGGCCCCAGCAGAGCCCGCTCCAGTGCCCGTGCTGGCCGCCCGTACGGCCCCGCTCAGGCCGCCATCCCCGATGGAGGTGGCGGAGTCCGTGCTGCCCTGCCAGAGCCCGGATGCCCGAGAGGATGCCAGCCAACCAATAGCTGGAGCGGTTGACTTAGAAGAACCGATGGCGGGCCTCCGTTCACCGACCGATGACGGATCACTTGCCACTGAGGAACCACAAGTCTGGGCTCAGCTAGAAACCGTTGCTGTCCCGCCGGGTCCCATCATTAGCCCCCTGGAGTCAGATGACAGCGGCTCGGGAGCTGACACGGAGCCTGTCTCGGAGGAGGAGGGAATCTTCGGCCTGTATGACATGGAGGTCACTTAAATCCCTCGGAGCGGAAATAATGGATGCCGGGCAGCCCTTCCCCATCGCGCCTGCCGTGCGCTGGAGGGGCTGGAACCCGTGATTCTTCACCTGGAGCCGGGTGAGGAGTACGAAAGTGAGCAATAGTGGCAGCGGTTCTCCGTTGCAACCAAGTTGTACCAGCAGCGGTGGTGCCATCATCACCACGTCCCGTGGGTGGCGTCATGAACAATCTCCCTAACCAAACCATCCCTTTTCACTCACGGGCGAGGAGCGCTGCTCGAGTCCCCGGGTCCGGTCCACCGCTCGAGCTACCGAGCAGCAGCAGCAGAAGCTCCGGACCCGAGCATGGTGAGTGCGTCCCCTCCGCCCGCGACATATACCCCAAGCGACTTGCTGTAATTGCAGCAAAAGGTGGCGCTACAAAGTATTAACTTAAAGGAGACGAATAATATTGCACACCCCAATTTTCAGTTATTTATTTTTTAAATAAGCAATAAATTCCGTTCAACTTTACAATTGTGTCCCACTTGTTGATTTTGCACCATAGCATTAAAATTTTTATCTTTATGTTTAAAGTCTGAAATGTGGGAAAAGGTTGAAAAATTCAAGGGGGCCGAATACTTTCGCAAGGCACTGTGTGTGTATTTATGTATATATATATATATATATATATATATATATATTTATATTTTTTCCTATTTTATTATTCCTTGACAGGAGACACTGCAGAACATAATAATATAGGTTTGTGGAAATAAATTAAATGAAAATTAACTTTAATGGGCAATTTTAAGTGAATTGACAAATTAAAATTTCACCAGATTTGTTCACCACTATTATCTATTCATCTTATCATCTAACAAACTACCAAAATTAACAGATTGACTCAGCTCCTCTAACTACTCTACAAACTTTTAAGGTCACTTTCAGAAGAAGAATATGACATTTCTCTTTGTGTGCAGTCATTAAAATGAAATTCAATATCTAATATCCAAGATAACATCAACTCAGCTCATGGTGACAAGTCCCATCTATTAGAGACTGTGTGTTCCTCTCCCTCATGTAAATAATTGTTAACTGCAACTACTAGATGTGCCTGAGCCATCTAGAAGGATCAGCTCTCTGTGACACCTATACCATGATATGTGATAAAAGTAGGCTCTGCTTATGTACATAATGTAGCTGTTACGCTCCTTAGATTAATTGAACTGACCTCTGAAAAAATGCACCAGCTTATAAACAATGAAAAGACCAGATGCAGTGGCCTGAATTAGGATGTCAGCTGTAGTACCCAGCAAATGTTAATAGATGTTATTTTCTATTCCCATTCATTTGAGCACTGTTTCCTACCATTTCACTGATTTCCCTGCCCTCCTCAGCCCTTAATTTAAATACAAATATAGATGCCTTGGAGTCCCCCCCTATTTTGCTAACTAGTCAAAGCTAAAGCAGAAGCTTCGGGATGGTATCATGCGTGAAGCACCAACATCCCTGCACTACCCTGCTGCTACCCAGCAGGCAATGGTCAGTCTGCGTCCTCCCCCGTACTCCCATGCTCATCCATGTGCTCCTCTGCCTTCTCCTCCCAGGGACTGTGCATGTTGCACATGGTTTTCACAAATGCATTTAGGGCGCACACTCATTCGCCTACCCTGCTGTTGAAGAGCCGCCTCATATCAGCTCCCAGTTGTCAACTTTACCTTGGCTAGTTATCAATAATAGAGGGGACATGAGGGCTTAAATAAATAAAGAAATAATTGAAAAAACAACATGGGGTCCTCCCTATTTTTTAAAATCAGCCAAGGTAATGCGGACAACTGTGCGCTGATATTATCAGTCTGGGAAAGCCCATGGTTATTTGACACTTCCCAGCCTAAAAATACTAGCCACCAGCCTGCCACCAGCCACGATATAGCACACAGCTGGGTGCTGCAGCCTGTAGCCATCTGCTTTATCTGTGCTGGGTATGACAATATGGGGGACCTTACACCATTTTTTAAATTTATTTATTTTTACACCACTATAGGGATACAGACAGCATGTGTGATTCCAACAAATCATTTTCTTTCTTTTTTTTATAATTTCAATCATTATCCGGGTCGCCAAACTCGAACAGTACTTGTGGGATCCATGCACGGACGCTAGATGTCTGGTACGAACCCCGAACTTTACAGTGGTTTGCGCATCCCTATATAACAACACATCATACATTAGCAATAAAACCACTGATGTCTTAAAGGGGTACACGCCTGTAGGACATCCTCTTACAAGAGCATGTTCACACTGTGGCCGTTTTACAGACAAAACCCAAAAAAAGAAATTTAACATATAAATTATAGTAAGTAAATAAAAGACTAATAGTACATGTACATAAGAGGGAAATTACTTAATGCTACTTTGATCAAAGAAGCATAAAAGCCATCCCACCATGACAAATTGTATGTAGTCGAGACAGTGTTCTCTAGCATTAAAATTGGATTTTACCTTGTGTTAGCTGAGCTGAAGGGCAAAGAAGTGACACATTCAAAATTTATTTCACTTTCCAAGTATTGAACACGTCTCCAAATATATTTCTAAAGGTGCTATTGACGTAAATTTCTCACCAGTATCGGTATCAACTCAATCCATTCTAAAGAATAGATACCAAAGATGCGCATAAATTTAGTGATGTGTAATAATGAGAAATGACGCAGGGAAAACGTACCGACACACTTGCTAAAATTTATTTAAAGAGGCTGGCCACTATCCTTAAGAGAGGTCATCAATGTTTGATGAGCTGGGGTCTGACACATGGCACTCCCGCTGATCAGCTGTTCTCGGTCTCAGCGGTAGCAGCAGGAGGCCGGAAATGCTCAGCTCTGGAGCTGCCTTGTTTTCTTATAGCCCCCGCGACTAGGTAATACTCACCCGCCTCCCATTTAAATCAATAGAAGATGGATGTGCAGTATCTGGCCATTGCTAGAAGAAGGGGAAGCTTAGAAACTGAGCATTTCTGGCTGCCTGCTGCCACCACCGGGATCAAGAACTGATGATCAGTAGGAGTGCTGGTTGTCAGAACCCAACTTATAAGGCATTGATGACCTACCCTAAGGATCAATGTAAATATAGTGGACAACCTCTTTAATACTTCATAGAAAAATCTTTGTTGGTGACAACAGCTGCAAGATGCCTCCTGTGTGGAGCAACCTGTCACATGCATGTCTCAGGTGTGATTTTGCCCCAATCCACACAAACATTCTTCAAATCCTGAAGGTCCCGTGGGCTTCTTCTATGAATTCTTAGCTTTAGTTCCTTCCAGAGCTTTTCTATTGGACTCAGGTCAGATGATTGGCAGGGCCATTTTAGTAGCTTTATTGTCTTTCTCTGAAACAAATTGAGAGTTTCCTTGGCTATGTGAGTTTGATCTTCATCATAATCATCCTGGTAGATGGCAGCTAATTTTTATCAAGAATGTCTCAGTATAATTGTATATTCATACTTCCTTCAGTTATATGTAGTTTGCCAGTTTCATATGCTAAAACACAGCCCCACACCATGTTGTTCCCACCTCCAAACTTCACAGCTCGTATGGTGTTTTTGCAGTGATAAACAGTGCCTTTTGGCCTCTAAACATGGTGTATATTATGGCATCCAAAGAATTAAAATTTGGCATGATTTGACCAGATTATATTCTCCCAGTATTTTCCAGGCTTGTCTAATTGTTAAGTAAATTTTAAACGTGCTTGAACATGCTTTTTGTACTACTATCAATTTTTGCTTGGTGAGCACGCATACAAGTCATGCAAGTTGAGTGCACTAATTATTGTTTTCTTTGAAACATTGTACCTGCTGATTCCACATATTTCAGTTGCTATCCACAGGTAGTTCTTGGCTCTTGGACAACTCAACTAATAATATTTTTCACTCCTCTTTCTGAAATTTTGCAGGAAGACCTGGTTGTTGTCATTTTATAGTGAAATTATGTTCTTTCACTTCTGGATTATGGCTACAGCAGTGCTCACTGGGATCTTAGTAGTTTAGAAATTCTTCTGTATCCAATGCCATCAGTACATTTTGCAACAATAAGGTTGCAAAGTTCTTGAGGCACCTTACTTGTTTTACTCATGAGGAGATGTTTCTATTGTGGCACTTTGGTAATAAGACACCTTTTTATAGGCCATAAGTAGAATCAACTGATATTTTTCATTAAGTGGAAGGATTGCTTTCTATTTACTGACAGATTTCTGCTGGTGTCATGACAATCTACTGCTTTTTGCACCTCTCTTTCTTCATGTGCTCAATACTTTTACCCTGTGTCATTTCGTATTACACATCATTGAATTTATGGACATCTATGGTTTGATTTATTTGCCTGTGTGGATTTTGGCAGATGACAATGCTGTTACCTGAAATAAATCTTCCAAAGCTTAGCTATACACAGTATAGTGTGGAGAGAAGCTCAGTGCTGAGGATGCTTACGGAGTACTGTAGTTACTCTTTAGCTATTCTTGGGGAAGGTCTGAGTCAGGAGCCACATGCTGCTCTGACAGAGCATTGCTTGAGCAAAGCAAGTGTGTTCCCATCAACACAGTATAATAGGCCCACAGCTCCATTAAAAACAGTATAATGGGCCCTCAGTTCCTCTGTTTGTGCACAGTATGATGGGCCCCCCTTATACACGGTGTGATGGGTCCACAGCTCTCCTATACATAGTACGATGGCCCACAGCTCCCCTGTATGTACAAAGCATGAAAAGCCCATAGTTCCCCTTATACAAAGTTTCTCGGGGCCACAAATCCTCTATAAACAGTATGATGGGCCCACATCTCCACTATACACAGTATGATAGACCTACAACTCCCAGAAAATGCATTTTAATGGCCCACACAGTAACGCTGTCATGATCTTCTCCTTGTTTTGGAGATTAGTAGCAGCTGGAGGACTGGAGCCCCTTATCTCTATCTTGGACTCTGCATTTAAATGTTGTTTTGTTTCCTTTCGTTCTGAAGTAGTTAATGTCAGTCTTTCTGCTAGCAGCTCTCCTGCAGTTAAGGTCAGCTGCACCTGCTGAGTAGCCACACCCCCTTGTGTTATAAATAGCTAGGTCTCCCAGCACGTTTGGCTGACTATACAAATCCATTTGTATGCAAGCCGCCTTGGTGGAAGGAGCTGCTGTGAATTCTACTGAAGTTGTATGCTCTCCATTTTGGTTATTTAACCCTTGTTTGTTTCTCCTACCCTCTTGTCTTATTAGTGCAGCGGTGGGTCTAGTAAGCCTCACCTGCCTCTCACTAGTCAGGGCATCTATAAGGTTTTTGAAGGGACCAAGGGTGATGCTCGATGACAGTCATGGAGATTGTATAGGGACTAACTAGGAGAGTAGGGACAGCTACATGTGAGGTTAGAAGGTGCCCACCTACTTTCTCACTATCTCACTAGTCCCAAGGCCCTCCGTTGTTATTGTTTCCCCAGTGTCTCCCTTGACTGTGGTGGTTTTTAGGTGTGTTTTTCGTTATGCGTCAGACTTTGGTTGGTCTGAATGCGCTTGCCATGCGTGTTGTGTGACAAACGCCCACACTGTATAATGGCCCCAACAGTGTAAGAAGCCACCACACTGTATCATAGCACCCACAGTAGCTTCCACACTGTATTATGGCTCTACAGTAGTTCCCACACTGAATGATGACCCCAAGCTAAACCCCAACCTATATAATGGTCCCTCACATTAGCTTCCACACTTTTTAATGACCCCCACAGCGAATTATGGTCCTCACAGTAGTCTCCACACTATATGATGACCCCCACAGTAACCCCAAACTGTATAATGGCCCCTATATTAGCTACCATATTGTATAATGGCCCCCACACTGTATAATGGCCCCCTCAGTAGCCTGCAAACTGTATAAGGAATGAGTCCTAATACTAACCCCCACGGGATATGAGCTTTTGCTATACTTTATGATGCCCTCATAGTCACACCAGATATTTTAATTAAAATAAAAAATATTATATATTCAATGAATCCAGGATGCTATCATGCTGGCTAGCAAACAGGATGTCAAAGCTCCAGCGTGGTGTGATTATGTCTATGGTCTACAAAACAGGGGGCAGTAGTGCAGGGAGATCTTGACTCCCTGCTCTACCACTATATTTACATGTGCAGCCCAAGTGTCACATCGTCGGCGCTCTCAGCCCAGGAGCGCCAAGGCTCTTACCGGCTCACCTCCCCTACTCCTGTAGTTTCCGTCTGGCCCCGCAATCCCCGTGACTCCTCTGCTTCCTTGTCGGCACCCCCGCTCCCTTTATGTAAGGGGCACTGACGTTCCCTTGCTGCCTCCTCCTGCGCCACACTACCTGGTCCGTCCTCTGGGTTTCGAGGCCCACACATGCACAGCAGAACTTTTGGGAACACATTAAGGGAATGGCCACACTGCTCTCTTTTATCTTGAAGGTGCCTCTCTGTCACCATTTTAAGGAAAAGTGTATTTAAGGCTTCCTCCCCAATGGGAGGTGTCTGTTCAATGTGTCCCCAGAGCTTATCTGCCGGGGCTAGTTGTTAAGTCCCCGTGCTCTTGCCCACAGTCTGTACTGTTCTTTGACTCTTTCTCCATTCTACATAGTAGTACCAATTAAGCCACCAGTGTCCATCCCGTGTTTGCCAGATCCGCAAGCAACCTCCACTTGCCTATGACCACCGGTACCAATCTATTCCAGTCTGCACCAGCTTCTGCCTGATCCGCTCTGGTTCCTGGGCATCATCCTGTAGTGCCAGCTGTCCAGATATCAGGTTTCCCCAGGGCTACACCCTGGAGGTTACCTATCAGTGATCTGTCTGCTTCCACCTCCTGTAGTTGTGGTGAAGTCTTGGTAGCCGCTCAGGTCCACTTCTCCGGATCAATGAACGGTATCTTGGACCGGTGGACCCACTTTCCTCTGACCTGGTCTTCCGGATGTGATACCAAGATTGAAAAAAATCTAAATTTACAGCATCCAAAGTCCATGTTCATTCCAATTTATTTAGAGAGTGTGAAAGACACCAGCCACCATATAAACTACTGCTATGCACAAACATATTGTTTGTGCTTAGTAGTAGTTTGTCTAGTGGCTGATGTCTTTCACACTCTCTAAATAAATTGGAATGAACATGGACTTTGGATGCTGGAGATTTTGATTTTTTTAAATCTCACTTTACTGAAGCCTTGACCTGGGTGGCTCCGTGCACTTCATTTCCATGCGGAATTGGTGGAACTAAGACTGGTGAGCAAATTTCTCTATCTTACTTAAGTGATACCGAGATTGGGGCGACCTGTCTCCCCAATAGCTACACTACTGACATATGTGCATATTATATATAACTAAAACTATGAATTAACACATGTGGAAAGAAATACTTAACAAAAAAGTGTGAAACAATTTAAAATATGTCTTATATTTTAGGTTCTTCAAAGTAGCCACTAGAGATGAGCGAACCGGTCGCGGTTCGGCTCGAGGTTGGTTCGCCGAACGGACCTCCCGTTCGAGTTCGGTTCGTCGAATGTTCGACGAACCGAACTCGAACTGCATAGGAAACAATGGCAGGCAATCACAAACACAGAAAAACACCTAGAAAACACCCTCAAAGGTGTCCAAAAGGTCACAAACAACTCACAACACATGGGAAAGTGACAAGGACATATACTCATGCGAAAACAAAAGAGCTGGACAAGGAAAAAGAGGAGGACACACAGATATATGAGTATATGCAAGGAAACATGCCATTATTGTGCAACTTGAGCCCTGCTCATTCTTGGCTTCCAATCTTGATAAATTGCCTGAGCTCGCCACGTACGTCTTGGGGATCTTGTCGTGTCCTGCAGCCAGCGTTCTCTCGGAACCTGTCTTCAGTGCTGCTGTGGGTCTGCTGGCAGATAAGCACACGTGTCTGTCCACTGACAATGTGGACATGGCTCTCAGAGGACTTTTCTTCCCCGGGGTCAGCCAGGGGACGGGAAAGGCACGCGTATTTTTGAGAGTGCTTCATGCAAAGCATCTTTTTCTTTTTCAAAAGGGGGCTCAACCGATGCCAGTCAAGTGGGGTGTGTGTGGCCCAGTGAGTGGCAACGAGGGAGACTGTGGTTGGAGTCCCCTCGCTGTGTTTCTAAAAGAACCAAGATGAACAAGTCATGGCTCTCAGAGGACTTTTCTTCCCCGGGGTCAGCCAGGGGACGGGAAAGGCACGCGTATTTTTGAGAGTGCTTCATGCAAAGCATCTTTTTCTTTTTCAAAAGGGGGCTCAACCGATGCCAGTCAAGTGGGGTGTGTGTGGCCCAGTGAGTGGCAACGAGGGAGACTGTGGTTGGAGTCCCCTCGCTGTGTTTCTAAAAGAACCAAGATGAACAAGTCATGGCTCTCAGAGGACTTTTCTTCCCCGGGGTCAGCCAGGGGACGGGAAAGGCACGCGTATTTTTGAGAGTGCTTCATGCAAAGCATCTTTTTCTTTTTCAAAAGGGGGCTCAACCGATGCCAGTCAAGTGGGGTGTGTGTGGCCCAGTGAGTGGCAACGAGGGAGACTGTGGTTGGAGTCCCCTCGCTGTGTTTCTAAAAGAACCAAGATGAACAAGTCATGGCTCTCAGAGGACTTTTCTTCCCCGGGGTCAGCCAGGGGACGGGAAAGGCACGCGTATTTTTGAGAGTGCTTCATGCAAAGCATCTTTTTCTTTTTCAAAAGGGGGCTCAACCGATGCCAGTCAAGTGGGGTGTGTGTGGCCCAGTGAGTGGCAACGAGGGAGACTGTGGTTGGAGTCCCCTCGCTGTGTTTCTAAAAGAACCAAGATGAACAAGTCATGGCTCTCAGAGGACTTTTCTTCCCCGGGGTCAGCCAGGGGACGGGAAAGGCACGCGTATTTTTGAGAGTGCTTCATGCAAAGCATCTTTTTCTTTTTCAAAAGGGGGCTCAACCGATGCCAGTCAAGTGGGGTGTGTGTGGCCCAGTGAGTGGCAACGAGGGAGACTGTGGTTGGAGTCCCCTCGCTGTGTTTCTAAAAGAACCAAGATGAACAAGTCATGGCTCTCAGAGGACTTTTCTTCCCCGGGGTCAGCCAGGGGACGGGAAAGGCACGCGTATTTTTGAGAGTGCTTCATGCAAAGCATCTTTTTCTTTTTCAAAAGGGGGCTCAACCGATGCCAGTCAAGTGGGGTGTGTGTGGCCCAGTGAGTGGCAACGAGGGAGACTGTGGTTGGAGTCCCTTCGCTGTGTTTCTAAAAGAACCAAGATGAACAAGTCATGGCTCTCAGAGGACTTTTCTTCCCCGGGGTCAGCCAGGGGACGGGAAAGGCACGCGTATTTTTGAGAGTGCTTCATGCAAAGCATCTTTTTCTTTTTCAAAAGGGGGCTCAACCGATGCCAGTCAAGTGGGGTGTGTGTGGCCCAGTGAGTGGCAACGAGGGAGACTGTGGTTGGAGTCCCCTCGCTGTGTTTCTAAAAGAACCAAGATGAACAAGTCATGGCTCTCAGAGGACTTTTCTTCCCCGGGGTCAGCCAGGGGACGGGAAAGGCACGCGTATTTTTGAGAGTGCTTCATGCAAAGCATCTTTTTCTTTTTCAAAAGGGGGCTCAACCGATGCCAGTCAAGTGGGGTGTGTGTGGCCCAGTGAGTGGCAACGAGGGAGACTGTGGTTGGAGTCCCCTCGCTGTGTTTCTAAAAGAACCAAGATGAACAAGTCATGGCTCTCAGAGGACTTTTCTTCCCCGGGGTCAGCCAGGGGACGGGAAAGGCACGCGTATTTTTGAGAGTGCTTCATGCAAAGCATCTTTTTCTTTTTCAAAAGGGGGCTCAACCGATGCCAGTCAAGTGGGGTGTGTGTGGCCCAGTGAGTGGCAACGAGGGAGACTGTGGTTGGAGTCCCCTCGCTGTGTTTCTAAAAGAACCAAGATGAACAAGTCATGGCTCTCAGAGGACTTTTCTTCCCCGGGGTCAGCCAGGGGACGGGAAAGGCACGCGTATTTTTGAGAGTGCTTCATGCAAAGCATCTTTTTCTTTTTCAAAAGGGGGCTCAACCGATGCCAGTCAAGTGGGGTGTGTGTGGCCCAGTGAGTGGCAACGAGGGAGACTGTGGTTGGAGTCCCCTCGCTGTGTTTCTAAAAGAACCAAGATGAACAAGTCATGGCTCTCAGAGGACTTTTCTTCCCCGGGGTCAGCCAGGGGACGGGAAAGGCACGCGTATTTTTGAGAGTGCTTCATGCAAAGCATCTTTTTCTTTTTCAAAAGGGGGCTCAACCGATGCCAGTCAAGTGGGGTGTGTGTGGCCCAGTGAGTGGCAACGAGGGAGACTGTGGTTGGAGTCCCCTCGCTGTGTTTCTAAAAGAACCAAGATGAACAAGTCATGGCTCTCAGAGGACTTTTCTTCCCCGGGGTCAGCCAGGGGACGGGAAAGGCACGCGTATTTTTGAGAGTGCTTCATGCAAAGCATCTTTTTCTTTTTCAAAAGGGGGCTCAACCGATGCCAGTCAAGTGGGGTGTGTGTGGCCCAGTGAGTGGCAACGAGGGAGACTGTGGTTGGAGTCCCCTCGCTGTGTTTCTAAAAGAACCAAGATGAACAAGTCATGGCTCTCAGAGGACTTTTCTTCCCCGGGGTCAGCCAGGGGACGGGAAAGGCACGCGTATTTTTGAGAGTGCTTCATGCAAAGCATCTTTTTCTTTTTCAAAAGGGGGCTCAACCGATGCCAGTCAAGTGGGGTGTGTGTGGCCCAGTGAGTGGCAACGAGGGAGACTGTGGTTGGAGTCCCCTCGCTGTGTTTCTAAAAGAACCAAGATGAACAAGTCATGGCTCTCAGAGGACTTTTCTTCCCCGGGGTCAGCCAGGGGACGGGAAAGGCACGCGTATTTTTGAGAGTGCTTCATGCAAAGCATCTTTTTCTTTTTCAAAAGGGGGCTCAACCGATGCCAGTCAAGTGGGGTGTGTGTGGCCCAGTGAGTGGCAACGAGGGAGACTGTGGTTGGAGTCCCCTCGCTGTGTTTCTAAAAGAACCAAGATGAACAAGTCATGGCTCTCAGAGGACTTTTCTTCCCCGGGGTCAGCCAGGGGACGGGAAAGGCACGCGTATTTTTGAGAGTGCTTCATGCAAAGCATCTTTTTCTTTTTCAAAAGGGGGCTCAACCGATGCCAGTCAAGTGGGGTGTGTGTGGCCCAGTGAGTGGCAACGAGGGAGACTGTGGTTGGAGTCCCCTCGCTGTGTTTCTAAAAGAACCAAGATGAACAAGTCATGGCTCTCAGAGGACTTTTCTTCCCCGGGGTCAGCCAGGGGACGGGAAAGGCACGCGTATTTTTGAGAGTGCTTCATGCAAAGCATCTTTTTCTTTTTCAAAAGGGGGCTCAACCGATGCCAGTCAAGTGGGGTGTGTGTGGCCCAGTGAGTGGCAACGAGGGAGACTGTGGTTGGAGTCCCCTCGCTGTGTTTCTAAAAGAACCAAGATGAACAAGTCATGGCTCTCAGAGGACTTTTCTTCCCCGGGGTCAGCCAGGGGACGGGAAAGGCACGCGTATTTTTGAGAGTGCTTCATGCAAAGCATCTTTTTCTTTTTCAAAAGGGGGCTCAACCGATGCCAGTCAAGTGGGGTGTGTGTGGCCCAGTGAGTGGCAACGAGGGAGACTGTGGTTGGAGTCCCCTCGCTGTGTTTCTAAAAGAACCAAGATGAACAAGTCATGGCTCTCAGAGGACTTTTCTTCCCCGGGGTCAGCCAGGGGACGGGAAAGGCACGCGTATTTTTGAGAGTGCTTCATGCAAAGCATCTTTTTCTTTTTCAAAAGGGGGCTCAACCGATGCCAGTCAAGTGGGGTGTGTGTGGCCCAGTGAGTGGCAACGAGGGAGACTGTGGTTGGAGTCCCCTCGCTGTGTTTCTAAAAGAACCAAGATGAACAAGTCATGGCTCTCAGAGGACTTTTCTTCCCCGGGGTCAGCCAGGGGACGGGAAAGGCACGCGTATTTTTGAGAGTGCTTCATGCAAAGCATCTTTTTCTTTTTCAAAAGGGGGCTCAACCGATGCCAGTCAAGTGGGGTGTGTGTGGCCCAGTGAGTGGCAACGAGGGAGACTGTGGTTGGAGTCCCCTCGCTGTGTTTCCAAAAGAACCAAGATGAACAAGTCATGGCTCTCAGAGGACTTTTCTTCCCCGGGGTCAGCCAGGGGACGGGAAAGGCACGCGTATTTTTGAGAGTGCTTCATGCAAAGCATCTTTTTCTTTTTCAAAAGGGGGCTCAACCGATGCCAGTCAAGTGGGGTGTGTGTGGCCCAGTGAGTGGCAACGAGGGAGACTGTGGTTGGAGTCCCCTCGCTGTGTTTCTAAAAGAACCAAGATGAACAAGTCATGGCTCTCAGAGGACTTTTCTTCCCCGGGGTCAGCCAGGGGACGGGAAAGGCACGCGTATTTTTGAGAGTGCTTCATGCAAAGCATCTTTTTCTTTTTCAAAAGGGGGCTCAACCGATGCCAGTCAAGTGGGGTGTGTGTGGCCCAGTGAGTGGCAACGAGGGAGACTGTGGTTGGAGTCCCCTCGCTGTGTTTCTAAAAGAACCAAGATGAACAAGTCATGGCTCTCAGAGGACTTTTCTTCCCCGGGGTCAGCCAGGGGACGGGAAAGGCACGCGTATTTTTGAGAGTGCTTCATGCAAAGCACCTTTTTCTTTTTCAAAAGGGGGCTCAACCGATGCCAGTCAAGTCGGGTGTGTGTGGCCCAGTGAGTGGCAACGAGGGAGACTGTGGTTGGAGTCCCCTCGCTGTGTTTCTAAAAGAACCAAGATGAACAAGTCATGGCTCTCAGAGGACTTTTCTTCCCCGGGGTCAGCCAGGGGACGGGAAAGGCACGCGTATTTTTGAGAGTGCTTCATGCAAAGCATCTTTTTCTTTTTCAAAAGGGGGCTCAACCGATGCCAGTCAAGTGGGGTGTGTGTGGCCCAGTGAGTGGCAACGAGGGAGACTGTGGTTGGAGTCCCCTCGCTGTGTTTCTAAAAGAACCAAGATGAACAAGTCATGGCTCTCAGAGGACTTTTCTTCCCCGGGGTCAGCCAGGGGACGGGAAAGGCACGCGTATTTTTGAGAGTGCTTCATGCAAAGCATCTTTTTCTTTTTCAAAAGGGGGCTCAACCGATGCCAGTCAAGTGGGGTGTGTGTGGCCCAGTGAGTGGCAACGAGGGAGACTGTGGTTGGAGTCCCCTCGCTGTGTTTCTAAAAGAACCAAGATGAACAAGTCATGGCTCTCAGAGGACTTTTCTTCCCCGGGGTCAGCCAGGGGACGGGAAAGGCACGCGTATTTTTGAGAGTGCTTCATGCAAAGCATCTTTTTCTTTTTCAAAAGGGGGCTCAACCGATGCCAGTCAAGTGGGGTGTGTGTGGCCCAGTGAGTGGCAACGAGGGAGACTGTGGTTGGAGTCCCCTCGCTGTGTTTCTAAAAGAACCAAGATGAACAAGTCATGGCTCTCAGAGGACTTTTCTTCCCCGGGGTCAGCCAGGGGACGGGAAAGGCACGCGTATTTTTGAGAGTGCTTCATGCAAAGCATCTTTTTCTTTTTCAAAAGGGGGCTCAACCGATGCCAGTCAAGTGGGGTGTGTGTGACCCAGTGAGTGGCAACGAGGGAGACTGTGGTTGGAGTCCCCTCGCTGTGTTATACATGCTTTTAGAAGGGCATGACATGGCTTGGAGGTTGACTTTCATAAAATGCAAACTGTTGGCTACCAAAATGCTGCCTTTCCAACAACTGTGGTTATAGGCAATGAGGAACATACTGATGAAGATGAGACGCAGATACCCGATTGGGATGACAACTTAAATATTCGGTCAGGGCAAGAAGAAACTCGGTCTGAGGGGGAGGGGAGTGCAAACACAACAATTGATGATGAAGTTCTAGATCCCACCTACTGTCAACCCACAGTCAGACACTCGAGGAGGTCAATAGAGGCGGTGGAGGAGGATGCAACCGACGTCGAAGTAACCTGGCGCCTTCCTGGACACAGTCGGAGCACTGGTAGCACGTCTACAACTGCATCCTCAGCCACCACTCTGCCTCTGAGCATTATTCGGGGTGGATCAACAGGTCGCATGGCCTCTAAGCCTTGCCTAGCCTGGTCCTTTTTTGACATAAAAAAAGATCGGCCAAATTATGTGATCTGTAACATTTGCCATGGTTATCTTAGTAGAGGTCAAAACCTCAGCAGTTTGACAACTTCTTCCATGAATCGTCACATGAATAAATATCATATGGCCTGGTGGGAAGCTCACCGTGCTGCAATGCGGCCTAGTGGAGCCAACCAATCCTCCGCCTGCCCCTTCCAGGGCATCTGCGCGCTCGTCATCTTCTAGGACTGTGGGGACAGCTGTCACACCTGTTTTTCCACCCACAACTTCCACCACTGTAACCGCAACAGGCAGTTTGCTTGGTAGGTCGTCAGTTGGTTTGGAAGGGGAAACAAGTGAGTGTGTACAGCTCTCTCAGACATCGATAGCACCAACTTTGGATGAAGGCAACATCATGTCTCCGCCTGCACTTTCCTCCCAAAGCTGCATTTTTCCAGGGACACCCTACTCAACACCGTCTACACACAGCAGCCAGATCTCTGTCCCTCAGATGTGGTCAAATAAAAGGCCACTTCCTTCGACCCATGACAAAGCGAAGAGGTTGACTCTATCCCTCTGTAAGCTGTTGGCTACAGAAATGCTGCCTTTCCGCCTAGTGGACACACAGGATTTTAGAGACCTTATATCTGTCGCTGTGCCCCAGTACCAGATGCCTAGTCGCCACTACTTCTCTAAGAAAGGTGTGCCCGCGCTACACCAGCATGTCGCACACAATATCACCGCTTCCTTGAGAAACTCTGTGTGTGAACGGGTGAATTTCAGCACCGATACTTGGACCAGTAAGCATGGACAGGGACGTTACATGTCGCTGACTGGGCACTGGGTAACTATGGTGATAGATGGTGAAGGGTCTGCGGCACAAGTCTTGCCGTCCCCACGACTTGTGTGTCAATCCTCTGTCTGTCCAAGTTCCGCCACTGCTTCTGCATCCTCCACCTCATCTGGGTCCTCCACCTCCGCCCCAAGCCTGCCTGGTCAGGCCACCAGCGTTCTCACTGCGCAGAAGGAATCACGCACCCCTCATTACTATGCTGGCAGCAGAGCGCAACGGCATCAGGCGGTCTTTAGCTTGACATGTCTTGGGAATAAGAGTCACACAGCTGAGGAGTTGTGGTCAGCTCTGCGGTCCGAGTTTAATAAATGGTTGTCTCCACTCAACCTGCAGCCTGGTAAGGCCGTGTGCGACAATGCTGCAAACCTGGGTGCGGCCCTTCGCCTGGGCAAGGTGACACACGTGCCTTGTATGGCTCACGTGTTGAACCTTGTTGTCCAGCAATTTTTAACACACTATCCCGGCCTAGATGGTCTTCTGACCGGAAACTGTCTGCAGTGCTCACTTCCGCCGTTCAAGCGCCGCAGCTGAGCGACTTGCATCGCTCCAGAAGTCTTTCGGCCTGCCGGTTCATCGCCTGAAATGCGATGTGGCGACACGCTGGAATTCAACTCTCCACATGTTACAGCGACTGTGGCAGCACCGCAGAGCCCTGGTGCAATACGTCATGACGTATAGCCTGGGCCAACGAGATGCAGAGGTGGGGCAGATCATTCTGATGGAGTGATCTCAGATCACGGACCTATGCACCCTTCTGCACAGTTTCGACATGGCGACGAATATGTTTAGCGCTGACAATGCCATTATCAGCATGACGATTACAGTCATTTACATGCTGGAGCACACGCTAAACACTATTCGGAGTCAGGGGGTGGGACAACAGGAAGGGGAGGAACTACAGGAGGATTCATATGCGCAAGACACAACAACATCACCAAGGTCCAGACGTTCATCATCACCAACGCGGCAGGCATGGGACCATGGGGGACAGGGATCAACAAGGGCGCATGGTAGCAGGCGAGATGTTGAGGAAGGTGCAGGAGGACATGAAGATATGGAGGACGAACTGTCCATGGACATGGAAGACTCAGCTGATGAGGGGGACCTTGGTCAAATTTAAGTTGAAAGAGGTTGGGGGGAGATGACAGAGGAAGAAAGAACGGTTAGCACCTCTATGCCACAAACACAGCGTGGACTTGGTCCGCATGGCTGCGCAAGACACATGAGTGCCTTCTTGTTGCACTACCTCCAACATGACCCTCGTATTGTCAAAATTAGAAGTGATGATGACTACTGGCTTGCCACACTATTAGATCCCCGGGACAAGTCCAAATTTTGTGACATAATTCCACCCATAGAAAGGGACGCACGTATGCAGGAGTATCAGCAGAAGCTGTTACTCGATCTTAGCTCGGCTTTTCCACCAAACAACCGTGCAGGTGAAGGGAG
The DNA here is from genome assembly GCF_048569485.1 of Anomaloglossus baeobatrachus. Classification (NCBI taxonomy): domain Eukaryota; kingdom Metazoa; phylum Chordata; class Amphibia; order Anura; family Aromobatidae; genus Anomaloglossus; species Anomaloglossus baeobatrachus. The sequence continues at coordinate 81,573,322 of NC_134354.1, read as the reverse complement.
TGATTCTCCCAGTTGTAACTTGACAAACATGGGACGGCCTCGTCATCTTCAACAGTCTACCCGTACCAGTAGGACCGTATCTGGTGCTGGTAACAGCAATTTTATGGAATCTTTTCATAATTTTTTTAGACCCTCCTTTGCAAGGCCACCAGAGACATCAAGTGTGTCACATAGTCAACGGATGGAGAGGATGATACAGGAGTATCTCCAAATGAACATCGATGCAATGACTTTGCAAATGGAGCCTTGCTCCTTTTGTGCTTCAAATCTAGAAAAATGTCAAGAGCTCTCCAGTTACGCCTTGAAGATTTTGTCGTGTCCAGCTGCCAGCGTTGTCTCTGAACGTGTCTTCAGTGCTGCTGGGTGTGTGCTGACAGATAAGCGCACGCGTCTGTCCAGTGACAATGTGGACAGACTGACGTTCATCAAAATGAACAAGTCATGGATCCAGAAGGAATTTACTACCCCTGTGTCATCCTGGGGAGAGTAAATGCTTGTGGATTTGGAATGTGCTTGATGCAAATCAAAACATCATGTTTGCAACTAGGGCACAAGTCCTGCCACTGATGGGGTGTCTGTGTGCCCAATTTGGGGAAAAAAGGTAGACTCCGCTTGGAGTAACCCTTGCTTGCTGTGTTTTTTAAAAATGATACAAGATGAACAGATCTGAAGGCAAGATGAAGGCAACATCATGTCTCCGCCTGCACTTTTCTCACAAACCTGCATTTTTCCAGGGACACCCTACTCAACACCGTCTACAGACAGCAGCCAGATCTCTGTCCCTCAGATGTGGTCAAATAAAAGGCCACTTACTGCGACCCATGACAAAGCTAAGTGGTTGACTCTATCCCTCTGTAAGCTGTTGGCTACCGAAATGCTGCCTTTACGCGTAGTGGACACACAGGATTTTACAGACCTTATGTCTGTCGCTGTGCCCCAGTACCAGATGCCCAATCACCACTGCTTCTCCAAGAAAAGCATGCCCGCGCTACACCAGCATGTCGCACACAACATCACCACTTCCTTGAGAAAATCTGTGTGCGACAGGGTGCATTTCAACACAGATACTTGGACCAGTAAACATAGACAGGGTCATTACATGTCACTGACTGGGCACTGGCAAACTATGGTGAGAGATGGAGAAGGGTCTGCTGTACAAGTCTTGCCGTCCCCACGAGTTGTTTCAATCCTTGTTCTGTATGTAGAAGTTAATACACTGCTTCTGCCTCTTCAACCTCGTGTGGGTCCTCTACCTTGGCGCAAACCCTGTGTGGTCAGGCCACCCTTCCTTGCAACTGCGCACAAGGACTACCACACACCTCCTTACTATGCTGGCAGCAGAGCTCAATGCCATCAGGCGGTCAAAGTTTTACTTTGAAATGTATGGGAAATGTGAGTCACACCGCTATTACAGAGAATAGTAGTCAGGCAGGGTCAAAACATTAATTGAGGAACAGGAACAGAATGGGACGGCCAGGAAAGAATCAGAAAACAAGCAGAGGTGAAATGCGTATCGGCCAACAAGGTACATAAACAGCAAGCAGGAAAAGTAGTCAGGTAACAAGCACACAAAATCATAAAACTGAACTGGGGGTAAAATTAACCAGAGGTTCATAGCTATGTCTGGCAGTGGTCTGCAGACAGGATGGGCATAAAAAAGGGTGTGGTGTCTTCCCATTGGTTGTAGCTGAATGATGGTATTTCATCTGTGAGATACCCACCAGCTACATTCAGCCAGAGATTCTGCATCTGTCAAGGTAATGCAGCCCAGTGGGTGAGCATAACCTGCGTCCACCTGCGCCGCTGGCATCGACTACTCTCCCATCATCAGCACTATTCATGAAAGGAACACGTTGTCACCTGGCGACCGAAGTACAAATTGACGGAGCGGACTCCGTTGGTGACTTAACAGCCGTGTGCGGCAATGATGCAAACCTGGCTGCGGGCCATCCTCAGGGCAATGTGACACACGTGCCTTTTAGGGCTCACGTGTTGAACCGAATTCGCCAGCAATTTTTAAAACACCATCACGGCCTACATGGCCTTGTGCAGTGGGCACGCTCGCTATGTGCTCACTTCCATCGTGCGCACACAGCAGCTCAACAACTTTCATCACTCCGGAAGTCTTAGGGTCTGGCAGTTAAACGCCGTAAATGCGATGTTTCGACACGCAGGAATTGGAATCTGCACATGTTGCAGCATGTGTGGCAGCACCGCAGAGCCCTGCTGAAATACGGTAAGACATATAGCCTGGGATAACTTGATCCAGAGGTGGTGCAGATCACGCTGCTGGAGTGGTGTCAGATCAAGGACCTATGCACCCTGCTACACAGTTTTGAAATGTCGACGAAGATGTTTAGCACTGGCAATGTCATTCTCAGCGTGACAATTCTGGTCATCTACATGATGGAGCACACTGTAATTATTATTCGGAGTCAGGTGTTGGGACAAGAGGAAGGGGAGGAAGTACAGGAGGAGTCATATGCGGAAGGGATAACAAGATCTACGAGGTCCAGATGGTCAGCGGCACCTATGCGGCAGTCATGGTGAGGGAGAGGGATTAACAAGGGCGCATAGTATCAGCAAAAAGTGTTGATGAAAGTGCAGGAGCCCATGAAGAAATGGAGGACGAACTGGCGATGGGCATGGAAGACTCAGCAGATGAGTGAGAGCTTGCTCACATTTCGGTTGTGCGAGGTTGGGGGGAGAGGGCAGAGGAAGGATGCACGATTCTCACCTCTCTGCCACCAACACACCAAGGACTTGGTCCTCCTGGATGCACAAGACACATGAGCGCCTTCTTGCTGCACTACCTACATGACCCTCGGATTGCATGAATTTGAACTAATCCTGAATACTGGGTTGCCACACTGTTAGATCCCCGGTACAAGACAAAATTTGGCGAACTAATTCCTGCCATAGAAATAGACGCACGTATACAGGAGTATCTGCAGAATGTGGTACGCAATCTTAGATCTACTTGTCCACTAAACACCAGTGCTGCACAGAGTGAATCTCAACGCTTTGTCATGGATAGGAGGAAATGGTCTTTTACTTGTCCACATCGGAGGGACCGAGGGATGGCTGCTGTGCTGAGATGACGTTGAGTACGGTGTCCCTGCACAGTTGCACTTTTGGTCATATCCCAAAATGAGTTGAAAAAGGACAGATGCTGTTGGAAAGGGGAACAGGTGTGTTGGAAAGGGGAAAAAAGTTTTGGTCCGTGGATTTGGTGGTTAAGCAACTGTAACATTTGCTGAAGAAACAACATCTGTTACAGTGGGACTGGCAGATTTGGATAAAGTGGTATATAATCTGTGACCGCTATATAACGAAAATTAATAAGAAAAGAAAGAGAAAGGTATATATCCCCATCAGCAGTCAGTGTCCACCGTGCTCCCAGTTGGAAAAGGAGAGGTTGGCAACTTGAAGGTTTGGTGGAGGATACAGAGCTGTGTGGCTATGAAACTAATAGTAGCCTGAACCGAGTTAGACGCCATTCGGATCTGGAGACTGTGAGCCCTGTTAGCGTCACAGGGTCCACATGCCCACCCAGCCCAGGAACTCCCTGTTAACAACACAGGGGCCATTGAGTACGCTGACCGTGTGCGTAGGGGCCACACCTGTGGACAGCAGGCGCATCAGCAGCAGCAGGCCTGTTAATGCCACTGGGCTGCACAAGCAGGACTGTTAGGACAGGAGCTGGTCTTAACCGTTCTGCGTTACCAACTCTGGTGGTGGCCTGCATCCACCACCCGATCCCTGCCTACCTCTGGCCTAAAGCCGCAATGGGTTCAACACATGGAGGTGTGCTCTTTCGGAGCATAATAGAAGACTGCGCACCTCCTTGTTGGCTCCAGCCCCTTTTATAACCTGGGTCCGCCCCAAACCAGGGTGAACCACAATGCACCTCCTGGAGACAAAAGTAGAGTGACACGTCATGAGTGGCATAACTAGCGTCCTATTTGGAAACGCAACTTCAATGATGACCTCATGGCTGCCATGACCCAAACACCTCACCAGTCATCGTCTGAGCATCAATAATGCGGTGACAAGTCATAGGTGTGGGCCTCTGCAAGCCATTTGGGAGGACACCTGATGCCCTGTGGTCTATATGGGACCCCCACATCAGGGCCAGGGCCAAAGAGTTCATTACCGGACCTAGTCTCTGATGCAGGAAGTGCCTGAGCATGCTCAGTAGCATGAAATACAGTCTCTGAAAAAAGACTATCAGCTTTAGCATGGTGTCTATGCCCAAAACAGGACTTATACCCGGCACGGAATGCAAGCACCTGTGCAAAGAGGCTTTTCACACTTAGTGTGGGAGCATGCGCTGTATCCCGAAATGAAAACTTAGCGTCAGGAATGGCACAGTCAGGCTGAGCATACTCACTAGGCGAAACACTGTAATTATGCTGCAGCTGGGGTACATCGGCACACGCATGCGCACTAGCTGCCTCTCCACACTTAGACGTGGAGGGGAAATTTGTCTTGGAGATGCTGTCTATGAACAGAAGGAAAAGCTAAAGGAAGCCTGACTTTCTATCCCTCCGAATTATGAAATGCAGCAATGAATTCCATGAGTTTGCTATAACATTAGCGTAGCAAAATGTGCATGAGGGTGTGATGTAGAGGTGCTAGAAATAGCTTGTCACCAGTGGGGCACTAATGGAATACAACAGCCAGTTCTATGATGCCACAAAATGGCAGTATTTTGTGCTATCATTATAGCTTATTAAAAACAGAGCACGAGGTTGTCATGCAGAGGTGCTGCACATAGATTTGCACTAGTGTGAATTGACAAAAGTACAATAGCCACGTTTAGGATACAACTAGGTACAGTGAGTGTTTGCTAGTATAATGGCTGAGTTTAAAAAAGTTTGAGTGTGCAATGCAGGCAGATGTCCTGCAAATAACGTTCCAATACTGTGAATTGACAAAAGTACAATAGCCACGTTTAGGATACAACTAGGTACAGTGAGTGTTTGCTAGTATAATGGCTGAGTTTAAAAAAGTTTGAGTGTGCAAGGCAGGCAGATGTCCTGCAAATAACGTTCCAATACTGTGAATTGACAAAAGTACAATAGCCACGTTTAGGATACAACTAGGTACAGTGAGTGTTTGCTAGTATAATGGCTGAGTTTAAAAAAGTTTGAGTGTGCAATGCAGGCAGACGTGCTGCAAATAACGTTCCAATACTGTGAATTGACAAAAGTACAATAGCCACGTTTAGGATACAACTAGGTACAGTGAGTGTTTGCTAGTATAATGGCTGAGTTTAAAAAAGTTTGAGTGTGCAAGGCAGGCAGATGTCCTGCAAATAACGTTCCAATACTGTGAATTGACAAAAGTACAATAGCCACGTTTAGGATACAACTAGGTACAGTGAGTGTTTGCTAGTATAATGGCTGAGTTTAAAAAAGTTTGAGTGTGCAATGCAGGCAGACGTGCTGCAAATCACGTTCCAATACTGTGAATTGACAAAAGTACAATAGCCACGTTTAGGATACAACTAGGTACAGTGAGTGTTTGCTAGTATAATGGCTGAGTTTAAAAAAGTTTGAGTGTGCAATGCAGGCAGACGTGCTGCAAATAACGTTCCAATACTGTGAATTGACAAAAGTACAATAGCCACGTTTAGGATACAACTAGGTACAGTGAGTGTTTGCTAGTATAATGGCTGAGTTTAAAAAAGTTTGAGTGTGCAATGCAGGCAGATGTCCTGCAAATAACGTTCCAATACTGTTAATTGACAAAAGTACAATAGCCACGTTTAGGATACAACTAGGTACAGTGAGTGTTTGCTAGTATAATGGCTGAGTTTAAAAAAGTTTGAGTGTGCAAGGCAGGCAGATGTCCTGCAAATAACGTTCCAATACTGTGAATTGACAAAAGTACAATAGCCACGTTTAGGATACAACTAGGTACAGTGAGTGTTTGCTAGTATAATGGCTGAGTTTAAAAAAGTTTGAGTGTGCAATGCAGGCAGACGTGCTGCAAATAACGTTCCAATACTGTGAATTGACAAAAGTACAATAGCCACGTTTAGGATACAAATAGGTACAGTGAGTGTTTGCTAGTATAATGGCTGAGTTTAAAAAAGTTTGAGTGTGCAAGGCAGGCAGATGTCCTGCAAATAACGTTCCAATACTGTGAATTGACAAAAGTACAATAGCCACGTTTAGGATACAACTAGGTACAGTGAGTGTTTGCTAGTATAATGGCTGAGTTTAAAAAAGTTTGAGTGTGCAATGCAGGCAGACGTGCTGCAAATAACGTTCCAATGCTGTGAATTGACAAAAGTACAATAGCCACGTTTAGGATACAACTAGGTACAGTGAGTGTTTGCTAGTATAATGGCTGAGTTTAAAAAAGTTTGAGTGTGCAATGCAGGCAGACGTCCTGCAAATAACGTTCCAATACTGTGAACTGACAAAAGTACAATAGCCACGTTTAGGATACAACTAGGTACAGTGAGTGTTTGCTAGTATAATGGCTGAGTTTAAAAAAGTTTGAGTGTGCAAGGCAGGCAGATGTCCTGCAAATAACGTTCCAATACTGTGAATTGACAAAAGTACAATAGCCACGTTTAGGATACAACTAGGTACAGTGAGTGTTTGCTAGTATAATGGCTGAGTTTAAAAAAGTTTGAGTGTGCAATGCAGGCAGACGTGCTGCAAATAACGTTCCAATACTGTGAATTGACAAAAGTACAATAGCCACGTTTAGGATACAACTAGGTACAGTGAGTGTTTGCTAGTATAATGGCTGAGTTTAAAAAAGTTTGAGTGTGCAAGGCAGGCAGATGTCCTGCAAATAACGTTCCAATACTGTGAATTGACAAAAGTACAATAGCCACGTTTAGGATACAACTAGGTACAGTGAGTGTTTGCTAGTATAATGGCTGAGTTTAAAAAAGTTTGAGTGTGCAATGCAGGCAGACGTGCTGCAAATAACGTTCCAATACTGTGAATTGACAAAAGTACAATAGCCACGTTTAGGATACAACTAGGTACAGTGAGTGTTTGCTAGTATAATGGCTGAGTTTAAAAAAGTTTGAGTGTGCAATGCAGGCAGACGTCCTGCAAATAACGTTCCAATACTGTGAATTGACAAAAGTACAATAGCCACGTTTAGGATACAACTAGGTACAGTGAGTGTTTGCTAGTATAATGGCTGAGTTTAAAAAAGTTTGAGTGTGCAATGCAGGCAGACGTGCTGCAAATAACGTTCCAATACTGTGAATTGACAAAAGTACAATAGCCACGTTTAGGATACAACTAGGTACAGTGAGTGTTTGCTAGTATAATGGCTGAGTTTAAAAAAGTTTGAGTGTGCAAGGCAGGCAGATGTCCTGCAAATAACGTTCCAATACTGTGAATTGACAAAAGTACAATAGCCACGTTTAGGATACAACTAGGTACAGTGAGTGTTTGCTAGTATAATGGCTGAGTTTAAAAAAGTTTGAGTGTGCAAGGCAGGCAGATGTCCTGCAAATAACGTTCCAATACTGTGAATTGACAAAAGTACAATAGCCACGTTTAGGATACAACTAGGTACAGTGAGTGTTTGCTAGTATAATGGCTGAGTTTAAAAAAGTTTGAGTGTGCAATGCAGGCAGACGTGCTGCAAATAACGTTCCAATACTGTGAATTGACAAAAGTACAATAGCCACGTTTAGGATACAACTAGGTACAGTGAGTGTTTGCTAGTATAATGGCTGAGTTTAAAAAAGTTTGAGTGTGCAATGCAGGCAGACGTCCTGCAAATAACGTTCCAATACTGTGAATTGACAAAAGTACAATAGCCACGTTTAGGATACAACTAGGTACAGTGAGTGTTTGCTAGTATAATGGCTGAGTTTAAAAAAGTTTGAGTGTGCAAGGCAGGCAGATGTCCTGCAAATAACGTTCCAATACTGTGAATTGACAAAAGTACAATAGCCACGTTTAGGATACAACTAGGTACAGTGAGTGTTTGCTAGTATAATGGCTGAGTTTAAAAAAGTTTGAGTGTGCAATGCAGGCAGACGTGCTGCAAATAACGTTCCAATACTGTGAATTGACAAAAGTACAATAGCCACGTTTAGGATACAACTAGGTACAGTGAGTGTTTGCTAGTATAATGGCTGAGTTTAAAAAAGTTTGAGTGTGCAATGCAGGCAGACGTCCTGCAAATAACGTTCCAATACTGTGAATTGACAAAAGTACAATAGCCACGTTTAGGATACAACTAGGTACAGTGAGTGTTTGCTAGTATAATGGCTGAGTTTAAAAAAGTTTGAGTGTGCAAGGCAGGCAGATGTCCTGCAAATAACATTCCAATACTGTGAATTGACAAAAGTACAATAGCCACGTTTAGGATACAACTAGGTACAGTGAGTGTTTGCTAGTATAATGGCTGAGTTTAAAAAAGTTTGAGTGTGCAATGCAGGCAGACGTGCTGCAAATAACGTTCCAATACTGTGAATTGACAAAAGTACAATAGCCACGTTTAGGATACAACTAGGTACAGTGAGTGTTTGCTAGTATAATGGCTGAGTTTAAAAAAGTTTGAGTGTGCAATGCAGGCAGACGTCCTGCAAATAACGTTCCAATACTGTGAATTGACAAAAGTACAATAGCCACGTTTAGGATACAACTAGGTACAGTGAGTGTTTGCTAGTATAATGGCTGAGTTTAAAAAAGTTTGAGTGTGCAAGGCAGGCAGATGTCCTGCAAATAACGTTCCAATACTGTGAATTGACAAAAGTACAATAGCCACGTTTAGGATACAACTAGGTACAGTGAGTGTTTGCTAGTATAATGGCTGAGTTTAAAAAAGTTTGAGTGTGCAAGGCAGGCAGATGTCCTGCAAATAACGTTCCAATACTGTGAATTGACAAAAGTACAATAGCCACGTTTAGGATACAACTAGGTACACTGAGTGTTTGCTAGTATAATGGCTTAGTTATAATTAGTTGGAGTGTGCAACGCAGGCAGATGCGCTCTGCAAATGTCTTGGCACTAGTGGGACTATAGCAAAGTCCAATAGCCACGTATAGGATGCCACTAGGTACACTGAGTGTTTGCTACTAAAATTGCTTAGTTTAAAAAAGTTGTAGTGTGCAATGCAGGCAGACGTGCTCTGCAAATGTCTTTGCACTAGTGGGACTATAGCAAAGTCCAATAGCCACGTATAGGATGCCACTAGGTACACTGAGTGTTTGCTAGTAAAATTGCTTAGTTTAAAAAAGTTGTAGTGTGCAATGCAGGCAGACGTGCTCTGCAAATGTCTTTGCACTAGTGGGACTATAGCAAAGTCCAATAGCCACGTATAGGATGCCACTAGGTACACTGAGTGTTTGCTAGTAAAATTGCTTAGTTTAAAAAACTTGGAGTGTGCAATGCAGGCAGATGTGCTCTGCTAATGTCTTTGCACTAGTGGGACTATAGCAAAGTCCAATAGCCACGTTTAGGATGCCACTAGGTACACTGAGTGTTTGCTAGTAAAATTGATTAGTTTAAAAAAGTTGTAGTGTGCAATGCAGGCAGACGTGCTCTGCAAATGTCTTTGCACTAGTGGGACTATAGCAAAGTCCAATAGCCACGTATAGGATGCCACTAGGTACACTGAGTGTTTGCTAGTAAAATTGCTTAGTTTAAAAAAGTTGTAGTGTGCAATGCAGGCAGACGTGCTCTGGAAATGTCTTTGCACTAGTGGGACTATAGCAAAGTCCAATAGCCACGTATAGGATGCCACTAGGTACACTGAGTGTTTGCTAGTATAATGGCTTCGTTATAATTAGTTGGAGTGTGCAACGCAGGCAGATGCGCTCTGCAAATGTCTTGGCACTAGTGGGACTATAGCAAAGTCCAATAGCCACGTATAGGATGCCACTAGGTACACTGAGTGTTTGCTAGTAAAATTGCTTAGTTTAAAAAAATTGTAGTGTGCAATGCAGGCAGACGTGCTCTGCAAATGTCTTTGCACTAGTGGGACTATAGCAAAGTCCAATAGCCACGTATAGGATGCCACTAGGTACACTGAGTGTTTGCTAGTAAAATTGCTTAGTTTAAAAAAGTTGTAGTGTGCAATGCAGGCAGACGTGCTCTGCAAATGTCTTTGCACTAGTGGGACTATAGAAAGTCCAATAGCCACGTTTAGGATGCCACTAGGTACACTGAGTGTTTGCTAGTATAATGGCTTACTTAGAATGAGTTGGAGTGTGCAGAGGACAAGAGGGTACAGTGGCAGGATTGTGGTGCTCTGGGTAAAGGAATGGAAGCCTGCCTTTCTATTCCCTCCTAATGGTGAAATGCAGGGAGGAAATCCCTGACCTGGGCTACACAGACGCTGTTGCTGTTTGCAGGACCTGTCACTTATGGCTCTCTGACCCTGCCGCTTTGAGCCCTTAAAAGGACTGCTAGAATGTGCTCTCCCTAAGCTGTCTAACGCTGTGTATGCAGCGCATACAGCTGTATCGGCTATAGGACTCAGGAGGACGGAGCTGCGACACTGATGTCTGACACCAAAGACGCAGAAGGCAGATAATGGCGTTCGTGAAGAAAATGTCCGGTTTTATAATGCAGGGACATGTGACATGCAGATCCTATCACACATGCCGTTGCTTCTCTGGCTCAAAGTCCACTTAGCTGTGTGTGTGTCTGGGATTGGCTGACATGCTGGCCCGCCCCACAAGACGCGCGCGCTTAGGGAAGGAAGACAAGAAAAAAAAAAAAAAATGGCGATCGCCATTATAGAAACAGCAGTGATCTGAAGGCGCTGTTCACGCACACTATACACTGAAATGTGATAATAGTTTGATTCACAGAGTGACTTACACTATTACAGCAGAAACCAAGCTAGGATTTAGCTGTTTTTTGGCTGCTAGAACCGTTCTCGAACGTTTCTAGAACTATCGAGCTTTTGCAAAAAGCTCGAGTTCTAGTTCGATCTAGAACATGCCCCAAAATCACTCGAGCCGCGAACTGGAGAACCACGAACCACGAACCGCGTTCAACTCTAGTAGCCACCTTTTGCTTTGATTACTGCTTTGCACACTCTTGGCATTCTCTTGATGAGCTTCAAGAGGTAGTCACCGGAAAAGGTTTTCACTTCACAGGTGTGCCCTGTCAGGTTTAATAAGTGGGATTTCTTGCCTTATAAATGGGGTTGGGACGATCAGTTGTGTTGTGTAGATGTTTGGTGGATACACAGCTAATAGTCATTCTGAATGGACTGTTAGAATTTGTATTATGGCAAGAAAAAAGCAGCTAAGTAATGAAAAACAAGTGGCCATCATTACTTTAAGAAATGAAGGTCAGTCAGTCCGAAAAATTGGGAAAACTTTCAGTGTCCCCAAGTGCAGTGGCACAAACCATCAAACGCTACAAAGAAATTGGCTCACATGAGGACCGCCCCAGGAAAGGAAGACCAAGAGTCACCTCTACTGTGGAGGATAGGTTTATCCGAGTCACCAGCCTCAGAAATCGCAGGTTCACAGCAGCTCCGATTAGAGACCAGGTCAATGCCCCACAGAGTTCTAGCAGCAGACACATCTCTAGAACAACTGTTAGGAGGAGACTTTGTGCAGCAGGCCTTCATGGTAAAATAGCTGCTAGGAAACCACTGCTAAGGACAGGCAACAAGCAGAACAGACTTGTTTGGGCTAAAGAACACAAGGAATGGACATTAGACCAGTGGAAATCTGTGCTTCAGTCTGATGACTCCAAATTTGAGATCTTTGGATCCAACCACCGTGTCTTTGTGCAACGCAGAAAAGATGAACGGATGGACATTACATGCCTGGTTTGCACCGTGAAGCATGGAGGAGGAAGTGTGATGGTGTGGGGGTTCTTTGCTGGTGACACTGTTGGGGATTTATTCAAAATTGAAGGCATACTGAACCAGCATGGCTACCACAACATCTTGCAGCGGCATGCTATTCCATCTGGTTTGCGTTTAGTTGGACCATCATTTATTTTTCAACAGGACAATGATCTCAAACACACCTCCAAGCTGTGTAAGGGCTATTTGACTAAGAAGGAGAGTGATGGGGTGCTACGCCAGATGACCTGGCCTCCACAGTCACCAGACCTGAACCCAGTCGAAATGGTTTGGGGTGGGCTGGACCGCAGAGTGGGCCAACAAGTGCTAAGCATCTCTGGGAACTCCTTCAAGACTGTTGGAAAACCATTTCCGGTGACTACCTCTTGAAGCTCATCAAGAGAATGCCAAGAGTGTGCAAAGCAGTAATCAAAGCAAAAGGTGGCTACTTTGAAGAACCTAGACCCAGTCTATTCAGTAGGACTATCAGCTGTGCATCCACCAGAATTCTGGACAACACAATTGATGGTGCCAACCCTATTTATGAGGCAAGAAATCCCACTAATTAAACCTGACAGGGCACACCTGTGAAGTGAGAACCATTTCCGGTGACTACCTCTTGAAGCTCATCAAGAGAATTCCAAGAGTGTGCAAAGCAGTAATCAAAGCAAAAGGTGGTTACTTTGAAGAACCTAGAATATAAGACATATTTTCAGTTGTTTCACACTTTTTTGTTAAGTATTTCATTCCACATGTGTTAATTCATAGTTTTGATGGCTTCAATGTGAATCTACAATTTTCAGAGTCATGAAAATAAAGAAAACTCTTTGAATGAGAAGGTGTGTCCAAACTCTTGGTCTGTACTGTGCATACATTATTTTTTATAGTGCCCTAGAAAAAGTATTCATGTCCCACAAACCTTTCAACATATTTTCATCTTACAATATTCAGTATTCCAGAAAATGTTTCCAAGAATAGCAGATTTGTATGGTGGTGTTTCTGCTAAAAAAATGTTTTTTCAAATGGGGTTTGAGGAAGGCTCATTATTCTTTTAGCCAAAATGTCGCCAAATATTGACTGAAGATTACTGTTTTTGGAAAAATTTCCTGGAGTTCTATTTTTTTTGGGATCCTATCTTATCTATCTATCTATCCATCTAGCTATCGTATCTACAGTATCTATATATTTGTCTGTCTATATCTGTCCATGTAGCTATGTCTCTTATATTTCTGTTTTTCTACTATCTAGCTCACATAGCTTGATTTAACCTCAACAGAATTGGAAGACTTAGAAGCTCAGCAGTGCAGTCTGTTGAGGAGGTGTTTTCAATTTGCAGCACTAACCATATGTCTTTTATGCATATTAATGTACAAGGAAAGGCGAACAGTAAAAAAAAAAAAAAAAAAAAAAAAAAAAAAAAGCAGATACATTTCTCTTCTCATTTTTTCTGCGTGGGTTTTTTGCTTCGCTGTGTGCATCTTTGTCCACAGAATGAGCACAGAAGTTACAGACTAGATGTATGAAGGAAGCTGCTCACCTTGATCACTGACAATACTTGTCAGAAGACAAACATCAAGGAATTGTGATTCCCAGCTGTGATTGAAAAAGTTTGCTGAAATTTCAAAAGTTACTGTGGCTTTCTTGACATTAGAATTCTAATTAACCATTCAACGTTAAAGGGTTATTCCAGTTTTAGCAAATAAATGTTATTCTTAAACTAATGAAACATTTTACAATATTCCTATATAAATTTTATAGCAAGTTCCCACTGTTTTGAAGATCTGAGCTTGCTGTAATTCAAAAGGAACTGTGAATATGCTGCGGCTAGGAATATGATTGCCACATAGGTCATTGGGGATCTAATAATTGTACTGTAACAAGGTAGGTGCATGTGTCTCCATTGCTAGACCTGGATAGATTGTTAGTGATGACCGAGCACTAAAATACTGGAGTGCACAGTACCTGGAGCAGGTCGGAAGCTCAGACAGGCTCATGTTGAGTAACGACTAAAATGGAAATCAATGGGAAACTCAATCATTTTTCCAGAAGACCCTAATAGGAGGGTAGTAAAGTCACTTAATTGGATGGAAACAGAGCTCAAATGGAATGGGAACAGCATGGGGAAGATGCCTGGATGCAACTCTGACTCCCAGGTCACTGCTGGGAACAATTTTATCAGACTATTACTCCACTTTTATAGAATGACAATAAAATATACAAAACCAAAGATAAAATGGATTTTACAGGAAAAAATGTTAGGAAACATTCTTCCACGTATAAAATTTTGTATATAATGTAAAATTTAAAAGAGAAAAAAAATGCCTCCTCCACCCCTTAATATGCACACCCTCTCTCACTATATTTCCCTGCTGCCTATGACTACAGTGGATCACATAGTAGAGGGGGTATAAAACTACATCCACTGGTAGTCATCAGTAAATGTAATTGAACATTTTACTACCCTTGTGAGCATGTGGTGTGTGTGACATGGTCAGACATATCCTGTTTAATTTATCAAGGATTGACTCAAACTCACAAAGCCTATGCGGACAACGCAAGAACTGACAAAATTTAAAATGAAGAGGGACTGTGAAACACAGGGCCGCCATCAAGACATTAGAACCTTGACTGGTGTACGAGGACCCGTGAAGAGGGAGGCCCAGCCGGGCCCAGGGTAATTACTTAGGTTTATTAAGCCCTGGCATTGTGGCCTCTGTCACTACACATCACTAATTTGCATAACATGCAAATTAGCCATGTGTTTTGGAGGCAAGGTCAGTGGGACAGAGCATGGAACCACATGCAGCAGTGTGATGAGGTCATCACTCTGCGACCTCATCCCACTACTGCACAGTAGCGTAGCAAACCCAGACCTGGAGGGGACCACCCGGAGCTATTGCTACTCAGAGCTGAACTGGAGAAATTGCTGTACGAGCGCATCAGGGGCAGAGGAGAAATAATCAGCTCCTGCCCAGATGGAAGACAATACTTGCTTTTGATAAAATACCTGTGATATTGTCATGCACATGTGACCCAAATAGGAGGAGCCACAGAGTTTTGCTGGTCAGTAAGTGCAGCAGGTAGTGAAGGAGAAGCTGGAGGAGATACAGAGATGTGTGATAGGTAATAAGAGAACAGGGGTGTATGGGGGGTGCAGAGGGAGAGGCATATGAAAGATGCAGACTGTGACAGAGGGGTGTTTGAGATAGGTATTAGGGGGATGCAAGATGCATGGTATATAGGGGGAAGTGTGTGATGGGATGAGATGTGTGGGCTATGGGAGAACGATGTGTGAGACAGGGGACAGGGTGTGTGGGGTATGGGGGTGCAGGCTGTGTGGGACATTGGGGTGTGGACTGTGGGATATTGGGTTGCAAGGTCAGTAGGAGATGTTGGATTGGAAGGTTTGAAGGCTATTGGGGTGCAGGGTGTGTGCGACATGAGTGATGCAAGATGTATGAGATATGAAAATACAGCATGTGTGGGATAGAGCACCACAAAGGAGGTGAACATGAGGGATACGGTAAGTGATCCACCATGGAGATGAAGATGCAAATAACTGTTACAGCAAAGTCTTGGATGGGGAATATGAGTGTTGACTCCGTATACAAAGTGAATGCGCATTATGGGGAGGCAGTAAGGACAGTGTGAGGGGAGCAGTATACAACTGGGCACATTAGGAGGCTGTATAGGAGGGAGGGAGCACACAGTATGGAGAGGGAGCAGTGTGGTGAGAGGTACGGAAGATGTGGACAGTGTGGAGGCCATTGTTCATATCACAGGAACATTATGTTGTATGGACAGCATATAGTCCATAGTTAATGAGGGGGGATGGTTTTGTAGGAATATGGGCACAGCAATGAGTGCAGCCTTATGAGATTAATGTTTCAACACTGCCCTCTGCTGGCCGAAGACAGAATAGGCACAAGACATTAAGTCACTTAGGAATCCAATACTGTAGGAATAGTTCCTGGGGGAAGGCTTTAGAGGGACAGACCTGTTCAGCAAAAGACAAGGGAAGAGGAAGAAGAGTCAAGAGCCCAGGAGCCAATTAGAAAGGCAGTTCTGGCGCTAAGAAGCAGCAGCGTGAGGATGAAGATTGGAGTGGCAGAGAGACGACTCTGGAGGATACTGGAACAAGTAGTCCACAAGTCCCACACCCCCAAGACCCCTGCACCATCCAGCAAGACTCCCAAGACCCCTGAACCATCCAAGACCCCTGCACCATCCAACAAGACCCCCGCACCATCCCGCAAGACCCTCACACCATTCAGTAAGATCACCGCACCATCCAGCAAGACCATTGCTCCGTCCAGTAAAAACACCGCTATGCCGGTCAAGAACCACAAGTCCCGGTCGAGACCCCCGCTACACCGGTCAAGACCCCTGAGACCCCCGCTACATCAGTCAAGCCTCAGATGATGCCAGGCAAGACAGCCAGCCGTGGGTGACCCGAACTAAGTTGAGCACATGGGCCAAGCATGGTAAGCCAAGCCAAGCTTCAGAGCCACCACTAGTTTGTGGCCATTTTCACAACCATGCAAGGTTGCAGATTCAGTGGCAAGAAACATAGAACTGTCTGCTCTGTTATAGCTTTCAACAACTCTGCGACGGTGTGCTGTTTGTCACCTAAACAAATTAGTTTCAGCAGAGCCTTTTGCCACTTCACCATTGCAGTAATCCAGTACTCTAAGCTTCTGACTGATATGAACAATGTGTAGTGAGATGACAATTTGGAGATGGAGGAGGACATGGGGGTGCAGGAACTGGTATAGGAGGTGGAGGAAACCCTGATGGAACTATGGCCCAGAATCCATTGCGTCAGTAGAACATGTGCCATCCCAGTATTCGACTGAGTTCTGGCCTCCATAAGGTTCACCCAGTGTGCCGTCAGGTAAATGTAGTGTCCCTGGCCACAAGCACTTGTCCATGTGTCTGTCATTAAGTGGAACTTCTCAGTAACAGCGTTGCTCAGGTCACAGGTGATGTTGTGGCACACCTGGTAAGTCAGGGACAGTACACCAGGAAAATAGTGGTGGCTGGTAGCCAAGTGCCAAGGGGCGGCCACAGCCAACAGGTTGTGGAAAGACTCAGTGTCCACAAGCCTAAACGGCAATATTTCCAGTTCAAGCAGTCTGGAAATGTGCCCATTTAGTATTTGCGCCTGTGGGTGGGTGGCTGGGTATTTAAATTTGGCTTGGGTGTAAGGATAGAGTTAAATGTTGCACAAGCGCAAAAAATCAGATACGGTTGCTGATGGTGCTTGCGAATGTGCAACAACAGGTGCAGAGCAGGAGTTATCAGTGACTGCATGCTAAACAGGGGACTGGTTAGCATGTAGCACAGGAGAAGAGGCAGTGGTGTCACCCGCAGACACTGTTTGTGGACCTAGGTGTTTCGGCCCACCTAGTCAGGCGCTTTAATGAAATATGCCTGAGCATGCTGGTGGTCAGGCAGGTTGTGGTAAGGCCCCTGCTGAGCACAGGTTTCAAATGACTGTTCTTTTATAGTCCACACTTTATTTAAAAAAAGCACCAGATTGAG
Source organism: Anomaloglossus baeobatrachus (assembly GCF_048569485.1). Lineage (NCBI taxonomy): Eukaryota > Metazoa > Chordata > Amphibia > Anura > Aromobatidae > Anomaloglossus > Anomaloglossus baeobatrachus. The sequence goes on along the minus strand of NC_134354.1, from coordinate 81,555,970 downwards.
GAACACCTAACCCTTGGCCTGAGAACTTGCCGTATGTTGGTGCTATGGGGAACTGTTGCATGCCTTCTCCCTCTGGCCGCTCTTCTGCCTCTTCCTGCCTGTTGTGGTGTTGCTGATCCCTCCCCTTTTATGCCGCTGTCCTTGCTCTGCATGGCACCTTCCTAGGTTGGGTCAGTGACTTCATTGTCCACCACCTCATCTTACACTGCCGCACTCTGGTCCCCCTGACTTGTTGACTTAACAACACCACTTGATGGCAACTGTATTTCATTATTAGTTACCTATTGAGACACTACTTGCTGTACCCCACCATCATTTTCTACTGACTGTGGCTGCTCAAATATTTGAGCATGGCGAAAGGCTAGAATCAATAAATGGAAATGTAAAGAGCTCCTTGGAGTGTCCCAGTGTGTGATCACTTGTCTCTTGGGACTTACCTCGGGTTTGCTCATGTTTAGATGTGACTACTGTAGTCAAGCACCAGCATCGATTGTCAGGCCGATGTCGATGCCACAAGGTCGTTGAGGTCAGTGATTGCCTGCAGTGGTCTCATATTGTAAACAAGAAATCAGTGCTACATTCCTATCTACATAGTCCAATAGCGAGCAGCAGAGAAGCTGTGCTGGAGAGGTGGGATCTCCAATATCAACATAACACTTATTTACATGCATTACGTACCTACCCATTGCCTTTCTTAAAGCAGAAAACACCTTTAAGATCTCTTGCTCAAAATTATACCTACATAAAAGTATTTAAAAGTGAACTGTCTGTAGGGATGTTGACTTACTCATTGCCCAGGAAGGGTCTCATTCTCCCATGCTGCCACGCAGCCTCCCATGTGCTCTGCTGCCTCCTTCCCCTCCTGGGCCCTGTAACTGCTGCACAGGGTTCCCAGGAGTGCACCTGAGACATGCTCGTGCACATTAGCCCTTCTCGTAAAGGTCCAGCACTCCATTTACCAGAAATGGCTCCTAAGGCACCCTCCCATTAGGGGAGGTGCCTGCGCAAAGTTCCCTGTTAGTCAGTGTCCTGTCTACTGTATTTAGTGGTCAGCTCCCATTACCCCTGTGTCAGTCACCTTTACCAGAGTCTGTCTTTCCATACCTATCAATCCCTGCTGTGCCCACCATTCCTGTTTGTAGCCACCTGTCCAGCCTGCCTCAGTCATCCCACCTGTACCTGTCTATCACTGTGTCCATCACCTGCCCTGGGGGTCAGCTGGCACAGTCCCAGTCACTGCCCTGGGAGTGGTACCTGGCATCCACCTCACGGTGGCTGCCTAGTTAAGCCCCTCCAACTAAGGGGTAAGCCCGGTTCCCGCTGTGGTCCTGTGAATCCACTAATCCCCCTTGCTGCCTGTACACCGGCAGCGAGCATTACACGGTCATTGAATTAAGTTGTTCAGATCTGCAGATTCTCAGCTTTCAGATGGATCATGAATAGTAAACTCATCGTCAAATCTCTCCATATATCAGGAATATTGCTTTCCTGCTGGAGGGGTATTATCCACACCAGGAATAAAGCAATGTTTCTTTCTGGTAAGAAATACCAACATTCTCCTTTATTCCAGCAATATATATTCATTTATCCAATGCAATTGCTAATTGGCAAACTTGACTTGATTCCTGCTGACAATTATCACGCATGTCACAAAGGTTAGAAAAGAGTTAGAGAATGCCAACCAATACAGCAGGTGTTGTTTAAAGTAGATCATGGAGACAAGCCAATGCAAATTATCACAGAAATGCTCTGGCATGCATCATTTGTAATAATAAATGCAGACTGAGCACACATTTACAAGGCCTCTGTACATTATTATTCTACTCGGACATCAATTTGGTCCTAAAAAGAAAAGTTTGCTGAAATGATATAGCACTTCTGATAACTTTTACAAACCCCCATATTAGATGTGACTTCTCCGACACCTTCGTGCTCCTTTACACGAAATAGCCGATGATAATGAAATTTTATTGTCCTGTCTGATTCCAATGGCTGCTCGCCAATGCGTTTTGCCATGATAAGATACACATTGTATTTTAATTGGATATGTTAGGCAGCAGATGGTGAAAAAAAAAGTTATACATCCACTTTACTTTATAGATACCTTGTTTAATCAAGCATTTCTACTTGTTTGGGGGGTGGTTATCTACAGCTGCATCAAAGCAAGAAAGGAGCCCAATTCTCCATCTATTACTCATTACTTCAGTATATAAAGCTGTACTGCTCCTAAGAACTTTGTTGTGTCATTTTCTACAGAGCTTGCATGAACAGATGTGCAGTCATGTTACTTGGCAATTGTGCGCTTGTTTGAAACCAATTGCTTTAAATAGAAGAGAGCACAAGAAGCCGGCTACATGGGCTTAATGTAAAGTAAAAATTAAGCTTTCTTCTTTATAAAGTCTTTTGTGGGCACATTAACACAGGGATCTGGGATTCTTATCATAACAGTGATCTACACAAACATGAGCAAATATTTTGAAATTCAAATTTGTCAATTTCATCAAATTTTGTCCCAAAAAGTTATTTTTGGAAAAAAAAAAAAGTGCAATTTTCAATACTGGAGAGCTTGTAGTTGCTGTAACAATGGACCATGTGTCTGAAACGCGTTGTTATATTATTTTTCTAGCCCCTCCGTGGCATGTAATGTCATTTTATCTTTTGCTACATGCCGTTTTTTGAATTTTATGAGCAAGTTTGTAATAAAGCCGGGAAAGATTTTACTTGGAGTATTTTGGAGCTGGATTTTTTTTTTCCCCTTTTGTAAAGTTCAAGGTTTGTACCGGACACTTAATGTCCGTGCACAGGCCCCGAACATGGCCTTCTCAGTGAAGCACGGTGGCTCAGTGGTTAGCACTGCAGTCTTGCAGCGCTGGGGTCCTGGGTTCTAGTCCCACTAAGGACAACATCTGCAAGGAGTTTGTATGTTCTCCCCGTGTTTGCGTGGGTTTCCTCCGGTTTCCTCCCACACTCCAAAAAAAACCATACAGATAGGGAATTTAGATTGTGAGCACCAATGGGGACAGTGTTGCCATTGTATGTAAAGCGCTGTGGAATTAACAGCGCTATATAAATGAATAAATATTATTATTATTATTATTAAGTCCGTATTACTGTTCAAGTTCGGCCAGCCAGGTAATGATATAAATTTAAAAAAAAGGAAAAAGAAAGAAAATAAAGAATAATGCAGGATCGATATACTTACTAACTTTCCCCGCGGCTGTAACACTACTTTTGGGTCTGATCATTAGCTCTCAGATATTCCACCGTCAGTCCCTGCATCTGTGATTGTTTGCAGTAAGACCGTTACCACACCATGTGTGACAGGGTCTGTAATTGGTTGGAATTACATATGCTGTCTGCATCCCTATAGTGGTGTAAAACTAAATTAAGAAAAAAAAATGGCCTAGGGTCCCCATATATTGTGATACCCATAATACCCAGCTGTGTGCTTATCTTTTCTTTGCATCAAAATAAGAGAGACCCTATACAGCTTATGTTAAAATTATTTAAATAAATAAATATATACAATGGAGTGCCGTTACCCCCATTTTGATACCCAGCCGTCATAAAGCCGACAGCTGGGGGCTTGTATGTTAAGGCTGGGGAGGCCCATGGTTATTGGAGCCTCCCAGACTAAAAATATCAGCCACCTCAAAATTGTTGCATCTATTAGATGCAACAATTCCAGCACTTTACCCGGCTCATCCCGATTGCCTTGGTGCAGTGGCAATTGGGGTAATATAAAGAGTTAATGACAACTCACAGCCCTAGATTAGTAATGGGTAGGGGTCTATGAGACCCCCAATACTAATCTGTAAGGCTAAGTTCACACATCCTGTGTTTTCAATCCGTCAGGTCCGTCAGCAACGGATCAGTCATTTTCAAGATGTCAACTGATGCAACTGATGTGTTTTTCACAGGATTCCTTTCACAGGAATCCTGTGAAAAAACTGATCAGTTGCGTCCGTTACATCCGCTGTGCATCCGTTTTTTGACGGATCAGTCATGATCCGTTTGTGTTTGGGACAGCCCAGTGGGCGTGCCAAACATGCTGGGCATGCTCAGTAGAGCATGGCGGAATCCAGCGCTGGATTCCGTCGTAAGACGGTTACGACGGAATCCAGCACCATAGACATACATTGCAAGTGTGGCGGATGGCGACGGATTCCTGCGCGGCGCGTTAATTTTGACGGCCCGAAAAACGTTACATTCTGCGTTGCTCCCCGCTCGGCGGTCAGTCAAAAGCGACGGACCGCGACGCAGCGGATGCAACGCAGGGTCATCAGTCGCAATCCGTCGCTAATAGAAGTCTATGGGGAAATACAGGATTCCTGCAAAATATTTTGCAGGATACCGTAATTCCCCAAGGCGACGGATTGTGACTGATGCAAAACACAGGATGTGTGAACTTAGCCTAAGTTAAAAGAAATAAACACAAACACTTAAAAAATATTTTATTTGAAATATAATACAAAAAACCCCCACCCTCTTTGTCCAATTTATTAACCCCCCAAACACCCTGGTACGACGAAATCCACACAAGGTCCCAAGACAATCCTGGCTCTGATACATACTAAAGTCGCAGTGCATGGGCACATTAGAGAACATGACCTATCACTGCGGCTCCAGGCAGACACTGACTGTACCACAGCTGTGAACAGTGACATCACTTCACTGAGTTTACCTGCGGTCACAGCTAGAGGTTTTCACTGTACCCCATCTGTGACTGAAGGTAAACTTATTTATTTATTTTTACACCACTCTAAAGATCCAGACAGCATGTGTGATTCAAACAAATCACAGACGCTGTCACACAGGGTGGGATCATGGTTTGACTGCAACCAATAACAGATGCCAGGACTGAAGCAGTGGCAGGGGAAGCAGTGAATATATGACAGTTAATGAGCGGATCTGGAAGCAATGTTACAGCCTCATGGGATACTCTGTAAAAATAACTCATGCTGTGTGGCCCCTATAGCATTGTCTACCACCATTTTACAGTACAATGTTTGGGTCCCCGTAGACTTATATGGGATTTTACGTTCGGGTTCAAGTCAAGTCCTGAACAGCACCTTTTTTTAAGTCCGGCCGGACCCGCCAAACCCGAACAACTGCAGGTTTGCCCAACTCTATTCAAGTATCCTTATGCAATAATTAATAATGGGAAAATTATCAAAGGTAGAAGGTAGTATGCTCATCCTATAGTGATGTGATGCTACCAACAAGAAATGTTGAGCGGCCATGCGTAGTCCAGCAGCCGGTAAAAAAACAAAAATCAGGATTACTTTACGGTAATGGTTTTTTCCAGAGCCACGACAGTGCCACCAGATAGATAGGTCCGCCCCTCATTTGGACAGGAAACCCAGTAAAATAAAAGGGCAGCACCTCTCCACTGCATCAGTTAGGTTACAGAGCACAGAGAGGAGTACTAGAAAAAAAGAAGGTTAATCCAACACCAAGGATCACACCCACTAATTGTGGACGTTAAAAACGTGAGAGAAAGGGTAAAAAGGGGGTGGGAAGAAGTGGCGCTGTCATTGCTCTGGAAAAAAACATTACCGGTAAGTAATCCTGATTTTTCCCATCACCACGACAGCACCACCAGAGAGATTCAAAAGATAACACCATTAGGGAGGGACCACAGCCTGTAGAAACCTTCAGACGTCATATCAGACGTGGCAGAAAGATCTAGCCAGTAGTGCTTAAAAAAGGTGGTCGGAGAAGACCAAGTGTTACACCTCAATTTAATCCAGAGGAATATCCACACATTCAACCCAGGAGGTCGAGTCAGATTTGGTAGAGTGTGCCATAACCCCCTGCGGCACTGTTTTACGTATCTCTAATAGCCTCCTTGACCCATCTGGCAATAGACCCCTTTGATGCTGAAAGTCCTTTCTTGAACCGTAGAACCAAACAAAGCCTTACTTTCCCTCCAGGGTTCTATAACCCCTAGAAACTGAAAAAGAGACCTTCTAAAATCGAAGGAAGACATTTTTCTCCTTCGGGTCCGGAGGACAGGGACAGAAGGAGGAAAAGACAATTCCCTGAGAATGTTGGTAAAAAGTGGCAGAAAAGGCAAGGTTGGTATGCAGGATGACCCTATCATCCCTAATCTGAGTGCATGGAGTGGTGATAGAGAAGGCCTGTAGCCACTAACCCTCTGGGCCGAAGTCAATGCAATTAGGAGAGCCACCTTGAGAGGTAGGGACCCGAGTGGAGGAGTAGGCAATGGGCTGAAAGGGGCCCCATAAGAGCATCTAACACCAAACAAGGTCCCAACAGGGAAAAATCATAAGGAACAGGTGGATGCCAGTGACAGTAGGAAATTAATCTTTTATCCCTCTTTTTCCTGCCAAAGTGTAACTGTACAGTGCCCCTAAGGATGACCCCTGCATTTTTCAGGCACTGACTGACAATCCCAATTCCAGACCGCTCTGGATTCCAGAATTGCCTGAGCAGGGTACTCTTCCCCCGGGCAACGACCTGTAGGGGACAGAATTTCTGCCATACGCTGTTATGAAACCTAAGGGGAGAATGTTTCCTACTACTTAAAAGAGTGGCACCTGGTTCGAGGAAAACTCAGATTCTCTAACCCCCCCTCTTAAAATCTGCTGCTGCTGAGGAGCTCCTGGGTATCCTCCAAGGTAAGCCCCTAGTCGGCTAGAAGCAACAAAATGCTGCCAAACATGAATAAAAAAAAATGTGCTAGAGTTTGTCTCCTTTACTGGAGAGACAATTTGAATATTTCCCAGAGGGGCATTGCAGCTATAAGTCCCCTTACCTGGCAGCCAGACTGGCTTGCAAAGTCTCCTTAAGGAGAATAGTGTTCCCCCGTGGTCCCCACATAGCTTTCTCATGAGCCAGATCAGACACCCCCATACTTTGCACTGACGAGGGGCAAGCACCCCGAAACACCGTGTCTGCAAATTGGGATTCTGATCTGGCTTATATATCCTGAGTCATATTGCAAAGGATTGTCGAAAATCCACTTGTGACTTTTAGGATCGCTACTTCCAATAGGTGGCGCTGTGCTAGAGTTTGTCTCCTTTACTGGAGAGACAATTTGAATATTTCCCAGAGGGGCATTGCAGCTATAAGTCCCCTTACCTGGCAGCCAGACTGGCTTGCAAAGTCTCCTTAAGGAGAATAGTGTTCCCCCGTGGTCCCCACATAGCTTTCTCATGAGCCAGATCAGACACCCCCATACTTTGCACTGACGAGGGGCAAGCACCCCGAAACACCGTGTCTGCAAATTGGGATTCTGATCTGGCTTATATATCCTGAGTCATATTGCAAAGGATTGTCGAAAATCCACTTGTGACTTTTAGGATCGCTACTTCCAATAGGTGGCGCTGTGCTAGAGTTTGTCTCCTTTACTGGAGAGACAATTTGAATATTTCCCAGAGGGGCATTGCAGCTATAAGTCCCCTTACCTGGCAGCCAGACTGGCTTGCAAAGTCTCCTTAAGGAGAATAGTGTTCCCCCGTGGTCCCCACATAGCTTTCTCATGAGCCAGATCAGACACCCCCATACTTTGCACTGACGAGGGGCAAGCACCCCGAAACACCGTGTCTGCAAATTGGGATTCTGATCTGGCTTATATATCCTGAGTCATATTGCAAAGGATTGTCGAAAATCCACTTGTGACTTTTAGGATCGCTACTTCCAATAGGTGGCGCTGTGCTAGAGTTTGTCTCCTTTACTGGAGAGACAATTTGAATATTTCCCAGAGGGGCATTGCAGCTATAAGTCCCCTTACCTGGCAGCCAGACTGGCTTGCAAAGTCTCCTTAAGGAGAATAGTGTTCCCCCGTGGTCCCCACATAGCTTTCTCATGAGCCAGATCAGACACCCCCATACTTTGCACTGACGAGGGGCAAGCACCCCGAAACACCGTGTCTGCAAATTGGGATTCTGATCTGGCTTATATATCCTGAGTCATATTGCAAAGGATTGTCGAAAATCCACTTGTGACTTTTAGGATCGCTACTTCCAATAGGTGGCGCTGTGCTAGAGTTTGTCTCCTTTACTGGAGAGACAATTTGAATATTTCCCAGAGGGGCATTGCAGCTATAAGTCCCCTTACCTGGCAGCCAGACTGGCTTGCAAAGTCTCCTTAAGGAGAATAGTGTTCCCCCGTGGTCCCCACATAGCTTTCTCATGAGCCAGATCAGACACCCCCATACTTTGCACTGACGAGGGGCAAGCACCCCGAAACACCGTGTCTGAAAATTGGGATTCTGATCTGGCTTATATATCCTGAGTCATATTGCAAAGGATTGTCGAAAATCCACTTGTGACGTTTAGGATCGCTACTTCCAATAGGTGGCGCTGTGCTAGAGTTTGTCTCCTTTACTGGAGAGACAATTTGAATATTTCCCAGAGGGGCATTGCAGCTATAAGTCCCCTTACCTGGCAGCCAGACTGGCTTGCAAAGTCTCCTTAAGGAGAATAGTGTTCCCCCGTGGTCCCCACATAGCTTTCTCATGAGCCAGATCAGACACCCCCATACTTTGCACTGACGAGGGGCAAGCACCCCGAAACACCGTGTCTGCAAATTGGGATTCTGATCTGGCTTATATATCCTGAGTCATATTGCAAAGGATTGTCGAAAATCCACTTGTGACTTTTAGGATCGCTACTTCCAATAGGTGGCGCTGTGCTAGAGTTTGTCTCCTTTACTGGAGAGACAATTTGAATATTTCCCAGAGGGGCATTGCAGCTATAAGTCCCCTTACCTGGCAGCCAGACTGGCTTGCAAAGTCTCCTTAAGGAGAATAGTGTTCCCCCGTGGTCCCCACATAGCTTTCTCATGAGCCAGATCAGACACCCCCATACTTTGCACTGACGAGGGGCAAGCACCCCGAAACACCGTGTCTGCAAATTGGGATTCTGATCTGGCTTATATATCCTGAGTCATATTGCAAAGGATTGTCGAAAATCCACTTGTGACTTTTAGGATCGCTACTTCCAATAGGTGGCGCTGTGCTAGAGTTTGTCTCCTTTACTGGAGAGACAATTTGAATATTTCCCAGAGGGGCATTGCAGCTATAAGTCCCCTTACCTGGCAGCCAGACTGGCTTGCAAAGTCTCCTTAAGGAGAATAGTGTTCCCCCGTGGTCCCCACATAGCTTTCTCATGAGCCAGATCAGACACCCCCATACTTTGCACTGACGAGGGGCAAGCACCCCGAAACACCGTGTCTGCAAATTGGGATTCTGATCTGGCTTATATATCCTGAGTCATATTGCAAAGGATTGTCGAAAATCCACTTGTGACTTTTAGGATCGCTACTTCCAATAGGTGGCGCTGTGCCAGAGTTTGTCTCCTTTACTGGAGAGACAATTTGAATATTTCCCAGAGGAGCATTGCAGCTATAAGTCCCCTTACCTGGCAGCCAGACTGGCTTGCAAAGTCTCCTTAAGGAGAATAGTGTTCCCCCGTGGTCCCCACATAGCTTTCTCATGAGCCAGATCAGACACCCCCATACTTTGCACTGACGAGGGGCAAGCACCCCGAAACACCGTGTCTGCAAATTGGGATTCTGATCTGGCTTATATATCCTGAGTCATATTGCAAAGGATTGTCGAAAATCCACTTGTGACTTTTAGGATCGCTACTTCCAATAGGTGGCGCTGTGCTAGAGTTTGTCTCCTTTACTGGAGAGACAATTTGAATATTTCCCAGAGGGGCATTGCAGCTATAAGTCCCCTTACCTGGCAGCCAGACTGGCTTGCAAAGTCTCCTTAAGGAGAATAGTGTTCCCCCGTGGTCCCCACATAGCTTTCTCATGAGCCAGATCAGACACCCCCATACTTTGCACTGACGAGGGGCAAGCACCCCGAAACACCGTGTCTGCAAATTGGGATTCTGATCTGGCTTATATATCCTGAGTCATATTGCAAAGGATTGTCGAAAATCCACTTGTGACTTTTAGGATCGCTACTTCCAATAGGTGGCGCTGTGCTAGAGTTTGTCTCCTTTACTGGAGAGACAATTTGAATATTTCCCAGAGGGGCATTGCAGCTATAAGTCCCCTTACCTGGCAGCCAGACTGGCTTGCAAAGTCTCCTTAAGGAGAATAGTGTTCCCCCGTGGTCCCCACATAGCTTTCTCATGAGCCAGATCAGACACCCCCATACTTTGCACTGACGAGGGGCAAGCACCCCGAAACACCGTGTCTGCAAATTGGGATTCTGATCTGGCTTATATATCCTGAGTCATATTGCAAAGGATTGTCGAAAATCCACTTGTGACTTTTAGGATCGCTACTTCCAATAGGTGGCGCTGTGCTAGAGTTTGTCTCCTTTACTGGAGAGACAATTTGAATATTTCCCAGAGGGGCATTGCAGCTATAAGTCCCCTTACCTGGCAGCCAGACTGGCTTGCAAAGTCTCCTTAAGGAGAATAGTGTTCCCCCGTGGTCCCCACATAGCTTTCTCATGAGCCAGATCAGACACCCCCATACTTTGCACTGACGAGGGGCAAGCACCCCGAAACACCGTGTCTGCAAATTGGGATTCTGATCTGGCTTATATATCCTGAGTCATATTGCAAAGGATTGTCGAAAATCCACTTGTGACTTTTAGGATCGCTACTTCCAATAGGTGGCGCTGTGCTAGAGTTTGTCTCCTTTACTGGAGAGACAATTTGAATATTTCCCAGAGGGGCATTGCAGCTATAAGTCCCCTTACCTGGCAGCCAGACTGGCTTGCAAAGTCTCCTTAAGGAGAATAGTGTTCCCCCGTGGTCCCCACATAGCTTTCTCATGAGCCAGATCAGACACCCCCATACTTTGCACTGACGAGGGGCAAGCACCCCGAAACACCGTGTCTGCAAATTGGGATTCTGATCTGGCTTATATATCCTGAGTCATATTGCAAAGGATTGTCGAAAATCCACTTGTGACTTTTAGGATCGCTACTTCCAATAGGTGGCGCTGTGCTAGAGTTTGTCTCCTTTACTGGAGAGACAATTTGAATATTTCCCAGAGGGGCATTGCAGCTATAAGTCCCCTTACCTGGCAGCCAGACTGGCTTGCAAAGTCTCCTTAAGGAGAATAGTGTTCCCCCGTGGTCCCCACATAGCTTTCTCATGAGCCAGATCAGACACCCCCATACTTTGCACTGACGAGGGGCAAGCACCCCGAAACACCGTGTCTGCAAATTGGGATTCTGATCTGGCTTATATATCCTGAGTCATATTGCAAAGGATTGTCGAAAATCCACTTGTGACTTTTAGGATCGCTACTTCCAATAGGTGGCGCTGTGCTAGAGTTTGTCTCCTTTACTGGAGAGACAATTTAAAAAAAAACAAAAAGCCAGCACCAAATGTGCACTTCAGCACTAAACATTCCAAACTGTACTTATTATAAAAATGTTTGAGATTTTTGGCAAAAAATTGCAATTTCTTGAGCTGCCTCGCCACGTCACAGCAAATCTCATTTGAGGCAGTCCTACACTAAAATATTTTTATAAAATGTGCCATACGGCCTCACATATGAACAGTAGAACTGCTCTTAGCAGCACTCACCTTGTCTATTTCAATCCCGTACCCATGACTGAGTCATGGCTGTGGGCGGGACAGGTCCAAGCAAATGCTGCATGAAGTAAATAGCCTGTGGACAAAGCCTGATGACTTAATGTGAACAGTCACCAACCGCCAAAATCTAGACAGATGGAATACATCCCAAATTGGGGATCAAGAAATTGCAATTTTTTGCCAAAAATCTCAAAATTTGTATAAGTACAGTTTGGAATGTTTAGTGCTGAAGTGCACATTTAGTGCTGGCTTTTTGTTTTTTCATTGAATTGGTCGGTGGTTGACCTCCACCTTGCTATGCACCCCAATTTGGGATGTATTCCATCTGTCTAGATTTTGGCGGTTGGTGACTGTTCACATTAAGTCATCAGGCTTTGTCCACAGGCTATTTACTTCATGCAGCATTTGCTTGGACCTGTCCCGCCCACAGCCATGACTCAGTCATGGGTACGGGATTGAAATAGACCAAGTGAGTGCTGCTAAGAGCAGTTCTACTATTTATATGTGAGGCCGTATGGCACATTTTATAAAAATATTTTAGTGTAGGACTGCCTCAAATGAGATTTGCCGTGACGTGGCGAGGCAGCTCAAGAAATTGCAATTTTTTGCCAAAAATCTCAAAATTTTTATAAGTACAGTTTGGAATGTTTAGTGCTGAAGTGCACATTTAGTGCTGGCTTTTTGTTTTTTCAAACAGGAATGTAGTAGCGGTGGGCAGCGCAATCTTGCCAATCCCTGCGCATGTGTGACGCCCTGGACTAGCCAGGTAGTCACAGGTAGACCCCCGCATTACACCTGTCCCCCAAAAAGGAGTCATCAGCCAAACACTAAAACCCTAGTCACCTCCCTCAGGGCTTGATGGACACACCAGGGGGCGGAGCCAGGCGGTTGGCATGCCCACCAAGGAGTTCTGAGGGCCTGAGGCAGGAAACACAGGCAGATTAGTCTTGAAGTTGAGTGGAGTGGAGTTGAGTTTGTGGAGTGGAGGAAGCAGGCCTGTGAGACAGGTCTGCAACTGACTGTGAGGTGTGAGGGTCGTAGCCCGAACACCTTGGCTAGGAGGCAAGCGGTGGCCTCAGCCTGTATGAGTTGGGAAGACGGCTCGGTGGAACCGGGACAGGGTAGTGGCCCGCCGATACCGACCCGGGGAACCGATTCGGAAACCGGAGCACACACTCAGACCCTGAAACGAGGTCCAGAATCCACTGGACTGAGTTAATTCACTGATTGAGGTCTGGACTATAGGTACTTTCCCACCCAAGTGCTGACTGAAGACAACAGCCCACCGAGGGGGATAGAAAGGCACTGCACAGGCAGAGAGATCCCACGGGCCAGCGACTGCGGGCAAAAAGGCTCTCCCGACATATACACAGCCGGGGAGCGGACTCCCGTCGCTGAAGCGCAGACAGTCTACATCTACACAACACGGGGCAGGAGAAAAGCAGACTCCACCATCCGGGTGGGGGACCCGACCACAGCCGGCTGCGGGCACCGACCACCATCAACTTGGTTTACCAGTGACTTGTGTGTGTCAATAACAGTGAGTACAACAGTGCCCTCCGGCCACGCACATCGCCCTGCACTGCCCAGCTAGCTCCCCAACGGGTCCCGGGGGCCATCATCCCTGCCCACGGAGGGGTTAACATCTGGCTGCACTACCATCTCCCCCAGGTGACCCGCAACTGCAGTGGTGGTGTCTACACCTTCATCACATCCCATGGGTGGCGTCACAAACTCAAGCGCTGCTACGGCCGTGGACCTACCACAGCCCCACCGAAAGCGCCAGCATTCCCTTTCAGAGCGACGTGACCCCGGGACCGGAGGCGCTCGAGCCACCCACCAACGAGCCCGGATCCGAGCGGCTCGGCTGCGGCCGAGCGCGGGGCGGGACACATGCACAGAGACTGCTTCAGGTCTGACGTTACATCCTGTAAGGAACCCGGAACTCAGCAGCACTCAGAGACACTCAGTGTCCTCCTCCAGGTATCCCCTCCAGGAACCTCTGGTAAGCGATCGGCATCAAAAACTGCAACCGCCCAGCCCGCGGGACACAGACTTGAACAGGAAAGTGCAAACCGGCCTGAACAACTGCAGGGACGCTTACACCCTGACAGGACACAGAGACCCGGAGGCAAATTTGTCAAGCTTATACAACTGCAGGGGCTTCCGCCTAAGCAGGACACAGACCTGGCATGTGACCAGCAGATACTACCGCAGGGGTTCTATCCCCCGCCTGACACAGACCTGGCACGCGGCACCTGCATATAACACCACAGGGTGTTACCGTTGTGTTTAACTGCCGGGATTTTTACCCCAGCAGGACACAGACCCGGTATGTGACCGGCGTATACCACTGCGAGGGTTCTCACCCTCGCAGGACACAGACCCGGCACGTGGTACCGGCATATTCAACTGCTGGGATTTTCACCCTAGTGTAACGGGGGCAGGGGGCGCCTCAGGGGGTGTAGTCGGGTCCCCTTGCCTTGTGGGCCGCAGGCTGAACCCCGGCCCGGCCGTTACTTGCAAAACAGGTGTGTTGTTGGGGCAGAGTGTGGATGCATGGGGCCCATTCATGACAGCGTTCTTTCTCAGCTCTCCAGCTCCTTTTTCACTTTCAGGAAAGAGACAATTGCAGGCAGCGGATAAACCAAACACCGATTTATTAAACAAAACTTCCATCTTTTTGTTTGCAGCAGGTTTACTTTAGTACGTTACAAGTTACAGGTCCTTTTCTACAAAAACGGTTTCCTTTTTCTCTACGGGCACTTTCCTTTGCCTGCAGGGGACATACGTTAACCCCCTAGTAGCTGCGCTGTAACCCGGATTAACTGTAGGGCAGATCCAGCACACACTACCGACTCTGGATAAGTTCTCACTTCTCCACTTCTTTGTCAGGGCACTAACCTTCGCCTGCAGGGGCCACTTGTTATCCCCCTGATAGCTGCACTCCACTCTAGTACACACCACCGGCTCCGGACTAGTCCCAACTCTTCCACCGTTTCTCATGGGTTTCCTCTGCTTTCTAGCCAAGAGTACTCACTCAGGCTGACTGCCTCGTCTCACTCCCACACTCTGCCCCGTCACCTCAGACCGAGCTTGCTCGCCTCTCACATCTCACTGCACACTGGACTCTGCATTCAGAACCCTTCCTTCCCCACATAGGCTGCCCTGCCCCTTCCTTCCCTGCCACTGTTACCAGGGGAACCACTGCTCTACACTGGCACCTAGTGGGGAAACAGTTTATGACAGGTAACATTTTACCATCAACATTTACAATTTGCCACCATAATACTGTGGCATCTTCAGGGGGGGGAAACCGCTCCTTCACTACCAGGGGTCCGACTACCCCTTACATTCCTCCCCTCTTTAACCTCAGCCTCCTGGCGAGGTTCGTACCTGCAAAACAACACATGTAGGAAAACACAATACTTAAAACACACAGACTGGCACACAAGTTTGGTGCCCGGAGTCCCTCCAGGGAAGCTCCCGGTCTTAGCTGACCTTCTGCCCGGAGGCTATTTCCAAGCGCTCCCGGTCTTTGGGTGGGCAGAAAACAACAGGACAACAAGATTCCTTCTTAACAGTCATGGAAGGAGTCCACGCACAGTTCTGCATTAAGCTCCTCCCGGGTTCAGTACTTTTAATGTTGCTTGAGCTGTAACATTCGCTGGCTCCTAACAGCACCGGCTCCCAACAACAAACAGACGTCTCTTCCGGATGACCACCTCTTCACGCTGGGTGGTATGCACGCAGCCATTCGGCCCGCTGGGCCCTCACATGGTCGGAGAGGGACTGTCCAGGTAAGCGGGGTAGCCTACGAAACGGCTCATAACCCGGTGGCTCCGGAACTTCCTTCTCCGGTTCAGGCCCTTCAGCCTCCTGCGGGGCTGAGGGGGTAGCTGGACGGGACTGCAGTGGGCTGCCGACAACAACTACCGGGTGCGACACCATACTCTGATGTATCACCAGTAATGCCAATGCTTCTCTTGGCTTGTCTCCAGCCGTAGGTTCGGCGGCCGCTTTTGGCGCAACCGTCGGGGTACTCTTCAGCCCACAGGCTTCAGCGAGCGCTTGCTTATGCTGAGCGTGCCACGCTCTGTTCTCCATTCTGCTTGGTCCAGGTATTGGAGTTTGCTTCTTCTTCCACTGCCGGGGTTGCAATCGCGCCGGGGAAGGTGGAGGCGGTTCTTCTTTTCCCGCTTCTGCCCATACTCCGCCCCCGGCCTCACCCATCAGGTCGGCACAGCGTTTGCGACGCCTCTTCTTTCTTGCGGCGCCGCCCATGTCTCTAGACCACTGCAGTATCTCGGGGCAAGCACCTCCCCTCTTTGGGCGGTGCACTCCGGGCTTCTTCCTTACAGGCCAGCCCAGCACTTTTCGTTTGGCGCCCACTTTTCGCGCCTTCACTAAATCCATGAGGACGGCCGCCATCTTGCCACCATCTTGTGGCCTGTTCAGTACATCAGGCACCACTTGGTCTCTGCTCAGGGTTTCTCTTCTGCGGGCTTGATCCTGCCGACTACGCCAAAATGTAACGGGGGCAGGGGGCGCCTCAGGGGGTGTAGTCGGGTCCCCTTGCCTTGTGGGCCGCAGGCTGAACCCCGGCCCGGCCGTTACTTGCAAAACAGGTGTGTTGTTGGGGCAGAGTGTGGATGCATGGGGCCCATTCATGACAGCGTTCTTTCTCAGCTCTCCAGCTCCTTTTTCACTTTCAGGAAAGAGACAATTGCAGGCAGCGGATAAACCAAACACCGATTTATTAAACAAAGCTTCCATCTTTTTGTTTGCAGCAGGTTTACATTAGTACGTTACAAGTTACAGGTCCTTTTCTACAAAAACGGTTTCCTTTTTCTCTATGGGCACTTTCCTTTGCCTGCAGGGGACATACGTTAACCCCCTAGTAGCTGCGCTCTAACCCGGATTTACTGTAGGGCAGATCCAGCACACACTACCGGCTCTGGATAAGTTCTCACTTCTCCACTTCTTTGTCAGGGCACTAACCTTCGCCTGCAGGGGCCACTTGTTATCCCCCTGATAGCTGCACTCCACTCTAGTACACACCACCGGCTCCGGACTAGTCCCAACTCTTCCACCGTTTCTCATGGGTTTCCTCTGCTTTCTAGCCAAGAGTACTCACTCAGGCTGACTGCCTCGTCTCACTCCCACACTCTGCCCCGTCACCTCAGACCGAGCTTGCTCGCCTCTCACATCTCACTGCACACTGGACTCTGCATTCAGAACCCTTCCTTCCCCACCTAGGCTGCCCTGCCCCTTCCTTCCCTGCCACTGTTACCAAGGGAACCACTGCTCTACACTGGCACCTAGTGGGGAAACAGTTTATGACAGGTAACATTTTACCATCAACATTTACAATTTGCCACCATACTACTGTGGCGTCTTCAGGGGGGGGAAACCGCTCCTTCACTACCAGGGGTCCGACTACCCCTTACATTAGCAGGACACAAACCCGGTATGTGACCCGCGTATACCACTGCAGGAGTTCTCACCCCCGCAGGACACAGACCCAGCACGCGGCACCTGCATATACCACCACAGGGGTTCTCACCTCTGCAGGGTACAGACCCGGTAACCGCTGAACAATTGCCACTGGAGGAGCCGCTTAGGCTCAAATAAGAAAGAAAAAAGAAAAAAAGAAGTGGGCCCCTGATTAAAAAAAAAAGGACCCCAACCTAAAGCTTCATTGTGGCAGCGCCACAGCACTTCTGGGTCTACCATCCTGGAACAGGAAACCAAACTGATGCAGTGGAGAGGTGCCGTCCTTATATTTTACTGGGTTCCTGTCCAAATGAGGGGTGGACCTATCTTTCTGGTGGCGCTGTCGTGGTGACAGAAAAATCTTTTTATTGCTCGTAAATAAAAATGTACATAACAGACACCCTCTGAAGTGGAAGAAGAGCAAAAGTCCCCTACTCCCTTATTCACAACTAGAGGAGCTTTCACCCCTTTTCTTTCAGATGTTTATGGCTATGTGCGCACGCTGCGGATTTACCGCGGATTTTACTGCTGATTTGCCGTGGATTTGCTGCAGAAAATGTGTCTAACATTTCTGCAGCAATCCCCAGCAAAACCTATGGGTATAAAAAAAATGCTGTGCACACACTGCGGTTTTTTATACCTGTGGATTTACCCGCGGATTTTCCGCTGCGGAATTAATGTGCATGTCACTTCTTTTCCGCAGGTACCTTCAATTTTTAGCATAGATAATGGTAAAAATCTGCAGGGACCAACGGCAGGAAAACCGCGGCAAAACCGCATGCGGGTTTTTGGTGCAGTTTTTCACGGCTGGTGCGGGATTCTTTAAGACGGTCCAGATTTTCCTTGAGAAAAAGTCACTTTCTAGTGCGCACATGGCCTAAGGTTGTTTTCATCAACAAGCAATAGTGTTTTTGTATATTTACCGGGTGCTGGACTATGCATGTTTGCTTCAACACATCTATTTAATTACCTGGCAATTTAGACAGCTATCGTTGAACATGGTGGAAACCTAGGAAAAACATTCACTTTAGGGGCCACTCATTTACCTGCGGTCACAGGTTGGAGGGCTGTGGGACCCTCCAGCTGTTACCGCAACTTACCTGAGTGATGTCACTGCTCATCACTGTGACTCAGTGTCTGCCTGCAGTCAACAGCTGGGTTTACACAAATGTATAAAAGAAAAGTCCAAATATCTTCTAGTAAATTGGACAATCTTTTTTTCTCATTTGTAATGTGTATGTAATCCATGTACAGTCCGTTTTTGTACTGCAGCAGTTTTTAAAAATTTACAAGACTGAATACTGTTTACTACACATTTTAGAGCAGCTTTTTACTTTGGTCAGCATAAGTCACACCTGTGTAATCATCATGCTGTCTAATCAGCATTTCTTTGCCATACGTTTTTGGTGTAGATTTTATCCATCCATTACAATGGGTGAAATCTTTATCAAAAACTCTACAAGAACTGACCTTAAAATTCGCCTTGACTTTGCTGGCATCAGGATTCCACTCAAAAATACATTAAAAAAATGCTATGTGTGCACACAGCCTGCTCATTTTCATTACACTGTATGTGCACACGATAATTATTTGGTACAGAAATCTCTGCACCATTTCTGCACCTCTCGGCAGGAAACACACAGCATAAAATACATGCATTTTTACCATGTTTTGATGCCTTTTTTACTTTTTTTTACAAGAGTTTTTAGTGCATATTTTTCCCCGCCAATTAGTATGGGTAAAATCTGCAGCCAAACTACTGAAATATTTAAGGCAGTGTGCTTTTTTTTTTTTTTTTTTTTTTAAAGCATTATTCAGTGCAGATTTGTCATAAAACCTGAAGGCTTTTCTGGAGTCAGCAAAGTGAATGAAAGTCCTGAAGTCTCATGCATACGTTGCTTATTTTTGACTTGCAAATTTGGTGCACATTTCTCCAATTCTAAAGGGGGCTTTACACGCTACGATATCATTAATGTTTTATCATCGGGGGCAGGGCCAGATTAAGGTTAGTGGGGGCCCCTGGGCAGAAAATCTGGTGGGGGCCCAATAACGTTAACATTTTTAGCCATAACAGTAGAGCACGAACTGTAGCATTTAGATATAAATACTGTACCTCAGTCTCACATTCCCCCTTCTCAGCATACTGTTCCCTCCGTACTGTGCCCTCACACTGGCCACCATGCTGCCCCTTCTCTATACTGCCTACCTGCTTCATTATCCAGTCACTATACTGTACCTCAGTCTCACATTCCCCCTCCTCAGCATACTGTGCCCTCCATACTGTGCCCTCACACTGGCCACCATGCCGCCCCTTCTCTATACTGCCTATCTGCTTCATTATCCAGTCACTATACTGTACCTCAGTCTCACATTCCCCCTCCGCAGCCTACTGTGCCCTCCATACTGTGCCCTCACACTGTCCACCATGCCGCCCCTTCTCTATACTGCCTACCTGCTTCATTATCCAGTCACTATACTGTACCTCAGTCTCACATTCCCCCTTCTCAGCATACTGTGCCCTCCATACTGTGCCCTCACACTGGCCACCATGCCGCCCCTTCTCTATACTGCCTACCTGCTTCATTATCCAGTCACTATACTGTACCTCAGTCTCACATTCCCCCGCCTCAGCATACTGTGCCCTCCATACTGTGCCCTCACACTGGCCACCATGCTGCTACTTCTCTGTACTGCTTATCCCCCCCCCCCCACTACACAGTCTCTATACTATGCCCCTCACACTTTTCTTTCCCAATACTGTCCACTTACAATTTTCTCACACCATACTGCTGCCTCACACTTTCCAATGGTGCCCCCCTGATTGCTGTGCAGGGACAAATATGCCACATGCCTTCCAAAGGTACGCCCCTGTACAGTGTACAGGAGAATACATCACTGGTACACGCAGGGCCGGCTCCAGGTTTTTGTAGGCCCTGGGCGAAAGAGTCCTAGTGGGCCTCATCCACACATAGACATGCACAGATACATACACATACAGGCATATGTACACATATATATTTAAAGAGAAATTCACAAAAACACATATAAATAGACATAAATCTAGACACAGTCATATACACTGACATACATAGATGACATACACAGATCATACACAGATACACATCATACATGCACACACAGACACATTTTTAAATTTTTATATATATTTCTAATATTGTGAAGCCGGCAACAGCCTCATTCACCTCCCCGCTTGTCTCCATCCAGCTCCTCCTGGGCACGTGTCTGTGCCACGCTGATTGGTGGCCGACACTAACAGACATGGCCGCATATAGAGAACACTAACACTGCTGTATATACATCACAAGAGAGGCTGGGGACATACACATTACTGGGGGGCATACATATTACTGAAGAAAGGGGTATATATCAATGGGGGCATACAGCTCTAGAGGGGGACAGTGGCTCTGAAGTGGGGGGACAAACAGCTCTGAGGTGGGGGGGTGACATGCAGCTCTGGGGGTATACAGCTCTGGGGTGGAGGGGACATACAACTCTGGGGGAATAGTTGTATGAAGCTCCCATAGTCCTCCATATAGTATTATGCAGCCCCCATATGGCACTATGCAGCCCCCATATGGCACTATGCAGCCCCCGTATGGCACTATGCAGCCCCCGTATCGCACTATGCAGCCCCCATATGGCACTATGCAGCCCCCATATGGCACTATGCAGCCCCCATATGGCACTATGCAGCCCCCATATGGCACTATGCAGCCCCCATATGGCACTATTCAGCCCCCATATGGCACTATTCAGCCCCCATATGACACTATGCAACCCCCATATTACATTAAGCAGCCCCTATATAGTACAATGCAGACCCATATAGCAGTAGGAACCCTCATGTCTTATATAGCCCCCATATAACACAATGCAGGCCCATATAGCATTAGGCACCCTTATGTAGTACACAGCCCCTATATAGCACAGTGCAGACCCAGATAGCATTAGGCATCCTCACATAGTACACAGCCCCTATACAGCACAGAGCATACCAGATAATATTAAGCACCTTCACGTAGTACACAGCCCCTATATAGCACAGTGCAGAGCCAGATAGTATTAGGCATCCTCATATAGTATACAGCCAGTATATAGCAAAGTACAGACCCAGATAGTGTTAGGAATCCTCACGTAGTACACAGCCCCTATATAGCACAGTGCAGAGCCAGATAGTATTAGACATCCTCATGTAGTATACAGCCAGTATATAGCACAGTACAGACCCAGATAGTGTTAGGCATCCTCACATAGTACCGGGTTTACTGTGATACAGACACCAGATGTTATACAATATACACATTATATACCATCTGATGTGTGTACACAGTATATCACACTACTCTGTACACTGGATGTGGTATACCATGTACAGTATATCACACTGCTCTGTACACTGGATGTGGTATCCCATGTACACAGTATATCACACTGCTCTGTACACTGGATGTGGTATCCCATGTACACAGTATATCACACTGCTCTGTACACTGGATGTGGTATACCATGTACACAGTATATCACACTGCTCTGTACACTGGATGTGGTATATAATGTACACAGTATATCACACTGCTCTGTACACTGGATGTGGTATATAATGTACACAGTATATCACACTGCTCTGTACACTGGATGTGGTATCCCATGTACACAGTATATCACACTGCTCTGTACACTGGATGTGTGGTATCCCATGTACACAGGATATCACACTGCTCTGTACACTGGATGTGGTATACCATGTACACAGTATATCACACTGCTCTATACACTGGATGTGGTATATAATGTACACAGTATATCACACGGCTCTGTACACTGGATGTGGTATATAATGTACACAGTATATCACACTGCTCTGTACACTGGATGTGGTATACCATGTATATAGTTTATCACACTGCTCTGTACACTGGATGTGGTATATAATGTACACAGTATATCACACTGCTCTGTACACTGGATGTGGTATATAATGTACACAGTATATCACACTGCTCTGTACACTGGATGTGGTATCCCATGTACACAGTATATCACACTGCTCTGTACACTGGATGTGGTATATAATGTACACAGTATATCACACTGCTCTGTACACTGGATGTGGTATACCATGTACACAGTATATCACACTGCTCTGTACACTGGATGTGGTATCCCATGTACACAGTATATCACACTGCTCTGTACACTGGATGTGGTATATCATGTACACAGTATATCACACTGCTCTGTACACTGGATGTGGTATATAATGTACACAGTATATCACACTGCTCTGTACACTGGATGTGGTATACCATGTACACAGTATATCACACTGCTCTGTACACTGGATGTGGTATCCCATGTTCACAGTATATCACACTGCTCTGTACACTGGATGTGGTATCCCATGTACACAGTATATCACACTGCTCTGTACACTGGATGTGGTATCCCATGTACACAGTATATCACACTGCTCTGTACACTGGATGTGGTATCCCATGTACACAGTATATCACACTGCTCTGTACACTGGATGTGGTATCCCATGTACACAGTATATCACACTGCTCTGTACACTGGATGTGGTATCCCATGTACACAGTATATCACACTGCTCTGTACACTGGATGTGGTATACCATGTACACAGTATATCACACTGCTCTGTACACTGGATGTGGTATATAATGTACACAGTATATCACACTGCTCTGTACACTGGATGTTGTATATAATGTACACAGTATATCACACTGCTCTGTACACTGGATGTGGTATCCCATGTACACAGTATATCACACTGCTCTGTACACTGGATGTGGTATCCCATGTACACAGTATATCACACTGCTCTGTACACTGGATGTGGTATCCCATGTACACAGGATATCACACTGCTCTGTACACTGGATGTGGTATACCATGTAACACAGTATATCACACTGCTCTATACACTGGATGTGGTATCCCATGTACACAGTATATCACACGGCTCTGTACACTGGATGTGGTATATAATGTACACAGTATATCACACTGCTCTGTACACTGGATGTGGTATACCATGTATATAGTTTATCACACTGCTCTGTACACTGGATGTGGTATATAATGTACACAGTATATCACACTGCTCTGTACACTGGATGTGGTATATAATGTACACAGTATATCACACTGCTCTGTACACTGGATGTGCTGTTTCTATTTGTCTTAGTTAAAACTGTTATTTGATGTTTTTCATGCTTGTCTCTGCTGCCATCTACTGGTCAGACCTTTCGGCTCCTCTGTTTTCTTTGCCCAGCCCATGGGAGTGTCTGATGACCCTCTTGCATTACTTCCTGGGATGTTCATTCCAGCCAGAGCTTTTGTGAGAGCAAGATCCCTTATAGGAGCTAAAAGAAGCAAAGTCTTCTGACCATGTAGTAGCTACAGAGGCAAGCATCACTGGAAGATTTCAATGCCTGGTACTTGGATTACTGCACTCTGCATGTCCTAACCTTTGGAGAAAATAAACCACCATTGTTTCATCTCAGCTTGTGCATGTTTTCACTCTGAAGTGCTCTGGTCCTGTCTGCCCCACCTATAGGAAAAACGAAGGTAAGACTCTCACAACCTCTCACAACTACGCACCTTCCATCGCCTTTAAGTGGGGACAGAACACTGGATGTGGTATATAATGTACACAGTATATCACACTGCTCTGTACACTGGATGTGGTATACCATGTACACAGTATATCACACTGCTCTGTACACTGGATGTGGTATATCATGTACACAGTATATCACACTGCTCTGTACACTGGATGTGGTATATAATGTACACAGTATATCACACTGCTCTGTACACTGGATGTGGTATATAATGTACACAGTATATCACACTGCTCTGTACACTGGATGTAGTATACCATGTACACAGTATATCACACTGCTCTGTACACTGGATGTGGTATCCCATGTACACAGTATATCACACTGCTCTGTACACTGGATGTGGTATACCATGTACACAGTATATCACACTGCTCTGTACACTGGATGTGGTATATAATGTACACAGTATATCACACTGCTCTGTACACTGGATGTGGTATCCCATGTACACAGTATATCACACTGCTCTGTACACTGGATGTGGTATCCCATGTACACAGGGTATCACACTGCTCTGTACACTGGATGTGGTATACCATGTACACAGTATATCACACTGCTCTATACACTGGATGTAGTATCCCATGTACACAGTATATCACACGGCTCTGTACACTGGATGTGGTATATAATGTACACAGTATATCACACTGCTCTGTACACTGGATGTGGTATACCATGTATATAGTTTATCACACTGCTCTGTACACTGGATGTGGTATATAATGTACACAGTATATCACACTGCTCTGTACACTGGATGTGGTATATAATGTACACAGTATATCACACTGCTCTGTACACTGGATGTGCTGTTTCTATTTGTCTTAGTTAAAATTGTTATTTGATGTTTTTCATGCTTGTCTCTGCTGCCATCTACTGGTCAGACCTTTCGGCTCCTCTGTTTTCTTTGCCCAGCCCATGGGAGTGTCTGATGACCCTCTTGCATCACTTCCTGGGATGTTCATTCCAGCCAGAGCTTTTGTGAGAGCAAGATCCCTTATAGGAGCTACTAGAAGCAAAGTCTTCTGACCATGTAGTAGCTACAGAGGCAAGCATCACTGGAAGATTTCAATGCCTGGTACTTGGATTACTGCACTCTGCATGTCCTAACCTTTGGAGAAAATAAACCACCATTGTTTCATCTCAGCTTGTGCATGTTTTCACTCTGAAGTGCTCTGGTCCTGTCTGCCCCACCTATAGGAAAAACGAAGGTAAGACTTTCACAACCTCTCACAACTACGCACCTTCCATCGCCTTTAAGTGGGGACAGAACACTGGATGTGGTATATAATGTACACAGTATATCACACTGCTCTGTACACTGGATGTGGTATACCATGTACACAGTATGTCACACTGCTCTGTACACTGGATGTGGTATATCATGTACACAGTATATCACACTGCTCTGTACACTGGATGTGGTATATAATGTACACAGTATATCACACTGCTCTGTACACTGGATGTGGTATATAATGTACACAGTATATCACACTGCTCTGTACACTGGATGTGGTATACCATGTACACAGTATATCACACTGCTCTGTACACTGGATGTGGTATACCATGTGCACAGATATACAATGTCCTGCATTGATCACACCTGGGCCTACAGCACCTCACATATTCTATATGTAATATGGGCCATATAGTGTAATGTGTGCTGCAGGCTCAGATGTGATCAGTGCAGGATCTATGTAGTGATGTCTCTGCTGAAGATCAGGTCACACTCCTGCAATAACTCACACTGGTCCTGTCGGCAGAGCTGCCGCTGACACTATGGAATCCCGTCCTGCTCCCTCCTCACTGCAACCTCCTGCCCGGCACCATGATGGATGACGTCACACTCGGCCTCTGCTCCGGTCCTCCCACAAGCTCCTCTACAGCACGAAGAAGCAGCAACAGCAGGCGCGCGGTGACGTGATCCATGCAGACGCAGCCCACACAGCGTGCAGTGGGCGTGTCTGCAGCACAGTGCCGGCCGGGATTGAAAATCTTTAAAGGTACAGTGCGGTCCTGAACACTGCGGCATTAATAAAATGGCAGCCACACAGATGGTGGTGGGGGCCCCCTCAGGAGCTCTTGTGGTGGGGGCCTCTGGGCTGAAGCCCCGTCTGCCCCGCCTATAATTCGGCCCTGATCGGGGGTCACGTCATTAGTGACGCATATCCGGCATAATTAATGGTATCGCAGCGTCTAACACTTACCAGCGACCTTAAACGTCCTCCAAAGTGGGGAAAATCGTTCACCATGGAGAGGTCGTCCTAAAACCAAAAATTATTAATGGTTGTTTATAGATGTTCCTCGTTCCTGCGGCAGCACACATCGCTGTGTGTGACACCGCAGGAGCGAGGAACCTCACCTTACGGAGAGGCGGAGATGAGCGGGACGAACATCCCGCCCACATCTTTCCTTCCTCATTGTGGGCGGGATGTTCGTCCCGCTCATCTCCGCCTCTCCGCTTTGATTGGCCGGCCGTTTAGTGACGTCGCGGTGACGTCGAACGCACCTCCCCCTTGAGGGAGGGATTGTTCAGCAGTCACAGCTACGCCGCCGACCAGGTAAAGTGCGTGTGACGCTGCCGTAGCGATAATGTTCGCTGCGGTGGCGATCACACGATATCGCATGCACGACGGGGGCGGGTGCTTTCGTGTACGATATCGCTAGCAATTGCTAGAAATATCGTAGCGTGTAAAGCCCGCTTAAGGCTTCGTAAATATCTGCACCAAAAACATGGTTAAAATGCACGTTTTTTGCAGCTGAGTTAGGCTATGTGCGCACTTTGCGTCGAGGTAATTGAAGTTCTAAACACATCCTCTGGCAGAAATGCTTTCTGCCAAAGTTGGTTTTGACCACAAAAACGCTATAAACATTTTTTTACTGCATTTTTTACCATGTTTTACTGCATTTTACATGCTTTTTCACAGCTTAAAATCAGATGCGTTTTGACTAAAAATACAACGCTAAATAAAGTTTAAACATACAAACACTATGAAAAAAAGGAAAAAAATGATAACAAATATCAAGATTATTATCATTAAAAAAATGATGGAGAAATGTCTTCACCAAATACTAAATGCGTGCACATACCCTAAGGCCATGTGCCCACGGGAAATGAAACCTGCGGATTTATCTGCGGAAAATCCGTGGATTTTCTGGATTTTCCAGATAAATCCGCAGGTTTCAGCATGTACAGACACTCCCCATGTTATTCTATGGGACATGGGGAGTGCTGTGTCCATGCTGCGGATACGTGCGGCTGTGAAACATGCTGCACATAATTGCATGTCAATTAGGCCATGTGCCCACGGGAGTTATCCGCAGGTACATCCGCAGGTTTCCCGCATCTGCTCGCCGGAATTCACAGCTATTTTTAGCTGCGGGATTCCAGCGAAATATCTGCGGTAAACCTGCATGCATTTGTGCGACTTACTTGCGGAAGTCCCGGCCTCTATCTCCAAAGTGAAGGGCCGGAATTTCCACAGGTAATTCCGCAGGAATAATTGACATGCAATTACGTGTGGCTGCGGGACATCTGCAGCATGTTCCGCAGCCGCACGTATCCGCAGCATAGGACACAGCACTCCCCATGTCCCATAGGATAACATGGGGAGTGTCTGTACATGCTGAAACCTGCAGATTTATCTGGAAAATCCACGTATTTTCCGCAGATAAATCCGCAGGTTTAATTTCCCGTGGGCACATAGCCTTAAACATTTAAATGTGCACAAGTCAAGAATAAGCAATGTGTGCATGAGACTTCAGGAATTTCATCAGGAAAGCTTTGAGGTTTTAACACAAAACTGTGCAGAAAAAAAAACGCAACAAAACCGCAATGTGTGCACAGGCCGTTACTGTTCACTTTACACATGTGTGTAATCCAAAATAAATCCTAATATGTAAGCGGAGAAATAAGAACTGGGGTCATTTTACCATAGAAAATTATGTAACCATCCATTAAATGAGAAAAAAAAATTAAATAAACAGATTGTCAGCTGTGTCAAATGTGACATATTTCCTCCACTGCACCTGCGCCACGTTTCTTCTCCAGCCCGGACACTGGGGAATTTTCTGATCATTTTCCTCAGGCAGCTGGTTTGAAAATTGTAACAGTTGCTAAAATCACAAGTGAACGAGGATCCTGCTGTTCGGAGGTTTTTGTCCTGTTTGCAGTACTGAGACTGTATATCAATTGTGAATGATATTACAGTAAAACAAAATGTGGAAAATAAAGGGAAAACTAAACTTACAATACTGTACTGTTTAATAGACTGGGGCGAGAAGCAGTGACTGACCAATTATTAATCAAATTAAAGGGGCTGTCCTGTCATATGATATTGATGACCTATGGTGGGTAGGGGGTCATTATCTGATCGGTGGGGGTCAGACACCCGACACTCCCATTGATCAACTCCAGTTATGGCCGGGTGTAAGAATTGCTGCTCCGTTCAGTGTGTAGTGGCCGCTGCTGAGTGCTGCAGTGCACCTCTTATTCTAAAGCATGGTGGGGATGTCAGGTGCCTAAGGAAGGGTCATGACTATCACATGAGCTGACAGCCCTTTTAAGGGTACGCTCACACGAGCGTGAAAAACGGACGAGTGCAATGCGAGAAAATCTCGCATTGCACTCTGACCAATGCTAGTCAATGAGGGAGAGTAGTTGGTCAGCTTTTCTCACATCCAGATTCTGGATGCGAGAAAAACATCAGCATGCTGTGATTTTCTGCTACAGCCGTATCCCTCACACCCATTCAAGTGAATGGGTGCGAGACATACATCGGACTGTACTCGAATGTTATCCCAGTGCAGTGCGATATACGCACAGGGTGACAGTGGAGGAGATAGGGGGATTAACCCCTCCCTCTCCTCCGCAACACCCGCCTTCAACTTCACAGCTGTGACCTGATCGTAAGATCAGTTCACAGTCTCATGAAACTCGGCTTACGCTCACAGCAGAGCCTGAGCCGGAGGTCATTAGCGTATCGCATCCGATGCTCTCGCATCGGATGTGATACGCTAGTGTGAGTCCAGCGTAAGAACAAGAATAGTTCTCTAAATAATGTGACGCCCTGGACTAGCCAGGTAGTCACAGTTAGTGTCCCACACAACACCGGTCCCCTAAAAAGGATCATCAGCCAACCACAAAAACCCTAGTCACCTCCCTCAGGGCTTGATGGACACACCAGGGGGGTGGAGCCAGGTGGTTGGCACTCCCACCGAGGAGTCCAGAGAGCCTGAGGCAGGAAAACGCAAACAGATGAGTTGTAGAGTTGAGGAGTGGACGAGGTCAGGCCTGTGGGACAGGCCTGTGACAGTCTGACAGGTGTGAGGGTCGTAGCCCGAACACCTTGGCTAGGAGACAAGCCGTGCATCAGCCTGCAGGAGCCGGGAAGACGGCTTGATGGAACTGTGGTGGACCGGAACAGAGTGGTGGCCCGCCGGTACCGACCCGGGGAACCGACTCGGAAACTGGAGCACACAGGGGGGTACTCAGACCCTGAAACGAGATCCAGAATCCACTGGACTGAGTTAACTAACTGATTGCGGTCTGGACTATAGGTCCTTTCCCACCCAAGTCCCGACTGAAGACAACAGCCCGCCGAGGGAGATAGAAAGCCACTGCACAGGCATAGAGATCCCACGGGCCAGGGTCTGCGGGCAAACGGTCTCTCCCGACATACACAAAGCCGGGAAGCGGACTCCCGACGCTGAAGCGCAGGCAGTCTACATCTACACAACACGGTGCAGGAGAAAGCAGAGACCACCATCCGGGTGGAGGACCCGACCGCAGCTGGCTGCGGGAACCAACCACCATCAACTTGGTTTACCAGAGACTTGTGTGTGTCAATAACAGTGAGTACAACAGTGCCCTCCGGCTGCGCACATAACCCTGCACCACCCAGCTATCCCCAATGGGTCCCGGGGCCATCATCCCTGCCCACGGAGGTGTTAGCATCTGGCTGCACTACCATCTCCCCCGGGTGCGCCGTAACTGCAGTGGTAGTTTCTACCTTCACCACATCTCGTGGGTTGCATCACGAACTCAAGCGCGGCTCCGGCCGTGCACCTACCTAACCCCCACCGAAAGCACCAGCATCCCATTTCAGAGCGAAGCCACCCACCAACGAGCCCAGATCCGAGCGGCTCGACTGCGGCCGAGCGTGGGGCGGTACAATAAGGGTGAGGCAATCTTATAATGACATAAACTAGAATAATAAGGGCTCTTTTCCACTTGTGATTTCATGTGCGAGTGCAATCCGATAAAGAAAATCGGATTGCACTCGCACCAGTGTTAATCAATGAGGCAGTGTCCTCTTTCCTTTTATTTCTCGCCACGAATCATGCTCTCGGTACAATTGTAGCATGCTGCGTTTGCCAGCGAGAATCAGCTCACGCACCCCCATAAAAGCCTATGGGAGCATGTGAAACAACGGTGCACGCAGATGTGCCGCCCCCGTGCCAGCAGCCGGCGCTGCTAGAATCCGGACTCGCTGCGTGGCTCAAGGGATCCTCCGGACCCGGGGGTCACGCGGACATGCCGAATGAAAAGGGGGACGTAGTTGTACGGCCTTGACCGTATTCGGTTTGTGACGCCACCCACGGTGTGTGATGAAGTGGGACACCACCGCTGCTGTGGTGGGATACCCGGGGGAGTTGTAATGGCAGCCGGATGTTAACCCCTCCGTGGGTAGGGATGGTTGCCCCGGGGCCCAGTGTCTCTGTTCAGGGTATGGCGATGGCAGGGGCTTATGCGCCCGGATGGACCAGGGGAGGTTTGATTACTCACAAGTAAAAGAACCACACGAGTCCTTTGGTAAACCAAGGTGCTGGTGGCCAGCCGCCATGACCGGTTGTACTCTGATCCCCCACCCGGGCTGATGGTCGCCATCTTCTCCTCTGCACTAGTTGTGGTTGTGTTTTTAGACTTCCCGGTATGGAACATAGGAGTCTGCTACCGGCTTTCTGTGTGCCTGAGGAGCCGTGCCTGCTGACGCTGACCCGTGGAATCTATGGGCCCTGGCAGTTTCCCTATTCCTCTCTGTGGGTGGTTCTCTGCTTTTGGACTTTGGTTGGGACAGGACCTATAATCCTGACCTCAATCGGTTGATTAGCTAGGCCGTAGGTTCCGGTCCTGGCTTCAGGGTCAGAGTACCCCTTCTGTGCATGGTTTCCGGTCGTGTCTCCGGTGTCGGTACCAGCAGACTCCAACCCTGCTCCGGTCCTACTCAGATCTGCCGAGCCGTCTCTCCATCTCCGGCTGACGGAGACCACCGTCTGCCACCTAGCCAAGGTACCAGGGCTCCGACCCTAGCACCGTTCAACTTGAACTTCTCCTCCGCTGGAGCTACACCTAGCTCCAGCCTCCACTCCTCTCAACTTGAACTACAACTTAACCTGTTTGTTTTCCCGCCCCGGGCTGTCTAGACCCCTACGTGGGGTGACTAGGGTTTCAGGTCGGCTGTATGTGACCTAGGTGAGGGAAGGTGTTATGCAGGGGCATATTGTGTGACTACCTGGTTTTTCCAGGGTGTCAAACAGAGACAGACAGCAGAGGAGATGAAGAGAAAGTGCTCCTTCTTCTTCGAGGCTGTGACACGATCCAAAGATCGGATTATAGTTGCATGACCCTCGGCTGACACCCGCAGCATAGGGCCATTAGAATATCACTTCCAATGCTCTCGTGTGGAATCGAGGCCTAACTGTCACTAGATGCGTAGATGTAACCATAGAAACCTAAACTGCAATGCCCTGCACATGAGGTATGACGCATAGCTATTTCAGGAGAACTATACTAGATTTCTAACTGGAGGTATTTGCTAATATTATTTTCATTACACCTACTACATATTGGGATAGGATCTTGGAGATGGGAATACCCCTTTAAAGCCTCCTTAATATGTCTGTATAAAACCTGTAAATGAAAAAATGGTACCATATCAGAGAGTGTTTTGCATCAGCGTGTCCGCCATGTGTCCGTTTTTTACCATGTGTGTCATCAGTGGTTTTCATGGATGACTAAAGACATAAATAAATGACTAAGCTTCTCCTATACTTTGCAGTGTTCCACATGTACAGAACACGGAGTGTACACTGATTTCATCCATGTGCTGTACATGTTTTTCATGGCCCCATAGACTTGTATCTGCCACTGTCATTCATATCACCAGGAAAAAAATGAATAGGAGCAGCCCCATAGGTTAAAATGGGTATGTGTCGTATGTGTAAAAAAAAACGGATATCATTCTTACTGGAAACATGGAAGGAGGCCTAAAAGTGTTGAAAAGCAGAAATTGGGCTATTATGTAAAATAGTGTATTAACAAGGGAGATCCAAAACCTGGTATATGCTTTGGATAACTAAGGCCGCTTTACACGCAGCGATCTCGCAAGCGAGATCGCTAGCGAGCGTACCCGCCCCCGTCGGTTGTGCGTCACGGGCAAATCGCTGCCCGTGGTGCATGACAACACAAGGCCTACCCATTAAATTAAAGACACCACACTTGAATAAAGTAAATGGCATTAAATGGCCGTGACATTTATTAAGGGTTACATAATAAATAAATTAATTAATCAATAAATAAAAACCAATATTTTATTAAAATTCTTCCATAACCATATTCCATAAACAACCAGTCCGCCAGTAAAAACTGGCGACTTTACCCAATACTTTAAAAAAGAAGTCCAAAACCAACCAGTCCACCAGTAAAACTGGCGACTTTCCCACTAACAAATGTCACGACGAGAGCAGTTCATGAAGTAGTCTTTCTCCAGGGGGGGAGGGTGGGTGTTCTTCTTGATCTTCAAATCTTCTGACAGCCAGCTGATGGAAAGCTGCTATTTTATACCTAAAACTTCCCGCACTTTCTGCCAGCTGATCCAATCAGCTGGCAGAAAAACGGGCGCGCAGAAACCAGACTAAAAACCAGTCAGAGCCAGAACACCTCAGAGCCACTGACTGGAAATTTGTTAACCCTTTCCACACCTGAATAAAATGGAAACCAAATTCACAACCAAATAGTGAGGCCTGTGTTATCATGCGGTCGCTACGGCATACAAGATACCGTGCTCTGAACATGACAACACAAGGCCTACCCATTAAATTAAAGACACCACACTTGAATAAAGTAAATGGCATTAAATGGCCGTGACATTTATTAAGGGTTACATAATAAATAAATTAATTAATCAATAAATAAAAACCAATATTTTATTAAAATTCTTCCATAACCATATTCCATAAACAACCAGTCCGCCAGTAAAAACTGGCGACTTTACCCACACGCCAAGGACTAACAGGCCTTGGCCCACCCCCACTAACAAATATCACAGCCATTTCTCGACACAATTTTGGATAACAAAAAACATCTGAAAATATCAATCCTGACAACCGACTCCTACTAACAGAAACTAACTCACTAATCCTAAAAAGCTCCAAAATATGCTAAAACGAATGCCACCCTAAACACCATTGACTCAAAGTCATTAACGCAAATATATCCCTAGCTAAATTCTCTCTCATCAGAAATCCAGAAATTCAAGTGCTAAACCCCATTACTCTGAAAAACAATCCACTTTATGAAAAAACACAAAAATTCTGCCATTCTAACCATGCGGCCGGATACCTGGCCCATGTTGAATCAGCAATAGACCTCTTAATAGCCGAAACAACTAATCCATCACTACATTCCATAAAGCTTCTGGACACGGGCTCCCAAGAGAAATTGCCATCGGTTCCATACGAAACAGTTCTTCCCGATCCTGTCGAGACAGCGCGTTGTCCAACTTATTAACCCTGTCTGACTCAAGCCGCGCTTTTATCCAAATATTGTACCTAAGACACGTTAAAACCAACTGTCTCAGAATTCTGACTCCCCAACTATTCTGAGAAGACATTGTATTAATAGCAAATACCAGATTCCTGCTATCTGATACCAACAAAATCCTTTGATTTGACATCTTCGTACCCCAGACCTCAACTAACACCAAAACTGGAAAAAGGGACATTACCGTACTATTGCCCGTCACACCACTAACCTTCCAAGAATTGTGCCAAAATTCAAATAAGAATTCTCCTTGACAAAAAACACCAAAACCGTACTCACCATGACCAAAAAACAACTGTAAAACATCGGAAGTTCTAAACTCCTGCTGCCAGACTGCCCTACCATTATAATTCCTACAAAAGTACCGCCACATAAACAAATCCTCCTTAAGCTGTTGTGTCAAGCGAATATGAGAACCCGAAGATGATAATCCCTTAGTGGCCTCATACAACCTTCTGGAAAAGATCCTACCCATCGGAAAAATCCGTAAACTAAAATTCAAAAGCCCCAATAATGACTGCAGTTTCCTCAAAGTTGTCTTTCTCCTGCCAATCATACCAGAAAGCTCTGCCTCCAACCTAGCAACTTTTTCTTGGGGCAACCTACACTCCATCCTAACAGAGTCAATAGTAATACCCAAAAATTCTAAGCACTGACAGGGCAAAGTTGTCTTCTCCTCTGCTATAGGGATACCAAACAACTCCATTAACTCTCGAAATTTAACTAAAAGACTAAAACAATCCCCAGATTTAGCCCTGCCAACAAACAAAAAATCATCTAAGTAATGTAACACCTTCCCTTCATTACACTCCTCCTCCATTACCCAATGTAAAAACGATGAAAATGATTCAAAATAAAAACAGGATAGAGAAAACCCCATCGGGAGGCATCTATCAAAAAAATAATGCCCTCCAAACTGAAAACCTAAGGAATTAAAACCGCCAGGACTGACTGGCAGTAACCTGAATGCTGACTGTATGTCAGACTTCGCCATTAAAGCACCCCTACCTGCCTCCCTTACCAACTCCACAGCCTGGTCAAATGATGAATACTTGACGGAAACTATGTTAGGGTCAATCTCATCATTCAAAGAACCCCGCCTTGGAAAAGATAAGTGGTGGATTAAACGAAAACTGCCTTGTTCTTTTTTAGCAACTAAGCCAAGTGGGGAAAGCCTAAAATTAGTAAACGGAGGTTTAGTAAAAGGGCCAGCTACCCTACCTAACTGAATCTCCTTCATTACTTTGGAAGCTACTACCGAATCAAATTCCCTCACTGACGGAAGGTTCTCCACCCAAACGCACCCTGAACCTTTAAACTCTGGAACAAAAAATCCCTTAGAAAACCCCTCTATAATTAAATCAGCCTTCTGTCTGTCTAGGTAGCGACCTAACCATCCCAGCATGTTTTGTAACCTCACTGGAGTCGCCGCCTTTAAAAATGGACTCTTTACTGTTGTGTTGTGGCTGGTTACTCCGATTCTGTTTCTCAAAGCATTTGATGACGGCATGATTGCCCCTGCAAAAGGAGCACTCATGCCGAAATCTGCCGTTAGATGCAAACTTACAATTTGACTCATTGTAAGCGAAACAAAATCCTTAACAGTAGAATTATTGGTACTCTGTCTAATAAACTGGCTTCTCTGAGGAAGCATCAGATTCAGCCAAAGACCGATGTCTTTTTGACCCCACAGCACACTGCGATGGATGGCTAACTTCTGACGAAAACTCTCATCATAAGTCAGCCATGCCTGACCGCCGAAGCTGCGATAAGCTTCCAGTATGCTGTCAAGGTGCTGAAATAAACCCGAACAGACAGAAGGGTTCCTTTCCCCTAATACAGAGGAAAAGATGCAAAATGCCTGCAGCCAGATAAGAAAAGATCTAGGGGGACCTTTCTTCCTATCATCCACAACCGTCTTCTTATCTCTTTTTACATTCTCTCTATTAGACGGAAGCAGGGAAAATAAATCAATAAATTCCCCCCTATAAATCTTCTCTTTAGCTGGCTGCGGCAGATGAAAACCCAGGGGAGACAAGTCACATGTCACTGCCTCCTTAAATAAATAACCAGGCAATGACATGGACTCCTGACTACCAATAGGGGCTGCACTACCCCCCCTAGGCGTCCCTCCCCCTGCTAACAATTCTCCTAACACCTTCCTAACTACAGACTCCATACTAACAGACAGAGGGTCGACACACGAGACAGACAGGGGAACATTGAACATCTCACCCCTCCTTCTGCTCTGCGATCCTCGGCCCTCCTCTGGAATTCCAGCTTCTGCAGCTGAGCCACGCTGACGATCCTGTTCTCTGGCTCCAGCTGGCAGATCATCTTCTTCAGACGGGGAGTCAGACCAGGGGCCCCCCGTCGCTCTTCCGGCCTCCGGCACGCTCACACTTGCTGGTGCAGCCCTGCTCCTGCTAGGATTTTCAAATCCCTGGGTCAGCGCCGCGCTTTTACGACGGCGCTGACTAGATGATCCACTCTTCCTCTTCCTGGACACATGACCGGGTGCAGGAGGATGACGTGCTGAATTCCCGGCAGACAAGATGGGCGGTGATAACTCCGCTCCGGCATTCCCCTCTTCTCTGGACGATGACGTCGGGGGGAGGAAGCTGCTGCGTCTCCGGGACCTCCTCCTTGCAGGGATTTCCTCAGTCAGCGCTGCCATCTCCTCAGGAGCGGTGAGTTGAATCACCGCAGCGTCGCAGTCCATCTCTTCCTCAGCTTCTGCTGGCCGCCTAGGCACCGCCAGGCACTGTGTAAGCCAGGCTTCTCCGCCGTCCTCGCTCGCCCTCTTCATGAACTCCTGTAGCAGGCTCTCCATCAGCTGTTCTTCTTGATCTTCAAATCTTCTGACAGCCAGCTGATGGAAAGCTGCTATTTTATACCTAAAACTTCCCGCACTTTCTGCCAGCTGATCCAATCAGCTGGCAGAAAAACGGGCGCGCAGAAACCAGACTAAAAACCAGTCAGAGCCAGAACACCTCAGAGCCACTGACTGGAAATTTGTTAACCCTTTCCACACCTGAATAAAATGGAAACCAAATTCACAACCAAATAGTGAGGCCTGTGTTATCATGCGGTCGCTACGGCATACAAGATACCGTGCTCTGAACACAACATTGCTCGGACCCATCACACTACTTACCTGCCTAGCGATGTCGCTGTGACCGGCGAACCGCCTCCTTTCTAAGGGGGCGGTTCGTTCGGCGTCACAGAGATATCACTAAGCGGCCGCCCAATAAAAGCGGAGGGGGCGGAGATGAGAAGGACGAACATCCCGCCCACCTCCTTCCTTCCTCACTGCGGGCGGCCACAGGTGCGATGTGGTTCCTCATTTCTGCGGTGTCACACATAATGATATGTACTTCCGCAGGAACGACAAACAACCTGCATCCTGCAACAACAATGATATTTGGAAACTGGACAGCATGTCAATGATCAACAATAAGGTGAGTATTTTTGATCGATACTGGTCGCTCGTACGTGTCACATGCAACGACGTCGCTAACGAGAACGGATGTGCGTCACGAATTCCGTGACCCCAACGACATCGCGTTAGCATTGTCGTTGCGTGTAAAGCGGCCTTAAGGCAAGGTTTAAGCAAATAATGCTAGATGCAGCTTTAAAGGTTATTTCCATTGGATATAATGTTGGCACAATGCTATTATATTCCATCATTTTGTGATTCAAGGGGGTCTAGCCTATGAAACCCCCACCGATCCTGAGCATGAAGAAGTCATAGAGCTGACTTAAGGCCGCTTTACACGCTGCGATATCGTGACCGATATCGCTAGCATGGGTACCCGCCCCCATCGGTTGTGCGACACGGGCAAATCGATACCCGTGGCGCACAACATCGCGCGGACCCGTCACACTACTAACCTGCCCTGCAATGTCGCTGTGACCGGCGAACTAAGGGGGCGATTCGTTCAGCGTCACAGCGACGTCACAGCAGCGTCACTGAACCGCCACCCAATAGAACATCCCGTCCACCTCCTTCCTTCCGCATTGCGGGCGGGATGCAGGTAAGGTGAGGTTCCTCCTTCCTGCGGTGTCACACGGAGCGATGTGGGCTGCCACAAGAATGACGAACTACATCGTTACTGCAGCCGCTACGATAGTCGAGAATGGACCCCCATGTCACCGATGAGCGATTTTGCACGTTTTTGCGACGATGCAAAATCGCTCATAGGTGTCACATGCAACGGCATCGTTAAAGTGACCGGATGTGCGTCACAAATTCAGGGACCCCAACCAGACCGCTTGAGCGATGTCGCAGCGTGTAAAGTGGCCTTTAGGCCACGTGCACATGTTCAGTATTCAGGGAGGTTTTTACCTCCGTATTTATAGCCAAAACCAGGAGTGGAACAATCAGAGGAAGCGTATAATAGAAACACGGGCACCACTTCTGTATTTATAACCCACTACAGGTTTTGGCTACAAATACTGAGGTAAAATACTCATCATGTGCTCATGGCCTTACAAATACTGAGGTAAACTCACCAAATACTCACTGTGTGCTCGCGGCCTTGCAAATACTGAGGTAAACTTACTAAATACTCAGTTTGCTCGTGGGCTTACAAATACTGAGGTAAACTCACCAAATACTTATCATGTTCACATGGCTTTACAACTACTGAGGTAAACTTACCAAATACTCAACGTGTACAAGTGGCCTTAGTGCTGCATTCCTTTAAGTAGTTACCAGGTGTCCTGGCTGCCTTTGTTCAGTGAACTGCAGCACCGATCCATTCATTTGTGGTGCGGTTCCTCTCAGGCAAGGCGTACCACACCTCTACCCTCCACCAATTGTTCTATTTTTCAAGGCTTTATTTAAACAACCAGATCATGACCGATAAACTATCACCAATCTGCTTCATTTGCCAATTACTGGTCTTTCATTAGCCTTGTTAGGCTGGCTTCACATCTCAGGTATTTTGCCGGAAGCCGGATCCGGCACAAATGCAGTACAGTTACATTCATTTACAATGGAAGCGCGACACCATGCCGACAGATGCTTCATACACAACCGCATGTGTCCGCATGGTGTCGCACTTCCATTATAAATGAATGTAGCTGTACTGCATTTGTGCCCGATCCGGCGTCCGGCACAATATCGGAGATGTGAAACCAGCCTTAGACAGGCCAACTGCACTTCCATGGGCACAGAATGATTTTTAAGACATTCATTCTGTTCACATAGAATATCATTGTTTTTGGCAGCACATGTCCAGTTTACACAGAACAATGTGCTGCCGAGCATGATATTCCTTAAGCTTATCAACCATTTCATCAGAGTGAGCCTTGAGCTTGTTCTTCAGGTGATTGTCAACCTATTTAGACCAATAATCAGAATTTGAATGTTCATACAGTATAATAGTTGGTTCATAATTTTCTGCTTCTCAAACTTGTCCCTTACATATGCACATTATTTTTTGAATGCAGAAAAGAAGAATAGTATATCAGGCCACCGTGTCCACTGGACAGATCCTGGTCTTATTGATCAGTATGGGAAAAACTTTTCCATGGCATTTCTAGTACAGGAAAAAACTTGAGTCCAGCGATATAGAACCATCTCATAATGAAAAAAAAAATATTCAAATTTCTGGCTTATTTCATTTGGGTAAAAAAAAAAGATATCGAGCAATCAGACAAGACAAAAAAAAACACCATGGTGAAAAAGCCGATAAAACCGGCACATTTCAGCCATGCCTTAATCATAGTTTAGAATCGGTTTCATTTGCTTTTCCACCATGGTGTTTTCTACTTTTGTCTGATTGCTCAATATCACTGAACTCTAAAGGCCGCTTTACATGCAGCAACATCGCTATCGAGATATCGCTGGGGTCACGGAATTCGTGACGCACATCCAACCTTGTTAGCAACGTCTTTGCGTGTGACACTTACCAGCAACCGCTAACGATCCGAAAAGTGCCAAAAATCGTTGGTTGTTGACACGTCGTTCGTTTCCAAAAAATCGTTGCTCGTTTGGTACGCAGGTTGTTTGTCGTTCCTGAGGCAGAACACATTGCTACGTGTGAAACCCCGGGAACAACGAACAACAGCATACCTGCATCCTCCAGCAATGAGGTGGGAGTGACGTTCATGCGGCTGCTCTCCGCCTCTCCGCTTCTATTGGTGGCCTGCTGTGTGACGTCGCTGTGACGCTGCATGAACCTCCCCCTTAAAAAAGAAGTTGTTCACCGACCACAGTGACGTTGTTAGGAAGCTAAGTTCGTGTGACGCGTACCAGCGATATTGTTCGCCACAGGCAGCGATTTGCCCGTGACGCACAAATGACAGGGGCCGGTGTGATCGCTAGCGACATCGCTACATCGCGTGTACAGCGGCCTTAAGTTTTTCCCTGCATTTTTTTTTTCATGAACTCATTTCCTTTACACCACTTCCAGAAATGCAGATCTCTTGAGGATTACACCTCATTCTCCTAGGTGACTATTCTACCTAGTTATAGAATTATTCATTCAAACCCCTGGGTTACTACATGCCTTAGAAAGATTTACCATTCAGGGGTCTATGGAAGTTCAACCTTTGGTAGCTGCACTGAATGCTACCGTGTTTCCCCAAAAAAAAGGTTTGGTCTTATATTTATTTTCTCCCCCGAAAAATATGCTAGGGCTTATTTTAGGGGTAGGGCTTATTTTGAGGGAAACAAGGGTGGGTGGTAAGTTTACTTCCCACAAAAGGCAGACCTGTCCCCCAAAAAGATGATATTTACCGGACCCCGGATATCTGAGTCGCTTCCTGGTTCTCAGCGCGCGCTTCATACAGGTTCTTGCATGCTCCACAGCGGTTCTCCCCTACTTCTGGCTGGCATTCATACACACATCACACACACATATGTCTCACATACACACACATATACACATCTGGTGATACCACACTGCTTCAAGTAGACAGGGGGACCTGCGACGCTGTGAGGACATGTGGTGGAGAGCATTGAGGACCTGTGTGGAGCACATCGATGTGTTCAATCACAGGCCCTTGATGCGTTCCACTGCAGATCCTCTCGTTCCACTGTGTCCCAGGTCACTGGAGGAGTACAGTATCACCGGATGTGTGTGTACGTGTGCGTCCACTGCAAGTCCTCGATGCATTCCACTGCAGGTCCTTGTGTTCCACAGTGTCCCAGTCTGATTGCTGGGTCTGTCTTCTTTGTGGGGTGTGTCTGCTTCCTTTAATGCAGTGTCCTGTAATATTGTTTAACTTTTTAAGCTGCATGAACACTTCATTATTGAACAGCAATTAGTGCTTATTTTGGGGGTAGGGCTTATATTTAAGTCTTACTCCGAAAAGGCCGAAAATTCCTTCTAGGGTTTATTTTCAGGGTAGGACTTATTTTCAGGAAAACACAGTGTATATACAGTAAATGAGAGAAACTATGGATATAATAGATATATAACATTATTTATTGTTTATTTAAGGATGGGCGAATAGTAACCAGGTTCGGATTATTCGTAACGAATCCCAAATTACTTTTCCAGTATTTGTCATGAATAACGAACCTAAAGCGAGTCAATGGGGAAACTGAGCAATTTTCTTGCCGTGACAAATATTGGAATAGTACTTGGTATTTGATAAGTGTTATCCGAACTCTCTTCGTCCATTTTTATTTATTATATATTTGTCTTATTTTGAATGGAACACGTTAGAAATTCATTTATTAAGATTATTGTTGCTATTATTATTACCTTGGTTTACAATACGCTACCATAAAAACAAAAGAAATTATATATAGACTGATAAGATTCTTATATGAACATATTTTATTTCCACTTTTTGCTGTTGACATTTGTCATTATCTGACTCTATTACTAAAAGGGCAATGGAGAGACGGAAAACAGCTTAAAATCTCTTTTATTCTTCCACATTGTGTGACTGTGCACCCAAGGGCAACAGAGGATCTCTCTCGGACACATAATAAATGTGATGGAGATAAAAAAAAGAGATGGGAGTTGTCAGTGGCTGCTACAGTTCACTTGTCAAAGCTAAAACAACACAAGAAGGGACATTTCTTTTAATGTCATTACTTGAAACTAAAAAACGTGAGATCATGTTTTTTTTCCTTTTGCTTAAAGGTTAAGGTGATTCTAATCAAAATGACTAGTTTACAGTGTTCTTGAGAAATTGACGGTGTTTTTACTAATACCATAGATAGATATCCTACAAATTCAATTCAACTTAGCTCATTCTGGAGAAAGCTGCCAAGCTTAGCATAAGTATAGCCGCCAGGTAAAGTTAAAATAAGTCTTTATTTTCTAGGTAGAGGCTGGCATAGAATACTTTCAGGATGTGAAGGTGTTCAAGGTCACTATATAATCCATGTGCCAGAGCACGATTAGATGCGCTAACATTCTTAAAACAATATATTCAATTAGTTCATGATTTTTTTTGTGTTCGTAAGAATTTATGGGTGATTTACGGTATTCTTCCCTCATATTAAGATACTAGGTTCAAAATTAAGGCCGGAGTGAGGATCTGGTATTGATTAATGTTATGTTAGAGATATATTTTTTTAATTTTAAGCTTGCGTACCGCATTTTTACTCCAAAGCAGAAGATTAAATTTAATTGGTGGTTGCCACCAAGTGGTCAGAAT
The DNA here is from genome assembly GCF_048569485.1 of Anomaloglossus baeobatrachus. Lineage (NCBI taxonomy): Eukaryota > Metazoa > Chordata > Amphibia > Anura > Aromobatidae > Anomaloglossus > Anomaloglossus baeobatrachus. Next base: position 81,513,798 of record NC_134354.1, on the reverse strand, counting down.
GTGCAGTGCACTTAAGAATTATATACTGTATATAACCCAGTTTGCACAAAGTACGGAATATTGCCAAGACCCTACTATGTTACCCTGTTTTTAATGCTTTGGGCTCTAACTTTTACATTGTGAAATTCTTCATTTTTATAACCTGATGATTTTAACATACTGTATATTTTTTATTAATATAATCCAGTTATTCAGGGCGCCTCATCCCCCTTTCTGTGACTCGGCTCATATAAATGTATTTATTTTTTATTATTATCATTATCATTTAAAAAAACAAAAAAAAACCTTTACATTTACAGCATAAGAGTAAAAAGGACCTTTGTCTCCTCTGCAGTGTATCAAAAGCCTTCTATGGTATGTATCATGTTTTTTAACTTTTTTTTTATAATTTCTTATTTTTTATTATTGTTATTATACTGTGTGTATATATATATATATATATTTATATATATATATATATGTAGATATATATATATATATATATATATATATACATATACATATATATATATATATATATATATATATATATATAGATATATTTATATAGATATATATTTATATATATATATGTGTGTGTATGTATATATATATATATATATATATATATATATATGTATATATATATGTATGTATGTAAATGTATGTATATATATATATATATATATAATATATATATATATATATATATATATATATATATATTCTGTGATGCCATGGAATAAATGGTGCTATAATAATAATTAAATCAGATTTCAGTCCAATCTTTTTCAACAAAAGATATATTGAAGATTACTTGTTGTCTTCACAAAGATCAATTGTAATTGAATTGAAAAAAAGACATTGTAAATAGAGGTGGGTGAATAGTAAAATATTTAGGTTCAGATTATTTGTACCAAATACATAATGCTATTCCACTATTCATCACAAATAACGAACATAATACAAGTCAATGAGGAACCCAAGCATTTTTCGTCAAAATTTCCCAGTAAAATGCTCAGGTTTCCCACTTACTTGCATTAGGTTCATTATTACTGACAAATACATGAATAATATGATTTATTTGGTACGAATAATCAGAACCGGAATATCTGACTATTCTCCAATAACTAATTGTAAAGTTAATTAAAAACTTTCTGTCACTTTATAGATTCAATGATTGATATGTCTTTCAATGACATGATAGGGCTTCTCCAAGATTTTAATGTCTATGTATATTGGATTAAAAATAAAATGTAAGAAATGACATACTTTGCTATACACTCACTTGATAAGTTCCACTCCATTACTCCGCTGTTGACCTTGTGTGTCTCCAGTGCTTCTGTTGCTCCTCCATGTGTGTTAACCTGACATCCATGGCTGGATGCAGTGGTCACCTGATATCTCTTTGTATTAAAGGGTAAGTCATAAGTACGAAGGAAAAACAGAATTGGTGAGGAACATACAAGACCTGTAACGGGGAGGCAGCACAATGTTTGTAAGCCAAATTTTCCATTTTTTTGTCTTACATTTTGAATCCAAAATGCATCATCTTTAAAACCTTGAATGAATGCTTTCTAGTATAAAAGAAAATTATATTAAATTAACTAAATAATTAGCCACAGTCCCCAACAATTTAAAGAGTGACTAAACGTTCTTGTTTTTTTATAAATTTGTCTAGCAAGGAAAGTTATGAAATTTTTTAAATTGCTTGATTAGGGAATTTGTCTTCATTCCGGTAAAAAACAAATTGCATGTAATTGGTTTCCAAACCCCTACTTTTCAGTTGCTTTTGCCTACCTTCAGCTACATTGATATCAGATCATAATCATTTGGAGTACAGATGATGGCAGTGATGGGCTTATCACTACAATCTCCTGCAGCAGCTTATTCCCAGAGTTAGTGGGACACAGGTTCTGATCCAGTCACTGCCATCATCTGTACGCCAAATGAGTGCGATATATCAATTGTCACGCTCGGACAAAGGGATGTCCGGCGCATAACACAACACAGAGCTACACTGAGGATGGAAAGAGAGAGGAAGACCCTGACGATAGGGAGCGGGTATCAGAAAACTTCCTGAGACTAACCAGTGTATGAACGCTGAGCTCTACTAACATCACTATATGAGTCTTTCCCTCATCACCATCATGTGCCTAGTGCCTATCTTTCCCTCCACTCACAATGGCTAGTGCAAAGGCCACTGAGTGCACTAGACTTTACCTCTACAATAATTCATCACAAGAGAAGGTAGACAGACAGGGAACATAGATAAAAAGGATATACAGTACTTCGACTACTACCTACAGAAGTAATACATCGATGTGGCGCCCTGGACCAGCCAGGATGTCACAGGTACTACAACAACACACCCCACACCTCGGCTAGGCACACCGAAGTCAAACAAAAATCCTTGTTGCCTCCCTCCAGGGGCTGATGTCCACACCAGGGGGTGGAGCCAGGTGGTTGGCCCCACCCACCGAGGTGTTCACAGTCCTGGAGGCGGGAAAAGGAAGTCAGATCAGTTTTGAGTTCCAGGAGTGGAGGAGTGAAGTGGCAGTAGAGGAGACTAACCGTGTCCGGGTGCGTGGCCCGGGCACATACAGCAAGGTTGGCAGACGGTGGTGACCGTCTGCAGGAGAGGCTGATTGAAGTGAACCGTAAGGACCGGGGACGGGTGGTGGCCCACCGGTACCGGATCGGGGAGCGAAGAGAAGCCAGCACCATTCGGCAGGGCTTACGGACCCCAACCAGGCTAGGAGTCGCCGTAAAACCGGTCAAATCCGTTAGCGAAGGGAACCTCTGGGGTTTCCCAGCAGTCAAGACCCGATTGAAGGCAACAGCTCAAACCGTGAAGGGAAATGCAGTCACCGCCAAGGCTACAGTTCCCAGGGCCAGAGCCTGCGGGCAAAAGGGGCTCCCTCAGCCTCCATCTAAGCTGGGGAGCGGGTTACCGGTGGGAAGCCATTGGAACCGTGAACATAACACAGGTGCAGGGAAAGGCAGTCACCGCCAACCTACCGGGAGAAGAACAACCGCAGCCGTCTGTGGGACTCGTCCATCCAGCCGTTTGTTTTACCGGAGACTTTGCATTCATCATTGGCTGAGTGAGTACCACTGTGCCGTGCGGCACCGTGCTGCCCCCGCGACCCTGCACCTCACCAGGCCCCGTAACCCGCCTACCATCCTTCCCTCACCGGGCCCCGGGACAACCAACCCCCCTACACATGGAGGGGAGAAAACAACATCCAAGCTGCTCCCTGTCACCGCTCCCGGGATCCCCGTCCAGAGCAGCGGTGGTGCCACAACCTCACCACAACCGTGGGTGGCGTCACGGACAATATCCCTAAAACCAAACCACCCCCTTTCACTCACGGGCGAGGAGCGCCGCTCGAGTCCCCGGGATCCGGCCCACCGCTCGAGCCACCGAGCGAGCGAGCAGCAGCAGCAGCCGGACCCGAGCAGTGCGTGAGCGCAGCGTCCCCTCCCCGCCCGCGACATCGACTTACTTCCATTCACTTCTGTTGTTACCTCACCTTCAAGGTAATCACAAATCAAAAATGGCGGTAAAAAAGTAGACTCCTGAGACACAACAAATCTCCTGAGTGACAACCTGTGGAAAACATTGTGCACATTCAGCACTGGGAGATGCTCCAGCTGAAAAGCCTTATGGTTAACAGTTGCTACTCTATGCAGACCGATAACCCTAGAGCCCAGAGTCCCATATGAACACTTCCACCTGATCTTATTAGTGGACATCCATATGTAATCATTCACAGACAGGTCTGAACCTGCACATTTATTACCAGTCATGTATTTGTTAGAAGTAGAAAATCCCCCTGAAGGACGACGACAGGGGTGTCTCCCATGTCTTCAAAACTTTACCTTCAGAAACAGGACAGTCAGTGGGAATGACCACCCTCCCTCGATCACCTCTCCTGGGGGAGCACTGAGGTCTAATATTAAATTGAAGTGAGGGTAGAATATCTCCCCTTCTTTCCCGATGAACCTTATCCACCTTGGCCGGGAAAGAGGATGTAAATTTTATAAGGATGGTAGAGAAAGTCATACACAAGCAGGTATTTTTGCAAAAACTGCACCAACTGATAACTTCTCTAGGCAACAATCAATCACAAGATTGTGTTGCATCAGCCAGTAAAGACCCAAAACAATAGGAGCTGGAACACCCTCTAAGATGTAGCCGGTCAGAAGCCCTTTGTGAAGAGTCCCTATGTGCAAGTTCACATTATATATAACTTGGGGGAAAGTTCTCTGGCTGAGAGGAATAGCATTGATGGCCAGTATAATGGCTCGGTTCCACTTGCAATTTTCACGGATGAGTGCTATCTGATAAAGCATCAGATTGCACTTGCACCAGTGCTAATCAATCAGGCAGTGTCCATCTGCTATTTAGTCCTCAGCTCTAATCGTGCTGAGGATCAGTCTGAGGAGAGGCCCCTTAACTGCTTGGGTTTGTCAAAATGCACCTGTGAAACCTCCTCCCTTTGGGAGAACAACAGGGGAGAAACTGTACGTGAGTTCCTGAGGCATCTATCTACCCTTACAGCAACAGCCATGATGACTTCCAATGACTCCGAAGGAGAATACTGAGCCAGAGAGTCTCTGAGCCTACCTGACAGACCCTGACAAAAAGGACTACTAAGAGCAGGCTCATTCCACTGGTGTCAGTGGCATATTTACAGAACTCAGAGCAGTACTCCTCCGCCGACCGCGCCCGCTGCTGGAGCTTACGGAGTTTAGACTCAGCAAGGGAGTCACAGTCAGGGTTATCATACACAAGCACCAAAGCTGCGAAAAACTCATCCACCAACTGTAATGACTGTGAGTTGGTTAGCAGAGAGAAGGCCCAGGACTGAAGATCTCCCTGTAGAAGAGAGACTACTATCCTTACTCGCTGTTCCTTACTCGCTGAGGGTGGAGCTTGAATTATAACTTACAAGCTTCTCTAAAAACCATGAATTTGTCCCTCCCCCCAAAACACCTGCCCAGGAGGGCTATCTTGGATTCCAGCTGAGTCTGGTCATGAGCTGAGACCAGTAGACCTGCATCCAATAATTACTGCGATAGATTCAAGAGCAGTTGTGCAAAAGCCATATTGACTCGTGAAAATTTCTTATGGCGAAAAGGACTGACTATTTTCAGAATTTCCTGAGGACTATAGTGGTACCCTATAAACTGTTTCCACAGCGGAAAAACTTTCCCTGCTGATTTTTCTTTGCTCCTTTCAGCTTCTAGCAATTCCAGCCCTAATAATTGTTTCATTTGAGATATTATTGATCCCATTGATGGAATATTTGGTTTAAGCCACTCGCTAAAAAGATTTCGTAAAGCCACAATTAAAAATGTGTGAATATTTCTAGGGATCTTCACTTTGTCTATCCAAAGTTGAGATTCAGATTCAGGGGGACGAAGCTGATGGAAAAGCAAAGCCTGTGGCGATTGTGGAAGTTTTGTTCCCCAACATGCCTGGATCTGGTCTCTTATTTGCTGCCAGTAAGTTACTGCTTCTGTGCATTCCCACACCCCGTGCCAAAGGCTTGTAAAGGGCACCTTACATTTAGGACATGCTGTAATTCTGTCAGGGCAGCTAAGGGAAGGCTGGATGTTAAAGCCATACAGTGCTGTGTGCATGAGTTTAAAATAAGTCTCCCTCCATCTCTCACACAAGATGGATTTTCTCACCCGTTCCCACCCTTGCAGTATTGTCTCAGCTATATCCAGATCTCCAGTCCACCTCTCCCATGTCCTGAACAGTTCACTCTGTCTTGCTTTCAATAATTTGTGTCTTATGTTACCATACAGTGAGGAAATGCTCACCATCTGGGTGCATTGGCCAATAATTTAATCTAGGGCATGAGAGGTAGCTTCCTTTTCTAATTGTCTGAGTCTGGATTGACAGAAAGACCGGAGCTGCAGGACCTGCATGAAATGCTTACTATGTATCTGGAATTTGACCATGATTTCTTGTGGAGACATCCATTTTTTATCTTCTAAACTCATAATACTCCCCGCCTTACGTAAATGGTCACTTGTCTGTCCAATTACCGTCCTGATTTCTGCTCACTGGGGGAATTCGGGGTGGCCAAATATTGGCTTGTGGTCTATTTTAAGTGCCAGTGGATTTTAAACCAAGTTTATCAAAATGTGAGCACATTGTTTGGTGACTTGGCACAAATTCAAATATGCTTATTTTTTTGGCTCTTTTGCTCATTTTTAGGAGTAAAAAAAGTCATATGCAACAAATAAATTGGATTCTGTACTCCACTAAGTAGTAAATTTGAAAAAATGATGGCTCTTTATTTCTGCAAATCATGAAAAGTTGCAAATTATGAATTATGCTAAAAGATCTAGATGATCAAAAACACATCCTCAAATGATGTGAAACAAAAAAGAAAAGCAGACAAAACCAAGTCACAGGATTTTATGGCAAAAATACTGGGCTGCTAGAGATTTACCATTTGTGATTGCTCCATTCACAGCAATTTTAATACTTCTGTTTTTGTTCATTGTGCATACAACAAGATAAAATGTGAGTGAACACAAATGGATTGATTCCACTTTACAGCCAGAGTTTCTGAAAATAGAGATATTATTTTTCAATACTTGATATGTGAAGAAATAAAGGATTCGACTAAGAAATAATTCAGATGTCTTGGAAACATTTATCAGATTACCTGTTGCTCTGCCGGAGAGTTGCCCCAGAATGGTGTAGAGAACCTATTTGTGATGCCCCTGCACTACGCGTGTCGCTATGTTAGCTTCATCAGGGGCAGTGATACCCACTGCCCCTTATGAAGCTAACATAGCGACATGCGTTGGGCCAGGTTCTCCCCTTCCATTTTAGATAGGGAATCACCATGATAGGAACTCTTTGCCTATGAGGCATTGCAGCTGCTGTTTTGACCATTTGGTCATAATGCTGCTTGAAAGATAGAATGTCTGTCTCAGTATATACCTATTTATAAGATGGTTATTTTTCTGACTCTATCTGTATTGTCTTGCATTTTGAACTATCTATGGTGATTCTGGTACAATATATATTTCTTGGAGAAGATTTTTTGGATTGTGTTTCATTACCATTGTCCTAAGTGTTTTTTAATATGTCTGCACTGTGTTGTAGTTTGTATGTGTGGTTTTAAACTTTTTGATACATAAATAAAGAATCATATTATATTACTTTAAAATTGTAGAGAGTGCCTTTGGTCAAGCGCTTTTCTTGTGATTACTATGGTTGGTTTTGCTTGACAGGTGCATCCCCTTATTCCTGATAAATTTACCATATAAATTATGGCTGTGCACTTCTAATTGTTTTTTCTTGTACATCAGCTAATCAAACCCTAGATACACTCTGCACCACACCCACCAAACACACCAGTGGACGGCTTGAGTGGAATAAAGTGACCCACCTGGGGGGGTTTGGAGAGGGGAGATCAGGAGTGTCAGAAGTGAGAGAGTTGAGTCTGGAAATGGAAGTGAGAGGAGGTCAGGAGCAGGGCTCCTAGGAAGCAGTCTAGGTGGCAGATGGTGGTCTGGTCCTAGAGGAACTGGACCCCTGGTCACAGGGGATCATGGAAAGGGGCACGGATCTGTTGAGGAGGACAGCCAGCGACCTTGCACCATCACCGGGCTGGGACCTGGCACGACGGGGTACATGGACCCTAGGTTGGGGAGTAGCTTCAGGCAATCTGACAATTTATCCGAGGTGAACGGAACATTCAAGATCCATTCCCACCCGCTCCAAAATCAGGGTACTAGCGCAACGAGGGGTATAGGACTTTCCACTCAAAACGGTCCAGAAAATCCCAAGCGTGAACCCTGAGAGCAAGCTCCCACACTTATCTATAGTGGGGAGTGAGACCCAGCAGGTTTCATACTACCGGTACCAACAGAGAAGTAAACTTAGTGCCAGGAGGCTGGTCACGGATCATCAGGCAGCACCATTTGGGACAGGACCCAAACTAAGCTCCCCTCAGCGGCAGCGGTATCCAGAACTTTGGTTTATCCAGTTGTCGGTGTCAGCTTAATGGACTGAGTGAGTATGCAAGTGATCCCATTGCACCCAACGGCACTACCCCACCATCACTGAGCCCCGGGGTATCCCCCTACCCGTGGAGGGTCACAACACCTGGCTGCCCCATTCCATCATCCCCAGGTACTCCCAACTGCAGCGGTGGTACTCCGAATTACAACATACCACGGGTGGCGTCACAAACTCTATAACCTCCCTTGTAAATACCGACCCCTTCATTTGAGTGGCCGCAAGACCCCCGAGTCTGGAGACCCTCGAGTCACCGCAGATCCAGATCCAAGCAGCTCGGCTGCTGGCACGGGGGTGGCACACCTCAAATTCCTGGCGTCACGAACAGGATTCAAGCAGGACACACTTGCCTGGGTGATGTGCACCTTAGAAGTCGAAACCGCAAGTCAAAATTCCCGTTTCCCGCCATTTCCGCCATCTTTTGGAGCCAAAATGCCGTTTTCTCCATGAAAGCATGCAAAGTAGAAGCCCCGCCCTTCGTCTTGAGAGTGAGCCAGAACCGGAAGTTCCCAGAGGGCCACAGCACCAAAGTGAGTAGTGGGCGAAAACTGAGGGGGCGTGACGGCATGTAGCAGTGGAAGAGAAGCAGGGACGCCAGGACGTTGAGCGGAGCTGGTCGCTGAAACGTGCTGTTCCCAGGACCGCGACATGGATTGAGGAAGAGACGGAGCAGCTTTGCAGAAGGATGCGGACGCAGTTCCTGTTCATACTGGACCACTGGAGGGAAGAGATAAGGAGCCTGGCAGTGGCGGTGCGAGCCCGTGAGATCGAAATCCCACATGAAGAGAGGGTAAGCGGTCATCTCAATGCCATATTACCGGATTAGGCTATGTGCACACATTCAACATTTGGTTGCAGACATTTCTGCACCAAATCTGCTTCTCTTGGCAAAAAAACATGCCAATGCCGCATGCATTTTGATGCGGTTTTAATGCATTTTTTTGCCAGGAGCTACAGATTTGGTGTAGATATGTTTGCAACCAAATACTCATGTGCACATATCGCCTAATTCAGCATTGAATTCAATGACTTCACCTAAGGTGAGGTCACTGGTTTCAATTGAGTTCACCTTAGCTCAGTTGACCGGAGGTCACAGCGATAGTACCATGATAAGAAAAGGGGTAAGGAATTAGCTAACAGTTAGGAAACAAAGTGAAGTCATGAATGGTACATTCTCTAATTGGGCTATAGTCAGCAGTGGGGTGCCGCAGGGATCTGTGCTAGGACCGATTCTTTTTAACTGACCTTGTGAATGTGATTCAGAGTAAAGTTTAGTCTTTGCTGACTACACCAAACTATATAAGATATTAGAAACTGACCTTGATAGTACAATATTACAAAATGATCTGGATAAGATGTCGGAATGGGCTGACACTGGGCAAATGAGATTTAATGTTGATAAATGTAAAGTAATGCACCTAGGACGGAGTAATCCTATTGCTGTGTATACATTAAATGGACGTAAACTTGGGACTACAGAACAGGAGAAGGACTTGGGTATTCTGGTTACAAGTACCCTATGAAGACTCCCCTGATGATCACTATTTGAAACGCGTCGGGAGGTACACACTACCGCTTGAGCCAACGAATGGTATTTATGTAGGACCTGTGTAGGGTCACCTATGTTTGAGCTCTATTCTCTCATGCCCTTGGAAACACGGTAAGACCGTTTCCTTTTCTTATGCATGGTTGCAGTCGGTATATGGTATTTACTATTGCGGCAGGTCCGACGTGGCAACCATTGTTTTTGCTGTGTTTGTTAATGCAGGTATTTGTGTGACTTGTTTTTTCATACTCTCTGCATTCTGTGCTTAGTGTTCATTTCTGAGGCTGCTATTTTCTTTCGTGCAGCCCATAAGAACACCTTTTATTCTTTTATAGTGGCAGTCCACTTTTTAGTGTATACTTAATAAATGTTATGTTTTAGGAGTTTTTTCTCTCTGGCTATTTGCCCCCATTTGCTACCTACTGCTCTCCTAATAGGGGGACTTCATTAAGGTTATTGCTATTACCTCTACAAGTATGTTGAGCATCAGTACTCAATGTCAGGCAGCAGCTGCAAAAGCAAACATGATTTTAGGGTGTATAGAAAGAGAGATTAGATCCCAACGTATTGTTACCCCTCTATAAATCACTTGTAAGGCCACATCTGGAGTATTGGATCCAGTTTTGGGCTCCACATTTTAAAAAGGACATTCAGAAGTTAGAGTCAGTTCAAAGGCAGCAACTAGACTACTACAAGGAATGGAAGGCCTCCCATATGATGACAGGTTGGAAAAGTTAGATATGTTTAGCTTAGAAAAAAGATGTCTCAGAGGAGATCTCATTTATATGTATAAATACTTGTGTGGTCAATATAAAGGACTGGCACATGACTTATTCCTTCCAACGACAATACCAAAGACCAGAGGACACAGTGTGAGTGGAATAAAGGCCATTCCAGCAGCTAAATAGGAAAGGGTTCTTTACAGTTAGAGCAGTCAGACTGTGGAATTTCCTTTTTGTGATCAGTTATAATGTTACGCTCAGACAAGGAGATGTCCAGTGCATGGCGTAATACACAGGTACAGTGGGGATGGAAAGGGAGAGGATGGCCCTAATGATAGGGAGTGGGAGTCAGGATATCTCCTCACACTAACCTATGTCTAAACTCTGAGGTCCCCTAATGTGCTTCCCCTCATCATCATCATCATGTTCCTAGTCCCAATCTGTCCCTCCACTCACCTTCGCTAGAACAAAGGCCACGGAGTGCACTAGACTTCAACTCTACAATAGTCTGACACAGAGAAACATAGACAAAAAGGATGTACTTCAAAGCTGCAGGCAACCAGACTCCAGCAGCTACAAGAAGCTTCATTCCTCCAAGGTGGTCTGTTCAGAATGAATCTCTATAACTGGCATCAGGTAATGGAACATGTGACTATTTAAAGGGAATGGGAGTGGTAACAAACCACTTAAGATAAACTAAAAAGAAACTACCAGCAAGGAAAGAGGCCTTAACCCTTGCATTAAAAGAAAGCAAATACATCTAATATCCAGTGTCTAACAAGGCAATTTGAGACTCAGATCCCAAATATGTCATAAGTCTACCCAGGACAGGAGACCCTCATGACATCATCAATGCATCTGAAGGCAGTGAAATAGAGTGGGGAAAAGCAGAGGTTTGAAAACCAGTGGAATGCAATTTTAAAAGACAATACCCCTTATAAAATAATGTGCAAAGTTTCATAACTTTCTATACTAGACAAAACTATTAAAAAAAAATAAAAGTTTACTCTTTAAATTAAGATTAAATTGCATGAAAAGTAACTGAAGGAATCAGCCTTATAATAACCCAGGGGAATAATGGGTATTTATTGATACTTGGCTTAAAGGCAATGGGCATTGACCAGTTGGTATAAAAACAGTGAATGAAAGTTAATTACTCCTTTAGTTGTGTTCCAGTGTTATTATAAGGCAAAAATGCAAGTTCTCACATGTATTTTTTCCAGTGTGGGAATTCTGAAGCTTTCTATTGTCCCATTAATGCCTTATCTAGTAAGCTGTCACATGGTATAATTTGCTATAACATAGCCTTGTCAAGGTGTCACGCATGGGATATGATAAACCCCAAATACCATGCTCTGGTACTATGGAGGAGCTTGGAACACTATTATGGAGTGTAGTCAGGGATTTCAGTTACCATCACTAAATGAATCAACGTGATTAGCTGTCGACTAGAAACTGCTGAGGACCCACTGCTGAGCGGTCACCTTTACACATAACAGAACAGGAAAATTACAATTGAAAAAAGTTAACCACTTACACCAAAATAGCAAGGCCAGTGATTTTCATGAGTGTAACCTAGCACAATGTAATGGTCGTTCAGCCTTGCCAAGCAGAATTTTCTGCTTCTAATTCTTGACATAGATAATGCAAAGGATAAAAGCAGGTTACACTGACAATACGTAATGCAAGACCTTTGTATTTGTGGTTTTTGAAAGGAATAGAAAGAGACAAGGTGAATTTTGACTTAGCAATCATCCTGGAGACTGGTTTAAGCCCTTGCCTTAAAAGAAAAAGAGGCCATAGACAAAGGATTATATTCATCTTTTTCAATTTTTTTAAGTCCTCTTTTTGTGGTCTATTTTTTTTTTTTTTAAAACATCTTTTTTTTATTTAAATTTTTAAACATAACATAAAGGGAAGCAATAACTTGTTCAAAGAATTAGACAGTGTACATGAGATTGATATGCTCAACATTCGAGCAGTGTACCTTGCAGATTACTATAGTGGTAGTTACAACCTTTTTAATTTAAGCTATAAAAAAAAAAGGAAAAGAAGATATGTACACAAAGAAACAATGAACAATGAGTGAGAATGTGAACCACTCCACAATTATGCCTCTGTGATGGTATCAGCCACCGATTCCATATAATGCACATTAAGTAATTGCTGATGTCCCTAAAGCCCCCAATGTCCCCCCCAGGTCTTCCAGACAGTACCATTCCTTATGACGAAAAGGACTGACTATTTTCAGAATTTCCTGAGGACTATAGTGGTACCCTATAAACTTTTTCCACAGCGGAAAAACTTTCCCTGCTGATTTTTCTTTGCTCCTTTCAGCTTCTAGCAATTCCAGCCCTAATAATTGTTTCATTTGAGATATTATTGATCCCATTGATGGAATATTTGGTTTAAGCCACTCGCTAAAAAGATTTCGTAAAGCCACAATTAAAAATGTGTGAATATTTCTAGGGATCTTCACTTTGTCTATCCCAAGTTGAGATTCAGATTCAGGGGGACGAAGCTGATGGAAAAGCAAAGCCTGTGGCGATTGTGGAAGTTTTGTTCCCCAACATGCCTGGATCTGGTCTCTTATTTGCTGCCAGTAAGTTACTACTTCTGTGCATTCCCACACCCCATGCCAAAGGTTTGTAAAGGGCACCCCACACTTAGGACATGCTGTAATCCGGCCAGGGCAGCTATGGGAAGGCGGGATGTTAAATCCATACAGCGCTGTGTGCATGAGTTTAAAATAAGTCTCCCTCCATCTCTCACACAAAATGGATTTTCTCACCCGTTCCCACCCCTGCAGTATTGTCTCAGCTATATCCAGATCTCCAGTCCACCTCTCCCATGTCCTGAACAGTTCACTCTGTCTTGCTTTCAATAATTTGTGTCTTATGTTACCATACAGTGAGGAAATGCTCACCATCTGGGTGCATTGGCCAATAATTTAATCTAGGGCATGAGAGGTAGCTTCCTTTTCTAACTGTCTGAGTCTGGATTGACAGAAAGACCGGAGCTGCAGGACCTGCATGAAATGCTTACTATGTATCTGGAATTTGACCATGATTTCTTGTGGAGACATCCATTTTTTATCCTCTAAACTCATAATACTCCCCGCCTTACGTAAATGGTCACTTGGATGGGGGATGATCAAAAGAAATCGGGTTAAATGCTGCGCTAAAAACCACAATCCAAAGATATATCGTGAATTCCTTTTCTTTATTTTCACAGGTCAACGCGTTTCAAAGGCATCTCCACCTTCTTCATCAGGACAAAAGTCAGAAAGGAACAGCATAACCTATTCGGGGTGGCCAAATATTGGCTTGTGGTCTATTTTAAGTGCCAGTGGATTTTAAACCAAGTTTATCAAAATGTGAGCACATTGTTTGGTGACTTGGCACAAATTCAAATATGCTTATTTTTTTGGCTCTTTTGCTCATTTTTAGGAGTAAAAAAAGTCATATGCAACAAATAAATTGGATTCTGTACTCCACTAAGTAGTAAATTTGAAAAAATGATGGCTCTTTATTTCTGCAAATCATGAAAAGTTGCAAATTATGAATTATGCTAAAAGATCTAGATGATCAAAAACACATCCTCAAATGATGTGAAACAAAAAAGAAAAGCAGACAAAACCAAGTCACAGGATTTTATGGCAAAAATACTGGGCTGCTAGAGATTTACCATTTGTGATTGCTCCATTCACAGCAATTTTAATACTTCTGTTTTTGTTCATTGTGCATACAACAAGATAAAATGTGAGTGAACACAAATGGATTGATTCCACTTTACAGCCAGAGTTTTCTGAAAATAGAGATATTATTTTTCAATACTTGATATGTGAAGAAATAAAGGATTCGACTAAGAAATAATTCAGATGTCTTGGAAACATTTATCAGATTACCTGTTGCTCTGCCGGAGAGTTGCCCCAGAATGGTGTAGAGAGCCTATTTGTGATGCCCCTGCACTACGCGTGTCGCTATGTTAGCTTCATCAGGGGCAGTGATACCCACTGCCCCTGATGAAGCTAACATAGCGACATGCGTTGGGCCAGGTTCTCCACTTCCATTTTTAGATAGGGAATCACCATGATAGGAACTCTTTGCCTATGAGGCATTGCAGCTGCTGTTTTGACCATTTGGTCATAATTAGAGTTGAGCGCGGTTCGTGGTTCGTGGTTCTCCAGTTCTAGGCTCGAGTGATTTTTGGGCTGTTCGAGATCGAACTAGAACTCGAGCTTTTTGCTAAAGCGCTTTGGTTAGTAACCCGATGTTTATCTTAGTTACGTGCAGGAAGCCCACACTTTCCCGCTCAGCTCGCTCCACCCCCTCCTGCCCGCGGCATGTACACATACATACACATACACAAACACACACACACACACACATCCACCCCCCCCCCCCGCCCGCCCGCCCGCTCGCTCGCCCGCTCGCTCGCTCGCTCGCTCGGCTTACCTGCGGTGATGAAGTCCCGCCATCCCGACCTCAGCCCTGTCACTGTCCTCCATGGCCGCCGCTTGTCACATCACCTATCGCTTCCGACCCGAGACTGACACTGGCGGTGACGTCACGGACCTCTCGCGATACTTGATGTGAAGGCGCCGGTCATTGAGCTCAGTGACAGGGGCTGTCGGCAGTGCTGGAGATCAGCGCAGGTAATGTACCTCACTGACAGCAGCACTTGTCACCCCCCTGCAGTGACCTGGGCTGACCCATTGATGTTAGCTCAGGTCACTGCACTGCTCTCCCAGCCAATGGGGAACATCCTGCTCTTCATTGACTGGGACAGTGTGCATCGTCATGGCAACCCCTTGGATTACACCAGACCTGGATTTGTTTTTCAATCTAATAAATTGGTTAAAGAGGGAATGTTTTGGGGAGTGTTTTTTTTGTATTTTTTTTTTATTACTGACTGGGTTGGTGATGTCGGGTATCTGATAGACGCCTGACCTCACCAACCCCAGGGCTTGATGCCAGGTGACATTACACATCTGGTATTAACCCCAAATATTACCCCGTTTGCCACCGCACCAGGGCGCGGGATGAGCTGGGGCGAAGCACCAGGATTGGCGCATCTAATGGATGCGCCACTTCTGGGGCGGCTGCGGCCTGCTATTTTTAGGCTGGGGAGATTCCAATAACCATGGACCTCCCTAGTCTGAGAATATCAGGCCCCAGCTGTCTGCTTTACCTTGGCTGGTGATCCAATTTTGGGGGACCCCTACGTGTTTTTTTTTTAATTATTTATTTAATTTAAAATAACAGTGTGGGGTGCCCTCAGTTTTGGATTACCAGCCAAGGTGAGGTTGCCAGCTGTGGTCTGCAGGCTGCAGCCGTCTGCTTTACCCTAGCTGGCTACAAAACTAGGGGGAACCCTATGTCATTTGTTTTTCATTTTTTTGGCTAAATACAAAGCTAAGCACCCCTTAGTGCCACATGAAAGGTACCAAAGGGTGTTCCACTTTTTCTCCATTTTTTTCTCCACTTTCTCTCCACTTTTTCTCCACTTTTTCTCCATTTTTTTCTCCACTTATTCTCCACTTTTTCTCCTCTTATTCTCCACTTTTTCTCCACTTTTTCTCCACTTTTTCTCCTCTTATTCTCCACTTTTTCTCCACTTTTTCTCCACTTTTTCTCCATTTTTTTCTCCACTTTCTCCACTTTTTCTCCACTTTTTTCTCCACTTTTTCTCCTCTTATGCTCCACTTTTTCTCCTCTTAATCTCCACTTTTTCTCCACTTTTTCTCCACTTTTTCTCCACTTTTTTCTCCACTTTTTCTCCTCTTATGCTCCACTTTTTCTCCACTTTTTCTCCACTTTTTCTCCACTTTTTCTCCACTTTTTCTCCTCTTAATCTCCACTTTTTCTCCTCTTATGCTCCACTTTTTCTCCACTTTTTCTCCACTTTTTCTCCACGTTTTCTCCACTTTTTTCTCCACTTTTTCTCCTCTTATGCTCCACTTTTTCTCCACTTTTTCTCCACTTTTTCTCCACGTTTTCTCCACGTTTTCTCCACTTTTTTCTCCACTTTTTCTCCTCTTATGCTCCACTTTTTCTCCACTTTTTCTCCACTTTTTCTCCTCTTAATCTCCACTTTTTCTCCACTTTTTCTCCACTTTTTCTCCACTTTTTCTCCACTTTTTTCTCCACTTTTTCTCCACTTTTTCTCCTCTTATGCTCCACTTTTTCTCCACTTTTTCTCCACTTTTTCTCCACTTTTTCTCCTCTTATGCTCCACTTTTTCTCCACTTTTTCTCCACTTTTTCTCCACTTTTTCTCCTCTTATGCTCCACTTTTTCTCCACTTTTTCTCCACTTTTTTCTCCACTTTTTCTCCTCTTATGCTCCACTTTTTCTCCACTTTTTCTCCACTTTTTCTCCTCTTATGCTCCACTTTTTCTCCACTTTTTCTCCACTTTTTCTCCACTTTTTCTCCTCTTATGCTCCACTTTTTCTCCACTTTTTCTCCACTTTTTCTCCACGTTTTCTCCACGTTTTCTCCACTTTTTTCTCCACTTTTTCTCCTCTTATTCTCCACTTTTTCTCCACTTTTTCTCCACTTTTTCTCCATTTTTTTCTCCACTTTCTCCACTTTTTCTCCACTTTTTTCTCCACTTTTTCTCCTCTTATGCTCCACTTTTTCTCCTCTTAATCTCCACTTTTTCTCCACTTTTTCTCCACTTTTTCTCCACTTTTTTCTCCACTTTTTCTCCTCTTATGCTCCACTTTTTCTCCACTTTTTCTCCACTTTTTCTCCACTTTTTCTCCTCTTAATCTCCACTTTTTCTCCTCTTATGCTCCACTTTTTCTCCACTTTTTCTCCACTTTTTCTCCACGTTTTCTCCACTTTTTTCTCCACTTTTTCTCCTCTTATGCTCCACTTTTTCTCCACTTTTTCTCCACTTTTTCTCCACGTTTTCTCCACGTTTTCTCCACTTTTTTCTCCACTTTTTCTCCTCTTATGCTCCACTTTTTCTCCACTTTTTCTCCACTTTTTCTCCTCTTAATCTCCACTTTTTCTCCACTTTTTCTCCACTTTTTCTCCACTTTTTCTCCACTTTTTTCTCCACTTTTTCTCCACTTTTTCTCCTCTTATGCTCCACTTTTTCTCCACTTTTTCTCCACTTTTTCTCCACGTTTTCTCCACGTTTTCTCCACTTTTTTCTCCACTTTTTCTCCTCTTATGCTCCACTTTTTCTCCACTTTTTCTCCACTTTTTCTCCTCTTAATCTCCACTTTTTCTCCACTTTTTCTCCACTTTTTCTCCACTTTTTCTCCACTTTTTCTCCACTTTTTCTCCTCTTATGCTCCACTTTTTCTCCACTTTTTCTCCACTTTTTCTCCTCTTATGCTCCACTTTTTCTCCACTTTTTCTCCTCTTATGCTCCACTTTTTCTCCACTTTTTCTCCACTTTTTTCTCCACTTTTTCTCATCTTATGCTCCACTTTTTCTCCACTTTTTCTCCACTTTTTCTCCACTTTTTCTCCTCTTATGCTCCACTTTTTCTCCACTTTTTCTCCACTTTTTCTCCATTTTTTTCTCCACTTATTCTCCACTTTTTCTCCTCTTATTCTCCACTTTTTCTCCACTTTTTCTCCTCTTATTCTCCACTTTTTCTCCACTTTTTCTCCACTTTTTCTCCATTTTTTTCTCCACTTTCTCCACTTTTTCTCCACTTTTTTCTCCACTTTTTCTCCTCTTATGCTCCACTTTTTCTCCTCTTAATCTCCACTTTTTCTCCACTTTTTCTCCACTTTTTCTCCACTTTTTTCTCCACTTTTTCTCCTCTTATGCTCCACTTTTTCTCCACTTTTTCTCCACTTTTTCTCCTCTTAATCTCCACTTTTTCTCCTCTTATGCTCCACTTTTTCTCCACTTTTTCTCCACTTTTTCTCCACTTTTTCTCCACTTTTTCTCCTCTTATGCTCCACTTTTTCTCCACTTTTTCTCCTCTTAATCTCCACTTTTTCTCCTCTTATGCTCCACTTTTTCTCCACTTTTTCTCCACTTTTTCTCCTCTTATGCTCCACTTTTTCTCCACTTTTTCTCCACTTTTTCTCCTCTTATGCTCCACTTTTTCTCCACTTTTTCTCCACTTTTTTCTCCACTTTTTCTCCTCTTATGCTCCACTTTTTCTCCACTTTTTCTCCACTTTTTCTCCACTTATGCTCCACTTTTTCTCCACTTTTTCTCCACTTTTTTCTCCACTTTTTCTCCTCTTAATCTCCACTTTTTCTCCACTTTTTCTCCACTTTTTCTCCACTTTTTCTCCACTTTTTTCTCCACTTTTTCTCCACTTTTTCTCCTCTTATGTTCCACTTATTCTCCACTTTTTCTCCACTTTTTCTCTACTTTTTCTATGGTCGGTCTACCCATTAGCTCTGCCATGCATAGTGTAGCTCTACACCTACTGCACATGTTACTTTATGATTGACATCTCTTTCGTACCAGAGCTGTCTAAGTCTACTCTGACCCCATATTTGTCATTACTATATTGTCCTTGTACTGTATTATGACATTTGTATCATGTGTTTCATTTCTTGCTGTGTTGCAATTTTTTTGCTGCATCCCAATTGTACCTCTACATTGTTCGAGTTTATGTTATTGTTCTCTCACTCTTATGTGATACTGATTATTGTCATTTTTCATGATTACATGCAGATAAGTCCAATCTGACGAAGGCTCAGGCCGAAACGTCATTTGTAACTTGTTTTGGACAAAAACATATATGCTTATGAAAAAAAAATGTTCTTAATACGGACCAATAAAGAGTGATTTTGCATTACTATCCGTTGTGACTTACTGACTTAGTCTGGGAGATATAGAGTGCCGAGGTTACTCACTAATTTTATCTATTATTACCTCTGAGCACCTATATACCAGTGAGCAGAGCTTCCTCTACAGTAGTTCTCCTGATTAGGCATGCCCTTACCTCATGAGCAGGGCATTGCAGCTTTGGTAGCAACCATTACGACATGGACTCTGCTGCTGTGGACCCGGGGAGAGTGAGTGCAGATTCATTGCACCCACACTCCTCACATGAAGGGTCCGCACTCCTAGAAAATGGGGGATACGTTCCCTGAGTGTCTCCCCCCCATATTCTAGACGGTCCAGAGTCGTCGTGGGACCCCTTTATTTTTTTTCTTACAATAAATTGGTGAAAGAGGAAATGTTTTGGGGACTGTTTTTTCAAATAAATTTCTTTTGTCGATTTTTTGTTTTTGTTAGTACTGACAGTTTATGATGTTGGGTATCTAATAGACGCCATGACATCACAAACTGCTGGGCTTGATCTCAGGTGACTTTACAGCTAGTATCAACCCGATTTATTACCCCGTTTGCCACTGCACCAGGGCACGGGATGAGCTGGGGTGAAGCGCCAGGATTGGCGCATCTAGTGGATGCGCCACGTCTGGGGTGCCTGCAGCCTGCTATTTTTAGGCTGTGAAGGCCCAATAACTATGGACCTTCCCACCCTGAGAATACCAGACCACAGCTGTCCGCTTTACCTTGGCTGGTGATCCAATTTGGGGGGTCCCCTACTTTTATTGTGTAATTATTAATATTTATAAAATAATTATAAAAAAGAGCCTGAGGGGACCTCCACATTGGATCCCCAACCACGGTAAAGCTGCCAGCTGTGGTTTTCAGGCTACAGCCGTCTGCTTTACCCTAGCTGGCTATCAAAAATGGGGGGACCCAACGTAATTTTTTTTTTTAACTATTTTTTAAATAGAAAAAATTAATGGGCTTCCCTGTATTTTGATT
The DNA here is from genome assembly GCF_048569485.1 of Anomaloglossus baeobatrachus. Taxonomy (NCBI): domain Eukaryota; kingdom Metazoa; phylum Chordata; class Amphibia; order Anura; family Aromobatidae; genus Anomaloglossus; species Anomaloglossus baeobatrachus. The sequence continues at coordinate 81,493,722 of NC_134354.1, read as the reverse complement.
GCCAACCAAGGTAACGGCAGGCAGATGGGGGTGGCAACCCATAGCTGTCTGCTTTATCTGCGCTGAGAATCAAAAATACCGCGGAGCGCTACGTCATTTTTTTAAAGATTTATTTTTACAGCACTGTGATGTCCAGCAATCAAAATACAGGGAAGCCCATTTTATTTTTAGTTATTTAAATAAATAATTAAAAAAAATATATGTTAGCTCCCACTGCATTTTTTGTATTGCTAGCTAAGGGTAATCCAAGCAGCTACTGGCTGCTAACCCCCACTGCTTGGTGTTACCTTCACTGGCAATGGAAAATCCAGGGAAGCATTTTTTTTTTTTTGCCAAAAAGCTACAAAAAAAGGACGTGAGCTTCGCCATATTTTTGTATGCTAGCCAGGTATAGCAGGCAGGTGCTGGAAGAGTTGGATACAGCGCCAGAAGATGGCGCTTCTATGAAAATGCCATTTTCTGAGGTGGCTGCAGACTGCAATTCGCAGCAGTGGGGCCCAGAAAGCTCAGGCCAACCGGTGGTGCGGATTCCAATCCCAGCTGCCTAGTTGTACCTGGCTGGACACAAAAATGGGGCAAAGCCTACGTCATTTGTTTTCTAATTATTTCATGAAATTCATGAAATAATAAAAAAAGGGCTTCCCTTTATTTTTGGTTCCCAGCCGGGTACAAATAGGCAACTGGGGGTTGGGGGCAGCCGTACCTGCCTGCTGTACCTGGCTAGCATACAAAAATATGGCGAAGCCACATAATTTTTTCAGGGGGCAAAAAACTTCTGCATACAGTCCTGGATGGAGTATGCTGAGCCTTGTAGTTCTGCAGCTGCTGTCTGTCTGTATGGAGAAGAGCAGACAGCAGCTGCAGAACTACAAGGCTCAGCATACTCCATCCAGGACTGTATGCAGAAGTTTTTTGCCCACCAAAAAAATGACGTGGGCTTCGCCATATTTTTGTATGCTAGCCAGGTACAGCTGGCAGCCACGGGCTGCCTCCAACCCCCAGTTGCCTATTTGTACCCGGCTGGGAACCAAAAATATAGGGAAGCCCGTTTTTTTTAATTATTTCACTTATTTCATGAAATAATTAAAAAACAAATGACGTGGGCTTCGCCCTATTTTTGTGTCCAGCCGGGTACAACTAGGCAGCTGGGGATTGGAATCCGCAGCACAGGTTAGCCCGAGGTTTGTGGGCGCCTCTGCTGAGGATTTCAGTCCGCAGCCGTCCCAGAAAATGGCGCTCTCATAGAAGCGCCATCATCTGGCGCTGTATCCAACTCTTCCAACAGCCCTGGAGCCGGGTGGCTTGTTGGGTAATCATGAGTTAATACTGGCTTTGTTTTACCAGCCAGTATTAAGCCAGAGATTCTTAATGTCAGGCACGTTTGACCCGGCCATTAAGAATCTCCAATAAAGGGTTAAAAAAAGACACCACACAGAGAAAAAATACTTTAATAGAAATAAATACACAGACACATTAGAGACTCCATCTTTATTACCCCTGTCAGCCCTCCACGATCCTGCTCTTCTGTCTTCTTTCTTTCTAGTGTAGTAGTAGTGACGATTGTAGTGAGGGGCATCACTTGGGGCTGGGGAACCTCCATCCTAACTACAATGCTCACTACAATCGGGAAGCAGCGTGCAGCCTTCACTCCGTGAGTGATCACTGCTGGCTGCTAGCGGTAACGCTGACAGACGCGTTACCATAGCAACGGTGCTCCCGGAGCCGCGGTTAGCGGTGACGTCACCGCTAACTGCGTTGCTATGGCAACGGTGATCTCCGTTAATGACCGGCTGTGTCAGCCGGTCCCTAACGGAACGGGGAGTCGACCGTGTGCTAGAGCATGTCGCCGGTACACGGCGATACACATATGTGCACCGTGTACCGGAGAGATGCACTCGCAGGTCCTACATGACGTGTCATAGTCATGTGACCAGTCTGTAGCCAATGAGATAATAGCCACGTGACTGGTCACATGGCTATTTTGACGTCACGATAGGTCCTGCTTCTCTGCTGGCAGTGCAGGTCACCGGGAGGATTCAGCGATCATCGGATGGAATAGCGGCAGGAGACAGAGTGCAGAAGGGATCGCGAGGACCGGTAAGTGTTATGGCAATGTTTATTAACTGTTTGTGTACATTTATAATGCATTTTTATGTGTTTGTGATTGCCTCCCATTATAGCCTATACGTTCGAGTTCGGTTCGTCGAACGTTCGACGAACCGAACTCGAACGGGACCCCCGTTCGGCGAACCGGCCTCGAGCCGAACCGGGACCGGTTCGCTCATCTCTAGTCATAATGCTGCTTGAAAGATAGAATGTCTGTCTCAGTATATACCTATTTATAAGATGGTTATTTTTCTGACTCTTTATCTGTATTGTCTTGCATTTTGAACTATCTATGGTGATTCTGGTACAATATATATTTCTTGGAGAAGATTTTTTGGATTGTGTTTCATTACCATTGTCCTAGGTGTTTTTTAATATGTCTGCACTGTGTTGTAGTTTGTATGTGTGGTTTTAAACTTTTTGATACATAAATAAAGAATCGTATTATATTACTTTAAAATTGTAGAGAGTGCCTTTGGTCAAGCGCTTTTCTTGTGATTACTATGGTTGGTTTTGCTTGACAGGTGCACCCCCTTATTCCTGATAAATTTACCATATAAATTATGGCTGTGCACTTCTAATTGTTTTTTCTTGTACATCAGCTAATCAAACCCTATATACACTCTGCACCACACCCACCAAACACACCAGTGGATGGCTTGAGTGGAATAAAGTGACCCACCTGTTGGGGTTTGGAGAGGGGAGATCAGGAGTGTCAGAAGTGAGAGAGTTGAGTCTGGAAATGGAAGTGAGAGAAGGTCAGGAGCAGGGCTCCTAGGAAGCAGTCTAGGTGGCAGATGGTGGTCTGGTCCTAGAGGAACTGGACCCCTGGTCACAGGGGATCGTGGCAAGGGACACGGATCTGTCGAGGAGGACAGCCAGCGACCTTGCACCATCACCGGGCTGGTACCTGGCACGATGGGGTACATGGACCCTAGGTTGGGGAGTAGCTTCAGGCAATCCGACAATTTATCCGAGGTGAACGGAACATTCAAGATCCATTCCCACCCGCTCCAAAATCAGGGTACTAGCGCAACGAGGGGTATAGGACTTTCCACTCAAAACGGTCCAGAAAATCCCAAGCGTGAACCCTGAGAGCAAGCTCCCACACTTATCCATAGTGGGGAGTGAGACCCAGCAGGTTTCATACTACCGGTACCAACAGAGAAGTAAACTTAGTGCCAGGAGGCTGGTCACGGATCACCAGGCAGCACCATTTGGGACAGGACCCAAACTAAGCTCCCCTCAGCGGCAGCGGTATCCAGAACTTTGGTTTATCCAGTTGTCGGTGTCAGCTTAATGGACTGAGTGAGTATGCAAGTGACCCCATTGCACCCAACGGCACTCCCCCACCATCACTGAGCCCCGGGGTATCCCCCTACCCGTGGAGGGTCACAACACCTGGCTGCCCCATTCCATCATCCCCAGGTACTCCCAACTGCAGCGGTGGTACTCCGAATTACAACATACCACGGGTGGCGTCACAAACTCTATAACCTCCCTTGTAAATACCGACCCCTTTATTTGAGTGGCCGCAAGAACCCCGAGTCTGGAGACCCTCGAGTCACCGCGGATCCAGATCCAAGCAGCTCGGTTGCTGGCACGGGGGTGGCACACCTCAAATTCCTTGCGTCATGAACAGGATTCAAGCAGGACCCACTTGCCTGGGTGATGTGCGCCTTAGAAGTCAAAACCGCAAGTCAAAATTCCCGTTTCCCGCCATTTCCGTCATCTTTTGGCGCCAAAATGCCGTCTTCTCCATGAAAGCATGCAAAGTAGAAGCCCCGCCCTTCGTCCTGAGAGTGAGCCAGAACCGGAAGTTCCCAGAGGGCCACAGCACCAAAGTGAGTAGTGGGCGAAAACCGAGGGGGCGTGACGGCATGTAGCAGCGGAAGAGAAGCAGGGACGCCAGGACGTTGAGCGGAGCTGGTCGCTGGAACGTGCTGTTCCCAGGACCGCGACATGGATTGAGGAAGAGATGGAGCAGCTTTGCAGAAGGATGCGGACGCAGTTCCTGTTCATACTGGACCACTGGAGGGAAGAGATAAGGAGCCTGGCAGTGGCGGTGCGAGCCCGTGAGATCGAAATCCCACATGAAGAGAGGGTAAGCAGTCATCTCAATGCCATATTACCGGATTAGGCTATGTGCACATATTCAACATTTGGTTGCAGACATTTCTGCACCAAATCTGCTTCTCTTGGCAAAAAAACACGCCAATGCCGTGTGCATTTTGATGCGGTTTTAATGGATTTTTTTGCCAGGAGCTACAGATTTGGTGTAGATATGTTTGCAACCAAATACTCATGTGCACATATCGCCTAATTCAGCATTGAATTCAATGACTTCACCTAAGGTGAGGTCACTGGTTTCAATGAGTTCACCTTAGCTCAGTTGACCTGAGGTCACAGCTGGAGTACCATGATAAGAAAAGGGGTAAGGAATTAGCTAACAGCTAGGAAACAAAGTGAAGTCATGAATGGTACATTCTCTAATTGGGCTATAGTCAGCAGTGGGGTGCCGCAGGGATCTGTGCTAGGACCGATTCTTTTTAACTGACCTTGTGAATGTGATTCAGAGTAAAGTTTAGTCTTTGCTGACTACACCAAACTATATAAGATATTAGAAACTGACCTTGATAGTACAATATTACAAAATGATCTGGATAAGATGTCGGAATGGGCTGACACTGGGCAAATAAGATTTAATGTTGATAAATGTAAAGTAATGCACCTAGGACGGAGTAATCCTATTGCTGTGTATACATTAAATGGAAGTAAACTTGGGACTACAGAACAGAAGAAGGACTTGGGTATTCTGGTTACAAGTACCCTATGAAGACTCCCCTGATGATCACTATTTGAAACGCGTCGGGAGGTACACACTACCGCTTGAGCCAACGAATGGTATTTATGTAGGACCTGTGTAGGGTCACCTATGTTTGAGCTCTATTCTCTCATGCCCTTGGAAACACGGTAAGACCGTTTCCTTTTCTTATGCATGGTTGCAGTCGGTATATGGTATTTACTATTGCGGCAGGTCCGACGTGGCAACCATTGTTTTTGCTGTGTTTGTTAATGCAGGTATTTGTGTGACTTGTTTTTTCATACTCTCTGCATTCTGTGCTTAGTGTTCATTTCTGAGGCTGCTATTTTCTTTCGTGCAGCCCATAAGAACACCTTTTATTCTTTTATAGTGGCAGTCCACTTTTTAGTGCATACTTAATAAATGTTATGTTTTAGGAATTTTTTCTCTCTGGCTATTTGCCCCCATTTGCTACCTACTGCTGTCCTAATAGGGGGACTTCATTAAGGTTATTGCTATTACCTCTACAAGTATGTTGAGCATCAGTACTCAATGTCAGGCAGCAGCTGCAAAAGCAAAAACGATTTTAGGGTGTATAGAAAGAGAGATTAGATCCCAACGTATTGTTACCCCTCTATAAATCACTTGTAAGGCCACATCTGGAATATGGGATCCAGTTTTGGACTCCACATTTTAAAAAGGACATTCAGAAGTTAGAGTCAGTTCAAAGGCAGCAACTAGACTATTACAAGGAATGGAGGCCTCCCATATGATGACAGGTTGAAAAAGTTAGATATGTTTAGCTTAGAAAAAAGATGTCTCAGAGGAGATCTCATTTCTATGTATAAATACATGTGTGGTCAATATAAAGGACTGGAACATGACTTATTCCTTCCAAAGACAGTACCAAAGACCAGAGGACACAGTGTGAGTGGAATAAAGGCCATTCCAGCAGCTAAATAGGAAAGGTTTCATTACAATTAGAGCAGTCAGACTGTGGAATACCCTACCACAAGAGGTTGTAATGGCAGATACTATAACAACTTATAAAAAAAGGGCTGGATGATTTCCTCAGTACACACAACATTGTAGGTTATAAATGATTTAGTGATAAAATGTATAATTGGTGGAGGAAGGTTGAACTAGATGGACCTAGGTCTTTTTTCAAACTATGTAACTATGATAAAATTTCATTTTATCTTTAGTTTTCTATGTTTTAATGTCACTCCGTAAAAAAGCCATAATACTCTGACAACATTGTTCCCAGCAGCGTCCTAGGAGTCAGAGATGCATCCAGGCATGTTCCCCTTTCTGATTCCATTCCATTTGAGCTCTGTTTCCATCCATTTCAGTGATTTTCCTGCATCCCCAGACCTCTTGGCAGGATCTTCCAGAAAAATGCTTGAGTTTCCCTTTTGACTTCAATTTACTTGTTACTCGAGTTGAGCACAAGAGCAGTCCGACATGCTTAATTTGAGTAAAAAAGCACCTGAGCATTTTAATGCCCCCTTATCCCTAACAAGCTGGGGAGAGAGTTTGCAATCTGAGCCAGAGGTAAAAATGTAGAAACCAACAAATGGCATCAATTCTAAAGACTGAGGCAAGAGGCTGAGTATATACAAAATTCACAGACATACAGACATTCAGACAGACAGAATAATTTGATGTAGGCTAAATGCAGCACCCAAGAAATGGCAACTGAATAGAATGTATGGTCATTTGAAGGAAATATTTTGTAACATTGTTTTTATTTTTGTCTTTTTAACTACAAAGTTATAGGTGTAGTTTCATTTAATCTGCTGTGCTAAGCCTCAAAAAAGCTTGCATTTTCATGTACATTTTTGCAAGCCTTAATTAATGGTATATATTCATATTCTTTTTACTGAGTCTGTTCCCAAATGCTGTAAAGTTTACTTACTTGCTCAAAAACTTTATACTCCTGGTTGGCCTTTAAGCTTGTCTGTTTGTCCTGGCATAATATTGCATCTTCCTGTCTAAAGTCAGTAGATTATCTGTTTGCCAAGCTAAGTTACACCTAGATCTAAGCACAAACTTTGCTATAAATACAGACCTAGCCAAGAGAAAGGCACTCTGTGCAGATTTGGTCAAAGTGCTATATTTGTCAAGTGCAAGGCAGTTAAACATGGCAGTTGGGCAAAAGACAGTTACACCATGCAAGACATTCAAACAAACGTTTCTTATTTACATGTGCTGCAAGATGTATTTACCACACCTATGTGAATTATCTATGTTCTAGCTGCTGCATTCTTTCAAATCTACCAAACTTACCTTTGAAACCTAATAATAAAACATTATGAAGTGCTCTTGAGGAATCTGCAGCCCCTACACACATCACTGCCAAAACACTGAGATTCGAGCAGCAACAGCAGCGAGTATCTGGGGAGGGTGAATATCTGCTGTGTCTGTTTCTATAAAAGAGGGTTTGGAGTCCATTTTTGTTAAAGAAACAAACTTCTTTAAAGAACGACTCCAACATTTAGTTTTTCACCGCTGGAGTGGCGCTTCTAATCTAAGGTCCCTGGTCTAAGTCTTATGCTTACCTGGCAGCATCTTCACCTTTAATTGGTGCCGTTGCGGTCCCGCGGCACCATCTTGTGACTGCAACTGCTGACTGCCAGAAGTGATAGGTAACGATCATTAGCTCTCAATGCACGTCAATTTGAACCAGAATGAGGTCCTAACGAGTTTCTTATAGACTTGCGTTGAAAAATAACCTTCGACTTACTCCTGAAAACACTGGAGCGAACCGCCAGGTCACAAGCTTCCTTTGACTGACGGGAGCAACATCGATAGAAGGGGAACACAGCGGCCGGTAAGTTTAAGGCTTAAGGCCCTGTGCGCACTAGAAAAAGGATTTTTCTCAAGAAATTTCTCAAGAAATTTCTTGAGAGTCTGAAAGATTAGCGCACTTGCGTTCAAAAATGCACCGATAACACATGCGTTTTTACCATGTTTTGATGCGTTTTTGATGTGTTTTTTTCTGCAGGTTGGTCCCTACGTTTTTTACCTTTATCTATGGCAAAAAACGCAGGTACCTGTAGAAAAGAAGTGACATGCACATTCTCAGAGGCGTCAGTGGCGAGACTCCTTTCATTGTAAATCAAATAGAGGAAACCCCGTCTAACTAGGAACAAACTGGAGGAGTTCCCTCCCAGGGGGCGGTTCGCCGGTGACGCGTCACGGGGAGTTCCTGTTGCTGGGGCGCTGCTAGACGGCGTCCTTAACAGCGGAATCGGCAATACATGGTGACGTCACAGGAAGTTTTCTTCCGGCCGGTTTTCGCTGTGGATGCCGAACATGGGCGTTTCTCTTATCCAGGCCTCCTCATGATGCGCACATGGGGGGCGGTTCTGCGGTCCCTGGGTGCCTTTTTAAGGCTTGCACGTGTGCTCTATTTTTATCTGTCCCCCGACGAAGCACATTCCAAGCGAAACACGTGTTGGGACGTCGGTCCCCACGTGTTATACCCCAGGTTTGGTGATCCAGGTTGGTGAGTAAAACTGCTACCACTATATTTCACATAGTGATTTATTTTACTTGTGAATCTTTACTCTTAATTGATGCAGCTACTCACCACCTTTAGGTAGTCAATTACAACTTCTTTAGGATCCATTGGAGTAGGAAAATTAGCCTCTCCACTCTCTGGGACACGTGGGGTTCTTCCTTCCCTTCAGCACAGCTCCCCCCTTTTGGTTGTTTACTGTATTACATCTATGTATTCACTGTGATGCCCTACAGCCTTTTTTCTGTCTAAATAAATCACATTTAATTTAACTGCTTGTGTGGGCATTCTCTGACTTGTCAGCAAATATAAAGACTCTAATCCTTCTGGTAAAAAACATTCTCAGAGACGTAGCAAAGGGGGGCGGAGGGGGCGGTCCACCCCGGGTGGCACGTCTCGGAGGGGTGGCATTTTGGGGGTAAAAAATAAAAAATAGAAAAACATAGAAGAAATAATAATTTTTGATAAACCCCTTAACGACCCATGACATAGTGTGTACGTCATGGCGACCTGGTACTTAACGACATTGTGGCCCCAGAGCTCCGGAGGCTGCGATTGGTGTGCAAAAACCTTAGATTCGAGAAGGAGGGGACCTCTGGCTGACCTCAGGAGGGTTGGTGTCTCCCCCCGGACCTACAGAGGCTGTGATAGGCTGATGAACGTTGCTCAGCCAATCACATCCACTGTGATATTTCAGCCATTGAAAATGGCTGAATCATTGAAATCCAGCCATGATCAGTGCAGCTATAGCACTGATCACTGGCTGGAGCTGGGTGATCGTTGCTTCACCCGCCCCCAGTTCTGATTGGAGAGATCAGCCTTGTGACCGAGCTCTCCAATCACCTTGGATCTGGGGCCAGTGACCTGCAGGTGACCACTCCCCTCAGCTTCACTTCATCCGTGAAAGCTGAGGAGAGTGATCCCTGCAAGTGCCATTTGCTAAGGGCCCCCGATCCACCACTGCCCCCGCCACTGCCCCCTTTCAGCCGTGCCGCTACCGCAGCAGCAGTTGTCACCGCCCCTGATCCACCGCCGCTACTGCCTCCGATCTGCCACTGCCCTCCTCCATCTGCTGCCCCCCTCCATCCACCACCGCTCTCCCCATCAGCCGCTGCCCCTTTCATACGCCACCGCTCTCCCCATCAGCCGCTGCCCCCCTTCATACGTCACCGCTCTCTCTATCAGCCACTGCCCCCTTCTATCCGTCACCCAATACCCAAGGTACCCAAGTTATATATATTCTGTATTATCGACGGTCAATGGAGGGGGGCAAAATCAGTTGCTACACCACTGCACATTCTTTTTCTCAAGAAATTCTGCAGAAAGAATTTTCTTGAGAAAAAATGCATTGTGCGCACAGCTATTTTTTTTCCATAGGTTTTGCTGGGGAATGTCTGCAGAAAGGTTACAACCATTTTCTCAAGAAATTTCTGCAGCAAAAACGAAAAAAAAAAAGAGGGTAAAAATGCAGTGTGCGTACAGGGACTTAAGGCAAAGTGCAGGAAACTTAGTTTAAAAGCACCACTTCTTGGGTAAAATTGTGAAAATAAAGAGCTGGAGTGGTGCTTTAATATACCGAAAGCTTTAGGTTTCATCGATTGTCGACAGCTAGTCTATTTCATCAGGTTTGTGTTGTTTCGGCAGGCCTTTGGAAAGCTAACCTTATTCTAAGGAATAATGATGTACTGAGTGGAAGATCATGCAATGCCATAAAAAGATAACTGTAACAAAGAATAGATATAGGATGGGCTATAAAATAGATATAGGATAGGTTTGGCATAGTAGGTGGTCTCCTTGACTGGAGACTGCCCTTCCCGTGGTTATTCCTTCCCGGTGAAAGACCTGGCTAGTTTCCGGGAAGCGTTGAGAAACATGTGATGGTGTCTCCGCGGCTATGTTTTGCATATTTCACAGGGAGTATTGCTCTAGAATCACTGCATTGAGAAACACATGATGGTGTCTCCGCGGTGTTGGATGTTGATCTCCCTAAGGTCAACTATCCTTGCTTATGTAATCTTCTACTAGGCATTGCTCCCACTAGCCAGTTTCCTACTCCACACTGATGAGGGGCAAATACCCTGAAACAGCTGTCTGTGGATGGATACCATGTTTGGCATAGGTGGTCTCCTTGACTGGAGACTGCCCTTCCCGTGGTTATTCCTTCCCGGTGAAAGACCTGGATAGTTTCCTGGCAGCGTTGAGAAACATGTGATGGTGTCTCCGTGGATTTGTTTTGCATATTTCCCAGGGAGTATTGCTCTAGAATCACTGCTTTGAGAAACACATGATGGAGTCTCCATGGTGTTGGATGTTGATCTCCCTAAGGTCAACTATCCTTGCTTATGTAGTCTATTTCATCAGGTTTGTGTTTCAGTGGGCCTTTGGAAAGCTAACCTTATTCTAAGCAATAATGATGTACTGAGTGGAAGATCATGCAATGCCATAAAAAGATAACTGTAACAAAGAATAGATATAGGATGGGCTATAAAATAGATATAGGATAGGTTATTTCTCAGACTCTGTGAAGCAACTTTAGCACAGCAACCGAGGGGTATATTCCCTATAACATTATAGTAGAAATGAATGCCAGGTGAAAGAGAAATGATTTCTAGCGGAAAATGATAACTTGACAGCTAAATGGAGCAGGTTCTGAATGTTTATAGGGCGTGCAGCCAAGAAATTTACAATGTGTCGGAGTACAGTGTCTATACATTCATCATTGCCAAACTACAATGTAATAGCCCAATAAATGTTTTGCATAACAGACTGAGCCCCCTGGTCTGTTTGAGGGAATTAAAGCTAATCAAAAAGTGTAGTTTGCAATGGATTATAAAACAGGAAAACCGTAACAACTGCTTTGGTAATATACTCATTGGAATCCAATGAGTGAAACATATGTTGTGAAGAGCTACTGCTGTGTGCTCCATTTAAAGCATGTAGATAAAAGATACTCAGAGGCAGAGAACAACAAGCATGAATCTATACAAATGTACGACTGGTCTGTATTTTCACTTAAGCAGGACATATCGAGCAGCTGGTAATGAGCAAGTAGTATGTCCTCATAGGTGGCAATTGACATAAGGATTATTTTCCTGCTACTGAGAGATTGCCTTCATATTTTTTGATAACACAACAAACTGAAAGACATTCAGTAACATAGATATTAACAATTACACACATACAAGTAACATGCATATACCAAAGTAAGACTTCTGTATAGAATATTGATAATACTTAAACAACACGGAGAAAGAAAACTGATCAGGCTACAAGCTTGAAATTTAACCTTTACCTATCCTGACATTCCAAAAATTCCGTTACGCTACTTTGTCCCCTAGCAGGAGACATCAATAATTCATACACATTTTACTGTCCTCCTAAGTAGAGTTGAGCGCGGTTCATGGTTCGTGGTTCTCCAGTTCGCGGTTCGAGTGATTTTGGGGGGTGTTCTAGATTGAACTAGAACTTGAGCTTTTAGCTAAAAGCTCGATAGTTCGAGTTACGTTCGAGAACGGTTCTAGCGGAAAAAAAACAAGCTAACTACTAGTTAGCTTTCACTGTAATAGTGTAAGTCACTCTGTGACTCACACTATTATGAAATTTCAGCGTATAGTGTGCGGGGACAGCGCGTTCAGATCACTGCTGCTGGGATAATGGCGATCGGTATTTTTTTTTTTTCTGTACTTCCTTCCCTAAGCGCGCGTGTAGTGGGGCGGGCCAGCATGTCAGCCAATCCCAGACACACACACAGCTAAGTGGACTTTTTGCCAGACAAGCAAGGGCATGTAGTAAAAGAATATGTCTGGCTCACTGTGTATAGACTAGGTGCCCAGAAAGAATGAGAGTCAATCAGAAAAAGAATGTTTCTGGCACACTAAGATGAATAAGAGCATGAAAAAAATGTTTTCTTGAATGCAGAATCAGTTTTATTAGTGCAAAAACGATAAATTCATCCAACGATATGTGTTTATGATACGATGTTCACTGCTACTTTGTCCCTTCTACACAGGATGGAAAACTTACTTTGCAATCGAGTGACACCTACATTGTCCATGTGGTTTTGAGATATTTTAATATCTTATATTGTGACTCATAGTGATCTCTCTGTCTAGTGGTTGCGAGATGTTATTATAAAGACTGTAAAACACCAATATGAGGGTTCAGCCATGATAGGATTTTTTCATTTACAGAAACCTTGTCTCTAATATTCTCTCTTTTTATTTATAGGCACCCTCCACTTGATCCCACACCCATTGGCACCGGCATCTGGTTTCCACAGTATAATCACCACCTTCACCTGTGTAAGAATGTCACCAGGCACTATTGACGTAGCCATAAGATGTTTCCCTTTATATCACCTATACATATACACCCTGACCTGTGCTCTGTGCCCGGCTCGTGCGTTGTGCAAATAGCCAGGCACATCGCACGGGCGGCGTGCAATCCACTAGTCAGTTACACCTCCATACCACACCCATTGAGCTTGTTCACACGCCCCCTGCTCACCGTCCTCCTCACTGTTCTGTTGGTCGCTCCCTGCGCATGCGCGGTGCTGGTGACGGCACTGCGCATGCGCGGCGTGCGTTCCACGGACAGCACACTGCGTAACACAACCCGGAAGCATGGTTGTGGACGCTCACCTTCCCTCCATATAAATAAACCCCAGCGACACAGCCGGTCGCACTTTCCCAGGGGCCTATACCCTATGCCACCACTGCCAGGTATGTTACAGTTGTTGCCTCTTCACTTCACGCCAGATGGGCTACCACTGATAGTGCCTTCCATCCCTTTTTTTTCCCCTCAGAATCATACATTGTACTGCTAGGCAGTTCATTTACTGTGCCCAATATATCTCAGCAGGTATGTGCTCCCCTAGTACTATGTTACTGGCCCTCTCTGTCATCATACATGATTCCTGATTTAATGGCCTCACATGTTTTTCTTATTTAGTCCCACAGGGACAGATAGCCCTTTGCCTATGGTTACAGCTCCTTATGGTCTCCCCCTGATAGCCTGTTAAAGGTAGTTTATACTATTAGCTCAATGCAATCCTGAAGATATGTACCTTATACTGGTGTTATTCTGCCTATGTTTGAACCCTTGTTTCTATGTATGTCATTTTCAGCATATGTATGTCTTTGAGATAACTGAGAACCAGTCAGTGAGAGAGTCTTATTGTGCTGCCATCTATTCTCACACTGTATTACAGGTAGTACTTCTTTTCTATATACTTGCATGTATGTTATTCTCCCAGTCACGCTGCTTGACGTACACCTATGTGATGTTTATATTCATGTTGGCCCTCTTTTAGACACATCCAATAACACAGGTTGCCTTCAGCTCTGGTTTTCGGTTATCGCGTACCAACACATGAGGTAGAGACCCGCATAAATATATTTGATATTGGTGTTACCCGTCCTTATATGAAACCTCCTTTTTGTACATGTTGTTTCAGCGTATGCATATAGTGAAAGTAACAAGTGAACCATTCAGTGAGGGGTCCTTATTTCCCTCTCATCTACTACCAGACATTACGCAGTATCCCAGGTAGTATTTTTATCTCATATATATACTATATGTCCCAACGTGTATGTTCACTATACTGCATACTTGAGTGATACTCTTATCCATGTTAATTCCCATCTAGTAACAACTACAACCACAGATTACCTCTTTCTTGGTTTTGCTCGCTACCCCAGGCCAGCGTGGGAGGTACATATACAGTCTAGTCCACTAACTCTCTGTACACCACATATGCGAAATGAGTGTGTTGTATTAGTTTTCTAGTCTTGTGATGTGTCACGTAACATGTATTCTCCTTTTTAGACATATGATCGTAACCTCCTGATCACTTACACCTTCTGGTGATGACCAGTTTCTACTGAATTCACGTTCCCCCATTTTTGACATAGGTGGGTTTCTGCTTGCTGTACTCAAAAGATTAATTCCGTGCATTTTTTGACCCAATAGGTTATGTACACGTCGCAATAATTGTATTATATACCACCAGGAATCATGTGCTACTTGAAATAATTGGTTTGTTCGTGGCATCAGACACTTTATGATGCTTATTGTGATAAATCCTCTTTGTACTTTTTGTACTCTTTTGTATTCTTTGTAATATCATGTAATGATGTAATTTTTGTAATATCATATGATGATGTATTTTTTATGATTTTCTTTGGTAGATAATTCTATCCTTGATAACGACTACGATAGTCGAAACGTTGGATGAATTTATCGTTTTTGCACTAATAAAACTGATTCTGCATTCAAGAAAACATTTTTTTCATGCTCTTATTCATCTTAGTGTGCCAGAAACATTCTTTTTCTAAGCAAGGGCATGTGTCATAGGATATCCATGTCACATGTCCCTGCATTATAAATACGGGCATCTGCCCGTCAGGACGCCATTATCTGCCTTCTGCTTCTGGGTAACAGAGAGTAGTAGAGAAGGGTTTCACAGCCGCGCCAATGACCACCGGATCATGTAAGCCTAAGATTAATGCTGCTTTATTTCATGCATAGGTCATGTCAACGCGTTTCAGGAGACACAGCTCCCTTCCTCAGGACAAACCAGTAAAGAACATCAAATCTAATAGAGATTTGATGTTCTTTACTGGTTTGTCCTGAGGAAGGGAGCTGTGTCTCCTGAAACGCGTTGACATGACCTATGCATGAAATAAAGCAGCATTAATCTTAAGCTTACATGATCCGATGGTCATTGGCGCGGCTGTGAAACCCTTCTCTACTACTCTCTGTTATCTGCCTTATGGGGACCGCTGCCGTGACTGGAGTTACATGCTAATATAGGAGTTGTGACTTTCACAACCCCCTTTGGTGAGTAGTATTGCTCATTTTCTCCCCCTGTATATATTGGGGTAAGACCCTATTGCGCTTCTTTTTCCACAGTATTTACTCTGATTCTGCTTCTGGGTGACAGTCACCGCAGATGCAGCGCCTGTCACTGATCCTGCTGTGTACGCTCTACACACAGTGCTATACAGAATAGGGATAGTAATTTCTTTCAGCCCTTTTAAGGGCTCATTTCATCCGGCTCAGAGCCATAGGTGACAGTCAGGTCAGTGGAAACAGTTTTTAACAGCTACAGATAACAGCGTCTGTGTAGCTAAGCTCAGGGACTTTCTTGCTGCATTTCACCATTAGGAGGGATAGAAAGTGAGGTTTCCTTTCCTCTACACTGACCCACAACCCGGCCACTGTACCCTCCAGCCCTTTGTAGCAAAGCCATTTTAATAGCAGAGTGCTGCCAGTTAGTGCCATCCAAAGAGTGGCTGGTGTCCTCCATTGTTGTGGCACTTGTGCCAACAAGTCCCAGCACCTCTGCATTCTTCCCTCCTGCACATTTTAGCAAAGCCATTTTAATTGAAAAGAGTGCTGCCAGTTAGTAGCATCCCAAAAGTGGCTGTTGGACTTCATTAGTGTCCCACTGGTGCCAAGCTATTTCCAGCACCTCTGCATTGCACCCTCAAACACATTGTTACTAAGCCATTATAATAGCAAACACTGAGGAAACTTAGTGGCATCCTAGAAGTGGCTGTTGGACTCCATTAGTGTCCCTCAGGTGCCAAGCTATTTCCAGCACCTCTGCATTTCACCCTCAAACTCATTTTTAATAAGCCATTATAATAGCAAACACTGAGGAAACTTAGTGGCATCCTAGAAGTGGCTGTTGGACTCCATTAGTGTCCCTCAGGTGCCAAGCTATTTCCAGCACCTCTGCATTTCACCCTCAAACTCATTTTTAATAAGCCATTATAATGGCAAACACTGAGGAAACTTAGTGGCATCCCAAAAGTGGCTGTTGGACTTCATTACTGCCCCACTGGTGCCAAGCTATTTCCAGCACCTCTGCATTGCACCCTCAAACTCATTGTTACTAAGCCATTATAATAGCAAACACTGAGGAAACTTAGTGGCATTCCAAAAGTGGCTGTTGGACTCCATTAGTGTCCCACTGGTGCCAAGCTATTTCCAGCACCTCTGAATTGCACCCTCAAACTCATTTTTAATAAGCCATTATAATAGCCAACACTGAGGAAACTTAGTGGCATCCTAAAAGTGGCTGTTGGACTTCAATAGTGTCCCACTGGTGCCAAGCTATTTCCAACACCTCTGCATTGCACCCTCAAACTCATTTTTAATAAGCCATTATAATAGCAAACACTGAGGAAACTTAGTGGCATCCCAAAAGTGGCTGTTGGACTTCATTAGTGTCCCACTGGTGCCAAGCTATTTCCAGAACCGCTGCATTGCACCCTCAAACTCATTGTTACTAAGCCATTATAATAGCAAACACTGAGGAAACTTAGTGGCATCCTAAAAGTGTCTGTTGGACTCCATTAGTGTCCCACTTGTGCCAAGCTATTTCCAGCACCTCTGCATTGCACCCACAAACTCATTTTTAATAAGCCATTATAATAGCAAACACTGAGGAAACTTAGTGGCATCCCAAAAGTGGCTGTTGGACTTCATTAGTGTCCCACTGGTGCCAAGCTATTTCCAGCACCTCTGCATTACACCCACAAACTCATTGTTACTAAGCTATTAGAATATCAAACTGTGCTGCCTGTTTAAGGGCCATAGTTGCATTGTCAGGGATAGTTATTGTTGTTTATTCTGTTGTCAATAAAGCTAGACCACCGCTACAATCTACACCACCTCTCAATTTTTACTACCACATTTTAAGTGCCCAATCTTGTCGCTATCAAAATGAGTGGCAAAATGACAGATGCTGGTGGAAAGGGGAACAGGCGTGTTGGAAAAGGAAAAAAAGTTTGTGTCCGTGGGGAAGGTGGCAAAGCTCCATTAACATCTGCTGAAGATAGGCCATCTATCAGCAAAAGTAAGATGTCTACTACTTTCCGTGGACAATCCGATGTGCTCCCTTTTTTACGGACACGAAGAACTGGAACAAAGGTAGATGATGCCAAAAAAAAGAAAATGCTTGAATGAAACTGAAGTGGTCCAACAAGTGCCCTCCCCTCCACCTCAACTACCGCATCCAAAAAACACCAGTCCTCTGAGTTGTCATCCCAATCACACTTGCTTTCTCCCAGCTTTCAAGTCTCCATCCGCTCTGCACAGTATGGTGGAACAGAGATGGCTGAGTCTGCAGAGATGTTCAGTCACACTATAGCCTGGGAATCAGAGGTCTGCTCCCAAGCTACAGTGAGTACAGACCAGGAAATGGTCTGCAGTGATGCCCAGAACCTTTGTGACTCAGATTCAGGCCATGAGGAACAACTTTCTGAGCATAATGTTGACCCTTATTCACCAACTGTAACACCTGTTGTTATAGACAATGAGGAACATACTGATGACAATGAGACGCAGATACCAGATTGGGATGACAACTTAAATATTCGGTCGGGGCAGGAAGAGGCTCGGTCTGAGGGTGAGGGGAGTGCAAACACAACAATTGATGAGGAAGCTCTAGATCCCACCTACTGTCAACCCACAGTCAGGCACTCGAGGAGGTCAACAGAGGCGGTGGAGGAGGATGCAACTGACGACGAAGTTACCTTGCGCCTTCCTGGACAGAGGAGGACTACTGCTAGCACATCTACAACTGCATCCTCAGCCACCACTCTGCCTCTGAGCACTAGTCGGAATGGCTCAGCAGGTCGCATGCCCCCTAAGCCTTGCCTAGCCTGGTCCTTTTTTGACCTTGCAAAGGATCGCCCAAATTATGTGATCTGTAAAATTTGTCGGGAATCTGTTAGTAGAGTCCAAAACCTCAGCAGTTTGACAACTTCTTCCATGAATCGTCACATGAATAAATATCATATGTCCCAGTGGGAAGCTCACCGTGCTGCAATGCGGCCTAGCGGAGCGGACCATCCACCGCCTGCCCCTTCCAGTGCATCCGCGCGCTCTTCATCTTCTAGGACTGTGGGGACAGCTGTCACACCTGGTTTTCCACGCACAACTTCCACCACTGTAACCGCAACAGACAGTTTGCTTGTTAGGTCGTCAGTTGGTTTGGAAGGGGAAACAAGTGCGTGTGTACAGCTCTGTCAGACATCGATAGCACCAATGTTGGATGAAGGCAACATCATGTCTATGTCTGCACTTTCCTCACAAACCTGCATTTTTCCAGGGACACTCTACTCACCACCGTCTACACACAGCAGCCAGATCTCTGTCCCTCAGATGTGGACAAATAAAAGGCCATTTCCTGCGACCCATGACAAAGCTAAGAGGTTGACTTTATCCCTCTGTAAGCTCTTGGCTACCGAAATGCTGCCTTTCCGCCTGGTGGACACACAGGATTTTAGAGACCTTATGTCTGTCACTGTGCCCCAGTACCAGATGCCCAGTCGCCACTACTTCTCTAAGAAAAGTGTGACTGCGCTACACCAGGATATCGCACACAACATCACCGCTTCCTTGAGAAACTCTGTGTGTGAATGGGTGCATTTCACCCCAGATACTTGGACCAGTAAGCATGGACAGGGACGTTACATGACGCTGACTGTTCACTGGGTAACTATGGTGATAGATGGTGAAGGGTCTGCTGCACAAGTCTTGTGTGTCAATCCTCTGTCTGTCCAAGTTCCTCCACTGCTTCTGCCTCCTCAACCTCGTCTGGGTCCTCCACCTCCGCCCCAAGCCTGCCTGGTCAAGCCACCAGCGTTGTAACTGCGCAGAAGGAATCACACACCCCTCATTACTATGATAGCAGCAGAGCGCAACGGCATCAGGCGGTCTTTATCTTCAAATGTCTTGGAAATAAGAGTCACACAGTGGCTGAGTTGTGGACAGCTCTGGAGACTGAGTTTTGTAAATGGTTGTCTCCAGTCAACCTGCAGCCTGGTAAGGCCGTGTGCGACAATGCTGCAAACCTGGCTGCGGCCCTTCGCCTTGGCAAGGTGACACACATGCCTTGTATGGGTCACGTGTTGAACCTTGTTGTCCAGGAATTTTTAACACACTATCCCGGCCTAGATGGCCTTCTGAACAGGGCACAAAAACTGTCTGCTCACTTCCGCCGTTCAACCGCCGCAGCTGAGCGACTTGCATCACTCCAGAAGTCTTTCGGCCTGCTGGTTCATGGCCTGAAATGCGATGTGCCGACACGCTGGAATTCGACTCTCCACATGTTACAGCGACTGTGGCAGCACCGCCGAACCCTGGTGCAATACGTCATGACGTATAGCCTGGACCAACGAGATGCAGAGGTGGGGCAGATCACCCTGATGG
This sequence comes from Anomaloglossus baeobatrachus, assembly GCF_048569485.1. Classification (NCBI taxonomy): domain Eukaryota; kingdom Metazoa; phylum Chordata; class Amphibia; order Anura; family Aromobatidae; genus Anomaloglossus; species Anomaloglossus baeobatrachus. Next base: position 81,474,064 of record NC_134354.1, on the reverse strand, counting down.
AGTGGTCTCAGATCAAGGACCTATGCACCCTTCTGCACAGTTTCGACATGGCGACGAATATGGTTAGCGCTGAGAATGCCATTATCAGCATGACAATTCCAGTCATTTACATGCTGGAGCACACGCTAAACACTATTCGGAGTCAGGCGGTGGGACAACAGGAAGGGGAGGAACTACAGGAGGATTCATATGCGGAAGAGACAACAACTCACCAAGGTTCAGATGTTCATCATCATTAAGGCGGCAGGCATGGGACCATGAGGTACAGGGATCAACAAGGGCGCATGGTAGCAGGCGAAATGTTGAGGAAGGTGCAGGGGAACATGAAGAAATGGAGGATGAACTGTCCATGGACATGGAAGACTCAGCGGATGAGGGAGACCTTGGTCAAATTTCAGTTGAAAGAGGATGGGGGGAGATGTCAGAGGAAGAAAGAACGGTTAGCACCTCTATGCCACAAACACAGCTTTGGACTTGGTCCGCATGGCTGCGCCAGACACATGAGCGCCTTCTTGCTTCACTACCTCCAACATGACCCTCGTATTTTCAAAATTAGAAGTGATGATGAGTACTGGCTTGCAACACTATTAGATCCCCGGTACAAGTCCAAATTTTGTGACATAATTCCAGCCATAGAAAGGGACGCACGTATGCAGGAGTATCAGCAGAAGCTGTTACTCGATCTTAGCTCGGCTTTTCCACCAAACAGCCGTGGTGCACGGAGTGAATCTCCCAGTTGTAACTCGACAAACATGAGATGGCCTCGTCATCTTCAACAGTCTACCCATACCAGCAGCACTGTATCTGGTGCTTGTAACAGCAATTTTATTAAATCTTTTCATAATTTTTTTAGACCATCCTTTTGCAAGGCCACCAGAGACACCAAGTCTGACACATAGTCAATGGCTGGAGAGGATGATACAGGAGTATCTCTCTCCAAATGAACATCGATGCCATGACTTTGCAAATGGAGCCTTGCTCATTTTGGTCTTCAAATCTTGAAAAATGGCCAGAGCTCTCCACTTACGCCTTGGCGATCTTGTCGTGTCCAGCTGCCAGCGTTGTCTCTGAACGTGTCTTCAGTGCTGCTGGGTGTGTGCTGAAAGATAAGCGCATGCGTCTGTCCAGTAACAATGTGGACAGACTAACGTTCATCAAAATGAACAAGTCATGGATCCACAAGGAAATTACTACCCCGATATCATCCTGGGGAGAGTAAATGCTTATGTATTTTGAATGTGCTTGATGCAAATCTACCTGTGAAGTGTACAACTGGGGCACAAGTGCTGCCACTGAAGGGGTGGGTGTGTGTGTGTGGCCCAATTTTTGGAAAAGAGGGAGACTCCGCTTGGAGTAACCCTTGCTTGCTGTGTTTTTAAAAAGGAGCCAAGATGAACAAGTCATGGTTCAGCAAAGACTTTGCTACCTCACCCGGTGTCATCCTGGGGACAGCTTAGGCTGGCGTATTTTTGAATGTGCTTGATGCAAATCTACCTGTGAAGTGTACAACTGGGGCACAAGTGCTGCCACTGAAGGGCTGAGTGTCTGTGTGGCCCAATTTTTGGAAAAAAGGGAGACTCCGCTTTGAGTAACCCTTGCTTGCTGTGTTTTTAAAAAGGAGCCAAGATGAACAAGTCATGGTTCAGCAAAGACTTAGCTACCTACCCTGGTGCCATCCTGGGGACAGTTAAGGCTGGCGTAAAAAGAATGTGCTTGATGCAAATCTACCTGTCCAGTTTGCAACTGGGGCACAAGTGCTGCTACTGAAGTGGTGTCTGTGGGGCCCAATTTTTGGAAAATAGGGACTCTGCTTGGAGTCCCCTTGTGGTGTTATACATGATTTTAGAAGGGCATGCCATGCCTATATCTGTGTCTCGTCCTCTTTTTTCTCGTAACGCTGTTTTGTTTTCGCATGAGAATTTGTTCTTGTCACTTTCCCATGTGTTTGTGTTGTGTTGTGAGTTGTTTGTCACCTTTTGGACACCTTTGAGGGTGTTTTCTAGGTGTTTTCATGTGTTTGTGATTGCCTCCCATTGTTTCCTATGCGGTTCGAGTGGTTCGCCGAACCGAACTCGAACTAGACCTCCGTTCGTCGGACCGAACTCGAGCCGAACCACGACCGGTTCACTCATCTCTACTCCTAAGTCCCTTCTAGCGGGCCACTGAGTGGAAAGTCAGGCAAATCCGCACCTTATTTTTGCCACGGATTTGCCGCGGATTTGCCGCGGATTTGCCGCGGATTTTGATGCGGATTTTTTTTTTTTCCCCATTCTATACCCAAAATCCGCACCAAAATCCGCAACAATAATTGACATGTTGCAGATTTTTCCGGATCAAAATCCGCGGCAAATCCGCCGCGGAAAAATCCGCAGCATGGACACAGCATTTCCAAAATGCCATTGAAATGGCTTGGAAGTGCCGCTGCTGCAGATTTTCGGAAAATCCGCAGTAAAATCTGCGCAAAATCCGCAGCGTGGGCACATAGCCTTAGTGGTCAGCTTGGATGTATAGGTTTTGGATTCCAAGAAAGTAAAGTTTATAAAATCACCAGCTTCTTGAGTGACAGCAGCTGAGGATTAGATAATAGCTGGGGGGGGGATTCATAGTTATCTCCTCCCCTGTTATAATTAGCATAATTATTACACAAACTATTTAATTTTTGACTTGCAGGACCTGTGCTGAGGTCATACCCATGTGACCAGAAGGGGCAGGGCCTCAGCCAACAGAAACATTTTGCTTCCTAGTATCAGCTTTGTTGGCTGAGGCCCCGCCCCTTCTAGTTTGACAAATCAGAGCTCACATCATCCCCATATGTTACTCTGATTGCTATTGCACCAGTGCAATTGGGATGAGCCAAGTAAAGTGACACAACTGCCGCATCTATTGGATTCGCCAATTGTGGGGCAGCTGTTTTTAGGCTGGGGACGGCCCAATAACAATGCACATTCCAAGCCTGAGAATACCACTCCCCAGCTGTCTCCTTTACCTGTGTTGTTTATTACAAATAGACGCGGGAACCACACATCATTTTTTTTTCACTGCACCTCCCGATCACAGTAATACCAGTAGCAAAGATGGCTACAGCATTACTGTGATTGGCAAGCAATCCCTGCATGTTTAGTGTTTGGAAATCCGGTGACCAAACTTGTGGGGAGAAGACTCGAATTTCATGAGGCGAATTCCAAAAAACTCCATGAGTAACGAATATTCCAAATACCTTAATATTCATGCGAGAAGCGAATAGTGCCGAATAAATTAATTCATCACTAGTAAACACATAAGTAATGCTGGACACACCAATATCACTCACATACTTATGCATTATGTACGTTTTTCCATTGCTTCATTAGAGTGCAGAGGAAATTTAGAAATTCTTTTAAAGGTAACCTGTCATTAGCTTCTTACTACTCAAACCACAGCCAAGAAAGATTTTATTTTGAAATGCCTTAGGCGCTTTAGAGACAACATAGTTTGAAAAGCCGTCTGGAGACTATAGGCTCCTGCACCTTCACTAATAGTTTGTATGGTGCCATGAACCCCTTCAATCGCTTTACTTCACCGACCCATGCCACAATGCCACATACCTGTGTGACGACAGTTTGCACCTTACAGATATTGGTCTCCCTTCCGCAGTCTCCTCTGCTTCCTCCTCTTCGTCTGGTACCACCACCTCCTCCCGCATACTATTCAAAGTCTGCTCCAGCATGTAGATGACCAGAATAGTGAGGCTGATGATGACATCATCAGGGCGTACCATCCTAGTAGACATTTCAAAACTCTGCAGAAGGGTGCAGATGTCCTTCATCTGAGCCCACTCTGTAATCATGATTTGCCCCACGACTGGACTGTGTTGGCCCAGGCTATGCGTTATGACATGCTGCACCAGGGCTCATTGGTAATGCCACAACCACAGCAACATGTGCAAAGTGGAATTCCACCATGTCAGCACATTGCGAGTCAAACTGTTAACCAGTAGGCCGAAAGACCTCTGTGGCAATGCAAGTTGTTTAGCCATGGTGTACGAACTGCAGAAGTGAGCACCCAGTGCCCAGTCAACGACATGTAATGCCCCTGGCCATGCTTCCTTATCCAGGTGTCAATGGTGAAATGCACCCTGTCAGACACGGAAGACAGAAGAACAGGTAACTTTGTCTGCGACATGCTGTTGTAGTGCAAGCACAGCTTTATTAGAGAAGTATTGGTGTGACGCCCTAGCCAGGTAGTCACAGATAGGGCCCCGCATTACACCTGTCCCTCATAGGTAACATACAGCCAAACATTTAAACTCTAGTCACCCCTCTCAGGGCTTGATGGGCACACCAGGGGGCGGAACCAGGCGGTTGGAAGATGCCCACCAAGGAGTCTCAGATAGCCTGGGGCGGGAAAGTAAACAGAAGGCAGAGAGTTCAGGTTGAGAGTTCATGTTGGAGAGGAGTGTGGGCTGGAGCTGTGTGCAGCTCCAACAGAGAAGAGAAACCAATTTGATCAGATGCCGGCGTAGGAGCCCTGGTGCCTTTGGCTAGGAGGCAGACGGCGGTCTCCATCTGCAGGAGCCGGAAAGACGCCTCGGTGGAACCGAGGTGGACCGGGACAGGATTGTAGCCCGCCAGTACCGACCAGGGGAACCGACTCGGAAACCGGAGTACAAAGGGGGGTAGTCAGACCCTGAAGCTAGGTCCAGAAGCTACTGGGGGCTAGCTAATTAACTGATTGCAGCCAGGACTAGAGGTCCTGTCCCACCCAAAGTCCCGACTGAAGGCAACAGCCCAACGAGGGGGATAAACGGCCACCGCCACAGCCAGTGTCTGCGGGCAAATGGCTCCTTAGGCAACCACAAGCCGGGAGCGGACTCCTGAAGTTGCAAGCACAGGCAGTCTGCCATCCAACACAGGTGCGGGAGAAAGACAGAGACCAGACTGCAGCTGCTGCGGGCACCAACCACCATCACCTTGGTTTACCAGAGACTCATGTGTTTACTAATAGTGAGTACAACAGCACCCTCTGGTCGTCCATCTCCCTGCACCGCCAAACCAAACTCCCCCCAACGGGTCCTGTGGCCACCATCCCTGCCCACGGAGGGGTTAACAACTTGCTGTGCAACATCTCCCCCATGTGCCCCGTAACTGTAGCGGTGGTGTCCACCTTCACCACATCCCGTGGGTGGCGTCACAAACTTAACACGGCTCCGGCCGTACATCTACGTCCCCAAACCACAACCCCCTTTTAGTTGAAGTGACCGCGAGACCCCCGGGTCCGGAGACCCTCGAGCCACTCACTGAAGGTCTGGATCCGAGCGACTCGGCTGCCGAGCACGGGGCGGTACAATGGTGACTGGGCAACAGGTAATGGGGGACTGCCACAGCAATCAGCTTTCAGAAACCGTCTGTATTCACAATTCGCATATTAAGTAGAAAGATGGCAATTCCATGGCAAATAGCTTAGATATGGTGAAGTTCAAGCTCTTAGCTTTTGCATGTGTAGGAGGAAATAATCTTTTATGTGACCACAACTGCAGGACTGAGGGCTGGCTGCTGTACTGAGAAAGGGTGGAACAGGGTGTATATGACAAACTGGTGCATTGTGAGGGAGGTGCAGGTGGAGATGTTATGGTGGATTGAGAAAGATGTGGTGTGCTCAGTGTCTGAGATGATTCAAAAACCCCAGGCATTTTCACTTCTGCAACAGCTGATGGGCTCTCACTCACCTCGACTGTAGAGGAAAAACAAGTTGAGGTTCTGCTGCCAGAGAGCTGTGTAAGCACACAGGCGGAGGAAATAGCATCAAATGTGATTGATGGGGCAGCCGGTGGTTGGCTAGGCCCACTAGACCACGTTTTAGAGCAGTAAAATTCCCAGAAAAATGCATGTTGGTTGTGCATGTGCCGGCTTAAGCATGTAGTAAATTTATTGGAATTTCTGCCTCTACTGAGTCACTTTTTTACAAAGCTGGCAGATAACATAAGTTAGATCATCTTTTGGAGTCTCAGAAAAGAACTGCAGACCTGTGACTGCTGCTGACCAGAGCCAGGAGTTGAGGCTGAGCATGCAACGCTTGTCGTTGATGCATCACTATGTATTTGCATGGGAAGTGGCACCATAACCTCATCTTTCTCCTCTTCTATCTCCTCAGCTGAGGTACTCAGCTGCGTGCCTTTTTTTCACACCTGTTACGCTGTACAAAGGGCAAGTGAGACGTAGTACTGCGTATTCCCCACTAGGTAGCAGCAGAGTAGTGAAGGAGAGTCAAAATAACACTGTAACAGAAAGGCAAAGGCAGCTGAACTACAGCTGAGTAACTTCAGCAGGCAGTTAACAGACAAACCACCAGGGGACAGAAGAGAAGTCAAAGGTGTAGCCAGGAGAGTCAAGTCACAGCAAAGGGAGGATAAAAATCAAGCCAGAAAACAGAACCAAGTTGGAAGCCGGGAGATCAGGTATGCAGAGGGAAATACAAAACAACAGAGACGAACGGAGGACGGTACAGGTCAGGGCACGGTAACAAGGAGTCAGATCAAACAGGAATTCTCACCAGAGGAAGTCACAGGCTGCAGAGCAAAACTATAACCAGCACAGGAATGCAGGTTCAGAGACCATATATAGTGTCTCCTGAAACCAGAATGAGGCTGATTGGAGTTAACATCTGATATGACCAGGCTGGGTTTGTGAAACTCTGGAGCGGAGAATACCGGTCCTGGATCATGACAACACCAAGTGGGATCTAGAACCTCATCATCCTGTCTGTTATCCTACTTCTTGCCTTGACTATTTTGCTACTCCTTTTCTTTCCCTGATGTGCGCCTCAGGTATCTGAGTCTTATAATCATCAACTCTACCCTCCAGGCTTAACGTCTGACGAGGGTCTGGATTCTGCTTGGATCCTACTTTGTCCAACCCAACATCCAACTGACAAAGATTTTGGCTATTCGTGCAGATGCTTTCCTCCTTATGAGTCTGGGAATCTTTGGAGCAGAACTCTGATGCCCATGGAATAGAATGTTTGAAAAGCACTGCAGACTTGCCCATCTGTTTTTCTTCACAGTAAGTTGACCAATTGGAGAGTTGTGATGCAGGGAGAAACAAGGGTAATTGGGGTGCCACCTCTAAGGACTGTACTGTGTGTGATGTTGAGGTGGAGGAAAAGGAGAAGAGGCCACTTACAGTAATGCAGTGCTTGCCATCCACTGTAGCACATGTTCTTTCTGGCCCTCATCTGCAAGTTCTACCGTTGTGCAGCTGCCAAAAAAAGGGAGTCAAGTAGCCTGTTCAGTAACAGAAACTGTCAGTTGTCTTTGGGTAGGACGAGACGTGTTTGTTCAATAGAGCTTTCAGTGACATTAGCGCCTACCCCACATACACCTCCAACACCTATCCAGTTCACCCTTCCACCACGACTGCAGGATATCCCACTCATGTTTGATGTACCCTTCCCCTCTTTAAACCAGCTGTTTCACAATCCTAAGCCCACACCTGTCAGTCACCCATCACTAAAGTAGCAATCTCTATTTAGTTGATGAAATGTCATTATGTCTATTTTTACCTGAACCACAGATTTTGCAATCTCTGTTTAGTTAATGCAATGACAATGTTTTGTCTGGAGCATAGATTTTGCAATCTCTGTTAAAATAATCAAATGGCAATTTTAGCTGGACCACAGATTTTGCACTATTTAGATGAATAAATGAAGAAATAGAAATTTTGAGCTGGACCACAGATTTTCCCCTATTTAGATGATTAAATAGCAATTTTTTGCTGGACCACAAAAATACCACTATTTAGATGACTAAATGCCAATTTTTGGCTGGATCACAGATTATGCACTCTTTAGATTATGAAATAGCAATTTTTAGCTGGACCACACAATTACAACTAATTAGATGATGAAATGGCATTTTTTGGCTGGATCACAGATTTTGCACTATTTCAATGATGAAATAATTTTTAACAGGACCACAGATTTTGCCTTATTTAGAAGCTGAAATAGCAATATTTTAGCTGGACCACAGATTTTGCATAATTTAAATGATGAAATGGCAATTTTTAGCTAACCCACATAATTACCACTATTTAGATGATTAAATGGCAATTTTTGGCTGGATGACAGATTTTGCACTATTTAGATGATGAAATAGTAATTTTGGGCTGGACCGCACAATTACCTTTATTTAGATGATGAAATAGCAATTTTTGGAAGGACCACACAATTAGCAATCACAATTGCCTATTCTATACTATCGCCCTGCTAACTATCTCAAGGACCTAAAATTAAACCCATTAACTAAGCTAACAATCAGTTTAGCAGCAGCAGCGACAGAAGCACCATCCAAAAACTTTATCAATCAAAAATGGCGCAGACGTTGCATGTCTGTATTTTATATCCAGAGGGACATTTGACTTAAGCAGCCAATGACACAAGCCCTTGTGTCTGAACATTGTGGATGTTTTCTGTGCCCCCTTGGCTGCCGGAATATCTACACATAAAAATTAGAAAAATAAAATAACGGTCCACTGCTCCTCTGAGCTCTCCCCACCCGCTCCCCTTCATCAAACACATCCCTCTGCTCCTCATACAGCACCTCTATCCTATTCAAATTGTTAATAAGGTAGAAGAAAAGCCTTAGGGCAACCACGAACAGCTACCAAACAAAACCAATCTTTGCTGATTTTTTAGAAAAGTGTTTGTGAATCTGATCCTGACCTGAACAAGCCAAGGTTTGAGCCAAATTTGAAATTTGCAAACCTTTTTTGAACAAGTTCGCTCATCTCCACTTATGATATCCTGACGAGAGGTTCCTGCCATACTGGTAGGTATTATAGTGTGCATATATCCTCTTCATTACAACAGGATAACTGCATGATTGTCATGGCTGTGCCCCGCTCAAGGGAAAACCTATGGCATGTCTGGAACCAGAAGGTGACAACGCCTTAGTATGCGCAGGTCTGCAGCTTTTGTTTATGGAAACTGTTTTCTTTTGGTGTTGTAGGGGCTAAGGACTCTACCCAGTCTGGCTATCCTTTGTAGCCTTGGTGCAGCTCTTTGTGATCACTCCCCTTCACTATAAAACGGTTATATGTCTTACTGTGGCGCCCTGGACTAGCCAGGTCATCACAGGTAAGACACTCACACACCCCCACCCCCAGACAGTAAAGGCTGCTTTACACCAGACAATCTATCGTGCGATAAATCGTCGGGGTCACGGTTTTTGTGACGCACATCCGGCATCGCTGGCGATGCCGGCCTGTGTGACACCTCCTAGCGATGCAGTATCGCTCACAAATCGTGAGTCGTGTACTGGTCGCTAGGTTGCATAATATCGTTTAATTTAGTTGTTCATCGTTTCCGTGATAGCACACGCCGCTCCGTGTGACACCCCGGGAACGATGAACAGCAGCTCACCTGCGTCACGCGGCCGCCGTCGGCTTTGTGAAGGAAGCAGGTGGGCGGGATGTTTATGTCCCGCTCATCTCCGCCCCTCCGCTTCCATTGGCCGGCGGCCGTGTGATGTCGCTGTGACGCTGAACGTCCCTCCCACTCCAGGAAGTGGACGTTCGCCGCCCACAGCGTGGTCGCACAAGAGGTAAGTACGTGTAATGGGGGTTACCGACTTTGTGTGACACGGGCAGCGATTTGCCCGTGACGCAAAAAGGACGGGGGTGGGTACGATCGATTGTGAAATTGCACAATCGGTCGTACCGTGTAAAGCAGCCTTAACACTAGTCAGACACAAAATCCTTGTTGCCTCCCTCCAGGGTCTGATGTCCACACCAGGTGGGGCGGGGCCAGGTGGTTGGCCCCACCCACTGAGGAGTTCACAGGCCTGGAGGCGGGAAAAGGAAGTCAGTTCAGTTAAGAAGTGAAAGTGTAAAGACGTAAACTGACCGTGTCTGGGTTTGTGGTCCAGGCACTGACAGCAAGGTTGGCAGACGGTGGTGGCCGTCTGCAGGAGTGGTGGATCAACGCGGAACCGTAGGACCGGGGTCGGGCGGTGGCCCGCCGGTAACGAACCGGGGAGCGAAGTGAAGCCAGCACACACAGGCAGGGCCTTCGGACTTCGACCAGGCTTGGAGCGGCCGACAAAGGTCAAATCCGATAGTGACCGGAACCCCAGGGGTTTCCTAACAACCAAAGACCCGTTAGAAGGCAACCGTCTGCACCGTAAGGATATACAGCTACCGCCACAAGCTAGAGAACCAAGGGCCAGCGCCTGCGGACAAAACGGGCTCCTCCGGCACCCATATGCCGCGGAGCGGGCTACCGTTGGGAAGACATCGGAGCCAACACAGTACTAAGGTGCAGGGAAAGACAGCCACCATCACCTGTCCGGGGAGAGACACTGCAGCTGGCTGCGGGACCCGTCCATCCAGCCGTTTGGTTTACCGGAGACTGTGTGCATCTGTTGCTGACTGAGTACACCAGTGCCATCCGGCACCGCGCCGCGCTGTCCCTACAACCCTGCACCTCACCAACCCTGCCTCCCCATCACACCACCGGGCCCCAGGACCACCAACCCCTACCCACGGAGGGGGAAAACAACATCCCAGCTGCTCCCCACCATCGCTCCCGGGATCCCCGTCACCAGCAGCGGTGGTGCCCATCTTCACCACAACCCGTGAGTGGCGTCACGGACTAAATTCCCAAACAAACAATCCCCCCCCTTTTCACTCACGGGCGAGAAGCGCCGCTCGAGTCCCCGGATCCAGCCCACCGCTCGAGCCACAGAGCAGCAGCAGCAGCGCCGGACCCGAGCGTTGGCGAGCGCTGTTCCCCGCCGCCCGCGACAACTTGGCCTCACGAACAGGATTGTGCCGATCTACTTACCAGTAGAAGTGCGCCTTGCAGTCCCCGCCGGCGGCGTCCGGCTGAAAAATTTCAGATTCCGCCATCTTGGGCGCGAAGATTTTCCCACTCGAACGTCTCCTCCGAGCAGAGGAGGCGCGAAAAGCAGAGCCCCGCCCCTGAAGAGGGAGTGTCAGAGGAATACCAAGGGGGTACAGGTGAAGAATGGCGGCATGTAACTAGCGCTGCGGAGTGCAGGGACGCCAGGACTCTCCCGAAACCCGTTCCTGGACCCAGCAGCAGGATGTGCCAGGAGCTCCAGGCCAAGATACACTCCATGCTGGCAGAGTGGACGTCGGAGAAGAAGGGCCTGACCACAACCATTCGGGCATACGAAGTGGAGGTGGTCCCAGAGGAGCAGGTAAGCGACCCACGCCCCTATGTCCCTGAGGGATCGGTCGATACAGCTGAGGGGCCCGGCCTGCTGCCGTCCACCACGCCACCTCCCTCACTGCCCATGCCCGCAGCCAACGCCGCAACCGACCCGTTACCCCTGTCACCGGTAGCGGAGCCCACAGCGTCTGTGGGAGAGGGCCCAGACGTGGGGCCCCCTGGCATTACCTTTGTCACCGCCCTGACACCTGTCCCGGCTTCCATCCCGGCTGCAACGGAGATGACGACGGCCCCGGCAGTCCGCCCGGCCGCAGCGGAGGCGATCCTTGACCAGGGGCCAGCACCGCAAGTCCCGTCGACTGCTCCCAGACCCCAGGCCTCGGCTGAGGCACGGCAGGGATGCAGCTGTCAGGAGGCAGAGCAGGCCACGTCACAGCGGGGTCCCTCATTACCGAAGGTACCGGTCGTAGCCGGCACGGAGGGACTCTGTCTGGGCCCATCCCCCACACCGCCAGAACCGGAGCAAGCAGAAGGTGCTCCACACCGGGAGCGGCAGCAACAGCAGCTGTGCCACGGGACTGCTGTTTAAAGATGAGGAAAAGAAGCACAGTTGTCCCCGTTGGGACCCTCAGCACTTTGAATGAACACTAAATCAACCAGAGTTTTTCACCAGATTACCGTCCGAGAAGAAAACCTTCCCCGTTGGGACTGGAGTTGTCCCTGTTCAGTTAACCCCCTCCATACCCACATGAGAAACTACTCATGAACATGGCCGGAAACTTGCAGGCCACCGACGAACTTGTGGGTTTGTAAATAATGTTGTGGGATGGATACTGTTGCCGCCTCCGGAGAGGCTGATTTGGAAGATGGGCCTGGAAGAAAGTGATGGCCCAGGCCCGCCACTACCATAACTGGTGGTGATCCTCCGGGGGTCAGGGGTCCCTCTGGATGTGGGGTCCCCTGAAGTGACAGTCGGGTGCGAGTTACCGTACCCGTTTCCGCTCGGGCAGCCTGAACCTGGACTGGGGTAAAGGGGTGCTGTCCACTTCTTAGGGGCAGCATCAGGGCTAGGTTGCTTGGGTGGGAGAGCGGAAGACGTCCGTCCGTCAGTATTAAACATGTTTTAATGTGTAACGTTGAAGTGACCTAAAAAGTATGCATATGTTTAAATGTTTTACCCTTTTTGCAGTTTGAAAAAGAGAAATAAAACCGGTGATAGACGGGCAGCCCGCGGACGGTCTGCATTTTACCAAGGGGGAATGTGGCGCCCTGGACTAGCCAGGTTGTCACAGGTAAGACACTCACACACCCCCACCCCCAGACAGTAACACTAGTCAGACACAAAATCCTTGTTGCCTCCCTCCAGGGTCTGATGTCCACACCAGGTGGGGCGGAGCCAGGCGGTTGGCACCACCCACTGAGGAGTTCACAGACCTGGAGGCGGGAAAAGGAAGTCAGTTCAGTTAGGAAGTGAAAGTGTAAAGACGTAAACTGACCGTGTCTGGGTTTGTGGCCCAGGCACTGACAGCAAGGTTGGCAGACGGTGGTGGCCGTCTGCAGGAGTGGTGGATCAACGCGGAACCATAGGACCGGGGTCGGGCGGTGGCCCGCCGGTACCGAACCGGGGAGCGAAGTGAAGCCAGCACACACAGGCAGGGCCTTCGGACCCCGACCAGGCTTGGAGCCGCCGACAAAGGTCAAATCCGATAGTGACCGGAACCCCAGGGGTTTTCTAACAACCAAAGACCCGTTAGAAGGCAACCGTCCGCACCATGAGGATATACAGCTACCGCCACAAGCTAGAGATCCAAGGGCCAGCGCCTGCGGGAAAAACGGGCTCCTCCGGCACCCATATGCCGGGGAGCGGACTACAGATTGGGAAGCCATCGGAGCCAACACAGTACTAAGGTGCAGGGAAAGACAGCCGCCATCACCTGTCCGGGAAGAGACACTGCAGCCGGCTGTGGGACCCGTCCATCCAGCCGTTTGGTTTACCGGAGACTGTGTGCATCTGTTGCTGAGTGAGTACACCAGTGCCATCCGGCACCGCGCCACGCTGTCCCTACAACACTGCACCTCACCAACCCTGCCTCCCCATCACACCACTGGGCCCCGGGACCACCAACCCCTACCCACGGAGGGGGAAAACAACATCCCAGCTGCTCCCCACCATCGCTCCCGGGATCCCCGTCACCAGCAGCGGTGGTGCCCATCTTCACCATGACCCGTGGGTGGCGTCACGGACTAAATCCCCAAACAAACAACCCCCCCTTTTTCATTCACGGGCGAGGAGCGCCGCTCGAGTCCCCGGATCCGGCCCACCGCTCGAGCCACTGAGCAGCAGCAGTGCCAGACTCGAGCGTTGGAGAGCGCCGCGCCCCGCCGCCCGCGACATTACCATATGATGTCGGTGATATAATCTTCATTTCTAAACTGTCCACTTTGGAAGGAGCCAGTCTCTGGAAAAAGCTGAGGTGCCATGACAATTTCAGCCATGGTCCTAAGCTGCATTGAAGGAATTTGGAGTGTTTTTCTTATTGTGTCTATTTTTCCGTGTCTGTCTCTCTTCTCTTGAGTTGTATTATTGTTGTGGTGAGATTAGTGTTCTTGACGGCCTTCTCATTAGCTAGTGTAAGTTCAGCGCAAGCTTGGGCCTAGGAAAATGATCAGTGACAAGGGGGAAAAACTCCTATAGGGACGTGCAGGCATTGTCCTCAGTTTAGTGACAGGAGGTGATCCCATTCCAGTGATCTCACTGTTGTATTGTGTTCTCAGTGTACACTTTGTGTTATGACACTCACCAGAGGGTTCCCTTGTACCTAGTGATACCAGTTATGCACCCAACCTGGAAGGCACCTGTCGATGGAACATCATGAGTGCTGCTCTCCCTCAGCTGTGGAAATAAGCAGCATTGGAGATATATATATATATATATATATATATATATATATACTAGCTGTAGTACCCGGGCGTTGTCCGGGATAGTAACTGTCTCTCTGTCTCTCTCCCACTCTCTGTCTGTGTGTCGCTGTCTGTCTATTTTGCTGTCTGTCTCTTTCCTTGTCTGTCTGTTTCTATCTCTCTGTCTGTATTTCTGTCTATCTGTCTCAATCTCTGTATCTGTCTGTCTCTCTCTCTCTGTCTCTTTGCCCGTCTGTCTCTTTTCCCGTCTGTCTCTTTGCCCGTCTGTCTCTTTTTACGGCTGTTTTTTTGCCCGGCTGTCTGTTTCTAGGTCTGTCTCTTTCCTGATCTGTCTCCTTCCCGGTCTGTCTCTTTCCCGGTCTGTCTCTTTGCCGGTCTGTCTCTTTCTAGGTCTGTCTCTTTCTAGGGCTGTCTCTCTTGAGGGCTGTCTCTCTCCAGGGCTGTCTCTCTCCAGGGCTGTCTCTCTCCAGAGCTGTCTCTTTCCCGGGCTGTCTCTCTCCAGGGCTGTCTCATTCCCAGTCTGTCTCTTTTCTGGTCTGTCTCTTTCCGGTCTGTCTCTTTGCCCAGCTGTCTTTTTGCCTGGTTGTTTCTTTGCCCGGTCTGTCTCTTTGCCCGGTCTGTCTCTTTGCCCGTCTGTCTCTTTGCCCGTCTGTCTCTTTCCCACTCTGTCTCTTTGCCCGTCTGTCTCTTTGCCCGGCTGTCTCTTTCCAGGGCTGTCTCTTTCCCCGTCTGTCTCTTTCCCCGTCTGTCTCTTTCTCCGTCTGTCTCTTTTCCCGTCTGTCTCTTTTCCCGTCTGTCTCTTTGTGTCTCTGTCTCTCTATCCGTCTCACTACTGACATCTTTTTACCTAACACATAAGCTTCATATACTAACAGTTTATTTTGTTCCTATAGCAACCACTGACAGTTGCTATTTATAGCCTGCAGCTCCCAGCTCCATTCAGTTTAATGGCTGCAGGATTTTTGTAGAGTAACTGAAAAGCACGGGGTTAAATTTTCCCGCCCAAACATAGTCTTTGACGTTCCCTGAGTCACATGGAGTGTCTGTGCAAAATTTTGTGATTGTACATGCGACGGTGCGGATTCCTTTAGCGGACATAGGGCTCTTCTCCACTTACGATTTCCATGTGCGAGTGCGATACGATAAAAAATCGGATCGCACTCGCACCAGTGTTAATCAATGAGGCCGTGTCCTCATGCTAAATTTTTAACGGCACGACTCGGTGCTCTCGGTGCGACTCGGTGCTCTCGGTGAAATCGCAGCATGCTGCGATTTCACCGAGTCTCAGCTCTCGCACCCCCATGCAATCCTATGGGAGCAAGAAAAAAAAAATACGGGTGGCATGCACATGTCATACAGATGGCATACGCATGTCACACGGATCCTTGACATTTGCATACAGCGTAGGACTGGCTACCGGAGGAATCTCCAGTAAAACCAGGCCTGGCCATGGTAACATGCACTGAACTCCGGAGCTGTCACCTGAGCTCCAGAGTGCAGCCTGAACAGCGAGCGCCGAGTGATTGATTCCCCGGCAATAGCTGTTCAGGTCAGCACAGCTGCAGACAGACCGGGCTGAACTCTGGAGCTCAGGTGACAGCTCCGGAGTGCAGTGCAGGTAACCGTGGCCAGGCCTGGTATTACTGGAGATTCCTCCGGTAGCCAGTCCTACGCTGCATGCATAAACACTCACATAGCACTCGCATGACGCTTGCATGTCATACGGATGCTATGTGAGAAAAAAAAAACAAAACACTGTACGCAGACCATACGCAGATCATACACAGGACGCTTGACTCACATTTTGAGCCGAGTATAGCTATGATTTTTTAAACGCAAGTGGAGAAGAGCCCATACACACACACACACACACACACATACACTGAGCTTTAGATATTAGATTTACAGTATATGTACATACATGCAGGGATGGACAAAGACAGAAGAGAGCCTCTGTGGAAGAACAACATACAAACCCTGTATATATTTTAATACTTTGTACAGGATCCTTTGTAGGCATTGACTGTCTGAAGTCTGGAAACTATGGAAACAACTGCTGGGATTAATCCTTTTATATATACAAGTGCATCTCAATAAATTAGAATATCGTCAAATAGTTAATTGATTTCAGTAATTCAATATAAAAAAGGAAACGCATATATTATATAGAGTTATTACACACAGAGGGATCTATTTCAAGTGTTTATTTCTGTTAATGTTGATTATTATGGCTTACAGTCAATGAAAACCCAAGAGTCATTATCTCAGAAAATTAGAATATTATATAAGACCAACTGAAAACATTATATTAAACTCAGAAATGTTGGCGCCTACTGAAAAGTCTGTACAGTAAATGCCTCAATACTTGGTCCGGGCTTCTTTTGTATGAATTACTGCATCAATGCGGCGTGGCATGGAGGCGATCAACCTGTGGCACTGCTGAGGTGTTATGGAAGCCCAGGTTGCTTTAATAGCAGCCTTCAGCTCGTTTTTGTATTGAATTACTGATATAAATTAACTTTTTGATGATATCCTAGTTTATTGAGATGCACTTCTATATCTATGGGATGCATGCTGGACTGCTGTTGTCAAGGCTTTAGCTCATATCTATTACAGGGAATCTGTCAGCAGGTTTTTCTATGTAATCTGAATACAGCACACTGCAATGGTTAAAACATAGAAATCTGGGATGCCTGTCTTGTCAAGGTCCAATCTGTTGTTTATTTGCTGTTTATTTAACTAGCAGGACTTTTTATTTCTTGGACTACAATGTCACGCACAGTAGTCCAACACACCCCCTCCTTTGATTGACACCTCACTATTAATGTCCAATCTCTATAGAGAGCCTGGGCTGGGCGGGGGAAGTTTTTTCAGTTCTTGAACATGGCTAAATCTAAACATTCTGACTTTCAGAACAGCTGCACCCAGTAATCTAAGTGATAGATTGTTGGATTCACGATCTCTTTGCCAACATCATGCTGCTCTCAGATGAGGTAGCAAAAACCTGCTGACAGATTCCCTTTAGGCCTCTGCCACACTCACGTGGAAATCACGCACGTGCTGCGAGACATGTATATTCCCTGTGTGTTGCGTTTGGTAAGTACGTGTCTCCGGTATGTGCAGTCCACGTGTGTTCTTCGTGTGCTATCCGCGATAACACACAGAGAACCGGTAATTTGCATACTCATGTAGTCCGAGCTGCTGTCCAGGGTTCTGATCCTCGGCTCCAGCCCCGCCCACTCCCCGCTGATGCTGCTTCCGGCCGAGCGGAGGGGCGGAGATTAGCGCCCGTGACAGCACTCCCACCTCCATAACACGCTCATAGCGAGCGGAGGCCGGCAGCAACTGTTTGGAGGGGAAGATTCTGCAGGGCTGGTGAAGGTGAGAATGTGTTTTTTTTTATTTTAAAATAATGACACTTGTTTCTCTGGCGCGTGTCACGCGGGACCGCATCCACACTACATCCGCATGGTACGGGTGCGGGCCGTGTGACACCCGTGCTGCCAGAGAAAACGTGGACATGTCAGTGTGCAAAACACACGGACACACGTAAGTACGGAACGGACACACGTTCCGTTCCAAAATACTTACGTGTGTCCAAACCATTATGAAATCATATGTCCACGTGTTTACGTGCCTCCGGTACGTGAAAAAACTGCCAAACACGTACCAGAGGCACGAACGTGTGACAGAGGCCTTAACAAGCTGCTACAGTTAGCACTTTAATAGTTATCCTTAATTTACATACTTGAAAAAAAAAAAAAAAATAGTAGATTTCTTTATCTATTATAAGATTTTTTTTATTTTCCTCTTTACACTTGGGTCACTCTTTAACCATTTCTGTTCTCATCTGGCCATTTTTGTTGCCCTGAATATCTCATCTTCATTACTTTTGCCTTTTCCATCCTTTGTGAATATAAAATTATAAAAAAATAGAGGAAATTAAGCAAAAACTTATATAAATGCTTACTTCTCTATAGAGATAGAGCATAACACATGGTTTTTAATAAGTAGCAGATAAAACTTTATTTCATGGCAAAAGAGAAACACTTCATTAGCTATGATTGGAAATTTTAACAAAGTACTCATTAGCATTAAGATCTGTTTTGCACTGTTGTGAGGTTAAGATCAAGTCAGCAGTAAAATATTTAAGCCTAATTATGCAAATGTAAAACGCTGAGCTGTGACTCAAATCAACAGTGTTACAATTAATACATTTGCACTCTGTTTCGTAAACCATGCATAGTTTATTGTTCTGTAATAACAATGTGTCAAAGATGCCTTACCTAATGATGTGAGCGGTGCCATTATCTGCAACTTTTTGAGCTGTTTAGAGGCAAAAAAACACAAACATAAAATAAATATTTGAGGATTGGTTTTAATGAAGGGACAGAAGTGTCTATCATTTGTACCAGTGCCTAAAACTTACACTAAATAGTGATGGGCGAACTCGGACTGTTATATTCGGTATCCGTGCCGGACACATGGTATCCATGCACCGACCGACCTGTATGACAACATGTCTGACTGCTTGGAATCACACACACTGTCTGCGTTTCTATAGTGGTATAAAAAATGATTGAATGTTCTCAGTGAGAGGAACAAAATTATAATCTTGTGATACCTTTTAATGGCTAACTAAAATAAAATAAAGTGATGTTACAAAGCAAGCTTTCGAGACATCTCAGGTCCCTTCATCAGGCATTGTATGCTGAAGGGACCTGAGATGTCTCGAAAGCTTGCTTTGTAACATCACTTTATTTTATTTTAGTTAGCCATTAAAAGGTATCACAAGATTATAATTTTGTTCCTCTCACTGAGAACATTCAATCATTTTTCAACTGGCTAACATGGTACCAAAACCTTTTCACTTGTAACTATAGTGGTATAAAAACAAATAAATAAATCGGCATAGGGTCCCCCCATATTGTGATACCGAGCACAGATAAAGCATACGGTTACAGGCTATAGCTCCCAGCCGTGTGGTTATCTTGGCTATGTATCAAAATAAAAGGGACCCCATGTGGCTTTTTTTAAATCATATAAATAAATACTGTAATTTAAAAATCTGGTGTGTGGACACCACCAATTTTGATAACCAGTCATGATAAAGCCAATGGCTGGGGGGTGGTATTCTCAGGCAGGTGAGACCCATGGTTATTGGCCCCCCCAGCTTAAAAATAGCCACCTGCAGCCACCCAAAATTGTTGCATCCATGAGATGCAACAATTCCGACAATTTATCCAGCTCATGCTATTGCCCTGGTGCTGTGGCAATTGGGGCAATATCTGAAGTTAATGAGAGTTCACAGCTGCTACTAAGCCCTAGATTAGTAATGGGAGACATCAATGAGACCCCCCCCCCATTATTAACCAGTAAGTGAAAAGAAACAAACACAAACACACAAAATCCTTTATTTGAAATGCAATTTTAAATATCACCCTTTCAATAATTTAACCCCAAACACCCAGTTCCGACGTAATCCACACAAGGTGACATGACGATTGCGGCTCTGCTACATACTGAAATCACAGTGCGAGGGCACAGAACAAGTCTGCACGTTATGGCTTCAGGTAGAAACTCACTGAGCCACAACTGTGAGCAGAGACGTCACTCAGTTTGTCTGCAGTCACAGCTGGAGGTTCCCGCGGTACCCAACCTGTGATCACAGTTAAACTGACATCAGGTGATCTCATTGAAATCAGTGATCTCAATGCAGGTAAACTGAGTTCACAGAACTGCAGCCCCTGGCAGAAAAGCGAGGGTTTTTTGCAAAGAGATGCAGATTTGGTGCTGAGATTTATACACCATATTTCTACACCAAATCTGCATTGGAATTCTTTGATTGTTCGGCTCCCCGCTCACATACAGCCATAAACAAAGAACTTCTGGGGGAGGGAGGAAGACTTTTTTCCTTTTTTTTTTTTGTACACACTACATCTGATCTCACTAATTTTACCTCCAGTGTGAGCCATAACACTGCAAGCAGCTCACTCTGAACCGAGTGTACCTGATGCTCGGTCAAGTGGTTTGCATACGTAAAGCACCAGAACTCAAACACTGATTTTTTTTTTGTAAAGTCTGTGTTCAGTATGAACACCGAATATTAAAGTTTGGGTCCACTCATCTCTAGTCACAAGCTCTCATTGCAAGTCTATGAGAGTCAGAATGAGGCCAAAATGAGGCTCTCATAGACTTGCTTTGAAAGTTCCAGCAAACACTGGAGAGATCCAGCAGGTTACAAACTGCTGAAGACCAACCGGAGCGGTGATGATAGAAGATGAAGATGGCAGGGAGTACATATACTGTAAGACTCAGTGCAGAGAAATTAGATTAGAAGCTCCACTCCAAAGTAAAATAAAAATTAAAAAAACGCTGCAGTAGTCCTTAAAAAGTAAAATGTCCCCTCCAAAAGCACACACTTATATTAGGGAATTAGCCCTTATAAAAAAATCATAATTATAAATCTGACCCTCCATTGAGCAAAAAATATTTTTTTCCCATATTCTAAGTAGCGTGCTTGGTGCTCCTTTGGCACAGCCAAGCAGCTTCGGTGCACAATTCTGTGACCTTACTTTGAATAAGCCTGCCTCCCTCTTGGGTGATGGACCGTACTGGTTTTCCCTTAGGGCCATTTCACAAATCCGGCTTTTTGACGGATTGGCGGATCCGGCGCACTCCAGTACAGTGTGATACAGTACAATGGCAGCACTGCAACTTCCAGGTCACATGCTCCGGTCACATGACAACATGTGACCGGAGCTTGTCGCTCTGTCATTGTACTGTATCACACTGTACTGGAGTGTGACGGATCCGCGCAATCCGATGAAAAGCCGAATGTGTGGAGCGGCCCTTAGCCAGCACTTTTTTAGGAAAAAGCTGATGCTTGCGCTCACTCACTGTCAATGTAGAGTGTTCGTACACACAAATCTTTCTTTTGTGCTCCATAGGTGATGTCCTTTACATGTAAAACTATGTGCGGTCAATACAACGAACTGACACCTGATTTATTCCTTCCAAACATCTTACAGAAGACCAGGGAGCATTCATTATATGTGGAGGAAAGGTGATTTCAGCAGCTAAACAGGAAAGATCCTTAACAGCTAGAGCAGTTGGGCTGTGGAATGCCCTACCACAAGAAGCAGTAATGGCAGATATTATAACAGTATTGATAGCGCCGTCATTCACAGAAGATCAGCATTTCTGCTATTCAGAGGGAAGTTGTTCAGCACAAGGGATGGGACACTGCAGGCATAAAATGTAGGGGACCAATAAAATGAAATAAAAATGTAAAAAAAAAAGTTTCAAAAATAAGAAAAAAAAAATAAAGTTCAAATCACCCCCTATTGCCCCATTGAAAATAAAACATATTTGATATCGCTTAGTTCAGATATGACCGATCTATCAAAATGTAAAATCAGTTAATCTGAGCGCTAAAGGGTGTAGTGAGAAAAAAAAACAAAATTCCAGCATTACGGTTTTCCATTGCTGCAACATTAGATTTGTGACGCCCCTGGACTAGTCAGGTCGTCACAGGGTACTGCACGCTTTTTCTTTTCAGTGCACGACTCAACCTGCATGGTTCTGGGTTCCCATCTTGCAGTACTGCCTCCACCAGCATCTACAAATCCTAGTCATACCTCGCACCACACCCTGTCAGGCACACCAGTGGGCTGCTAAGCTGGAATAGGGCCACCCACCTAGGAGTCTGGCAGGGAGGTGGTAGGTGACATGTCAGTTGAGTGGTAGCCCTCGAGCTGTGAGGAGCTCAGAGGAAGCTGAGAGTTGGAGCTCCCAGGGGAGGAGCATATTAGGTCGCAGACAATGGTCTGGAACCAGAGGAGTCGGAGACCTGGTTACGGTAGATTGGGACTGGGTGCTTGGCTAGTCTTAGAGGATAGCCAGCAACCGCAGTTCAATAGCCGGGCTGGGACCGAAGGCACGTCGGGGCACATGGACCCTAGGTCAGGGAGAAGCTTCAAGCAATCCGGCAATTAACCTGCAGAGGACAGGGCCTATATGGACTGTTCCCACAAAGCTCAGAGATCGGGGGCACTAGCACAACGAGGGGGATAGGGCTTTCCAAGCAAAGCAGCCCACTGAAATCCCAAGCGTGAGCTCCTGAGAGTAAGCACCTCTGCTACTCAT
Source organism: Anomaloglossus baeobatrachus (assembly GCF_048569485.1). Lineage (NCBI taxonomy): Eukaryota > Metazoa > Chordata > Amphibia > Anura > Aromobatidae > Anomaloglossus > Anomaloglossus baeobatrachus. The sequence continues at coordinate 81,451,828 of NC_134354.1, read as the reverse complement.
AGTAGGGAGCAGGGCCCGGAAAGCTCCAAGCTTACGGGCAATCTGGACACTCTAAAATACTGTGCACGAAGGCAGGCCACAGGCCACAGACCACCAGGCAGTGCTGCAGGGGATGGGACCCGGATGAGCTCCCCAAGAGGGCAGCGGCACCCAGAGACTTGATTTACCACGTTGTCAGCGTTTTTTTTTGTTTCTGAGTGAGTACCTGATTAACCCCTGCAACCAGCGAGCCTGCGTTCCCTCTGCAATCCATCCCACCATCCAGGGTCCTGGGGCCTTTCCCTACCCGTGGAGGGTAACGTCATCTAGCTGCCCCACTCCATCACCCCGGGTACTCCCAACGGCAGCGGCGGTACTCCCTATTACCGCACACCACGGGTGGTGTCACAAACTATCTAACTCCCGTGTAAATAACCCCCCCACCACGTTTTGGCGTGACCCCGAGCCCCCTGGTCCGGAGACCCTTGAGCCTGAGTAGTGACACCCGGATCCGAGTGGTTTGACTACTACTGTGGTGTGACTCGTCCGAGACACATTAAACTGCAATAACAGGCAATAAAAATATCTCATTCGCCCAAAAATTGTATAATTAACCATATCTGCTCAAGACGTAAAAACAAAGCCGTCATCGATCCCCAGATCCTGGAAAATGAGAACACTAGAGGTGGCGGAAAATGGCGACAAAAGAAAATTCTTTTATTGGACAAATTTCTGAATTTTTTTTCACCTCTTAGATAAAAGTCAAACTATACATGTTTGGTATCTACGAACTCGTATAGAATCTATGTATATATATATATATATATATATATATACAAATATAGAATTACGTCTTAAAATTCTGCTGATCACACATGAAACATGATTCATGCCAGAGTTATTCATAAAATATATATATTTATTTTGTGCATGATTTGTACTTTGCACGCAGTTCTCATGTCTTCTTTTTCTTATGTAACACACAGATCTGGCAGCCACACAGCATGCAGAATTGTGCAGGTTACTTTTCAACCTGTTCTAAGGAAGTGTCATACTGTAAGCATTTTTCATTTACAGCTAGAAGTCATGCCAGCCACTCAATTACCTAGCAGTCTATTTGATACTTAGTAAATGACACATTATTATCTCACCTAGCAAGAGTTTGAAACTTCTTCCATAGATTAATGGGTGTAGCAGCTGCAAGATTATTATTAATGTAACTATATTTTACCTTACTTCATAGTGATTTGTTTCTCTTTGCAAAGTTATAAATCTATTCAGCTTTCCTATAAAGTTTTGATAGCAGGGATTGGAAAAGTTAGGCCATGGTCATGGAGAAATTGGGATTGTTTGCTATTAACGATGAAGTTGACACTGCTGAAAAGTGTCACTGACTAGAATATTATAACTGTATTTTGGACAATATGATATAATAATTAAGGGACTGTATCAAGCTAATAAATTAACCCCTATCCAAAGAATAAGAGAAAATTTACTCGAGGCTAGGGGTCTGACTCCTGGACCCCCGGTGATCCCCCATTGATTGTGATAAAAAAAAGCTTTGTCAAGCCCAGTCTGAGCTCAGTTGAAGATTGAATATGTGCACCTCCATTCATTGTGTATGAAGCCTCCTTCACACATCAGTGTCTCCAGTACGTCCGTTTTCACACATACAGGACACACAGACACATTATGAGACATGAAGACTACGGGTTTAAAGTAGATATAGCTACAAACATGACTTATGAATGATTCACTCAAATCAGACCTTCTTGCAAAAATAGAAAAAAGTTTTATCAAAGACAATTATTTTCACAGCAAGAGGTAAATACAGTAAATAAGATATATTAAATAAAAATCAGATGAACAAATAGAAAGCCAAGATGACCGCCGCCCGTTTATATTGGCCAACAGAAAAAGGTGGCGGTCATCTTGGCTTTTTATTTAAACTCGGGGATTTGGTACACAATATATCATGGCCCCCAGAGAAAGATACACGAAACGTGCGCGTCGGGTCACATAACACTGGACGTCTAAACTGACATGGGTGAGTTCTAATGGATGGTCACTTGGTGGTTTAGAGGTTTTTCCTCCTGATTGTACTCACCAATGGACTTATGGTTACAAGGTAACTAGGTGACATCCTAAGTATTCTATTTCTGTGGGATAGCATCTACGCACTATGTGTGTTTATATAATCTTGTTTTGATTGTGATCTCTGGATCAAACACATGGGATCTAGGCTGATGTGCTGGGACTTATTGACCCTATTGTGTTAAGTAAATGATGTATCCACATTTGACAATTAATGAAGTTATGCTCACACATGTCATGTTGTAAACCCGGGGTTTTTCCTAGGGACGCGCAATGTTCATCTGATCTTTATTTAATATATCTTATTTACTGTATTTACCTCTTGCTGTGAAAAAAATTGACTTTAATAAAACTTTTTCTATTTTCAAGAAGGTATGATTTGAATTAATCATTCAAAAGTCATGTTTGTAGCTATATCTACTTTAAAGGGAACCTGTCACCAGTTGTTTGTCCTGTAAGCTGCGGCCACCACCAGTGGGCTCTTATATACAGCATTCTAACATGCTGTATATAAGAGCCCAGGCCGCTGGGTATAGCATAAAAAACACTTTATAATACTCACCTAGAAGGTCGATCCGGTGCACAACGGTCGGATAGGTGTCTCCGTTCTCTGGGGCCGGCGCCTCCCCTTTCGGCTATCTTGGTCTTCCTTATTCTGAAGCCGACGCAGGTGCACTATAATACTTTGATCTGCCCTGAGCAGGGCAGATCAAAGTGCACCTGCGCAGGACCTCAATGCCAGCATGTGTGTATGACGTAGACGCGTCATGCACCACAGTGACAATAAAGTATAATATCATCAAAAAGTTATTTTATTTCAGTAAATCAATACAAAAAGGGAAACACATATATTATATAGAGTCATTACACACAGAGAGATCTATTTCAAGTGTTTATTTCTGTTAATGTTGATTATTGCTTACAGCCAATGAAAATCCAAAAGTCATTATCACAGAAAATTAGAATAATTACCACAAAACACCTGTAAAGGGTTCCTAAGCATTTAAAATGGTCCCTTAAGCTGGTGTCACACATAACGACGACGACAACGACGTCGCTGCTACGTCACCATTTTCTGTGACGTTGCAGCGACGTCCCGTCGCTGTCGCTGTGTGTGACATCCAGCAACGACCTGGCCCCTGCTGTGAGGTCGCCGGTCGTTGCTGAATGTCCAGCTTCATTTTTTGGTCGTCACTCTCCCGCTGTGACACACACATCGCTGTGTGTGACAGCGAGAGAGCGACGAAATGAAGCGATCAGGAGCCGGCACTGGCAGCTGCGGTAAGCTGTAACCAGCGTAAACATCGGGTAACCAAGGGAAGTCCTTTCCCTGGTTACCCGATGTTTACGCTGGTTACCAGCCTCCGCTCTTGCTGCCAGTGCCGGCTCCTGCACTGTGACATGTGGCTGCAGTACGCATCGGGTTAATTAACCCGATGTGTGCTGCAGGAGAGCAAGGAGCCAGCGCTAAGCGCGGCTCCCTGCTCTCTGAACTGTGACATGTAGCTGCAGCACACATCGGGTTAATTAACCCGATGTGTGCTGCAGGAGAGCAAGGAGCCAGCGCTAAGCGCGGCTCCCTGCTCTCTGCACATGTAGCACAGCGACCTTATGATCACTGCTTCTGCTGTGTTTGACAGCTAAGCAGCGATCATAACAGCGACTTACAAGGTCGCTGTTACGTCACCGAAAATGGTGACGTAACAGCGACGTCGTTGTCGCTGTCGTTTAGTGTGAACCCAGCTTTAGTCTGGTTAGTAGGCTACACAATCATGGGGAGACAGTTGACTTGACAGATGTCCAGAAGGAAGTCGTTGACACACTCCACAAGGAAGGTAATCTGGCTGTTCACAGAGTGCTGTATGCAAGCATGTTAATGGAAAGTTGAGTGGAAGGAAAAAATGTAGTAGAAAAAGGTGCACAAGCAACCAGGATAACCACAGCCTTGATAGGATTGTTAAAAAAGGCCATTCAAAAATTTGGGGGAGATTCACAAGGAGTGGATGCTGCTGGAGTCAGTTCTTCAAGAGCCACCACACACAGACGTATCCAGGACATGGGCTACAACTGTCATATTTCATGTGTCAAGCCACTCATGACCAATAGACAACGCCAGAAGCTTCTTACCTGGGCCAAAGAGAAAAAGAACTGGACTGTTGCTCAGTGTCTAAGGTGTTGTTTTCAAATTAAGAAAATTTTGCATTTCATTTGTAAATCAACATCCCAGAGTCTGGAGGAAGAGTGGAGAGGCCACAATCCAAGCTGCTGAGGTCTAGTGTGGAGTTTCCACAATCAGTGATGGCTTGGGGAGCCATGTCATCTGCTGGTGTAGCTCCACTGTGTTTTATCAAGACCAAAGTCACTGCAGCTGTGTATCAGGAAAGTTTAGAGCACCTCATGCTTCTTTCTGTCAACAAGATTTTTGGAGATGGAAATTTTCCAGCAGGAGTTGGCCCCTGTCCACACTGCCAAAAGTACCAATACCTGGTTTACTAACCACAGTATCACTGTGCTTGATTGGCCAGCAAACTCGCTTGACCTAAACCCCATAGAGAATATATGGGGTATCGTCAAGAAGAGGAAGATGAGAGACACCAGACCCAACAATGCAGACGAGCTGAAGGCTGCTTAAAAAGTAACCTGGGCTTCCATAACACCTCAGCAGTGCCACAGGCTGATCGCCTCCATGCCACGCCGCATTGATGCAATAACTCATGCAAAAGGAGGCCCGACCAAGTATTGAGACATTTACTGTACATGCACTCAATACTTGCTTTTCAGTAGGCGCCAACATTTCTGAGTTTAAAATATTTTTTTTTCACTTGGTCTTATATAATATTCTAATTTTCTGAGATAATGACTGTTAGGTTTTCATTGGCTGTAAGCCATAATCATCAACATTAACAGAAATAAACACTTGAAATAGATTCCTCTGTGTGTAATGACTTTATAATATATAGGAATAGATCCCTCTGTGTGTAATGACTCTATATAATATATAGGAAAAGATCCCTCTGTGTGTAATGACTCTATATAATATATAGGAATAGATCCCTCTGTGTGTAATGACTATATAATATATAGGAATAGATCCCTCTGTGTGTAATTACTCTATATAATATATAGGAATAGATCCCTCTGTGTGTAATGACTCTATATAATATATAGGAATAGATCCCTCTGTGTGTAATGACTCTATATAATATATAGGAATAGATCCCTCTGTGTGTAATGACTCTATATAATATATAGGAATAGATCCCTCTGTGTGTAATGACTCTATATAATATATAGGAATAGATCCCTCTGTGTGTAATGACTCTATATAATATATAGGAATAGATCCCGCTGTGTGTAATGACTCTATATAATATATAGGAATAGATCCCTCTGTGTGTAATGACTCTATATAATATATAGGAATAGATCCCTCTGTGTGTAATGACTCTATATAATATATAGGAATAGAGCCCTCTGTGTGTAATGACTCTATATAATATATAGGAATAGATCCCTCTGTGTGTAATGACTCTATATAATATATAGGAATAGATCCCTCTGTGTGTAATGACTCTATATAATATATAGGAATAGATCCCTCTGTGTGTAATGACTATATAATATATAGGAATAGATCCCTCTGTGTGTAATGACTATATAATATATGTGTTTCCCTTTTGTATTAAACTACTGAAATAAATAACTTTTTGATGATATTCTAATCTATTGAGATGCACTTGTAGATGTTACCCGTTATTTTAATCTTGTTAGGGAGGAAAAAGAAATATATGCTGAAAGATAAAATCCATAAAGCTGAAAGTGTCAGTTTATCAGGCTCAATGGCTGCAGTGAAGAGTTCAGGACTATTTTAAAATACGGTTATATGGAGAAAAAAAAACAACAATACAAACTTAAAGATTTGTTTAACATATACACTTTATTTAATCTAGAGCTGGGTTCACACTAAGCGACAGCGACAACGACGTCGCTGTTACATCACCATTTTCTGTGACGTAACAGCGACCTTGTAAGTCGCTGTTATGATCGCTGCTTAGCTGTCCAACACAGCGACGCAGCAGCGATCATAACGTCGCTGTGCTACATGTGCAGAGAGCAGGGAGCCGCGCTTAGCGCTGGCTCCTTGCTCTCCTAGGTACAGTACACATCGGGTTAATTAACCCGATGTGTACTGCAGCTACATGTCACAGTGCAGAGAGCAGGGAGCCGCGCTTAGCTCTGGCTCCTTGCTCTCCTAGGTACAGTACACATCGGGTTAATTAACCCGATGTGTACTGCAGCTACATGTCACAGTGCAGAGAGCAGGGAGCCGCGCACACTGCTTAGCGCTGGCTCCTTGCTCTCCTTGCTACAGTGTACATCGGGTTAATTACCCGATGTGTACTGCAGCCACATGTGCACAGAGCAGGAGCCGGCACTGGCAGCAAGGACAGAGGCTGGTAACGAAGGTAAATATCGGGTAACCAGGGAAAGGTCTTCCCTTGGTTACCCGATGTTTACCCTGGTTACAGCTTACCGCAGCTGCCAGACGCCGACTCCTGCTCCCTGCTCGCTTCATTTCGTCGCTCTCTCGCTGTCACACACAGCGATGTGTGTGTCACAGCAGGAGAGTGACAACCAAAAAATGAAGCTGGACATTCAGCAACGACCGGTGACCTCACAGCAGGGGCCAGGTCGTTGCTGGATGTCACACACAGCGACAGCGACGGGACGTCGCTGCAACGTCACAGAAAATGGTGACGTAGCAGCGACGTCGTTGTCGCTGTGTGTGACACCAGCTTAAGAATAGAAAAAAATGACCAAACATGGACAAGAAAAAGTAAATATACTGTATGAACGTGTAGCAGAGAAGTTCCCTGCATGTGTGGTAAAAGTTCCTCTCCACAGAACACTACAGAGAGAATAGAGAAACATTCTAGATGTCAGAAATGTTTTACCAGTAACTGAGATCTTGTTAAACATCAGACCATTCATAAATGAAAGAAGATGAATTATTCTGAGAGTCTGAAACATTCATCTAATAAATCAGAGTTTCTAATAATTCATTAGAGATTTTGCACCAAAAGAAAATGCCAGTTTATGTGATCAGAATTAAGAGAAGTCTTCATAACAGACGTCAATGCACACAAAAACGTATGAATATATTCACATTTAAACCTTTATTGAACCGGGATGAATACATTAAGGGAGTTGCATGAACAACAATCCTCTCCTTAGTAGAATATCCCCCCTCCACCAGTGGATCCACTCTGATTATACCAAGTTATAGCTGAATCGGAAGTAGAAGTGCATGGACAGGCAATGGCTCAGTTACAAGGAAGGAGCAATTACCCGTCCATGTTCTTTACTGCAGCCCCCAGGACTGTGAACAGCCTATGGTACCAAGATGGTGGAGCATTCGGTGCAGTGATAGGGTTGAGTTTTCTGTTTTATCATGGGGGGGGGGGACGGGTGAATTATGGCATAGCTGCAGGTTTATGGAATTACAATAAAGAACATGGGTTAGTATTAGTTTTTTTATTTTTATTTCCTGTGGAACAAAGTCATAGTGTGTAAAATTTAGTCAAAATAGAATGGATTATTGTAACCCACTTCCACTGTCACGGTGGCAACCCATGTGGCACCACGTGTCTGGATTGCCACAAAGAATTGCTGTGTGTGTAATATTTCAATATGCCAGCTTTGGTGAGGTTTGGTTTCTCTGCTGTTAATTTTATACACACATTTTCCTCCAATCCCTTACTGGGGTTTGTGCCCTTTGCTTCATGGTGGGCTGGTGTGCAATCCCTAGAAGGAGAAGGGAGTAGCTGAAGAAGTGAGAATGCAGTGAAGGGAGTGAAAAAATGGAGACTGTCCAAGAAGAGATGTTGTGTGCTCTCAGAAGGGACAAGCTGAAATGAGGCAGGGTATAGGTCCCTAGGCCACCCAAACTTTCAGGGTCAGTGGGAAGCTGAGAGACTGCTTGGTTTCTTTTTATAAGGAGCAGTAAAGTGAATTGCCCAGGAACTCAGCAGCTGCATAGACTCTCGAAACTGCTACAAGGAAAAGTGTTCCAATAGGATTCGAGTTGCCTGTACACTGAGAGGGGTAATAGATCCAGAGACTTGTCTGTCTTGAAATCCCTGGACTCCAAGAAAGCTTTTCCCAGGAAGGGAATAAGCAGCAGGAAGAATGACTCGCCCGCCCCAGGGCTATGGGACACCCGGTGCCGGGCCGGACTAGTCCGGTGGTAGTCAGTGGTGGCTGGGCCCGGCTCCGTGGCCCTGGTTGGTGTCAGTAGAATATGTGGCTTGATGAATAAAGTTATGTTCGTGACGCCACCTGTGGTATGCGGCTATTAAGCCGCCGCTGCTGTGTGAGGCCACCGGGATGATGTTATGGCAGCAATGGTGGTACTGCTCCCCACAGGTGGAGCAATGCCCGGGGCACAGTTGGTGCTTGTGAATGTCTATGCAGCTGAAATAACAGAGACCACTCCAAGGGTGCAGTTCAAGTTCTTTACTCACACTTCTTGTCACAGTACTGTAGGGACCATTGGACTGCTGGGACCACTGTCAGGGACCTCCGCCGTTTCTGGGTGATTCTGAGAGTAAAAGCCGGTACCCTTCTCTTAGTGTCTCTTTCTTCTGCTGTCTTCCTTAGCCTTGCCTTTGATAGGATAAACCTGGCTTGGCCTCCACTACAGCCTCCAGGCTGGGGGGTCACCTGTCGGCTGATTACCCCTTTTCTGGAAGTTCTGCTATGGGTTCTGGCCCGGGGAGTCTACAACATTCCCTGGGCCTCGGTTTTTACTGTTTGGAGATGATCTTTGCACTCCTCCAGTCTCTAGGGACCGTCCCCTGTCGCAGCTTGATCCCTCCACCAATGTTATTGTGGACCAGGCCACCGTAGCTCTAAACTGCCCCGACAGCTATACAGACTACCCGTGGCCCTGCGACTCCTTCTGTCTTCTACGTGGTGTCACCTGGACCCTCCGAGTCCCAGGATCTTCACCAGGAAGCGTCTCTTTCTGTTTCTCTGCTCCTGTCTGACTTGGATCTTTCTTTCCTTTCTCTTCTCCTCCTTGCCTGCCTCCGGCAGGCCTCCTCCTCCTTCACCACTCTCCCTCTAACTTCGACTACATGCTGGCTCCTCACTCTCTCACTCCCTGAGGTAGACTAACTAAACTTGACCTTCCTCTCTGTGTCTGCTCTCAGATGGCTCCTCCCACCTCCCCAATTGCCCTGTTCTACCCTATAGGAGCAGGGATGGGTCTTACGACCCCTCCCAGCATATAGCATGGGAGGGTTGTCTGCCACTTTCCCTGGTCCCAGTGTGTTCCTAGCAATGGGTGTAGTGTGGATTTACCAGGGGATCGGAGTTCACTCTCTTCCTCTCCCAGAATGGGGCATCACACCGCTGGATGGGGTGCAATGACCTGTGGCGACGGAAGCCTCAGGGGCGCCACAAGAATACACTACATCACAACAAAGAAACTGAACTCTCATTGGGCAGGTCAGACTGACATGTTAGTGTGAGCTGTTCATCACAATCTAACTCCTTGCCCAGGCCGAATAACCCAACTGGTGCCACAAACTGTTTATTTATTTTTTTAGCAATTTTATATTATTTTAAGCCTTGCAGAGATTAGATTCCTTGACCTATCCTGTGCTAGGAGGTTCTTTATTAGGCAACTCACCACACCATTTACTGTTCAAGCATTGTTTTTAGTTGCTCATCTGCTAGACTCCAATGCTCCTATTTTCCGGTGTGTGACCCGGCTTGTTTCATTATCCTGTCTAATCTCTTCATTCCTGAACCTGTGCTTCCTGTCCCCACCTTGGACAGTCAGACTATGCCTCTATCTCACCCTCCTTTATCTCGTCCTGCATCTCTGACTCTCCCATCAGTTACTGCAGTGCTGGGGACTGCCCTGGAGTAGTTCCTGATGTCTACCGACAGTCCAGCCTATCTTCACGACCAGAGGTTCTAGTGAAGACCCAATAGACAATTAGTCATGTCCCTCCAGGGTAAGCCCGGCCTCTGAGGCAGTGGTTCCACACCCACTAACGTTACATCCACTTAGGGCAAGTATCTAATCTACCCCCTTGCCACGACCCATGCAAAATATGTATGCAGATACACCTCTTTTTTGACATTACAGAGGATTCGGTATGTCAGGTTGTTGTTAGGAGCTCCTTCAGTGACAACTGTCTATCCAAATAACCATGGCTACGAGGATTATAATAATATAGTGTTTTGAATTTTCATAAACACATCTACCGCAAAGCACCACTCCAGCGTTTCTTTGGTTTGTTTTTTTTCAGCTCTGGAGTAATGCTTTAAATCTAAGTTCCCTGCTCTGGGTTTAATACCCACCTTCCGGCCTTCTCATCTTTTTTTTGGCATTGCTCTGGTCCTGGGACCATCTTGTGCCCTTAACTTCTGACTGGCTGAAAGTCAGAAGATACATCACAAGTGTCATCAGTAATATTCAGGAACTGCTCTGGTCCCTGCTGTGTCCCTGTGCTGTGCACTGTGTGATCTGTACAATGACAGCACCTGCACTATTGTCAGCTCAAATTAGTAATAAATTGCCAGCAACAGAGCGATGTCAATACCCGGCATGCAAGAGACCATTAAATTAGATTTCCTTCCTTCTTTGGACCACCCCTTTAAGATATGAAGGATTCCTGGAGTTTGATAAACTTAGAAGAATGCTTTGTGCGTGTTACGATGTGACTGCAGGATAGTGAGGTACAGGGGGCTCCTATACTGTCCCTCATGCTAGGGGAGCCTAGGCTATCATTAACTTCTGGGTTACCCCTAATGGTGGAGATCCCTGAGCCCCGTGTCTGGCTGTTTTCCTGATCAGAGCTAATCTCCCAAGTAAAGGAAGGGGCAGGAGTGTGATGGCAACACAGATTTAGGCCTGTGACACATATCCGTGCCGCCGGTACGTGTTTGTCATTTTTTACATGTACCAGCGGCACGGAGACACGTTAACCAATGCTACCCTATTGTAGCAGGCACACACACGTAAAACCACACGGAACGTGTGTCCATGTGCGTTTGTACGTGTGTACGTTTTTCAAAGCGCTGACATGTCAGTGTTTTCTCCCGCAGCACGGGTGTCACACGGCCCGCACCCGTACCACACGGGTGTAGTGTGGATGCGGTCCGGTGTGACACGCGCCGGCGAAAACACACGTGTCAGTGAAAAAAAACCCAAAACATTTACTCACCTTCTCCAGCCCTCCTGTCTCTGCCGCTGCTGCCTCTTGCTGCCGACCGCCGCTCATTATTCTCATTGAATATTCACTTCACTGCCTGGCAGCAGCAGCAGCGGGGAGACGGGAGGGCTGGAGACTGAGGATCAGCACCATGGACAGCACCACGGACATCAGGAAGGACCAGGTGAGTATGTTAATTACCGGTTCTACGTATGCTATCGCGGATAGCACACGTAGAACACACGTGTCCCGCATGTACCAGAGACACGTACTTACCTGCACGCAACACGCAGGGAAAATACGTGTCTCTCGGCACGTTCATGATTTTCACGTGAGTGTGGCAGAGGCCTTAGACAGAATGCGAAAACCAAAACTCAGACACAACTCAAACTCATAGGAATAAACAGTATAGATAAACTATAGCTGGCACTAATGGAAGTGTCCAGCCAGCATGTATAGGAGGGGAGTGAATGTGACTGACTCTCCCACAGAATGTGTCCAAAGGAGATTAAATCTCTCTAGCCTGCCTATGAACTACAAGTCTGTCGGTCGACTCTTGAGTCTACCTGATCTGATCACTGTAGATTCCACAAATCCTAACCGCACTATGACAGTCAGTGATGCTTGCAAACAGCTGCTTGTGACAGTGCGTTGCCACAAAATTACTTGTTATGAATTATTGGAGGATGTCCATATGGGAATGTGGCAGTATGGTTCACATACTGTTCATCTTAAAGGCAATCTGACAGCAGGTTTTTGCTATGTACTGGAGGATCAGCAGGGCTGAAATCATGATTTCAGTAATGTTCACTTACTAGGCTGTGTGTTTTTGTTTCAATAAAATCAGTATGTTATCAGCAGATTATCCTTTCAGGACTTGGTGACTTATGCCTTCTTGTCAACTACTCTGCATAAACCTGTCCTCATCACTAATTAGCTTCTTTCTGCCAATGTACAGTATACAAACATAGCTGTCAATCAGTGGTGCGGGCATGGGTATACAGTCTATGCATTCTGAAAACTGCTAGATATGCGAGATAAAACAGTTGCATCAAAATGACAGTAAGCAGCTCAGCAAGTGACACTGGAATCCAGATCATAGCCCTATAAAAATGCCGCTCTCAGATTAAATAGCAAAAACCTTGTGATAAATTTCCTTTAAACAGTTCGAACATCAAAGAAGAAGAGAATTCATCTCCATTTCTTGCATATTGGTCTGTTTCTTCATACATCTTCAAGTCTATGATACAACATGCAGAGAGTGAATTAAACATTGAACATGTCACCAATTTTCTAAGTAAATATATTTATAACGGTGCTATTGCCATGAATTTCCCATGAGATAACAGTAACAACCCAACCAATCCAATCCACAGGCAAAAAAAAAATCAAACCATAGATATCCATAAATTTAGTGCTGTGTAGTAATGAGAAGTTACATAGAGAAAACGTTTTCAAACGTGTTTAGTGAATATACAAAAGCCTTTGATGAAGATTTTCCTCTTGTACCGGGAAACCAGTCACATGCATTGCTCAGGTCTGATTTTGTTCCATTCTTCCACACAAACGCTTTGCAATCCTGCAGGTTCCATGGACTCCTTCAAGGAATTCTGAGCTTTAGTTCCTTTCATTATTCTATTGGATTCAGGTCAGGTAATTAACTGAGCCATTCTAGCAGCTTTATGTTCTGTCTCTGACACCAATTGAGAGTTTCCTTTGCTGCAATTTTGGGATCATTGTCTTGCTGAAATGTCCTTGTTTCATCTTCATCGTCGTGATAGATGGCAGAAAATGTTATCAAGAATGTCTCGGTACATTTGTAAGTGGCTGGCTTATGTTCTTTTCACTTTCAGATTATGGCTCCAGTAGTGCTCACTGGAACATTCAGTACTTTAAAAATTCTTCTGTAACAAATGCTATCAGTATGTTTTTTAAGAGTAACGTTGCAAAGATATTGAGACAGCTCACTGGTTTTACCCATCATAAGATGTTTCTTGTGTGGCACATTGGTAATGAGACACCTTTTTAAAATAGTTCAACAGTTGAACCAGCTGTTATTTTTAAGTGCTACGATAGCTTTCTAATTACTAATAGATTTCAGCTGGTGTAATGATCTTCCATGGCTTTGTTCACCACTCTTTCTTCATGTGTTCAATACTTTTTCCCTGTGTCATTTCTCATTATTACACATTACTAAATTTATGGAATCTATAGTTTGATTAATTTGCATGTGTGAATTTGATAGGTTGTTACTGACATCTGGTGAAAAATTCATGTCAATAGCATCTTTAGAAATATATTTACTTTGAAAATTGGTGACTTGTTCAATACTTATTCTATCCTTGTATATTTATGAAAAAGGTTCACTCACTGTTCCTGAAGTTTAGTATTTTCTTAATTGCTAATTTCCCCTTTGTTTATCGTTTGCTTAAAGAACTGCTTCCTAAATCCAAGCTTATGAATATTTTAAAACAAAAGTTGTTCCAACACTGCAATAAAACTTTGTTTTCTTTTTTTGTTGATTATTTACAAACCTTCTACAGAGGTTGTTTTACGCATTTCAAGTACAAATCAGTTTCTCAAAACGTGCAAAAAAAAAAAATCACGTGGACCACTGTACTATACTTTCAAAGAATTACCGTATTTTTTGCATTATAAAATGCACTTTTCCTCCCAAAAATTTGGGAGGAACATGAGGGATGCGTCTTGTAATCCGAATGTAGCTTACCAAGGGGTGGTGGAGCGGTGTCACAGGTGGCAGGGCCAATGCTGCAGTGCCGGCTGTGCTGGGGCTGAGGGCGCTGTGTTGCTGGGGCTGCGGGTGCTGTGTTGCTGGGGCTGTGGTCGTTGTGATGCTGTCGCTACGGGTGGTGAGGTTTTCAAATAATGGTGCCTGGAATTAGTGTGTGCACAGATGGAGCTTTCGGCTCAAGATCTCATCTGCGCATGTGCCGCCTCCGACACATTGATCTCCCAGCAGTGTACTTAAGGAAAATGGCATCCAGAGGTGGCGCGTGCACAGATGAGATCTCGACTTATCATTGAGCCTATAGCTCAATCTGCACACGCGCCGACTCCGGGAGTCGTTTCTTTGAAGCCCGCACCACCGACAGCATCTGGGACACCCTCCACACCGGAACACTGGGACAGCATCTGGGACACCCACCGCACCATCGCCCTGCTCCACCACCACTCCTGTCTTCTGTGACCCCACCACACCCCCGCTGCCGCCCCCTCCCGTTAAGAGACTACCAGATTATAAATCCGACCCCCTTTTTTTCACTTTTTATTCTAAATTTGGAGTGCGTCTTATAATCCAATGCATCTTATGAACTGAAAAATACGGTAACAATTTAGAATAATGAAGTTTTACTGAAGTGCTGGAATAAACTCTTTGAAAATCAGGTCTATGATTCTTTCCCTTTTGCAGCCACTTGTCTATGACATATATAGCTTTATTGGAATGCTGGTTTAGCAATAAGCAATGTATAGTGCAGATTCCATGGGTTTGTTTTATGTAATGCTCTAGTGCTGCAAAATATTCATGTGAGATTTATTGTATTGCATTATATGTATTGCATGTTTGTATTTGAAGATCGAATAAACAAGATTTTGTTTTGTTATCCTTTGTTGCCTTTTTTAACTGTCTAAAGATCAGTGTCTGGTGTGGCTATAATGAGTTTTCTACCCTATAAGTAAATTATATTTATTACGAGACAAAATAGGAGTAAGAAAATATATATTTAAAATATAAACTGAATTTGTTGGAATTTATGAATTAAGTAAATAGTAAGAGAATAAACCAATGTTCATTTTAGGGTTAAACATTCAAAATTAAATCAAGGACTTGGAAAATCCTATTCCACTCATTAAGTAAGGGACTTTTAGGAGTAATGAGCTAGGATATAAAATCTTGAGAATCTTTAAGAAGTTTCATCCCCATACTGAGCAAATACTCTTTGCACCTTTATAAAAAATGAATTCATTTCAAAGCAAAAGACTATAAAGTCAGCAGTAAAGGATTTACTCTACTCTGAATTTCATCATATGTTCTCATTATTTCTACTATTCCTCTTACCATCTAGACCAGAAGCTATCACTGGGTCACCTCAAGTCTCATTCGTCTATGGGACCTGTTTAAACTTCCTGCTCTAACATTTATACAGTCTGCCAATTTACATAACGACATTTACAATAGGAGCAATTTTGGATCGTTGTAAAAATGTCCAAAATCGCTCCTCGTTGACATGGGGGTCCTCTCCCAATTATCGCTGCTGTCACTTGGGCGAAGTTGACCCTCATCCCTGTGGCAGCACACATCGCTACGTGTGACGCCGCAGGAACGAAGAACCTTTCCTTACCTGCCACACGCCAGCAATGAAGAAGGAAGGATGTGGGCGGGATGTTCGTCCCGCTCCTCTCCGCCCCTCCGCTTTGATTGGGCGGCCGCTTAGTGACGACGCTGTGATGCCGAGCGAACCGCCCCCTTAGAAAGGTGGCGGTTCGCTGGTCACAGTGACGTCGCCGAGCAGGTAAGTACGTGTGACGCTGCCGTAGCGATAATGTTGGCTATGGCAGCGATCTCCACATATCGACATAACAATAGGGGCGAGTGCTATCATGCTCGCCATCGCTAGCATCGGCTAGCAATGTTGCAGCATGTAAAGCCACCCTTATTAGTCTATTAAAATGGCAGATTTTTCTGTTTTGTGGATAGTAGCCACACAATCGAGTCAACATGTCAGTGAAAAAGACAGGAGCACATAGATAACGCCCAAATGCAGACTGTTTTCAGACATCATGGATAATGAAAAACGATTCAGCACATGGATTAAAAATTTTATTATTTTGAGAACACCTAATGTATACATGTCATGATGTGACTGCAGGAAAGCTCCTATACGATTCCTCACTCTAGGCGATCCTAGGCAATCTGTAACCTTGGGGTGAAACCTAATGGTGGAGATGCCGGAGTCCTGTGCCTGGCTGTTCTTCTATCCAGAAATAATCTGTTCCCCCCTACTCCAAGGGAAGGAAGGGACAGGTGCGTGATGGCAACAGATATAAAGACAGACAGAGGAAAACCAAAACTCAGACATACTGCAAGCTCACAGAAACAAACAGTAAGAGACTAAAGAGAAAAACAAGAAGAGAAAGGCAGCAACAAAAGGAGAAGAGTTAACACTACAACCACTCATAGCAATAAAGTTCTACAACCACCAGTAAGTCTGGATCACAACACCTCACCAGACCACGGAGGTAAGCACTTTTCTTTGGTAAGCATAACCCCATTGTCACAGCACTAAATCACTTGAGAATACAGTCTTGCAAAATCAGGATTTGAAAAACCTCTTTCTTCTTTCCCCTGTGTCTTTTCCTTCTGACTTTGGTTTTCCAGTGAAATACATTTATTCTTATAGTCTCATCTTTCATTTCTGCCTTTGCTCATATATCTACTCTGATGGGGCACTGGTTTAAAAGTAGTATCACTCAAGACATGAAAAATGATCTCTCGGTGTGTGGTAGAACAAGCTTCTATTTGAGCAAGTTACCAGCAGAAAAATGCTCTGTAGGACAATTACAGAAAAGGATTCCCATGATCTGTTACTCCATACTTCCTTACTTTTAAATCAGACAGAAGTCAAAGTCAAGAAACTAAGTAAATGAAAAGATTCACAGTTTGTCATAAGAGCCAAACAATTATAAAATTGTTAATCTTCATAATTATAAAATCATGTTAATCTTAATAATTGCACCCTGGTCATGAAAAGCTCTTATATACAACATGAGTTGCTAGTTTTGCTATTACACTGCAATACAATATTTAAGGCATTGAGCAGGGGGTTGGTTGGACTAGGTGACCCAGGAGGTCCATTCCAACTCTAATATTCTATGATTCTATGATTAAGAGGGAAGTTATACGTAGAGCTTAGAGATGGTGTATAACAAGGATAAGTCTGCCTGCTTTTGATGCTAAATGGGTGTATACTATATACATACATGTTTACTTCGTTTGTGTATTGGAGCAACACAAGAAAATCAGACAAATTGGACATAATTTAACACAAAACTCCAAAAATGGATGGGACAAAATTGTTGGCACCCTCACTTTAACATTTGGTTGCATATCCTTTTGAATAAATAACTGCAATCAATCACTTCCTATACCCATCATAAGCTTCTTACACTTCTCACCTGGAATTTTGACTCTTCTTTTGCAAACTGCTCCAGATCTCTCATATTTGAAAGGTGTCCCAATAGCAATTTAAAGATTTCTCCACAGGTGTTCAATGGGATTTAAATCCACACTCATTATTGAACACTTCAGAACTCTCCAGCGCTTTGTTTCCATCGATTCCTGGGGGTTTCTTGAATTATTTTTGGGGTCATTGTCCTGCTGGACCCATGACCTTGGACGCAAACCCAGCTTTCTGTCACTGGGCACTACATTGCAAACAAAAATTTTTTGGTAGTCTTCAGATTTCATGATTCCTTGAACACAGTCAAGACAACCAGTACCAGAGTCAGCAAAACACCCCAAAAACATTTTTTAACCTCCACCATATTTGACTGTAGGTACTATTATCTTTTCTTTGTAGGCCTAATGCAAATGTGAATAAACAGTATAATGGAACAACAAAAAGAAAAAAAAACTAAAGAAAAAAGATAAATTTCACATAATTACACACAACACTCCAAAAACGGACCAGGCAAAATTGTTGGCACCTTTCTAAAATTGTGGATAACCAACTTTGGTACAAGCATTTGATGCTCATTCAAACTCATCAGTGGCAAGTAACAATTGTGGGCAAAATGAAAATTACACCTGAAACCAGATAAAAAAGGGAGAAGTTTACTTAAACTTTGCATTGTGTGTCTGTGTGTGCCACAATAAGCATGGAGAACAGAAAGTGGAGAAGAGATTTGCCTGAGCACTTGAGAATCAAAATTGTTGAAAAATATCAACAATATCAAGATTAAAAGTCCATCTCCAGAAATCTTGATGTTCATTTGTCCACAGTGCGTAACATAATCAAGAAGCTTACAACCCATAGCACTGTAGCTAATCTCACAGGAAAATGGCTGAAAGGTTGTGACGCAGGATAGTCCAGAAGATGTGTAAGCGGCCCCAATCAAGCTCCAAAGATATTCAAGTTGTCCTCCTTGCTAAGGGTGCATCAATGTCACTGCAAACTATCCATCTACATTTGAATTAAATGAAATGCTGTGGCAGGAGACTCAGTGGGACCCCACTGCTGACACAAAGACATAAAAAAAAGCTAGACTGAAGTTTTTACAAAATGTATGTGAGTAAGTCAAAGTTCTTCTGGGAAAACATCTTGTGGAAAGATGAGACCAAGGTAGAGCTTTTTGGTAAGTACATCATTCTACTGTTTACTGAAAATGGAATAAGGCCTACAAAGAAAAGAACACAGTACCTACAGTCAAATATGGTGGAAATTCAAAGATGTTTTGAGGTTATTATGCTGGGACATTGTGACTGTTAGGGCACTGCGACAACAACAAACAAATAGCAAAAGTCCAACCTTGTCAGATTTTTTTGCAAATTACTTTTCACAGTCGAAATACCCTTGGGATTGCAATGCCCTATTGACATCTATTGCACTACAATGTACTGAACCTTGGTCACCTAACAGGTTTCACTGCCAAAGTTGTCGTGTAGTTGTAACCTAAAGGTCTCCATACACATTAGACTAATGTAGGCTGGACCCAACAATATCAATGCATTCAAAAAATGGTCTATTGTCTTTGGGGGCACCGGTCAACTGATAGTCAGTAGAGATGCCAATTTTGCATGTCTGATTTTGAACTGTCGATTGCATTGTTGTCCCTGAAATAAGCCCCTGGACAATGTGTCATCTGACAGCTTTCTCACAGACAACATAGGAGAGTCGGCTGAGATGGCTGTCAGATGAATGATCGGCTAAAGCATTGTTCAGCCTTCAGCAATCTAATGTTTATGGCCATCTTTAATGTAAACCAGGATTAGATAGTTTTCTCTACTGAAAGGAAAGATGAGAGTAAATTATATAGAGTTTATATAGCCAGTACAGGCATGCAGCTGAAAAGGCGTGTTATTCTCCCTATATGAATATTTTCCATCATTTTCTGTGGTCATTATCATTACATATCACCTAGTATTTCATCCCGACAAATTTTACATCAAAATCAGACAATCTTGTAACATAGACAGAATGCAGTAGTTAGAGTCCATAGAAGATGAATGAACCCTCTGAGCCTAACAAATTACTGCTAGTTAGTCTTTATTGTCTGCATTTGTGATTCACATCATTGAGTATATCTGAATTACAGTATATTGTCTTTTTTTGACATAAGCAAAATATTTCAGCTGAAAACATGAAAATAAACAATCAGGAACCGCAAGAGGTCGAGATGGCTATTCCCCGTACAACTCATGAAATCGAGCAGCTGTGCAATCTTTCTATGCGTTCTTGTTTTCCATATTACAATAACACTAAGAAACTCGGGGCTCGTGCAAATAGGCAATTTAAGCACTTCTTGGATGGCTTAATAGAGACACACAAACAATGCACTTGGGGCATTTAAAGGGCCTCATTTAAACATACAGTTTCATGACTCATTGCTTAATTTCAATGATAGGAGAACTTGTTGGGGTGAAATTAGGAATATTGTTTAGCTTAAACTATCAACTTGTGTTAACATTTCTATCCTAATGAGTAAACATCTAAATAAAATTACGTTTATTAAGCCTATAGATCTGTCGAGGAAGCAGAAATACAGTAATAAATGCCTCATAATTAAAACAAGTCTGGATAGTATACTTAGAGGAATCCAGAATTTCACATCAGCAGAACAATACAGAATAAAGGAAAATTACATCTTGGCTTTTTTTATTCTAATTCTTACAGCAAATATATTACAAGATAGTAAAAGCGTACCAGTGCCCATGGTACACTTACCCTATTATGCATCTCAAGCAAGCCCCTCTCCACCATCATGCACCCTGTGTATTGCGCTATTTTCTTATTCTAATCTTCATAGTTAATTAACACGAGCTTCAGTAGCCCAGGATATATTGAAAACATATCTAGACTTGATAAGGAGGAAAAACATTTTGAGCTAGGCCAACTGTTATGGTTTTGTCAAGATCCATCCTTTAATGGGTGGTTCACTACTCACTATTAGTGGCCACATCGCAGCAAAACTCATAGGGAAGGCTTTTGTCAAATACGTTGTGTAGTACATTGTGCCTCTGAGCGGCCCTATTGCGGTCCACTCATCCCTATCAAGTGACCTTGACCTTTGAGATCTGGTGATGTCACGTCAACTTCCAGTTGACCCAATATCACCAAGGCTGGCTCCAGTCGCCGTGAGTGACTGGGCTGTCGGCGGAGTTTCATCACACATCACAGCCCAATATCACTCCTGTTTGCAACTCTATGCAGTAAAGGAGAGAGCGCACGAGGTGCTGGGCTGTGATGAGCGGTGAAACATCGCCACAGCTCAGCCACTCACAAAGACTGGGGCCGGTCTCGGTGATGTCAGGTCAGCTGGAAGCTGAATACCCCTGTCTCTGTCATAACAGGAGATCAGCAGATGTAATCAGACAGTATAGTCATAAAGTCACCTAAAGGAAATAGTAAAATCAATAAAAAATGTACAAAAAAAGTTTTAAATTTTTTTTCAAATTCTCCCTGTTGCCTTATTGAAAACAATTTAAAAAAAAAAACATACATATTTAGTGTTGCCATGTTCATAGATGCCAATCTATCAAAATAAAAATTCAATTAATCTGATTAGTAAAGGGCATAGTGAGAAAAAAAATCAAAACACCAAAATTACAGTTTTTTGGTCTCCGCAAAATTGCATTAAAATGCAATGAGGCGATCAAAGCACAGTATCTGCCTAAAAATGGTATAATTAAAAGTGTCAGCTCAAGACGCAAAAATAAGCCCCAGATCCCGAAAAATGAGAACACTACGGATTTAGAAAATGGGGACAACAGAGTAATTTTTTTGACAAATTTCAGAATTTTTTGTCACCATTTAGATAAAAGTACAACTATACATGTTTGGTATCTACGAACTTGTATTAACCTGGGGAATCATAATGCCAAGTTAGTTTTACCATATAGTGAACATGGAAAATAAAAAATTTAAAAAAATTGTGCAATTGCACTTTTTTGCAATTTCACTGTACTTGAATTTTTTTTTTACCATTTGCTAGTACAATATGGGCAGAATGAATGGTTTCATTCAAAAGTACAACTTGCCCCACAAAATACAAGCTCTCCTATGGCTGTATTGATGGAAAAATAAAAAGCTATGGCTCTTCAGAGAAGGAGAGCAAAAAACAAAAACAAAAAAACAGAAAATCGTCGGGTGGTGAAGGGATTAACAGTTCAGAGAATCTTCTTTATATTCCGATAGCAGTCTTTAAAGGGGTTTTATAAACTAAGGAAAAGAATATACCAATACGGGATCACCACAAGGTTAGGGTACATATGAAAAATTCACTTTATTATACAAAAAAACACAAGAAAACACATGCCCTCAGCAGAGGTATAGTACACACAGAAGGTAATAAAAACATTTAAAAAAAGCCTATGGCATAAGAAAAACCTGTCCCATTGGGAAACAATGCATACAATAAATGCCAAGTATATCAATACAATTTTTAGACATCAATACAATCTCTCCTCATGCACCATACAGATGTTAATTTGCATTGCTGTTTCACTGTTCAGAAGACAAAGGAACGAGGTACTATGTTAGCACCAAATAATCAAGATTAAGGTCTAAGATCACAGACCATTAATTGGCTACAAGACTCTATTTAAAGAGAAAAAAAAAAAACGTATAACGCTGAATAGCCAATAGAATAGTCCTGCACCAAACCTAATACCATACATGTATACCCTCAGTCTATACTCACTGACAGCATAATACCAGCAGATAGAAAACACCATGCAAAGTCAGGGTAACATGACTTTCTTTCTTCCCCTGAGGAAGCCACCCTTAGAGGCGGCGATACGCGTGGGGTTATCCCTTGGGAAACCCTCTCCTCATGTTACCCTGACTTTGCATGGTGTTTTCTATCTGCTGGTATTATGCTGTCAGTGAGTATAGACTGAGGGTATACATGTATGGTATTAGGTTTGGTGCAGGACTATTCTATTGGCTATTCAGCGTTATACGTTTTTTTTTTTCTCTTTAAATAGAGTCTTGTAGCCAATTAATGGTCTGTGATCTTAGACCTTAATCTTGATTATTTGGTGCTAACATAGTACCTCGTTCCTTTGTCTTCTGAACAGTGAAACAGCAATGCAAATTAACATCTGTATGGTGCATGAGGAGAGATTGTATTGATGTCTAAAAGTTGTATTGATATACTTGGCATTTATTGTATGCATTGTTTCCCAATGGGACAGGTTTTTCTTATGCCATAGGCTTTTTTTAAATGTTTTTATTACCTTCTGTGTGTACTATACCTCTGCTGAGGGCATGTGTTTTCTTGTGTTTTTTTTTTTTTTTTTTTTTTTTTTTTTTTTTTTTTTTTTTTTTTTTGTATAATAAAGTGAATTTTTCATATGTACCCTAACCTTGTGGTGATCCCGTATTGGTATATTCTTTTCCTTAGTTTATGGTCTCGTTTTTTGTATACCAGGAGATCCCACGGGTAGTGCCCTTCCTTTTCAATTATTGACCTTTAAAGGGGTTTTCCCACAGCCAAAGTTAATTTCAAAGTTGATTTTAATCAATAGATATTAGAAAAATAATGATTTATAAAATTTGATGTGTTTAAAAGAAATGTTCCTGTGCTGAGATAATTTAATATACACTGGAGATCAAAATTTGAGAACACACAATTTCCTAAATGTTAAGGACATTGTGTAGTCCTATGTGATTATATCCTAACATGAGTAAACTAGTAGCATTTTAAGCTTAATTCATAAATTGAATTTTCAAAAGCACATAATACAAATGTAAATGAGATCAATGAAAAAGAACATGGATCAAAATTAGAGAACACTTTCAGATGACTGCAAGTTATTGGTGTTAATCTGGTACCTGGTGCTAACGTCCTTAATTATCTGACAAACCTTATGTAATTGGCAGCCTAACTTTCCAGTTTCCACAAACTCTGTAAAAATGGTGTGCCATTCCAAAGTGACTGAAACCCTTCGGCAGCAGGTTGTCCAAGGATGAATCTATCAGCCATAGCAAGAGAAGTTGGTCATTTCAAGTCTGTGCTTTTGAGAATATTGCATCTTTACATCACAAACTTTTTCAATTCCCCCTAGAAGACTGGTCATCCTTGAAAGACAAATGCATGAGAGGACAGGATAATGCAGAGAATCTCCATGGGTAATCGTTTCAACTCTGCAGCTGGCATTGCTCCCAGTTCGGCACTGAACAGGGTAAAGATCTGTCTTGTCATATAGTGTCACGATGTTTAAGAGCTTTTGGACTGAAAGCCCACTCTGGAGTGACCAATATTCTTATTAGCAGAAAGAATCAAAAGGCTAGACTCACTCACCTTTGGTGAGGAGCATGTTGTGTGAGCAGAGAAGTGGTCCACAGTTCATTTTAATAATGACAAAAAAAAGAGTATACAGATAGCACAGCATGGGATTGTATCTGATTCTTTTTTTGAGAAAAAGCATTTTCCTGCCTATTTTTAAAAATTATTTTACCTCATACAAAGAATAATTTGCAATCCCAAGAAGCTGTACTGTCTGTATACTGTATTACTTCCTTCGCTGCCCAGGAGCTGTGGTATGATCAGACTATGTCCCTGTACAGTCAGACACATCCATTACACAGTACATAACAGGGGCACATATATAAGATTCTCAGCACAGGAACATTTTTTTTTTTTTTTAAAACACATCCAATTATATAATATATTATTATTCCATAATTTATTGATTAAAATCAATTTTAAAATGAACATTGTTCGTGAGAAAACCCTTTTAACTTTGTAAAATTAGCATGTTTGAGAAAAAAATGATGCCCAGGACAATGGTCACTTTGGAAGTCCACGGCAGCAGCCATAGAGCCCCATGAACCCTCTCTTACCTGCTGATATCCCCGTTGTGCCTTCTTATTAATAATCCCATCACCATAGGCCCACTAATCCTAAAATGTGCTGTAGTCGCCAGGAAATAGGAGTAGGTTTACAAGGTTTACAAGGTTATGGTCTGTCAGCTACAAACTACCAACGCGGCCACTGGACTAGGACCCTGTGAATATTTTTGTTGATATATAAAAATTATCTATTCCAGCTCCTCAAAACTTGGAACTATCCGACATTACATACGTTAGCCTTCTGTCCATTTTATTCCATATAAGTAGCTGAACATAGAATTCAAAGGATCAACAACATTGAAATGGTGTTTCAATATATGTTGCGTACTGAATCTCATAGAAGGGCAACAAAGGAAAATCCAGCATCCAGATCCACGTAATAAAATAATCTAGTAATCTGGATGCTGGATTTTTCCTTTGTTGCCTTGCTGTGAATTTTCCTCAAAATCCGTGCACCGTCCCAGGATTGTCTCCTCAAGAGGTGAGCTGGACTCTTTTAATCTCATAGAATACAGTAGGTCAAAACACAGTTATACTGGTTTAAAAAGACTGATGTCCATCATAATCCACCCTTCTCAGACCTAGAATTTGTCATTTTAACATATAACCTTACCAGTAACTGTACAGAGCCCACTTATAAATGTGGAGAACTATATCTGTACCTGTATATAACCTTACCAGTAACTGTAAAAAAAAACACCTCTAAATGTGGAGAACCATATCGTTATATGTATATAACCTTACTAGTAACTCTAAAGAAGCCACTTATAAATGTGGAAAACCAAACTTATACCAGCATATAGCCTTACCAGTAATGGTAAAAAACCCACTTTTAAATGTGGAGAACCATATCTATACCTTATATAATCTTACCAGTAACTGTAAAGAACCCACTTATAAACGTGGAGAACCATACTTATTCCTGTATATAACCTTACCAGTAACTGTACAGAACCCACTTATAAATGTGGAGAACCATACTTATTCCTGTATATAACCTTACCAGTAACTGTACAGAACCCACTTATAAATGTGGAGAACCATATTTATACCTGTATATAACCTTACCAGTTACTGTAAAGAACCCACTTATAAATGTGGAGAACCATATCTGTACCTGTAAATAACCTTACCAGTAACTGTAAAGAACCCACCTACAAATGTGGAGAACCATATCGTTATATGTATATGACCTTACTAGTAACTCTAAAGAAGCCACTTATAAATGTGGAGAAGCAAACTTATACCAGCATATAGCCTTACCAGTAATGGTAAAAAACCTACTTTTAAATGTGGAGAACCATATCTATACCTTATATAATCTTACCAATTACTGTAAAGAACCCACTTATAAATGTGGAGAACCATACTGTAAAGAATCCACTTATAAATATGGAGAACCATACTGTAAAGAACCCACTTATAAATGTGGAGAACCATATCTGTACCTGTACATAACCTTACCAGTAACTGTGAAGAACCCATTTATAACTGTAAATACTAGAGTTGAGCGCGGTTCGTGGTTCGTTGTTCTCCAGTTAACGGTTCAAGTGATTTTGGGGGCTGTTCTAGATCGAACTTTTTGCTAAAGCTCGATAGTTCTAGTTACGTTTGAGAACGGTTCTAGCAGCAAAAAGACAAGCTAATTACTAGCTGGCTTTCCGCTGTAATAGTGTAAGTCACTCTGTGACTCACACTATTATGAAATTTCAGTGTATAGTGTGCGGGAACAGCGCATTCAGATCACTGCTGCTGAGATAATGGCGATCGCCATTTTTTTTTCCTTGTCTTCCTTCCCTAAGCGCGCGCGTGTAGTGGGGCAGGCCAGCATGTCAGCCAATCCCAGACACACACACAGCTAAGTGGACTTTTAGCCAGAGAAGCAATGGCATGTGTGATAAGATGTCCATGTCACATGTCCCTGCATTATAAAAACGGGTATCTGCCCATCCGGATGCCATTTTCTGCCTTATGCGTCTGGGTGTCAGTCACCGCTGGCGTAGCTCCTGTCTCCGATACTGCTGTGTACGCTCTATACACAGTGCTATACAGAATAGGGATAGAAGTTTTTATTAGCCCTTGTAAGGGCTAATACCGGCAGGGTCAGAGCCATAGGTGACAGTCAGGTCCGTGGAAACAGATTTTAACAGCTACAGAAGATAACAGCGTCTGTGTAGCTAAGGTCAGGGACTTCCTCGCTGCATTTCCCCAATAGGAGGGATAGAAAGTGAGGCTTCCTTTCCTGTACACTGACCCACAACCCTGCCACTGTACCCTCCTGCCCTTTGCACACTCAAGCTCATTGTTACTAAGCCATTATACTAGCAAACACTGAGTAAACTTAGTGGCATCCTAAACGTGGCTGTTGGACTTTCATTATTGTCCCACTGGTGCAAAGCTATTTGCAGCACCTCTGCATTGCACACTCAAACTCATTGTTACTAAGCCATTATACTAGTGTGGCGCCCTGGACTAGCCAGGTCATCACAGGTACTACAACACACACCCCCACCCCGTGACAGGCACATCAGCCAGACACAAAATCCTTGTTGCCTCCCTCCAGGGGCTGATGTCCACACCAGGTGGGGTGGAGCCAGGCAGTTGGCCCGACCCACTGAGGAGTTCACAGTCCTGGAGGCGGGAAAAGGAAGTGAGATCAGTTTGGGAAGTGTAAGTGAGAGGAGTAAACTGACCGTGTCCGGGTGTGTGGCCCGGGCACTAAGAGCAAGGTTGGCAGATGGTGGTGGCCGTCTGCAGGAGAGACAAATCAACGCGGAACCATAAGACCGGGGTCGGGTGGTGGCCCGCTGGTACCGAACCGGGGAGCGAAGTGAAGCCAGCACACACTGGCAGCGCCTGCGGACCCCGACCAAGCTTGGAGTCGCCGTTAAGAGGTCAAATCCGTCAGTGACCGGAACCCCAGGGGTTTCCTAACATCCAAGACCCGATAGAAGGCAACCGTTTGACCAGTAGAAGGAAATACAGCTACCGCCACAGCTAGAATTCCAAGGGACGGAGCCTGCGGGCAAAAGGGCTCCTCCGGCACATATACACGCTGGGGAGTGGGTTACCATTGGGAAGCCATCGGGACCGAACATACACAAAGGTGCAGGGAAAGGCAGCCACCACCAACCATCTGGGAGAAACCACAGCAGCCGGCTGCAGGACCCGTCCATCCAGCCGTTTGGTTTACCAAAGACTTTGCGTACATTTGTGGCTGAGTGAGTACAACCGTGCCATCCGGCACCGCGCTGCGCAGTCCAGGTGACCCTGCACCTTGCCAGCCCTGCCTCCCCGTCACCTCCCCGGGCCCCGGGACCACCAACCCCTACCCACGTAGGGGGAAAACAGCATCCCAGCTGCTCCCTACCATCGCTCCCGGGATCCCCGTCACCAGCAGCGGTGCTGCCCAACCTCACCACAACCCGTGGGTGGTGTCACGGACTAAAATCCCCCAAACCAACCACCCCTTTCACTCACAGGCGAGGAGCACCGCTCGAGTACCCGGATCTGGCCCACCGCTCGAGCCACCGAGCAGCCATCGCAGCAGCGCCGGACCCGAGCATTAACGAGCGCAGCGCAGTGGCGTCCTCCCCGCCCGCAACACTAGCAAACACTGAGTAAACTTAGTGGCATCCTAAAAGTGGCTGTTGGACTTCCATTATTGTCCCACTGGTGCAAAGCTATTTGCAGCACCACTGCATTGCACACTCAAGCTCATTGTTACTAAGCCATTATATTAGCAAACACTGAGTAAACGTAGTGGCATCCTAAAAGTGGCTGTTGGACTTCCATTATTGTCCCACTGGTGCAAAGCTATTTGCAGCACCACTGCATTGCACACTTAAGCTCATTGTTACTAAACCATTATACTAGCAAACACTGAGTAAACTTAGTGGCATCCTAAAAGTGGATGTTGGACTTCCATTATTGTCCCACTGGTGCAAAGCTATTTGCAGCACCACTGCATTGCACACTCAAGCTCATTGTTACTAAGCCATTATACTAGCAAACACTGAGTAAACTTAGTTGCATCCTAAAAGTGGCTGTTGGACTTCCATTATTGTCCCACTGGTGCAAAGCTATTTGCAGCACCACTGCATTGCACACTCAAGCTCATTGTTACTAAGCCATTATATTAGCAAACACTGAGTAAACGTAGTGGCATCCTAAAAGTGGCTGTTGGACTTCCATTATTGTCCCACTGGTGCAAAGCTATTTGCAGCACCACTGCATTGCACACTTAAGCTCATTGTTACTAAACCATTATACTAGCAAACACTGAGTAAACTTAGTGGCATCCTAAAAGTGGATGTTGGACTTCCATTATTGTCCCACTGGTGCAAAGCTATTTGCAGCACCACTGCATTGCACACTCAAGCTCATTGTTACTAAGCCATTATACTAGCAAACACTGAGTAAACTTAGTGGCATCCTAAAAGTGGCTGTTGGACTTCCATTATTGTCCCACTGGTGCAAAGCTATTTGCAGCACCACTGCATTGCACACTCAAGCTCATTGTTACTAAACCATTATACTAGCAAACACTGAGTAAACTTAGTGGCATCCTAAAAGTGGCTGTTGGACTTCCATTATTGTCCCACTGGTGCAAAGCTATTTGCAGCACCACTGTATTGCACACTCAAGCTCATTGTTACTAAGCCATTATACTAGCAAACACTGAGTAAACTTAGTGGCATCCTAAAAGTGGCTGTTGGACTTCCATTATTGTCCCACTGGAGCAAAGCTATTTGCAGCACCACTGCATTGCACACTCAAACTCATTGTTACTAAGCCATTATACTAGCAAACACTGAGTAAACTTAGTGGCATCCTAAAAGTGGCTGTGGGACTTCCATTAGTGTCCCACTAGTGCAAATCTATTTGCAGCACCTCTGCATTGCACACTCAAACTCATTGTTACTAAGCCATTATACTAGCAAACACTGAGTAAACTTAGTGGCATCCTAAAAGTGGCTGTTGGACTTCCATTATTGTCCCACTGTTGCAAAGCTATTTGCAGCACCACTGCATTGCACACTCAAACTCATTGTTACTAAGCCATTATACTAGCAAACACTGAGTAAACTTAGTGGCATCCTAAAAGTGTCTGTTGGACTTCCATTATTGTCCCACTGGTGCAAAGCTATTTGCAGCACCACTGCATTGCACACTCAAACTCATTGTTACTAAGCCATTATACTAGCAAACACTGAGTAAACTTAGTGGCATCCTAAAAGTGGCTGTTGGACTTCCATTAGTGTCCCACTAGTGCAAATCTATTTGAAGCACCTCTGCATTGCACACTCAAACTCATTGTTACTAAGCCATTCTAATAGCAAACTATGCTGCCAGTTTAAGGGCCGTAGTTGAATTGTCAGGGATAGTTATTGGTGTTTATTCTGCTGCTATTAAAGATAGACCACCACTGCAATCTACACCACCTCTCAATTTTTACTACCACATTTTAAGTGCACAATCTTGTCGCAATCAAAATGAGTGGCAAAATGACAGGTGCTGGTGGAAAGGGAAAGAGGCGTGTTGGAAAAGGAAAAAAAGGGTCAGTCACACTATAGCTTGGGAATCAGAGGTGTGCTCCCAAGCTACAGTGAGTACAGACCAGGAAATGGTCTGCAGTGATGCCCAGAACCTTTGTGACTCTGATTCAGGCCGTGAGGACCAAGTTTCTGAGCATAATGTTGACCCTTATTCACAAACTGTAACACCTGTTGTTATAGACAATGAGGAACATACTGATGACGATGAGACGCAGATACCAGATTGGGATGACAACTTAAATATTCGGTCAGGGCAAGAAGAGACTCGGTCTGAGGGTGAGGGGAGTGCAAACACAACAATTGATGAGGAAGTTCTAGATCCCACCTACTGTCAACCCGCAGACAGGCACTCGAGGAGGTCAACACAGGCGGTGGAGGAGGATGCAACTGACGACGAAGTTACCTTGCGCTTCCTGGACAGAGTCGGAGTACTGGTAGCACGTCTACAACTGCATCCTCAGCCACCACTGTGCCTCTGAGCACTAATCGGGCTGGATCAGCAGGTCGCATGCCCTCTAAGCCTTGCCTAGCCTGGTCCTGTTTTTGACATAGCAAAAGATCACCCAAATTATGTGATCTGTAAAATTTGTCGTGATTCTGTTAGTAGACGGCAAAACCTCAGCAGTTTGACAACTTCTTCCATGAATCATCACATGAGTAAATATCATATGTCCCAGTGGGAAGCTCACTGTGCTGCAATGCGGCCTAGCAGAGCGAACCATCCACCGCCTGACCGCTTCCTTGAGAAACTCTGTGTGTGAACAGGTGCATTTCACCACCGATACTTGGACCAGTAAGCATGGACAGGGACGTTACATGTCGCTGACAGGGCACTGGGTAACTATGGTGATAGATGGTAAGGGTCTGCTGCACAAGTCTTGCCGCCCCCCCGACTTGTGTGTCAATACTCTGTCTGTCCAAGTTCCTCCACTGCTTCTGCCTCCTCCACCTCATCTGGGTCCTCCACCTCCGCCCCAAGCCTGCCTGGTCAGGCCACCAGCGTTCTAACTGCGCAGAAGGAATCATGCACCCCTCATTACTATGCTGGCAGCAGAGAGCAACGGCATCAGGCGGTCTTTAGCTTGAAATGTCTTGGAAATAAGAGTCACACAGCGGCTGAGTTGTGGGCAGCTCTGGAGACTGAGTTTGGTAAATGGTTGTCTCCACTCAACCTGCAGCCTGGTAAGGCCGTGTGCGACAATGCTGCAAACCTGGGTGCGGCCCTTAGCCTGGGCAAGGTGACACACGTGCCTTGTATGGCTCACGTGTTGAACCTTGTTGTCCAGCAATTTTTAACACACTATCCCGGCCTAGATGGCCTTCTGAACAGGGCACGAAAACTGTCAGCTCACTTCCGCCGTTCAACCACCGCTGCTGAGCGACTTGCATCGCTCCAGAAGTCTTTCGGCCTGCCGGTTCATCGCCTGAAATGCGATGTGCCGACACGCTGGAATTCGACTCTCCACATGTTACAGCGACTGTGGCAGCACCGTCGAGCCCTGGTGCAATACGTCATGACGTATAGCCTGGGCCAACGAGATGCAGAGGCTGGGCAGATCACCCTGATGGAGTGGTCTCAGATCAAGGACCTATGCACCCTTCTGAACAGTTTCGACATGGCGACGAATATGTTTAGCGCTGACAATGCCATTATCAGCATGACAATTCCAGTCATTTACATGCTGGAGCACACGCTAAACACTATTCGGTGTCAGGGGGTGGGACAACAGGAAGGGGAGGATTCCACAGGAAGGGGAGGAATCCACAGGAGTATTCATATGCGCAAAAGACCACAACATCACCAAGGTCCAGACGTTCATCATCACCAACGTGGCAGGCATGGGACCATGGGGGACAGGGATCAACAAGGGTAGCAGGCGAAATGTTGAGGAAGGTGCAGGAGAACATGAAGAAATGGAGGACAAACTGTCCATGGACATGGAAGACTCAGCGGATGAGCGAGACCTTGGTCAAATTTCAGTTGAAAGAGGTTGGGGGGAGATGTCAGAGGAAGGAAGAACGGTTAGCACCTCTATGCCACAAACACATCGTGGACTTGGTCCGCATGGCTGCGCAAGACACATGATCGCCTTCTTGCTGCACTACCTCCAACATGACCCTCGTATTGTCAAAATTAGAAGTGATGATGACTACTGGCTTGCCACACTATTAGATCCCCGGTACAAGTCCAAATTTTGTGACATAATTCCAGCCATAGAAAGGGACGCACGTATGCAGGAGTATAAGCAAAAGCTGTTACTCGATCTTAGCTCGGCTTTTCCACCAAACAACCCTGGTGCAGGGAGTGAATCTCCCAGTTGTAACTTGACAAACATGGGACGGTCTCGTCATCTTCAACAGTCTACCCGTACTAGCAGCATCATATCTGGTGCAGGTAACAGCAATTTTATTGAATCTTTTCATAATTTTTTTAGACCATCCTTTGCAAGGCCACCAGAGACAACAAGTCTGACACATAGTCAACGGCTGGAGAGGATAATACAGGAGTATCTCCAAAAGAACATCGATGCCATGACTTTTCAAATGGAGATTTGCTCATTTTGGGCTTCAAATCTTGAAAAATGGCCAGAGCTCTCCACTTACGCCTTGGAGATCTTGTCATGTCCAGCTGCCAGCGTTGTCTCTGAACGTGTCTTCAGTGCTGCTGGGTGTGTGCTGACAGATAAGCGCACGCGTCTGTCCAGTGACAATGTGGACAGACTAACGTTCATCAAAATGAACAAGTCATGGATTCCCAAGGAATTTACTACCCCTGTGTCATCCTGGGGAGAGTAAATGCTTGTGGATTTTTAATGTTCTTGTTGCAAATCTAGCTGTGAAGTGTACAACTGGGGCACAAGTGCTGCAACTGAAGGGGTGAGTGTCTGTGTGGCCAAATTTTGGAAAAAAGGGAGACTCCGCTTGGAGTAACCCTTGCTTGCTGTGTTTTTTAAAAGGAGCCAAGATGAACAAGTCATGGTTCAGCAAAGACTTTGCTACCTACCCCGGGGTCATCCTGGGAACGGTTAAGTATGGCGTATTTTTGAATGTGCTTGATGCAAATCTAGCTGTGAAGTGTACAACTGGGGCACAAGTGCTGCCACTGAATGGGTGGGTGTCTGTGTGGCCCAATTTTTGGAAAAAAGGGAGACTCCGCTTGGAGTAACCCTTGCTTACATTGTTTTTAAAAATGATCCAAGATGAACAGAGCTGGGATTAGGAAAGACTTTGCTACGTACCCCGGTGTCATCCTGGGGACGGTTAAGTATGGCGTATTTTTGAATGTGCTTGATGCAAATCTAACTGTGAAGTGTACAACTAGGGCACAAGTGCTGCCACTGAAGGGGTGGGTGTGTGTGGGGCCCAATTTTTGGAAAAAAGGGAGACTCCGCTTGGAGTAACCTTGCGGTGTTTTACATGATTTTAGAAGGGCATGCCATGCCTATATCTGTGTCTCATCCTCTTTTCCTTGTAACACTGTTTTGTTTTCGCATGAGAATTTGTTCTTGTCACTTTCCCATGTGTTTGTGTTGTGTTGTGAATTGTTTGTCACCTTTTGGACACCTTTGAGGGTGTTTTCTAGGTGTTTTTATGTGTTTGTGATTGCCTCCCATTGTTTCCTATGCGGTTCGAGCGGTTCGCCGAACTGGTTTGCCGAACTGAACTCGAACGAGACCTTTGTTCGGCGAACCGAACTCGAGCCGAACCACGACCAGTTCGCTCATCTCTAGTAAATACCCAACAAATCAATGTAAAAACATTTTCTGTAAATTTTCATGATTTGGGAGCATGTGAATTCATGCTTTGCGCTGCCTAGTTAATTTCCTCGTAGTTTCATAGTTTTAAGTTTAAAGGTAGAATAAAGTCCATCGAGTTCATCCTATAGCCTAACATATATTAATAACTTTTGAAAATAAAGCACCTCCTATAATCGGTATCTGTCTGGTCTTATGCCCACTATTATTAAAAATAAAGCAAAGCTCTCTCGTAAAATATCCTCCAGTTTCTTTTGCACATTGATTCCACTTTTAATATAGCTTCCACTGCTGATTTTATCTGACAGATTTGCTTGAAGTGCATCTTCTCCCTGAATTTCTCTATTAAAATGAACAATTTAATATTTGCTTCATTTCCAATCGCCCTTTGCATCTGCAGCCGGTGTGGATGCACCTGGACATAAGTGCGCCAGATGAGCAGCAGCCGAACGTGTTCATTAATTTCTGATTGATGTAATCATCATTTCACATGGCAAGTAATTGCTATAAGCCAAGCCGAGCACAGACCGCACTCACTGGGAGCAGCCGTCTATACAATGCTACGCTAGAATGTTTCTCTGTATGTTTAGGTGAATGTTTAGAAAGCAGCTATTATGTGATTCCTTGGTGGACACAGACCTAAAAAGGGACCCTGTGCAAAAAAAGTATAATGGATCCTACAGTCCAAGGGTTTTGTCTATGATATGAATTGTTGGCTGCTGTTGAGGTGCATTGGGCCCCCTCACCTCTTGGACCCCTGTGTGGCCGAACAGGCTGCACCAATGAGATGTCCGGATCTAATGTGATTGATAGAATTACACTGTGTGCAGAATTATTAGGCAAATGAGTATTTTGATCACATGATACTTTTTATACATGTTGTCCTACTCCAAGCTGTATAGGCTTGAGAGCCAACTACCAATTAAGTAAATCAGGTGATGTGCATCTCTGTAATGAGGAGTGGTGTGGTCTAATGACATCAACACCCTATATAAGGTGTACTTAATTATTAGGCAACTTCCTTTCCTTTGGCAAACAAACAACATCAATGATGTTGCATTTCTTTGGTCCTGAGGAAGGGGACGATGATCCCAGAAACGTGTCGATCTGACATAAATAAACTCAACATTAATCATCAACGTAATTTTTGTATTGGTAGCTGCGCGGTATTATACCCTGTTCCTTTTTTCAATACCTAAGAATGTTAAATCATAAGAAATATATTAAAGGCAAAATGATCTCCGTGTGTTTTTAAAGAACTACATGCGTCTTCCCACAGAAAACTCCAGTGGTTTTGAATACGCGGGCCCCATAATAAAGTCATTTTTCAGCTTTTACATAATTAAGTTTATGCCCTAAACATTATTTGCGTGTAATTTGTCTGACTATGTCATTAGGTGTGATTTTTTTTTTTTATCTTGAGCTGCTAAATCTCCTGATTGCCATTTTGCAGCAGAGGTGTCTTTAATCACTCAGTTTGCTGTATGAGCAATCATGTAGTGCAGATGCTGCTGGAAGTATAAGTGCAATTATTACAAGGCGGTGTAATGCTTGGAAAGTCTCTCAGTAGGGCGTTCAATTATAAATCAAGGAAGGCATGCTGAGCATTACATCCATGAACTCTGCTTATAAATTCTAATAGTGGATCCTTTCAGGTCAAAACACTTGAACATGTCGGAGCTGTGTCTGTGGTAAGATGATCGTTAATATCCCACCGTTCTCCCTATAAAATTATATGGTTTTTAATACAGTTTTCATGTCAAGGGCTGGTAAATCTTGTCTTTTCCCAAAATATCTACATAGAAAACAATATCTAATACGGTATATAAAGCTGAGTGTATGTATGTAATTCATTTTTAACACTCTGAAATCGAGGCAGTTAACCCGAATCGTCACCGGGCCGGGGATACAGATCCTCTGCGCCGCCATGGAGTGGCCTGGCCCGGTTTCGTGGCCCCGAGGCCACGGGATGGGAAGGTGGAGGGTTGTAGGAAGGATGGAGGTGGTGTAGAATAGGATAACGGTGAAGAAAGCCTTTTATCGTGATGCCACCTGCGGTACACGGCCAAGTAATAGCTGCCGCTGCTGTCTCTTTCCCTTGGGGCGGATGTCACTGCAGCTAGAGTGGTCTTGCTTCTTGCAGGTGAAGCTAAACCTCAAGGATATGATGATGGTAGAATGGAGCGATACGTTGGGGGTGCAGGACTAAGGGCGATGACAAGAACTGGACGACACAGATTGGAGTCTCCTTTTACCTTTTACTGGTGTTCAGTGTAGTCCAGGAGTTAGTGGCCCGGTCAGACTGGAAGCAGCGGGGGGGGGGAGGGGGGTTCTCTCTGCCTGGTAGTTGTAAGCCTCCTTCTGCGTGCAGGTGTAGGTCACTGTGGCCTGAACTCTGACCACTGGGGTCACACATGCAAAAGGAGCCCCGACCAAGTATTGAGGCATTTGCTGTACAGACTTTCCATAGGCGCCAACATTTCTGAGTTTAAAATCATTTTTTCAGTTGGTCTTATATAATATTTTAATTTTCTGAGATAATGACTTTTGGGTTTTCATTGGCTGTAAGCCATAATCATCAACATTAACAGGAAAATACACTTGAAATAGATAATAGATGACTCTGTGTGTAATTACTCTATATAATATACATTGCCTTGCGAAAGTATTCGGCCCCCTTGAATTTTTAAATCTTTTCCCACATTTCAGGCTTCAAACATAAAGATGAAAATTTTAATGTTATGATGAAGAATCAACAACAAGTGGGATATAATTGGGAAGTTGAACAAAATTTATTGCTTATTTTAAAGTTTTTTTTAAAAAATAAATAACTGAAAATTGGGGCGTGTAATATTATTCATCCCCTTTAAGTTACTACCTTTTAGCACTACCTTTTGCTGTGATTACAGCTGCAAGTCGCGTGGGGTATGTGTCTATCAGTTTTGCACATCGAGAGACTGAAATTCTTGCCCATTCTTCAATCTCTTAACCATGATTAAGAGGTTGTTCCTCGAAACATGTAAACCAGTATCAGGTGTGTTTTTTGTCTGTCTCCCCCATTTTCAGTTTTTATTTTTAATATGCATTAAATGAGTTCAATTTCAGTGCTGGATCTTTTTCCATTTTGTATGTTTAACCCCTTTACAAACAAGGACGCACTGGGACGTTCTCATTCGACTCTATCCGGTTACTGCGGGCTCCGACGGCGATCCTGCTGTAGTCTGATCAGCAGACATGTGTAGCTAACAAGCGTAGGTAGACTGAAGATTAGATCCCAATGTCAAGCAGTGATATTGCGATTTAAATTGCCATTGCATGAATCGTGCCATTCCCCACTGCCATCGGCGGACCGTGACGCGATCGCGGAGCGCTAATGTGTTGTCATGGTACCGCGAGGTCAGCTGATGACCCCTGATGCTGCCATGACTCACTTCCTGTCAGAGAAAACAAAACGCTGGCACTCACAGGAGATCGGCAGATGCTGCTCTGATCAGCAGAAATGCACCTGCAGACTGTGTAGTGATAAAGTCCCCTAGAGGGACTAGTAAAATAAATAAAAATTGTAAAAAGAAACTTTTAAAAAATATGAGTCTACAAGGAAAATCCGCGCAGAAAACTGAGCGTTCCCGCAAGAGAAGTGGACATGCCGCAGGTCAGTTTATGAAATGTAAAAAGAAGCATGGTGGACATGAAATTTCTATAAACCAAATCCACTTGGCTGGAAGTGTAAGATGCAGTGTTTTGGAAGCAGCTAAAATATTCAGCATCCAAGACGCAAGGAACACTGATGGTGGGAATGCACCCTAAGTGTCCTGCATAGGAATATATTTCCTTTTTACATAGCTTAGATATAACGTAATATTAATCCTACTTTTTCTTTGCTAATTACCATATTTTTCGAATTATAACACGCTCTTTTCCTCCCAACAACTTGGGAGGAAAGTGAGAGGTGCGTCCTATAATCTGAATGTAGCTAACCGGGGTGGTGGAGAGTGGTCGGAAGGGGCTGGTGGAATGCTGTGGCAGCTGTGCAGGGGCTGTGGTGGCTGAGCTGCTGCGGGGTCTGAGGAGGCTGGGGCGGCTGTGCAGTGTCAGCACTGCTGTGCGGGTTCTCCGGCGGCTGCTGCAGCGGCTTTGCAGGGTCTGCGCGTGATCTCCAGCAGGTTGTGCTAGGGCTGCTGTGCAGAGTCTCTGGCGGCTTTATTGGCGCTGTAGTACTTTAAATAATGCCGCCCGGAGTCGGCACAAGAGCAGTTGGAGCTCTCGGCTCAAACTCTCATCTGCGCAGGTGCCGCCTCCGGACCACTTATCTCCCTTCATGAAAATGGCGCCTGGAGGTGATGTTTGCGCAGATGAGAGCTCAGCTTGCTATTACAAGCCCTCATCGTGTGCCGCAGCCGTCACAGCAGCAGCCTGAGCCCCAGCACAGCCGCCCCAGCACGGCAGCACCAGCCTCTGCCGCAGCCCGAGCCCCATCTCCGCTGGACCCCGAGCCTCCACCGTAGCCTTAGCCTCCGCCCAGCCTCTGCCGCAGCCCCAGAATCTGCTGCTGCACCAGCACAGCCACTGCTACTGTCCCCTACGGTAAGACACCACCGGATTACAAGATGGACCCCATTTTTTTTTTTTCAAATTTTCTTGCTCTGAATTTGGGGTTCGTCTTATAATCCAGTGCGTCTTATAAAACAAAAAATATGGTACCATGTCTACTTTTAGTTAGATTTTCCATTGTCTATGGCTTAGCAATATCCAAAGAGTTTGGAAGTTTTATTTATTTGGAGGCTTAGATACATTATTAATTGTGCTTTTGTTGTGAGATGTTTGCTGTCAGCTCGGCACAAATGAATTCATTTATATACATTAATAGGCTATGGTTAATCTCTGACAAATAGCCTAGATGTTAAACGGTTTTGGATATACAACCTGAAATGTTATGTGAATCAGGCTGTAAATCTAAAAGAAATTTGCATGCAGATATCGGTCACTCCATATAATAACATTTTCTTATGACTTGAGTTTTTTTTTAATGAAAAATATAACCACAAAATATATTTAGGAAGAGAAAACACTTAACTTGCCTAAAAGACAATTTTCGTAGGTAGTGAAGCTTGCACAGATTTATGGATGTATTGAGCAAATTAAATAACTTCCCAAACTAAAACATCAAACTAAATACGTAAAAAAACCACTGAAATGTATTTTTTTCTCTTTCGCTACTTAAATTACAATTTAAAAGGAAAAGATAACTCTGTTAACACTGATGAATTTTTACGACAACATTAAAGCTGAAACAATTAAGGTTCAGTAACATTTCATTGATTGGCAACCATATGTTCTTTCATCTTTCATTTGAGGAACAGCTGGCAATCAAAAGGGTAACTAAGTTGTTCATTCATTGAATCATTTGGAGAAGGAGCCGATCTGTTGATGTCATCCAATTTTATTAATGGGTTTTAGTTTGGGGACTGTTTTTCATTTTGATCAGTGGAAAATCATAACTTATTGGGATCGGGACAACATCTGTTAAGCACGACTGTTCATGAAAGTATAAATTTGATCTATTAGATTAATTATTAGAGATGAGCAGACTCTTGGAAACTTGGTTCGGTGGGTTCAGCCGGACTTTAGATAAAGATTAGTTTGGGACCCGGACTTGACCTGAACCCCAATAGAAGTCACTAATTGGGCAGTTCAGGTCTCCGTGGACTTCCGGGGGGAGGGTGGGCGGTCTTGTTACATTTTTTTTTTTTGTTTGTGTACACTACATCCGATCATACTGTTGTTACCCCCAGTGCGAGCAGATCAAATACTACAAGTGGGTCACACTGGGCTGAGCACTGAGCATAACCGAGCACAGCTCTGCTTGCACAAGTGGTTTGCATATGTAAAGCACCTGAACTGAAACACTGATTTTTTTTTTAAAGTCTGTGTTTGGTACAAACACCGAACTTTAAATATTGGATCTGCTCATCTCTAGTCACAAAGTTCTCATTGCAAGTCTATGAGAGTCAGAATGAGGCCAAAATGAGGCTTCCATAGACTTGCTTTACAATGTGACCTACACCTGAAATTCGAACCCGAACTTTATTTTTTTGTAAAGTCTGTGTTCGGTGCAAACATCGAACACCGAACTTCGGGTTCACTCATCTATATTAATAATGTAATTTTCATTTAGTTACATTATTTTGCTCTTTTCTATGGAGCAATTCATGAACACAATAAAACTATAAAATCCAAGACAAAGGTTCCAGATGCAAATTGGCGATAGCCATTAGTCCTTTGACACTGTTATCTCTCAAGTGGTGAGGTTGATCCACAAAGCTCTTAAGGTACCATCACTCTAATGCTCCAGCGATCCCACCAGCAACCTGACCTGGCAGGGATCGCTGGAGTGTCGCTACACGGGTTGCTGGTGAGCTGTGAAACAGGCAGATCTCACCAGCAACCAGTGACCAGCCCCCAGCCAGCAGCGACGCGTGGAAGCGATGCTGCGCTTGGTAACTACCCGATATTTATATTGGTTACCCGCGTCCGCGTCCGTTGCTCTCTCGCTGTCACACACAGCAATGTGTGCTTCACAGTGGGAGAGCAACAACTAAAAAATGGTCCAGGACATTTAGCAACAACTAACGACCTCACATCAGGGGCCAGGTTGTTGCTGGATGTCACACACAGTGACATCGCTAGCAACATCGCTGTTGCGTCACAAAAGTCGTGCCTCAGCAGCAATGTTGTTGGCGATGTTGCTTAGTGAGACGTAGCCTTTACTCAAAAAAAGCAGTTCATATACAGGTGGTGCTAGTTCAGCAGGGCAGGCAAGTAAGTACAACAGTGGCATAAGAGGTTGATCTGGAGCAACAGCAACTGAGGTAATTCATAAGGAACAACAGCAGCTGATAATGTAATTAGAGTAACAGAATTGTAATCCACAAAGAACTTGGGAAGGCTCAATGATGTAGCATACAGTAGTTGACATATCAAAGTAATCAAAGCAACTTGTCTAAGGTTGTGACTTAACATGATAAGGAATAATTCAAAGGCAGAGCAGAACCAGCGATGTAATGTGAAGTTAACCCAACCGGCAGAGCGTTCAGTGACTCAGGGAAGTATCAGAAGTAGCAGAGTTAAGCGGGCTTTACACACTGCGATATCGGTCCCGATATCGCTAGTGTGGATACCCACCCCCATCTGTTGCGCAACACGGGTAAATCGCTGCCCGTGCCGCACAACATCGCCCAGACCCGTCACACATACTTACCTGCCCGGCGACGTCGCTGTGACCGGCAATTCGCCTCCTTTCTAAGGGGGCGGTCCGTGCGGCATCACAGCGACGTCACTGAGCAGCCGTCCAATAGCAGCGGAGGGGCGGAGCTGAGCGGGACGTAACATCCCGCCCACCTCCTTCCTTCCGCATAGCGGCCGGGAGGCAGGTAAGGAGAGCTTACTCGTTCCTGCGGTGTCACATGGAGCGATGTGTGCTGCCACAGGAACGAGGAACAACCTCATTACTGCTGCAGTAACGATTTTTGAGAATGGACCCCCATGTCACCGATGAGCGATTTTGCACGTTTTTGCAACGATGCAAAATCGCTCATCGGTGTCACACGCAACGACATCGCTAATGCGGCCGGATGTGCGTCACCAATTCCGTGACCCTAACGAGTTCGCATTAGCGATGTCATAGCGTGTAAAGCCCCTTTTAGACCATGTCCCCACTAGGAAAGTTGGAAAAATAACTCGGGCACACATGAAATGTAGAAAAAGGAGGACAAAAATAGAACGTGAAATTCAATCTGCTTATCTTTATTGGTGCAAAGGTCAAAAAATAAGTGCACAATTCTAATGTTTCGGCCCCAACTTCGAGCCTTCGTCAGAGATAAGAAATCTATATGTTAATGATAATAAGGTGAATCTGTGTTCACTCATGCAAAAAGTCCTGGACTGAATGATTCACACCTTTGCTATTCACCACTGTCGTATATTATCATAAGACGTAACCGTCAGGAATATTAAGTATAGACCGCCTGGAGCCATAAAATCCACGGTAATGCTACATGAATTTATGAAGAAAATATCAAACAACGAAATAGGACAATTGTCCCTTCGATCTTAGCATCTAGATCAGGAAGAAAAATACGACCAGAGGCCTGGCATGTAGCTAGGGGTATGGGCCTGTAGTCCAGATTTCTGAAATCTCCTTAACGGATCCTATGAAATGGATGTAGCCATGGTCTCCACGTGACGTCCTGAAGTGCACTTCAGGACCTCACGTGGAGACCATGGCCACATCCATCCATTGTATTTCCTCGGTGGCACCAGCCTTTAAACAGTGAGCCAGACTTTATCTTCTAACACCCACAGGGAAAGTGTCCTGCGGATATTCCGCAGGAGCTCCCAGAAATCCGCAGCACAACTTTGTCTGAGCAGTGCTGCGTTTTTGTTGCGGAAGTCCAGCAGAATGTCCTGCGGATATGCTGCAGGCATTCTGTATTGAGGATACAGTACCATGGCTTCGGTACTGCATCCTTAATGCAGAACAAGTGCTGGAGTGATCGGTGAGTTCATACTTACCTGTATCGTACAGCAACTTGGTTTCCGTCCGGCTCCTAGAGAAGATGGACGAGGCCTGGACGAGCTCCGGCTGTCAAAGGACCGGAGCTCGGGTGGTCACATGACCGC
Source organism: Anomaloglossus baeobatrachus (assembly GCF_048569485.1). Taxonomy (NCBI): domain Eukaryota; kingdom Metazoa; phylum Chordata; class Amphibia; order Anura; family Aromobatidae; genus Anomaloglossus; species Anomaloglossus baeobatrachus. The sequence goes on along the minus strand of NC_134354.1, from coordinate 81,409,439 downwards.
AGTTCGTGCAGGCCCCGCCCACCTCTTGCAGCCCACACTGTCCCGCTCTTCTACACCAAAGGAAGACTCTCCGGTGTCTTCAATCAAGGCAGGTAAGTAAAGAGATCAAGTGGAACAATCCGCAGGAATAATTGACATGCAGTTCTTTGCGGCTGCGGGAAATCCGCAGCATTTCCCGCAGGTGCAAATTCCGCAGCATTGAAACAGCACTCCCCAAATTCCATAGGATAATATGGGATTTTTCATTACACCCACAAACTTAAATGAATTTTATGTAGTAAGTATTTGTAAATATGAAGGAAATGATACATGGTTTTCTACATTTTTAAATAATATAAATCTGAAAATAATCACTTGCATTTGTGTTCACTCCCTGTAGTGTGAAACCCCTAAATAAAATCCTTAGTGGCCAACTGCTTCCAGAAATCACCAAATTAGTAAGTTGAGTCCAACTGTGTGTAATTTGTTTTCAGTATATTTACAGCTGTTGTGTGATCAGATGTTTGTTTGAGAACATTAGGTATCAAACAGCATCAAGAAAACCAAGGAACACAGCAGGCATGCCAGGGATAAAGTTGTGCAAAAAAGTAAAGCAGGGTTGGATTATAAAGAAAAGTTATCCCAATCTCTGAACATCTCACATAGCACTGTTGTGACGATGACTATGAGATAGTGGGTAACCAGGCCCCCTAAGTTGCTCCTCAAGCTATGGGGCCCTATGCTTTCCCGAACCCCAAGGACACTCCTGATGATGGAGAGACCTGTGTCTACTTCCTGGCCAGTCCTAGTATGATTCACCCTACCCCCCATGGAGGGACAGGAGTATAATGAAACCCACAGATAAAGACAGACAAGAGAAAACCAAAACTGTCACACACATATGTGCCGTCCCCATGGAAGCAGCCGAGCTGCTCGGATCTTCGTTCAATGTGGCTCAAGGGTCTCCGGACCCAGGGGTCATGCGGCCACTCAAATATAAGGGGGATATTTACAAGGGAGTTGGTATGTAGTTCAAGACACCCCCCGTGGTGTACGGTAATTTGGGGGGTACCGCTGCTGCCGTTGGCAGTACACGGGGTGAGGAAGTGGGGCAGCAAGGTGTTGTAACCCTCCATGGGTAGGGGGATGCCCCGGGACTTGGTGAGCGGTGCGGTGGGGTGCAGGGGTCACTCTCGTACTCACTCAGTTCAAAAGCAGACACTGACAACCAGGTAAGCCAAGTCTCTGGGTACTGCTGCCGCTGAGGGGAGCTCGTCCGGGTCCCGTCCCCAATGGTGCTGCCTGGTGATACGTGACCTGCCTCCTGGCACTTAGTTTGACTTTAACTTGATGGCCCGGTAGCATGGAACTAGCCGGGCCCCGCTCCCTACTATGGCTAAGTATGGAAGCTTGCTCTCAGGGCTCACGCTTGAGATTTTGTGGACCGTTTTGGATTTGGAAATTCCTATCTCCCTCATTGCGTTAATGGCCCGATTCTGGAGCAGGTGGGAACAGATCATAATGGCTCTATTCTCCTCAGGTGAATTGTCAGGTTGCCTGAAGCTACTCCCCGACCTAGGGTCCGTGTACCCCATCGTGCCTTCGGTCCCGGACTGGTGATAGTGCTAGGCTGCCAGCTGTCCTCCTTGACAGGTCCAAGCACCTCGCCACAATCCCCTGTGACCGGGAGTCCGACGCCTCTACGCCCAGACCACCGTTTGCAACCTAGACAGTTCCTTCAGGAGTCACCACTCCCAACTTCCTCTGAGCTCCTCACAGCTCGAGGGCTACTTCTCAACCACTCTCCAACTCTCAGACTCAACTCCACACTGACTACACTCTTCACCTCCCCTCCCTGACCCCCCAGGTGGGCGACTCTATTCCACTCAAGCACTCAAGCCGTCCACTGGTGTATCTGGTGGGTGTGGTGCAGGGTGTATGTAGGATTTGATTTGCTGTTGGAGGCAACACCATTTAGTTAGGGACCCAGAACCAAGAGGGAGGCGGAATACTGCCCGGAAGGGCAGCTTGCACAGTACCCTGTGACGACCTGATAGTCCAGGGGCGTCACACACACACACAAAGGTTAATACAATAAGAGAATCAGGTGGTAAAACAAGAACAGGAAGGGACCTACAAAACAGGAGTAGACTTCACATCTGCACCAAGAAAATAAGCACAACTTTCATGAGAAGGTTTTGGGACACAACACCTCACAGAAGAACAAAAACGAAATATAGCTGGCATTAGCATGGGTGGAAGGATTCAACTAGCATACATAGGAGGGGAGCAGGTGTGATAGGCCTCCCCACAACATGTGATCAAAAGAGCAAGCAAACCAGCAGAGATTAAAGCGGGCTTTACACGCTACGATATCGTTAATGAATTATCGTCGGGGTCACGGTGTTTGTGACGCACATCCGGCGTCATTAACGATATCGCAGTGTGTGACACTTATGATCGACCTTAAATGATCGCAAAAGCGGACAAAATCATTTGCCGCGGAGATGTCGTCCTGAAACAAAAAATAGTTTTCTGCTTATTAGCGATGTTGTTCGTCATTCCTGCAGCACCACACATCGCTATGTGTGACACCGCAGGAGCGACGAACATCTCCTTACCTGCCTCCACCGGCAATGCGGAATGAAGGATGTGGGCAGGATGTTACGTCCCGCTCATCTCCGCCCCTCCGCTTCTATTGGACGCCTGCCGTTTGACGTCACTGTGACGCCGCACAAACCGCCCCCTTAGAAAGGAGGCGGTTCGCCGGCCAGAGTGACATCGCAGGGCAGGTAAGTCCGTGTGATGGGGGTAAACGAAGTTGTGCGGCACGGACAGCGATTTGCCCGTGTCGCACAACCGACGGGGGCGGGTATGATTGCTTGCGATCTCGCTAGAAAGATCGCAGCATGTAAAGCCCGCTTAACTCTTGCTAGCCTGCCTGTGAATCAGCACACAGCAGGGTGACGCTCGAGTATGCCTGTGTTAATCCCAGACACCAGAGAAACCATCAGGTGGAGTGTCGGGATCTGCAATCTGAAGAGAGCCATACGCCGCCAAGACAGGAAGCAAAGTTTGTGCAAAACTTTGTGTGACAAATGTTCAACCTATCATCTAAAAATGGAAGGATTGTGGCATGAATGAAAGCCTACCAAAACATGGCCGTTCACGTACACTGATAACCCAAGCAAGATGAGCACTAATTAGAGAAGCAGCCAAGAGGCCCATGGTCACTCTGGAGGAGCTGCAGAGATCACAGCTCAGGTGGGAGAATATGTCCACAGGAAAACTATTAGTCGTATACTCCATAAATCTGGCCTTTATGGAGAGTGACAAAAAGAAAGCCATTTTTCAAAGCAAGCTATAAGAAGTCCCATATGCAATTTACAATAAGCCATGTAGGGAACACAGCTAGCATGCAAAAGAAGCTGCTCTGGTCAGATGAGACCAAAGGAAAACGAAGTACAAAACACTGTGTGTGGAGGAAAAGAAACACTGCGCATCAGAAGACAGAAAAGCCAAGGAAGGATGTAGCACCCTCAGCTGAATCTAGGTGAGGTGAGTTATAGGTACTGGAAAAGATAGAGGATCACTGTACTCTAATATCTCCATAAATCTCATATAGGTTGAATATATGCATCAGTGCACATATCCCACCTGTGCCCTAGTCACGTATTCCAGGACCCCCATTGCTGTGATATCTAGGGGCCCAACTGTCAGGAACTGAGATGACTGGATAGTCAAAGATAGTATACCTTCCTCTTGGGGTCTAGGAAATCCATTTAATAATGCATGCAGCTGGCCTCATAAAATCCATTCTCAGATTTGCATTAATAGTACTTTAGTTAACCAACTAGTCTGCCTTCTCATCATCCCAGCCTTTTACAAGAACACATTTACTGTTTACTTATTTTAGAGGTAAGGCTGTGACTGCACGGTGTCTTTGGCAATGACACCTGTCTTGTGACCAAACTTCACTTGGTGTAGCTGCTACATTTGCAGAGCAATACAAGTGAATGTGGTTGAATTGCGACCTTGAGTGAACCGACAGCGCAACAAACAAATCGCAAGAAGATTTTTTTGCGATTCCCTTGTAGTAATCGAAGTGCGTTCAAGATTGCAACCTAACTATATTCACTATGTGAGGCAGTGACTGGTGTCATATATGAAGGTCGCTATGTTTCTCCCAGAATGTGCCTGGAGACCTTGTGAGACCTCCTGGAGTGTGTTGTATTCAGTCACCACTGTGGGTGCAACAAAAAATAGTATGAATTTGGTAAAAATATTTGACCAAATATTTTAAGTAAATCTGTTACAGATTTTTATTTTTTTGAGAGATCTGTTAGACTGGTAGTGGGACGGAACTCTCCCTCTAGTCTGGGTCTTGCAACAGGCTCATGTCTTGGGAATTACATTTAAAGGGAACCTGTCAGCAGAAATTTCGCAATAAACCTAAAAGATTCCCCTTCTGCAGCTCCTGGGCTGCATTCTAGAAAGGTTCCTGTTGCTATTGTGCCCCCTTTGAAACCTAAATAAATACTTATAAAGTCTTACCTTTTTGAATGCAAATTTTTTTTATGGTCACGGGGGCGGGCTGTCTTGCGTCCGTTATTCGCCTCCTGCCGCTTTACGCCGTCCCCCATTGCTCATTTCCATACATGAGGACGCCGCCCAGTACTCCCGAGGTCTCGCGGATGCCCAGTGGCACTATCGCGGGACAGCACTGTGTAAAGCCTGACCGCTGGTGAAGTGATTGCGCAGGCGCGAGATTATGGGCAGCGCTGTGATTGTCATCAGCAGCGTCATCCAAGTACCCACCCATAATCTTGTGCCAGCGCTTTTCCCTCTGCCTCCACCATTATGCGCAAGCGCTGGCCATATGAACCCACGTCACCTATTACCGCAGGCATGAGATTATGGGCGGCGCTGTGATTGTCATCACAGCGTCATCCAAGTACCCACCCATAATCTCGCGCCTGCGGTAATAGGTGACATGGGTTCATATGGCCAGCGCTTGCGTGTAACGGTGGAGGCAGAGGGAAAAGCGCGAGCACGAGATTATGGGCGGGTACTTGGAAGACGCTGTTGATGACAATCACAGCGCCGCCCATAATCTCGCGCCTGCGCAATCACTTCACCAGCGGTCACGCTTTACACAGTGCTGTCCCGCGATAGTGCCACTGGGCATGCGCGAGACCTCGGGCGCACTGGACAGCGTCCTCATGTATGGAAATAAGCAATGGGGGATGGCGTAACGGACGCAAGACAGCCCGTCCCCGTGACCATAAAAATACATTTGAATACAAAAAGGTAAGACTTTATAAAGTATTTATGTAGGTCTCAAAGGGGGCACAATAGCAATATGAACCTTTCTAGAATGCAGCCCAGGAGCTGCAGAAGGCGAATCTTTTAGGTTTATTACGAACTTTCTGCTGACAGGTTCCCTTTAATCAGGTACTGTATGAAGCTGGCTGTGTGGAGTAACAGGCCAGTACTGAGAGATCTGGACACTGTAAGTGGACCTCTGTGCCCAGGATTCCTACAGTGGTGCAGGAGTCAAATAAACCTTGGAAGTAAGACCCTGCACCTGAGATTCCTACAGGGGTGCAGGAGTCAAACAAACCTTGGAAGTAAGACCCTGCACCTGAGATTCCTACAGGGGTGCAGGACTCAAACAAACCTTGGCAGTAAGGGTACCGTCACACTTTAGCGACGCAGCAGCGATCCCACCAACGATCTGACCTGGTCAGGATCGCTGCTGCGTCGCTACATGGTCGCTGGTGAGCTGTCAAACAGGCAAATCTCACCAGCGACCAGTGACCAGCCCCCAGCCAGCAGCAACTTGGAAGCGATGCTGCGCTTGCAGGGAGCCGGAGTCTGGAAGCTGCGGACACTGGTAACCACGGTAAACATCGGGTAACCAAGCGCTTGTTACCCGATATTTACCTTTGTTACCAGCGCACACCGCTTGCACCGGCTCCCTGCACTCCTAGTCACAGTACACATCGGGTTAATAAGCAAACCGCTGTGCTTATTTACCCAATCTGTACTGCAGCTACATGTGCAGGGAGCAGGGAGTCGGCACTGGCAGCCTGAGAGCGGCGGTGCTAGTAACTAATGTAAATATCGGGTAACCAAGAAAGGGCTTCCCTTGGTTACCCGATATTTACCTTAGTTACAGCTTACCGCAGGCTGTCAGACGCCGGCTCCTGCTCCCTGCACGTTCAGATCGTTGCTCTCTCGCTGTCACACACAGCGATGTGTACTTAACAGCGGGAGAGCAACATCAAAATAATGAACCAGAGCTGTGTGTAACGAGCTACGATTTCACAGCAGGGGCAAGATCGTTGCTCAGTGTCACACACAGGGAGATCGCTAATGAGGTCACTGCTGCGTCACAAAAACCATGACTCAGCAGCGATCTCGCTAGCGATCTCGCTATGTGTGAAGCACCCCTAAGACCCTGCAACCGAGATTCCTACAGAGCTGTAGGAATCAAACAAACCTTGGTAGCAAGACCCTGCACCTGAGATTCCTACAGCGGTGTAGAGGTTTATCGGGACATTTGTAGAACAGCATACCCATGAAACGGCTGTGCTCCGGGTTTCGAGGTCTGTTTCATTTGTGTGGTGTGAATAAAAGACTGTTTGGTGTGAACAAACTCCTAGGTTACTGCACATTTTACTGGCTTTAGAAAGCCGCTGCCTCACAACGTGTATTGCACTGAAAACTTAGGTTGTGGGACTGGTGCCGCCAAAGTTGTAATGTAGTCACAGCCTAAATGTTCTAGGAGAGGACTATTCTGTCTGAACTCCAATATGGCCAATGGGTCGATAATATTATTTTTTTAAGAGCCTACCGCAAAGTATGAAATCTCATTATAAATAAGTTTGTACGCATCATAATGTTATTCTGCTGTAATTGTATCCTTTTATCATTTCAGTCTTCAAGCCTGGATAAGCTAATGCTTCTGTTGTATAATTAGAATATGAGATGCATTGCTTCTTTGTAAATACAGATAATTCATGACTATGAAGGGTGGATAGATACATCCAAACACTCACACCCTTGTGTAGCATATACTGCCAGAAATATGCGTAGTACTTTGCTGAGGATTTCTTTCACTTTCCTGAGCAGTATTATTGCTCCACCATCCTTAGCACTGGACCTTTATAAAATGTTTAATTGGAGCTATTCAGAGCAATAAATGTTACAAGTTTTTAATAAGTGACACCGGTAATCATCGAAAAGCGGCCAAACAGTACAGAATACACTCCAGCACTGAATATTCATACTCTAGTGCAAATGTTAATTCTTTTTGTGCTTGCGTTACACTGGTCTAATTATCTAGTGGAAGAATCTATTAGCGGAGCGCTGTCAATCCTGTAGATTGGGTTCAGCAGAGTGAAACTGAATTGCGTGCTTTTCTGACTAATTACAAAACCCTTTCTGACATAGCTTTCAATACGGCTTTAAAAAAGATTGAGACTGACCCATAGGATAGCACCAAGCGTTTAAAGCCCTGATATATCCTCTCCACACCCACACAGAGATGAAAAAGTTAACAGCTCAAAGCATATTTTCCCCCCAAAAAGTTTGGAGAAAGCGTCTGTACATTAAAACTGATATAAACTGATACACGTTCATGCAAGGTTTTTGAACGTGGATTTTTTTGGCTGAAAAGCAAGTGGTTTATGGAGTAGTTTTTTAAGCACATGCAGTTTCTAAAGGTATCTTGTCAGGTGCAATATGCACCCAGATCCACGAGCAGTTCTGGGTGCATATTGCTAATCCCTGCCTAACTGTCCCAGCTTATAGTAGCATAGATAAAGAGATGTTTAGAAAAAGTATTTCTAAAGACCCTTCATTATATACTAAAGAGGCCAGTAAACTAGTCACAAGGGCATTACTTCTCTCGGCTAGTCGGCTCTTTTAGCAGGTAAGCACACCCGTGTGGGCATTCTAACATGCTAATGAATGCGCAGCGTCAGAGGATGGTTGCGCTCACCTCTCTGCTGCCATCGGCTAAATGTGCATGATCCCAGACGTTCGGTCATGCGCACTATGAAGCCGGGTGTACGCGTCCTGTCATCAAACTTTTATAGTGCACATGATCGAAAGTCCGGAATTATGCGCACTGAGCTGAAATCCATGAGTCGGGCGTGATGGCAGCAGAGAGGTGAGCGCAACCATCCTCTGATGCTGTACTTGGATGTCATTGGTGTGCAGTACAATATTGCTCTCACACTCAGAGTCGTATGGGTGTGAGTGATAAGAGACTCGCAGACAATCACAGCATGCTGCTATTTTTTTCCTCAGTCCGATTAGGGCTGAGGAAAAATTCTAAGATGTGAGCTGCAGCATTGTCTTACATGGGACCAAGTGCAATGCGAGATTTTCTCGCATTGCACTCATGCGAGTCATACGTCAACATGTCACACTTGCTAGGTAAGACAAGAGCGACGGGAGCATTCAGACCTACGTGCGTCTGACATGCAACAAAATATACCAACCAAAGGGACCCCAGGGGACACAATAACAGAAGGGGCTCTGGAACTAGTGAGAGGGGATGGTGGGACATCTCCTATCCTCACCTGCAGCTCACCCTACTCTCCTAGCCAGTCCCTATACAGTCTCTGCAACTGTCGCTGAACAACAACCTGGGACCCTAAGAAGACTCTATAGGTGCCCTGACTAGTGTAGGGCTGGTGAGGTACAGTAGACCCCACCACTGCACTAACCAGACACAAGGAAAGGTAAGACAAACGGGGTAAAAGCAACAAAAGGGATAAAGCCTGAGGGCAGGAAATGTTGTCACCAGATACTTCCTCGAAGGCGGCTAGAGACCAAAAGACTTTGTATCTTCAGCAGGGATTGCTGGGGTACACCACTATTTAAACCTGAAGGGCGTGACTACAAAGTGAGTGCAGCTAACGCACCCAGCTAAGAACTGCTCAGAAAAACTGGAAGAGGAAAACTGACATTTAACCACTTAAGTACTATGAGAAATGAAACCCATTTAAATGCAGAAATGCCAGATGAGAGGCTCCAATCCAAAGACTGTCACTGGTCTCTACATGCAGAGAGACGACCATGACACAGTATGACTCTACTCGTACGGTAAAAATAAATAAATAAATAAATTGTTGTAGGGCTCCCCATATTATGATACCCAGCACAAATAAAGCCTACAGCCAAAGGCTTCAGCCCCCGGCCGTACACTTATCTTGGCTGTGTATCAAAATAAGAGGAATCGCATGTGGCTTTTTAAAAATATTATGTAAATAAATAATTAAAAAAAACAGCGTGCAGTCCCCCCCCCAATTTTGATACCAAGCCAAGATAAAGCCCGACAGCTGGGGGCTGGTATTCTCAGACTGGGTAGGGCCATGGTTATTGGCCACTCCCCAGCCTAAAAATGCCTCCCTGGTTTGTTGCATCCATTAGATGTAAAAAACACAACACTCTCCCGCCTCTTCCCGATTGCCCTGGTGCAGTGGCAATCTGGGTAATGAGGGAGTTAATGGCAGCCCACAGAAGCCCCTAAGTCCTAGATTAGTGATGGTAGGGGTCTATGAGACACCCCCATCACTAATCTGTAAGTGAAAGTAAATAAAACACAAACACCGAAAAAATCCTTTATTTGGAATAAAATACAAAAACACCTTCTTTCACCACTTTATTAACCCCTAAACACCCCTGCAGGTCTGACGTAATCCACTCAAGGTCACATGGTGATTCTGCTCTGCTACTTCTCAGTCACAGTGAGCGGCCATAGAGCATGACTACCCACTGTGAATGCAGACAGAGACTGAGCTGCGATGAGTGATGACACTGAAGACTGTGACTGCAAATAACCTAAGTAACCTGAGTGACATCATCGCGGCTCAGTCATTGTCTGTCTGCACTCACAGCGGGCAGTCATGCTTTATGGCCGCTCGCTGTGACTGAGATGTAGCAGAGCTGAATCGCTGTGGGACCTCGAGTGGCTTACGTCAGACCTGAAGGGTTGTTTAGGGGTTAATAAAGTGGTGAAACAAAATGTTTTTTGTATTTTATTCTAAATAAAAGATTTTTTTTGTGTTTATTTACACTGTGTTCCAAATTATTATGCAAAAAGAGTTTTGGAGTGATAAGGTTAGAAATTTTTTGTTTGTCATTTAAACTCATTGATGGTGATGTGGGTCAGGGCTCTTTATATCACTGAAAGAAATTGCAGATACCTGTGCAAATTAGTTTGACAGATGTGTCCAAATAAAGGCAAGACTACTTAAGAAGGCTGTTCCCCATTATTAAGCAGCCTACGTTTTTTGCCAAAATGGGAAAGAAAAAGGATGTTTCGGCTGCTGAGAAGCAACAAATTGTGGAGTTTTTAGGTCAAGGCATGACTACAATCAACATTGCCAAGGCACTTCATCGTGATCATCACACAATCAAGAAGTATGTAGCTGATTCACAGCACACACGTGTGCGTGCTGATAAGGAAAAATTGAGGACTCTTTCCAACAGGCAATTGCGTCAGGTTAAAAGAGCAGCAGCTAAAATGCCTTGTCATAGCAGCAGACAAGTTTTTGAAGCTGCTGGTGCCACCAACGTCCCCCGAACAACAAGATGCAGGGTCCTTCAGAGGTTTGCAGCAGTGCGTAAGCAATCCTGTCGGCCACCTCTATCCACTGCACACAAGCAGAAACGGCTCCAGTGGGCCAAACGATACATGAAGACTGACTTCCAAACTGTTTTGTTCACCGATGAGTGTTGTGCAACACTCCATGGTCCAGATGGATGGAGTGGAGGATGGCTGGTTGATGGACACCCCATGAAAACACGGCTAAGGCGCCAACAAGGAGGAGGTGGAGTAATGTTTTGGGCTGGAATCATGGGGAGAGAGATTGTCGGCTCCTTTAGGATCTCTGAAAGGGTAATGCTGAACTCCATAATCTATCTGGAGTTTCTAAAACAGCACTTCCTGCTATGGTTCAGGAGGAAGAACCGTGCATTCTGCAGCAAGATCATTTTCATGCATGATAATGCACCATCTCATGCTGCAAATAACACATCTGCATCTCGGGCTGCTATGGGCATAAAAGAGGACAAACTTATGGTGTGGCCACCATCTTCCCCTGACCTCAACCCCATTGAGAACCTCTGGAGCATCATCAAAAGGAGTGTCTATGATGGCGGGAGGCAGTTCACATCTAAGTAAAAGCTCTGGGAGGGTATTCTGTCCACATGCAAAACATTTGAAGCACAAACCATCCAAAAACTGGCAAATTCAATGGACGAGAGAGTTCAGAAGCTTCTTTCGAACAAGGGGTCCTATGTGCAAATGTAATATCACCTAGAATTAAGTTTTGACTTGAAAACTGTTTGATTTCCTTTTGTAATAAGCTGATAATGCTTATAATTTCACAATTGACCTTTTTTTTCAAAATAAAAATAAAAAGGTTGAAAACTCTGCTGTGCATAATAATTTGGAACATGCATTTTGAGTGCATTTTGAGTGTTTATTATTTTTAAAAATATACTGTTATCATAGGCAGTTTGATCAAAATCATTTCAATTATACTCGAATAGTAGATGACTGGAAAATAACAATGACTGTAATTCATAAAGTTAATTTAGGAAAATATGAAAAAATAGTTTTTGCATAATATTTTGGAACACAGAGTACTTTCACTTACAGATTAGTGATAGAGGTGTCTCATAGAAACCTGCCATCACTAATCTAGGACTTAGGGGCACTTTGCACACTGCGACATCGCAGGTGCGATGTCGGTGGGGTCAAATTGAAAATGACGCACTTCCGGCATCGCATGCGACATCGCAGTGTGTAAAGGCTGGATGATACGATTAACGAGCGCAAAAGCGTCGTAATCGTATCATCGGTACAGCGTCGGCGTAATCCATAATTACGCTGACGCAATGGTCCGATGTTGTTCCTCGCTCCTGCGGCAGCACACATCGCTGTGTGTGAAGTCGCAGGAGCGAGGAACGTCTCCTACCGGCCTCACTGCGGCTTATAAAAAAAGCAACAATAAGAGGATAATGTCCTCCAAAAATCAAGTATTACTCACAGCAAGTTGGGCTGCAGTGTGTACATCGCCCTGGCCAAAAACTGATGCTCTAGCAGGATACAGCTAAACCCCCACTAAGTGGAGGCACCACAGGTGCAGGAGAAGCAGATCACACACACACCTTCATGGAATGGAGGGGAGGTGACTGCTAGATGATAAAACTGCACACAAGTGGCTTGCATAGAGCGCTGTTCACATGCAGATGACACAGTCACAAACCCGCAGCCTATTAGGTAACGCCCTTCTATTAGATCAGGCGGGCTGCCAAGCCGTACTCCACTGTATATCATGCACGGACAGACACTCTACAATGCAAGGCCCAACAGAAAGGGGCCTGGCTGTATCCTGTACAAACAAAAAAATATGAGGTTTTTGTTGGTATTTATGGCCATAAAACGTAAGCCTACACCCTCGTCAAGGGACCTCATGTCTGTAGGTCCCTACACTAAATATAAAAAAAGCAACAATAAGAGGATAATGTCCTCCAAAAATCAAGTATTACTCACAGCAAGTTGGGCTGCAGTGTGTACATCGCCCTGGCCAAAAACTGATGCTCTAGCAGGATACAGCTAAACCCCCACTAAGTGGAGGCACCACAGGTGCAGGAGAAGCAGATCACACACACACCTTCATGGAATGGAGGGGAGGTGACTGCTAGATGATAAAACTGCACACAAGTGGCTTGCATAGAGCGCTGTTCACATGCAGATGACACAGTCACAAACCCGCAGCCTATTAGGTAACGCCCTTCTATTAGATCAGGCGGGCTGCCAAGCCGTACTCCACTGTATATCATGCACGGACAGACACTCTACAATGCAAGGCCCAACAGAAAGGGGCCTGGCTGTATCCTGTACAAACAAAAAAATATGAGGTTTTTGTTGGTATTTATGGCCATAAAACGTAAGCCTACACCCTCGTCAAGGGACCTCATGTCTGTAGGTCCCTACACTAAATATAAAAAAAGCAACAATAAGAGGATAATGTCCTCCAAAAATCAAGTATTACTCACAGCAAGTTGGGCTGCAGTGTGTACATCGCCCTGGCCAAAAACTGATGCTCTAGCAGGATACAGCTAAACCCCCACTAAGTGGAGGCACCACAGGTGCAGGAGAAGCAGATCACACACACACCTTCATGGAATGGAGGGGAGGTGACTGCTAGATGATAAAACTGCACACAAGTGGCTTGCATAGAGCGCTGTTCACATGCAGATGACACAGTCACAAACCCGCAGCCTATTAGGTAACGCCCTTCTATTAGATCAGGCGGGCTGCCAAGCCGTACTCCACTGTATATCATGCACGGACAGACACTCTACAATGCAAGGCCCAACAGAAAGGGGCCTGGCTGTATCCTGTACAAACAAAAAAATATGAGGTTTTTGTTGGTATTTATGGCCATAAAACGTAAGCCTACACCCTCGTCAAGGGACCTCATGTCTGTAGGTCCCTACACTAAATATAAAAAAAAAAAACCTCATATTTTTTTGTTTGTACAGGATACAGCCAGGCCCCTTTCTGTTGGGCCTTGCACTGTAGAGTGTCTGGCCGTGCATGATATACAGTGGAGTACGGCTTGGCAGCCCGCCTGATCTAATAGAAGGGCGTTACCTAATAGGCTGCGGGTTTGTGACTGTGTCATCTGCATGTGAACAGCGCTCTATGCAAGCCACTTGTGTGCAGTTTTATCATCTAGCAGTCACCTCCCCTCCATTCCATGAAGGTGTGTGTGTGATCTGCTTCTCCTGCACCTGTGGTGCCTCCACTTAGTGGGGGTTTAGCTGTATCCTGCTAGAGCATCAGTTTTTGGCCAGGGCGATGTACACACTGCAGCCCAACTTGCTGTGAGTAATACTTGATTTTTGGAGGACATTATCCTCTTATTGTTGTTTTTTTATATTTAGTGTAGGGACCTACAGACATGAGGTCCCTTGACGAGGGTGTAGGCTTACGTTTTATGGCCATAAATACCAACAAAAACCTCATATTTTTTTGTTTGTACAGGATACAGCCAGGCCCCTTTCTGTTGGGCCTTGCATTGTAGAGTGTCTGTCCGTGCATGATATACAGTGGAGTACGGCTTGGCAGCCCGCCTGATCTAATAGAAGGGCGTTACCTAATAGGCTGCGGGTTTGTGACTGTGTCATCTGCATGTGAACAGCGCTCTATGCAAGCCACTTGTGTGCAGTTTTATCATCTAGCAGTCACCTCCCCTCCATTCCATGAAGGTGTGTGTGTGATCTGCTTCTCCTGCACCTGTGGTGCCTCCACTTAGTGGGGGTTTAGCTGTATCCTGCTAGAGCATCAGTTTTTGGCCAGGGCGATGTACACACTGCAGCCCAACTTGCTGTGAGTAATACTTGATTTTTGGAGGACATTATCCTCTTATTGTTGCTTTTTTTATATTTAGTGTAGGGACCTACAGACATGAGGTCCCTTGACGAGGGTGTAGGCTTACGTTTTATGGCCATAAATACCAACAAAAACCTCATATTTTTTTGTTTGTACAGGATACAGCCAGGCCCCTTTCTGTTGGGCCTTGCATTGTAGAGTGTCTGTCCGTGCATGATATACAGTGGAGTACGGCTTGGCAGCCCGCCTGATCTAATAGAAGGGCGTTACCTAATAGGCTGCGGGTTTGTGACTGTGTCATCTGCATGTGAACAGCGCTCTATGCAAGCCACTTGTGTGCAGTTTTATCATCTAGCAGTCACCTCCCCTCCATTCCATGAAGGTGTGTGTGTGATCTGCTTCTCCTGCACCTGTGGTGCCTCCACTTAGTGGGGGTTTAGCTGTATCCTGCTAGAGCATCAGTTTTTGGCCAGGGCGATGTACACACTGCAGCCCAACTTGCTGTGAGTAATACTTGATTTTTGGAGGACATTATCCTCTTATTGTTGCTTTTTTTATATTTAGTGTAGGGACCTACAGACATGAGGTCCCTTGACGAGGGTGTAGGCTTACGTTTTATGGCCATAAATACCAACAAAAACCTCATATTTTTTTGTTTGTACAGGATACAGCCAGGCCCCTTTCTGTTGGGCCTTGCATTGTAGAGTGTCTGTCCGTGCATGATATACAGTGGAGTACGGCTTGGCAGCCCGCCTGATCTAATAGAAGGGCGTTACCTAATAGGCTGCGGGTTTGTGACTGTGTCATCTGCATGTGAACAGCGCTCTATGCAAGCCACTTGTGTGCAGTTTTATCATCTAGCAGTCACCTCCCCTCCATTCCATGAAGGTGTGTGTGTGATCTGCTTCTCCTGCACCTGTGGTGCCTCCACTTAGTGGGGGTTTAGCTGTATCCTGCTAGAGCATCAGTTTTTGGCCAGGGCGATGTACACACTGCAGCCCAACTTGCTGTGAGTAATACTTGATTTTTGGAGGACATTATCCTCTTATTGTTGCTTTTTTTATATTTAGTGTAGGGACCTACAGACATGAGGTCCCTTGACGAGGGTGTAGGCTTACGTTTTATGGCCATAAATACCAACAAAAACCTCATATTTTTTTGTTTGTACAGGATACAGCCAGGCCCCTTTCTGTTGGGCCTTGCATTGTAGAGTGTCTGTCCGTGCATGATATACAGTGGAGTACGGCTTGGCAGCCCGCCTGATCTAATAGAAGGGCGTTACCTAATAGGCTGCGGGTTTGTGACTGTGTCATCTGCATGTGAACAGCGCTCTATGCAAGCCACTTGTGTGCAGTTTTATCATCTAGCAGTCACCTCCCCTCCATTCCATGAAGGTGTGTGTGTGATCTGCTTCTCCTGCACCTGTGGTGCCTCCACTTAGTGGGGGTTTAGCTGTATCCTGCTAGAGCATCAGTTTTTGGCCAGGGCGATGTACACACTGCAGCCCAACTTGCTGTGAGTAATACTTGATTTTTGGAGGACATTATCCTCTTATTGTTGCTTTTTTTATATTTAGTGTAGGGACCTACAGACATGAGGTCCCTTGACGAGGGTGTAGGCTTACGTTTTATGGCCATAAATACCAACAAAAACCTCATATTTTTTTGTTTGTACAGGATACAGCCAGGCCCCTTTCTGTTGGGCCTTGCATTGTAGAGTGTCTGTCCGTGCATGATATACAGTGGAGTACGGCTTGGCAGCCCGCCTGATCTAATAGAAGGGCGTTACCTAATAGGCTGCGGGTTTGTGACTGTGTCATCTGCATGTGAACAGCGCTCTATGCAAGCCACTTGTGTGCAGTTTTATCATCTAGCAGTCACCTCCCCTCCATTCCATGAAGGTGTGTGTGTGATCTGCTTCTCCTGCACCTGTGGTGCCTCCACTTAGTGGGGGTTTAGCTGTATCCTGCTAGAGCATCAGTTTTTGGCCAGGGCGATGTACACACTGCAGCCCAACTTGCCTCACTGCGGCTTCCGTAGGATATGCGGAAGGAAGGAGGTGGGCAGGATGTTTACATCCTGCTCATCTCCGCCCCTCCGCTCTGATTGGCCGCCTGCCGTGTGACGTCGCAGTGACGCCGCACGACCCGCCCCCTTAACAAGGAGGCGGGTCGCCGGCCACAGGGACGTCGCACGGCAGGTGAGTGTGTGTGTGAAGCTGGCGTAGCGATAACTTTCGCTACGCCAGCTATCACCACATATCGCTGCTGCGACGGGGGCGGGCACTATCGCACTCGGCATCGCAGCATCGGCCTGCGATGTCGTAGTGTGCAAAGCCCGCCTTAGTGGCTGCTGTGGGCTGCCATTAACTCCCTCATTGGGACCTTGCGTGGATTACATCAGACCTGCAGGGGTGTTTAGGGGGTTAATAAAGTAGTGAAAGAGGGGTTTTGTTTTGTATTTTATTCCAAATAAAGGATTTTTATCGGTGTGTGTTTATTTCTATTTACTTATAGGATTAGTGATGGGGGTCCCATAGACCCCTACCCATCACTCATTTTGGGCTTGATGACAGTTGTGTGCTGTTATTAACCCCTTATTACCCCGATTTCTACAGTACCAGGGCAATCTGGAAGAGCCGGGTAGAGCGCCCAGCTTGTCACATCTAATGGATGCTGTCACAAACCACCGGGGGGGTCACTCAGAAATCCCCCGCGCTGGCTACCAGTACGTCACAATCGGGGGGTAACAAGTGGGGGTCACCCCTCCTTTATACCTCCCGACCGACAGACAGAGCACGTGACGCGCTCTCTAGCGCCCCTCTTATAGTCAGGCCAATTATGGAATTGCCCGACAATAAGCAAGGAGGCCGCTATACTACTTATGCCGATTATTGAAGGGTCCCCGGTGAGAGTAGGGTATATATTCCCCCGACCTCCGCGGGCGGAATATATAAAATCTCCCCGAATCTCACTGGCCTCCCCACAATAATCCTTGGCACAACTCGCTGCCACCAACCGCTTCACGGTAACTATTAGCCGAACACACAGACGTGGGATTCAAGATCGAGATAACAGAACAGCCCAAGATTAATTATATAATTTAATCAGCCTAAAGCACACTAGAAACTACAATATATACAATAGGGAATCTACAGAATATACATATGTCAGAGTACAGTTACAATCAAAGCATGGGTTACAAACAGGCATACACAGTTCCAGCAGTTACCTTGTTGCGTCTGGCCACAGGGGGGCGCTGTAGACCAGGTTTCCAGGAACTCCCTCACAGGTCTTTCCCAACCAGGCCCCCGAGCAGAAGAACACTGGAAAATGGCCGAAGTAGGGTTATCAACCTGGGCAATCCAGGTCCCCTCCTACCTTAGTGACCTCACAGGGAAGCACTGCTCCACCCCTGGCTGGAGTTATGGACAAAATCCACAACATGGAATATGGCCATAACTTGGCCTGGGAGCGTCGTAGGCGGACGCCAATGCTCTCATTGTGACAGTTATGAATTTAGCTACAGAACGAGGGGACTCATGACCTGTCTGCCAGTTCCCCATTGGCTGATATCACGCCTGGGGCATTTCCCAATGTCCTGCTCCCATAAAAAGGGGGTGCCGGCATCGTCCACATGCGGAGACACCATTTTTATGGTTGCCATATTTATCGGAAATATGGCTTGCGAGATATGAACCATTTTTTACTGGAGTCGTTCTGTCTGGCTAGTTCCATAGCCTTGCTAATGAGATACAACTCTTGTTACAGGGTGACGGCAGGGAGTCATCCTGTGTCCATTGTCCTAAAGCCACCTAATTTCCATATCACAGGACATGGCCATGGGATTTGTTGCTAAACCAGTTGTGTGAAGGAAAGGGGGGGTGACACCAGGAGAGGGCTTCCTGACATACTTGAATATCATGATTTATCGTCATATCTCCGGATTTACCTCACACCTCCCCCCTTTTGAGGGCGCTAGGGGGCAGCACACTCCGGTGTTCCCCCGTGCGCCCGTCCGCGACCTCTCCTTGTCGGGACAGCCCGTCTGCGTTACCGTGGTCACGGCCCCTTTTGTGGCGAATGGTGAAGTTGTATTGCTGGAGCGCAAGGCTCCATCGCAACAATCGCCCATTCGTCCCAGAGACGGTGTGCAACCAGCTGAGGGGATTGTGGTCCGTCTCCACGATGAAGTGGCGCCCGTATAGATAGGGTTGCAGACGCTGCAGGGCCCACACTATGGCCAGGCACTCCTTCTCCATCGTGGAATAGGCAACTTCCCTTGGTAACAGCTTCCTGCTCAGGTACAAGACTGGGTGCTCTTGGCTCGCAGAGTCCACCTGGCTGAGCACCGCACCGAGGCCGAAGTCACTGGCGTCGGTCTGTACTACAAACGGCCGCGTGAAGTCGGCTGCCTGTAGCACGGGCGGGCTGGACAGGGCGTCCTTTAGGGCCCGGAAGGCTGTCTCGCAGTCCATTGTCCAATCGACTGCAGAGGGCAGCTTCTTCTTGGTGAGGTCCGTCAGGGGCTTTGCCAGGCTACTATAGCATGGAACAAACCTCCTATAGTACCCAGCGGTCCCCAAGAAGGACATCACCTGCTTCTTGGTCCTGGGGGTGGGCCAGGATGCGATGGCCTCCACTTTCTCAGGCTCGGGCTTCAGTGTTCCCCCGCCTACCCGGTGACCGAGGTACTGGACCTCGCTCATGGCCAGCTGACACTTGCCCGGCTTGATGGTCAAACCTGCCCGGTGGACCCGCCTGAGCACCTGTGCTAGATGCTCTAGGTGATCTTCCCAGGTGGGACTGAAGACGGCAATGTCATCCAGGTACGCGGCCGCGTACCCTTCAAGTCCCTTGAGCAGGGTGTTGACCATCCGCTGGAAAGTGGCAGGGGCATTCCTCATCCCGAATGGCATCACCGTGGACTCGTACAGTCCAAATGGGGTAATAAAGGCAGAGCGTTCCCTGGCCTTGCGAGTCAGGGGAATCTGCCAATATCCCCGGCTCAGGTCCATGATGGTCAGGTACTGAGCCCCGGCCAACTGATCGAGCAGGTCATCGATGCGTGGCATTGGGTACGCATCGGCGACCGTGACCGCATTGAGCCCCCTGTAGTCCACGCAGAACCGCGTGGTTCGGTCCTTCTTAGGGACGAGGACTACAGGCGAGGCCCAAGCGCTGTTGGATGCCTGGATCACCCCCAGCTTCAGCATCTCGTCAATCTCCTGGCGCATGTGTTGCTGCACCTCCAGGGAGACCCGATATGCTGAACGCCGGATCGGGGGATGATCCCCAGTGTCCACGTGATGGACAGCCAAGTCAGTCCTTCCGGGCTGGTTGGTAAACAACCCCCGGAAGGGGTGTAGGGTGGCCCACAGCTGGGACCGTTGGTCCTCCAAGAGCTGGTGGCCAACCTCCACATCCTCAATGGATCCGCCTGCCCTAACCTGGGCTAGCATATCCAAGAGGGTTTCCGCTTCTCCCTCCTCGGGCAGGTTGCACACGGGGAGCGCACATGCCTCCCGCTCATGATGTGCCTTCATCATGTTCACATGGAAGGGCTTCCGCCTTCCACGGGCAGGGTCCAGGGTGACCAGGTACGTCACAGGGTTGAGCTGCTGGTACACGAGGTATGGGCCTTCCCAGGCTGCCTGAAGCTTGTCCTGTGGTACGGGGACCAGTACCCACACCTCTTGACCCACTTGGTAGGTCCTCTCACAAGCGTTCTGGTCGTACCAACGCTTCTGATCGGCCTGGGCTTGAGCCATATTGTCGTGTACCAGTTGCGTCAAGGCCTGCATTTTGTCCCGGAAGCGCATGACATACTCGATAACCGACACTCCAGGGGTGGCCAAATCCCCTTCCCAAGCCTCTTTCACCAGAGCCAGGGGGCCCCGCACACGTCGCCCGTACAGGAGCTCAAACGGTGAGAATCCTGTTGAGGCCTGTGGAACCTCCCGGTAAGCAAATAACAGGTGTGGGAGATACCGCTCCCAGTCACGCCCATGGGAGTCGACCAACATCTTAAGCATCTGCTTTAAGGTGCCATTGAACCGCTCGCACAGGCCATTAGTCTGTGGATGGTACGGGCTGGCCACCAGATGTCGCACCTGGACTTGCTCACAGAGGGCCTCCATCAGCTGGGACATGAATTGGGTCCCCCGGTCAGTGAGCATTTCCTGGGGAAAACCCACTCGGGAGAAAATCTCCAGCAATGCGGTGGCCACCTTGTCAGCCCGAATGGACGACAAGGCCACTGCTTCTGGGTACCGGGTGGCATAGTCCACTACCGTCAGTATGAAGCGTTTCCCGGAGCTGCTGGGGATGGCCAGCGGGCCGACCAGATCCACAGCCACCCTCCTGAAAGGCTCATCGATGATTGGCAGAGATACCAGTGGGGCTTTGGGGTGTGGCCCCGCCTTCCCCACTCTCTGACAGGTTTCACACGAACGGCAGTAGGCAGCCACATCGGCCCCCATTTTTGGCCAGTAGAAATGCTGGTTCAACCTGGCCTTGGTCTTAGCGATCCCTAGGTGTCCGGCCATCGGAATCTCATGTGCGATCCGCAACAACTCCGTCCGGAACGGATAGGGTACCACTAACTGTCGGTCCCTGGGCCACGCCTCCGGTGAACCCTGCTGGACCGTGGCCCGGTACAGCCGTCCTTGGTCCCAGACCACTCGCTCCGGGTCCGAGTCCGAGGGAGGCTGTGCCGCCTGCTCCTTAAGAGCTTTCAGGCTGTCGTCAGCTTCTAACGCTGCCTGAAACCCCTGACTAGATGTGGCCAGAATCGACGAGACTGTCACATCTTCGGTCAGTACCCCGGGACCTGTGTCCTGGCCTCCACCTGACTCGGCTGCCACTTGGTCAGAAGGGGAAGAGCTATCGGACCTCCGGGAGGCCCCTTGGCTTCCAGCACTCCCACTGCGGGTGACAGCGGCCACAGCCGCTGCGACCGTGGGTCGTGCCTGCTCCTCCTCCGTTCCTGACCAAGTCGCCGGTTCAGGCAGACCTACCTGGCTTCCTGACACCCCGGTTGTGGGGGAACCATGCACCGAGATCTTACCTGGGAGCACTTCCGCTCCTGGACCGGCCCCAATCTCACCTGCCTGTTCCCCTCCTGCAGCAACAGAACCCCGCTGTGAAATCTCTGGGGACCCCACATTTGCTGTGGTAGCCCCCACCCCACACACTGGTCCTCCCCCTGCAGCACCCTGCTCTCTGCTTATCCCTGCAGAGGGCAGCAGATCCCAGCTCACAGGCTGGTTACTTGTAGAGGCATTGTCACACCTTTCTCTGACCCCCTTCCCTGTCACAGCTGCAGCTGAGTGTGTGTCTATGGTGTCTATGCAAGCAGAAATATCAGAGTTCACTCCCTCCTCCCTTACATCATTCATAGATGACACATTAACATTGTCCGGAGGCATGTCAGCACTGGCTGAAGGTTCAGCCCTTGGTTGGGGCCCAAACTGGGAGGTTATCTGCCCCAAATCTGTCCCAAGTAGCACGTTTGCGGGGATCCGATCAGTTACCCCCACCTCCCTCACCCCCCGCCCTGCGCCCCAGTCCACATAAATGTCAGCAACAGGCAGCGCCGGGTCAGTGCCTCCAATCCCGGAGACAGCGAGGGTTTTTCCAGGGATCAAGTCTTGGGGGGACACCATCTCAGGCCGCACCAGAGTCACCTCCGAGGCGCTGTCTCGCAGTCCTATGGTCACAGACCGGCCGACGGTGACAGGTTGGAAGCTGTCCAGGGACCTACCACCACCCCCACCCACACAATACACCTTGGGCGGCCCTTGGGACGGGGACGGAGCCGGGGCCTTGGGACGCTGAGGGCACATGGCCTTGAAGTGTCCAGGTAGGTTGCACTGGTGGCACCGTCTTGGCTCTGCCACGGGCCTGGAGAGGGGAGTTGAGGGGGACACCCCCTGCAGTCTAGGGGAAGGTGGGGCAGTCGCAGAATTCATCTTACCCCCTCTCCAGGTGCTGCTGGTGGCCGCTCTCCTGGCCTCAGGGGCCCGGTTGTTGGTGTAGTCATCGGCAAGGGCAGCTGTAGCCGTGGACCCCTTTGGCTTCTGGTCTCGGATGAACTGGCGGAGATCCTCAGGGCAGTTCCACAAGAGTTGCTCCGTGATGAACAAGTCCAGGATCTCCGGTCCGGTGGAAAGCTGCAGGCCTTGGGTCCAGTGGTCGGCAGCTCGGGCAAGTGCCCGCCGGTGGTCAGCCCAGGAGTCCTTTGGTCCCTTCTGCAGGGTCCGGAACTTCTTGCGGTAGGACTCCGGAGTGAGGTTGAACTGTCGGATCAGGGCCCGCTTGATGGTGTCGTAGCCCTGATCTGCCTCAGCAGGCAAGTCCCCAAGGATTTCCAGGGCCTTACCCCTTAAACGGGGGGTCAGGTATTTGGCCCACTGGTCCTTGTCCAGATGGTGCTGCAAGCAAGTCCGTTCAAAAGCAGTCAAGAAAGAGTCCAAGTCTCCATCCTTCTCCAGCACTGGGAAGTCCTCAACACGGACCTTTGGAAGTTTGGTGTCTTGAAGGTCACGTGTGGCTGATGAGGGCTGGAGCTTGGCTAGATGCAGCTGGTAGTCACGGTCTGCCTGTCGCTCCGCAGCCTCACGCTCTGCCTGGCGCTCTTCACGCGCTGCTTGCCGCTCCGCAGCCTCAGCATCACGCGCTGCCTGCCGCTCTGCCCTGCGCTCTGCCAGGAGTTCCTTGTAGCCCTTCTGGTCTCCAGCCTGGAGAAGGGCCATAGCCATTTGAAGAAGGCTATCCGAGCCTCCCAGGCTCGGTGGAATGGCACGTGGTGATCTGCGGCCCGCTGCGGAGCCTGGTGCTTCACTGTCCATTGCAGAGCGGAGGGCTGGCATCTGGCTCGTTGAGGACCCTTGGGTGAGCTGCTCCTCATCTTGTCCATAATTGCTAGGTTGTGCAATGTCCTCTGCAGAACGGTTTTCTGGCGTCGAGCTCCTGGAGGACTCGTGGGCAACCTCCTCATTACTGTCCACAGCACCGTCCTCCCTCTCTTCGGCTCCTGCCTTAGCATTGGCCAGTTGCATAGCTCTGCTCCTGGTGCCATCAGCCATTCTTGCAGACTTTTGGTCACTGACACAGAACTGACACCTGATGCCTCCACACACCTTACAGTATCTGCACTCTGACACTCTAGTGTTGAGCTGGTCTGAAGACCCCAGCAGCCACAGCTGCTGCAGACAGTCTTTAGTGTCTGGGAGTATGGGTCTCACACTCACACACATTATTATCTCGATCCCACCGCTATGCCACCAATATGTCACAAACCACCGGGGGGGTCACTCAGAAATCCCCCGCGCTGGCTACCAGTACGTCACAATCGGGGGGTAACAAGTGGGGGTCACCCCTCCTTTATACCTCCCGACCGACAGACAGAGCACGTGACGCGCTCTCTAGCGCCCCTCTTATAGTCAGGCCAATTATGGAATTGCCCGACAATAAGCAAGGAGGCCGCTATACTACTTATGCCGATTATTGAAGGGTCCCCGGTGAGAGTAGGGTATATATTCCCCCGACCTCCGCGGGCGGAATATATAAAATCTCCCCGAATCTCACTGGCCTCCCCACAATAATCCTTGGCACAACTCGCTGCCACCAACCGCTTCACGGTAACTATTAGCCGAACACACAGACGTGGGATTCAAGATCGAGATAACAGAACAGCCCAAGATTAATTATATAATTTAATCAGCCTAAAGCACACTAGAAACTACAATATATACAATAGGGAATCTACAGAATATACATATGTCAGAGTACAGTTACAATCAAAGCATGGGTTACAAACAGGCATACACAGTTCCAGCAGTTACCTTGTTGCGTCTGGCCACAGGGGGGCGCTGTAGACCAGGTTTCCAGGAACTCCCTCACAGGTCTTTCCCAACCAGGCCCCCGAGCAGAAGAACACTGGAAAATGGCCGAAGTAGGGTTATCAACCTGGGCAATCCAGGTCCCCTCCTACCTTAGTGACCTCACAGGGAAGCACTGCTCCACCCCTGGCTGGAGTTATGGACAAAATCCACAACATGGAATATGGCCATAACTTGGCCTGGGAGCGTCGTAGGCGGACGCCAATGCTCTCATTGTGACAGTTATGAATTTAGCTACAGAACGAGGGGACTCATGACCTGTCTGCCAGTTCCCCATTGGCTGATATCACGCCTGGGGCATTTCCCAATGTCCTGCTCCCATAAAAAGGGGGTGCCGGCATCGTCCACATGCGGAGACACCATTTTTATGGTTGCCATATTTATCGGAAATATGGCTTGCGAGATATGAACCATTTTTTACTGGAGTCGTTCTGTCTGGCTAGTTCCATAGCCTTGCTAATGAGATACAACTCTTGTTACAGGGTGACGGCAGGGAGTCATCCTGTGTCCATTGTCCTAAAGCCACCTAATTTCCATATCACAGGACATGGCCATGGGATTTGTTGCTAAACCAGTTGTGTGAAGGAAAGGGGGGGTGACACCAGGAGAGGGCTTCCTGACATACTTGAATATCATGATTTATCGTCATATCTCCGGATTTACCTCACAGATGCTAAGGGGGCCGACTAGCCAGTGGAAGTAACGCCCTCACGACTAGTCACTGGCCTCATTAGTATATCATACGGGATCTTTAAAAATACTTTTTGTATGCTACTATAGGCTGGGACTGCTAAGCAGGGATTAGCAATATGCACCCAGAACTGCTTGTGGTTCTGGGTACATATTGCACCTGACAGGTCCCCTTAAATTTTATCATTTATTGAGGTCTCAATCAATGCCCACACCAATCAATATACATTTCTGATATCTCTCTATTGACAATGTTCATTTGTCACAATGGCCACACAAATGTCACGTGTATACCCAGCCAATCCAACACACAGAGCAGGAACATTATTTTTCCTACACCAGCATTTTATTACAGGAACAAATTTTTGTGATTATTTGCCCAATTACATTCTGCACTGAATCAGTCTAGAAGACTTTACAAAATAATTTTTGACAAGTGAAACTTCTGATCATCTGGAAACAGTATGTATAGAGGTGCCTACAGGTGCAAACGACTGCTACCATCTGGCACATTAGTGTCTACATCATGTCACAAGCTGACTACTTATAATGTCACTGAAATAAAAATAACGTATGCTTCCCAGCGAGGAGACAAGACGCAGCGATTGCAAATGTTATTTCAGCTTGGGGAGGTAGAAATCAGATATAGGAGGTAATGATTAATAATTTGTAAGCTTTGTTTCGTCAGTACTAATGCAGCCCGGTGAGTCTGAGCCTGGTGGAACCTCAAAACAGCAGATACCGTCTACTATTGTCACTGATGGTAGTATTATAAATATAGACGACAATTATTATTTTGGAGCAATCAGATTTATAGTAAATAACTGCATGACTTGTCAGCTCCCCTGATGTGTCTTAGTATATCATTTTATTCACCTTAAAATAACAATTCTGGAGCATCTTTTGTTAGGACTCTGTATTTTGGTGTTACTGTGTCGCCCAGGGACAAGGGGTACTCAGATCCGGGCCAAGGGGTCACTTCTGAGGGTATCATGGTGGCGTGACCCGGTCTGTTATCCCAGGCACCACAACAAAAGGGTGATTATATACAGGGAAGATTTTGGTAAAGTTCGTGACGCCACCCACGGGTTGTGGTGAAGGTGGACACCACCGCTGCGGTTATGGGGGTACCCGGGGGCCGATGGTGATGCAGCGAGATGTTAACCCCTCCTCCGTGGGTAGGGATGGTGGCCCCGGGACCCGTTGGGCTTTGTAGTACAGGGAGATGGGCGGCCATCTGAGAGCTGCGTGCCCGGTTGGACCAGGGGATGTTGTTACTCACAGTTCGCTTTGCAAGAAAACTCACAGAGAGTCAGGAATTAACCAGAAATTGCCAGTGTCCGTAGCCTTTGGTACGGAGGGTGTTCGGATCCCACACCCGGTACAGCAGGGCCCTTTCTCTCTCTGTCCACTACTACAGGAAGCCTCAACTCCTCGGCTTGGAACGGGGAGTCCTCTCTCCAGCGACGATCCGGAGCCTGATTACTATGCCGGCGGGCCACTACCCTGCCCCGGCCACCTTGGCTCCTTCCCACCGCTCTACTCCTTCCAGCAATCCTGGAGCTCGCTTCCACACTCCATAGCAGCCGGGAGCTTTCACACTCCTGTCTGCTCTGCTGCCTCTCCTCTCTCACTCTACACCAGCCCCTCCCCTGCTGCTCAGTTTAGCTCTTACACTGGGGGGAGGGGTGTGTCTGTAGAACTGTACCAGTGTGGGATCAAATTACCAAGGAGGATTAGATGTATCTATGACTCCCTGGTTTTGCCAGGGCGTCACATTCCCCCTTGGTTAAACACAGCCTGTCCGCGGGCTGTCCGGGCACCAACATTTATTGTAACGGGAAAAAGAAAAAGTTTACACATTACAACCAAACATCTTCCCACATCGGGAGGTACGTTTTCTTAAACCTTTAATTATCCTGCCACCCCCCACCTGCTGTGCAGATGGCCTCCTCCGGGAACTTGAGGACGTTCAACAGGGGTGACCGTCCATAAAACAGTCAACTTTCAACTTGCGGGTAGCCATCCATGTTCCGCTACCACTGCTGCTGCTGCCGCCACTCCCAGCACGGCGCACGGGTTCCGTGCTCTGCCTCCTGCTCAGGAGCCAGGCCCACTCGGCTGCCCTCGGCGCCGACTACAACCGGCCTCGCTAACTGCTGAGGGCCCCATCGCTCAGTGGCCTGCTCCTCCTCTCTGCAGGTGCACTCCGGCTGCTTCACAACCGGGACAGGGTACCTGGGAGCTGCTGGCGCCGCATCTGGGGCAGACTTCCGATCGGGTGTCGCCTCTGCTGCAGCCGGGCGGACTGCCGGGGCCGACGTCATCACCGTTGCAGCCGGACGGACTGCCGGAGCCGACGTCATCACCGTTGCGGCCAGGCGGACTGCCGGAGCCAACGTCATCACCATTGCGGCCGGGCGGACTGCTGGAGCCGGGTGATATGTCATCGGGGTTGCGGCTACTGCTTGCAGGAACCAGACGGGTGCAGAGTCCTGGCGTCCCTGCTCTTTATCCTCGTGGTCACATGGGGCACGATCTTCACCCGTCCCCCCCTTGGTCTTTCTGCAGCACTCTGCTCTCAGGGGGCGGGGCTTCACTTTCGCGCTCTTACTGCTCAGAGAAGATGACTCGAGTGGGAATTTTTCACGCCCAAAAATGGCGGCAAGATGGCGGATTCTGAAATTTTGCAGCAAAGCACCGCTGACAGTCCAGAATAAGGCGCACTTCCTCCAGGTAAGTGGATGGGTAAGGATCCTGTTCGTGACGCCAAATGTGTCGCCCAGGGACAAGGGGTACTCAGATCCGGGCCAAGGGGTCACTTCTGAGGGTATCACGGTGGTGTGACCCGGTCTGTTATCCCAGGCACCACAACAAAAGGGTGATTATATACAGGGAAGATTTTGGTAAAGTTCGTGACGCCACCCACGGGTTGTGGTGAAGGTGGACACCACCGCTGCGGTTATGGGGGTACCCGGGGGCCGATGGTGATGCAGCGAGATGTTAACCCCTCCTCCGTGGGTAGGGATGGTGGCCCCGGGACCCGTTGGGCTTTGTAGTGCAGGGAGATGGGCGGCCATCTGAGAGCTGCGTGCCCGGTTGGACTGGGGGATGTTGTTACTCACAGTTCGCTTTGCAAGAAAACTCACACAGAGTCAGGAATTAACTAGAAATTGCCGGTGTCCGTAGCCTTTGGTACGGAGGGTGTTCGGATCCCACACCCGGTACAGCAGGGCCCTTTCTCTCTCTGTCCACTACTACAGGAAGCCTCAACTCCTCGGCTTGGAACGGGGAGTCCTCTCCCCAGCGACGATCCGGAGCCTGATTACTATGCCGGCGCTCCACTACCCTGCCCCGGCCACCTTGGCTCCTTCCCACCGCTCTACTCCTTCCAGCAATCCTGGAGCTCGCTTCCACACTCCATAGCAGCCGGGAGCTTTCACACTCCTGTCTGCTCTGCTGCCTCTCCTCTCTCACTCTACACCAGCCCCTCCCCTGCTGCTCAGTTTAGCTCTTACACTGGGGGGAGGGGTGTGTCTGTAGAACTGTACCAGTGTGGGATCAAATTACCAAGGAGGATTAGATGTATCTGTGACTCCCTGGTTTTGCCAGGGCGTCACATTACTACTTTTCCACAGGACTGTCCTGCTACATAAGGGATTTGTCCCTGCTTCCATTCATTCTTATTTCTACCTCCATTGCTGATCCTCGGGGGTGGAGCCGGCATTTCTCGGTACATAGCATATTTTTTTCGGATTATAATTTGGGATGAAAATGAGGGGTGCGTCTTAAAATCTGAATGTAGCTTACCAGGGGTGGTGGAGAGGGGTCACAGAAGTCAGAACAATGCTGTGCGCTGTGCTGTGGGCACTGCTCTCTGCGGGGCTGCTCTGTGCAGCAAGCAGCCCTGTTCTGTGTGGCTCTGTGTGGCCAGTGGGCAATGGGGCTCTGTGCGGCCGGCAGACAGCGAGGCTCTGTGCGGTGGGCGGGCAGCGAGGCTATGTGTAGCGGGCGGGCAGCAAGGCACAGGTCATTCTGAAGATGTCGGCAGTAAGTTCTTCAAATAATGGCGCCCAGTGTCAGCGAGTGCGCAGATGGAGCTCTCGGCTCGAGCTTTCATCTGCGCATGCTCCAACTTCGGCCATTTCTTTGAAGTCTACTCTGCCGACATCTTCAGAATGGCCACTGCCTTGCTGCCCACAGCGAGCAATAGCACAGAGTAGCACCGGCCACCCCAGTACAGAGCAGGGCCGTCTGCCCCAGCACAGAGCAGTGCCCGCTGCCACAGCTCAGTGAGCATCTGGGCCCCCCTCTGCACCAACCGCAGCATCGACCTGCTCCACTACTGCCCCTTCCTCTTGTGACATCTCCCGCTCCACCACAGCTGCACACCCCCTCTGGTAAGACACCGGATAATAAATCGGACCTATATTTTTAGTTTTTTTTACCTTTTTTTATCTTTAAATTTGGGGTGCATCTTATAATGCGGTGCGTCTTATAAAACAAAAAATACGGTACATAAATTAATTAAACAACTCCCTTCTTTTCGGTGGAATCAAACTTTTGACCTCCATGTTTGCAAATGTGGCGCCCTGGCCTAGCCAGGTCGTCAAAGATAACGCTCAAACACCCCCACCCCCCATTAGACAGGGACACCAGCCAAACAAAAATCCTTGTTGCCTCCCTCCAGTGTCTGATGTCCACACCAGGTGGGGCGGAGCTAAGCGGTTGGCCCCACCCACCGAGGAGTTCACAGGCCTGGAGGCTGGAAAAGTGACAGAACAGTTTAGGAGTTGAAGTGAGAGGAACAAACACTTGGGGTGTCTGGGTTTGTGGCCCAGGCACTGACAACAAGGTTGGCAGACGGTGGTGGCAGTCTGCAGGAGTGGTGAAGCAACGCGGAACCGTAGGACCGGGGTCGGGCATTGGCCCGCTGGTACCGACCGGGGAGCGAAGTGAAGCCAGCACACACAGGCAGGGCCATCGGACCCCGACCAGGATTGGAGCCGCCGACAATAGTCAAATCCGAGTGTGACCGGAACCCCAGGGGTTTCCTAACAGCCAAAGACCCGATAGAAGGCAACCGCCCACACCGTGAGGGTATACAGCTACCGCCTAAGGCTAGAGACCCAAGGGCCAGCGCCTGCAGGCAAACGGGCTCCTCTGGCATCCATACACCGGGGAGCGGACTACCGTTGGGAATCCACCGTAGTCAAACAAGTACACAAAGGTGCAGGGAAAGACAGCCGCCATCACCTGTCCGGGGAGAGACACTGCAGTCGGCTGCGGGACCTGTCTATCCAGCCGTTTGGTTTACCGAGAACTTTGTGCATCTCTAACTGAGTGAGTACACCCATGCCATCCGGCACCGCGCCGCGCTGTCCCTGCAACCCTGCACCTCACCAACCCTGCCTCCCCGTCACACCACTGCAACCCGGGACCACCAACCCCTACCCACGGATGGGGAAAACAACATCCCAGCTGCTCCCTACCATCGCTCCCAGGATCCCCGTCACAAGCAGCGGTGGTGCCTACCTTCACTTCAACCCGTGGGTGGCGTCACGGACTAAATCCCCCAAACCAACCACCCCTTTCACTCACGGGCGAGGAGCGCCACTCGAATCCCCGGATCCGGCCCACTGCTCGAGCCACCGAGCAGCAGCAACCGCAGCAGCGCCGGACCCGAGCGTTAGCGAGCGCAGCGGCGGCGTCCTCCCCGCCCGCGACACAGGCAACAGATAAATGAGCCACAGGCTCAAATTACATCACTGGGAGAATTATGTGATCTTAAAGATGCATGGCTCTGAACCCACAGGCAGATTATACTGGTACATAGAGATACATTGTATAAAGAAGTGTATTTCTATGTCCATAGAAGGAGTATAAAAGAAAGATTTTTTTTTCTTCTTATGAAATTACTAAAAGAAAAAATTACAATAAAAAAATAAAAATAAAACAAAATAAAAAATGTGCCTGTCTAAAACATAATAAAGATCACAAATCAGCAAATAGCAGACATATTTAAAGTCTCTGTGATTGTAATGACCAACACTACACACTTATATTATTTATGGGATTTGTAAATGATGTGAAAAAATTGAGTGATCGTTTTTTTTTCCTCTATAAAAACCCATACAAAATGTAATAAAAATGTAATACTGAGGC
The DNA here is from genome assembly GCF_048569485.1 of Anomaloglossus baeobatrachus. Taxonomy (NCBI): domain Eukaryota; kingdom Metazoa; phylum Chordata; class Amphibia; order Anura; family Aromobatidae; genus Anomaloglossus; species Anomaloglossus baeobatrachus. The sequence goes on along the minus strand of NC_134354.1, from coordinate 81,378,274 downwards.
CATGTTCACATGTATTGTAAATGCTAAGGGTTTTTTTCTACTGCTTTTTTTCATCACATTTTCTGCAGGTGTCACCACCACACTACGCAATAACAATTTCCTTTGATTATGATGCTTCGCAGTGCACTTTTCCCTATTATTTTATGCATTTTTGGTGCAGATGTGAATCCACATTTTAATGCTTTTTTAATTCTACAGAAAACCTTTGATTCTGTAATTAAAAATGCAACAGCGAGGTTTTTTTACTCATGTTTTTTTTTTCCAGGCACCACATAAAAGATTACAGAGAAAAAAATAATATGAACTGCACAATCCAAAAGTGTCTCTTGGATATTTAGACCGTGTTCACATGTAGCGTAAATGCTGCGTTCTTTCTGCTGCTTTTCTACACAGACATTCTGCTGTTTTTAACTCTCCAGACAGTTGGATGTGATTTCATGAAAATTGCAGCCACTGCTGTTCAGCCACCGCTACTGTATACGGATTCCTGAGACCCCGGCAGCCGGGACGCCACGAGGCTGCGGAGCTGGCATCTTCACAGGCTCCGCCTCTGCTATGATGAGTAGAGAAACCGGCTGTTCCACAGCCGGAGTTACAGAGTCTGGATGCTCCGTATCTGTGTACGGGCCCGGTGATGCATCCGGGTCTGGTCGGGCCAGTGCTGGGACAAGCGCTGTCGTGGCCTGGTCAGGTGGCAAGGTCAGAGGTTTGTCAGACTGCGCTTCAAAGATGAGGACTGGAGGTTCCGCTGCCAGTGTTGGGGGTAGCGGCTCGGCGTCTGCCAGGGCGAGGGTGACGGTGGTTGGATGCTTGCAACGGGCGAGGGTAGACAGGATCCCACAGCCCGGTGGGCAGAGTCGACCGGGACTGGGTAGCTGCTTACCCGCTCCCCTCGTGGGACTTCTATCTCATGGCCCCGCACCGCCACAGCCAGACTCCTCCTCTCTTCCCTCTAATAGTCAAGGACGTAAAGGAATTGCATCCTCATCCTCCTGCAGAGCTACTCGGTTTCTTGCTCTATGCAGGTCACGGTCCCAAGAGCAGCGCGCTCCGGTGACCAGTCCCTTGCGGTGTCCAGGAACTTTATGGCAGAGTCCTAGTGTCCCTGCTCCACTTCCACTGCTACATCCCGTCACACCCTCTTGGTTTTCGCCAGCCACTCACTCTTGCGCTGGGGAACCCTGGGAACTTCCAGTTCCTGCCACACTCTCAGAATGAGGGGCGGGGCCTCAGTTTTGCGTGCTTTTGGTCTGGAAGATGGCGTTTTGGCGCCAAAGATGGAACGGGATCTTGACACTGCAGCTTGGATTCTCAAGGCGCACGTCACCCAGGTTAGTGGGTCCTGTGCTAATCCTGTTCGTGACACCAGAAATTTTAGAGGTGTACCGCTCCAGCAGCGGTCAAACCGCTCAGATCCGGGTGTCGCTACTTGTGGCTCGAGGGTCTCCAGACCCGGAGGCTCAGGGTCACTCTAAAATGTAATGGGGAGATTATTTACAAGGGATTAGATAGTTCATGATGCCACCCGTGGTTCGCGGTAAAGAGGAGTACCGCCGCTGCCGAAGGGAGTATCCAGGGGAGATGCAGTGGGGGCAGCTAGACGACATTTCCCTCCATGGGTAGGGGAGGCCCCGAGACTCTGGATGGTGGGGTTCAGCGGAGCGCAGGCTTGCTGGATGCAGGGGATGACCCAGTACTCACTCAGAATGGTAATTGTGGTGCTTGATGATGTTTTGTAAAGTCATTACACACATATGCTGCAGGTGAACCAAAAGTCCCAGTACACCACTGCTGCTTGGGAAGGGGAGCATGTCCAGGTATCCGCTCCCAATAGTATTGCTTTTGCTGTTTTCCAATTTAGTCCGACCTCTCGGGAGCTTTGACTCCTCAGGCCCTCACACTTCACTTTTCCTGGGGGCTCCTACCCCCGGTTCCCTCTCCCTGTGAGAGTTTCTACTACACTTCCTCTCTCTTTGCTCCCCTGGAGCCGACTGCTCTGTCACCTCACACCAGTCTGCCTGACCCTCAAGGTGGGTGGCACTCTCCTGCTAGACCTACCCACTGACTTGTCTGTCCTGTACTGGTGTGAGTGTGGATTGGGGGTTTGAATGCGGTTGGTAGCAATACCACTGGGTGGAACCTGGAACCAAGGAGGGTGTGTTCTGCACTATAAGGACAGGAGTGCAGTTCCCTGTGACACCCTGACTAGTGCAGTGGCATCACACATACACAGGTAGAAGGCGTGCAGGTCTTCCCTAAGTGACCCCGCAGCCATTATTTTGCCCTTTGTCGCCAACGAGACCATTGTCTTGATACGATCACAAATCCGCAATGTGCTGATCAGAGCAGAGAGCGATCCCCCTCCCTCTACAAGCAGATCAATTCCACAGTCACTATTGACAGCAGTATAAGGGGGGTTTAAACCCCTGCTAAGGCAGGAGTCACACTTGCTATTGACCCGCGCATGACTCATGCGAGTCTCGTTGTGCATCACTTGACAGGCAGCTGCTCTATGGACAGTAGTGGGTCAGCTTCACGTATTTCTATGCAGCTGAGACGCTCCTGTCGTGAGAGCATCAGGCCATGTCAAGTGATGGGATGCGAGACTCGCGCAAGTCACATGTGAGTCAATTGCAAGTGTGACTCCGGCCTACCGGTGCTAGCACCAGTAGTGGGTGTTAATGCAGGGAGTCATGCTCTTCTCGCAGGGCCATACATGTACAGCGGATGTCGTAAATCAGGTTAAACGTTTTCTTTTAAATCAATGAATATCATAAAACAAATAAAATATTACTCATTTTTTTTAATTGTTATAAATGCTGCTGGGGTTTTTTGTAGCGGATTTGTTAAATTGTTTTTTCTGCACCCATCCGTTACTGAGATATGGCTCCTTCTTTTCTGTAGCCAACTGAGTATGGTCTTCATGAAGATCGGCACAAAGACCACACCCCTGTAGCTAAAAAAAATAGATTTACATACAGGGAAGAAGGAGCCATAGTTCAACAATTAAGAGGTACAGAAAGAAAGAAAACAATGCAATATAATGGCAGATTCAGGAGAACAGCAGCATTTACATAAAAAAAGAAGACATATTTATGGAAAGTGACAAGTCCTCCTTAAGCTACAGGAGCTCCAGCCTTGCCCTCAGTCTCCATTTATTATAGGCAGTTAACTATAAGGTGTCATTATTCCTCAGTGGTTAATTTTTTTTTATTTTTTCCTGCCCTGAATTTTTTCATAGTATCTGTACTTGAGTTGTTCTACAGAACTATTAGCAAAATATAATATCATTAATTGGCCATGGCCACCAGTCACGTGCTTAGAAGGTGGAGTATGCCAGTTGATGCCAATTATCACCGGATCAGCAGCATCGCCGAAATTGGAGAACAGAGCTGAGCAGTGCCAGAGTGATAGAGGTCTAAAGGGGTGAGTACTGGTTATTTTATTGTTTTATCACATTATTATATATTTGATAACCTCTTTAAGTTGAATGTCTTTCATTAGTAGAGTCTGGTATTGCCGCTCATTCACATTAATGGCAATACCAGACACGGTTCATGGACAGATGTAGTGAAAACCACAAACTCTCTATTCTAATCCCAGAAACCCCTTGAATCATACCTGTGTAACTTCAATGATTATATGCATCCGTACATTGATAAAGACATCTGATTATAACTCCTCTGCCAATACGGTAGATGCTAAACCCTTCTGGCACATTAACGATGCATCGCTGTACAGCTCCTTTATGGTTGCATTAATGAGCATTAGCACATAATTGATTGAGAGGAGTTTCTCGGCATTAGAATAAAGTGTAATGTGTTGTTCTGCCGCTTCTGGACAAAGAAAGATTCTTAACAAAATGGAAACGAACATACTAATTGCTGACTTGCAAATTAAAAAACATGCCGAATGAGTATGTAATTAATACAATGAAAAAAAATGTTCCAGTTCACTGACCCATTATCCAAATCCAATTATGGAGGATTCTGACATTTTTTATACTAATTATTATAACTTTGTACTAAATAAGAAAGAGCAGAGGCCTGATAAAGTGCAATTATATACAATGTAGATGACTATGTGATGAATTTGTAACTATACTGAAGTAAACAAATGCTACTCTGGGTCATGGAGTTTAAAGGGAATTTGTCAAAGGTTTTTGGTATGTAATCTGAGGACAGCATATGGTATGGGCTAAGACACAGATTTCAGGGAAGTGCCACTTACTAGGCTGTGTGCTGTTGTTTCCATACATTGAGTGTTTTATCATCAGCAGATTATCACTGCCTGGACTACTTCAGCTCTGCTTATGTGAGGTCTGGCCACACCCCCTCCATTGATGAGCAGCTTACTGTTAATATACACCAAAAGCTGTGGTGTGGGCAGGGTTAACTTTCTGAGCTCTGCTACATCTAAAAACTCTGATTGTGTAACAAATCCTGTACCCCAGAAAGTAAGTGTATTCCCCAGCTAATGTTACCTTATTTTGTTGATGTTTCGTTCTACCCAAAGATTCATGGTATATTCCTCTTCAGTTAGGTCAGTTGATCTCATGGTGACCCCCTTGCCTTGGAATTACATGACAAACAGATCACCATCTCCATCAATAGAAGTTCCTGTATGATGAAATTACATGGAATATACCGCTCGAGTTCTCCACAGTGAAGGACAGAAGTGGATATCAAAGATAATGATGATGACTAGACAGCTCACATCACAATTATTATGTAGGAGATCAAGATTCACCCTCTCTGACTGTATATTTATAATTTATTAGTTTATTTTGGGAAAAAGGGATGTGAGTGTCCTCCCAGAAGACTGATATGGTACTTGCACGTGATGTTAATATGTGTGGATAAAGAACAGCAGAGTGTAGAGGAATAGTGTGCAGGATGAAAGGATTCAAGATATAGGTTGCCGAAAACAGGAGGATAATCTACATGAAAGAAAGTCTACTGTATTAAAGAGAATTTCAGAATATGACACACACAAGGGAGTGCTTCCATATGTCCTCCCACAAGTAAAAGCTCAGAACACCCACCTGTAGGGGGGTTCACAGGGGGTCAGCCTTATCTGGAATCAGGACACCTGCAAATTTGCTTGGATTGATTCTGCGAAGTTGGCACAGACCTAGTAAATTGGGGCCATTTTTCAACAACACATTGCAATAAGTGGCGTTATAAAAGGGGGTGGATGATGTAATTACAGTGCTCTAAAAAAGCTGTACAGAAGAGCTGTAATATACAGTGCCTTGCGAAACCTCTTTGTTTTAGGAGACCATCATTTCACCATGCAGGGATCCATTTGGAGTCAGCCCGCTCCCTTAGTATCCAAGATTCAAAGAAGTCGATCCAGCACGGTGCATTTGATTAAAAATAAAAGTCCTTTATTGAAAAACCATTAAAAAGTCCATTATGCCATGCTAGGAGAGCGGTTTTTGGTATCACAAAATATATTAAATATGTCCAAATTCACCGCTTGAAATAGAAGGAGCAAGGAGTCTATGGCCGCACAAGGTTTGAGCAGGAGCATATACAATTGTACAATTGTAGCATGGCATAATGGACTTTTTAATGGTTTTTCAATAAAGGACTTTTATTTTTAATCAAATGCACCGTGCTGGATCGACTTCTTTGAATCTTAGTGCTTTGCGAAAGTATTCGTCCCCCTTGATTTTTTTCAACCTTTTCCCACATTTCAGGCTTCAAACATAAAGATAAAAATTGTAATCTTATGGTGAAGAATCAACAACAAGTGGGACCCAATTTGTAAAAAATAAAAAACTGAAAATTGGGGTGTGCAATATTATTCGTCCCCTTTACTTTCAGCAAACTCACTCTAGAAGTTCATTGAGGATCTCTGAATGATCCAATGCTGTCCTAAATGACTGATGATGATAAATATAAGCCACCTGTGTGTAATCAAGTCTCCGTATAAATGTACCTGCTCTGTGATAGTCTCTGTGTTCTGTTTAAAGCACAGAGAATATCATGAAGACCAAGGAACACAACAGGCAGGTCTGTGATACTATTGTGGAGATGTTTAGACCCAGATTTTGTTACAAAAAGATTTCCAAAACTTTAAATATCCCAAGAAGCACTGTGTAAGCGATCATATTGCAATGGAAGGAGTATCATACCACTGCAAATCTACCAAGACCCAACCATCCCTCAAACTTTCATCTCAAACAAGGAGAAGACTGATCAGAGATGGAGCCAAGAGGCCCATGATCACTCTGGATGAACTGCAGAGATCTACAGCTGAGGTGGAAGAGTCTGTCCATAGGACAACAAACAGTCGTACACTGCACAAATCTGGCCTTTATGGAAGAGTGGCAAGAAGAAAGCAATTTCTCAAAGATATCCATAAAAAGTCATTTAAAGTTTGCCACAAGCCACCTGGGAGACACACCAAACATGTGGAAGAAGGTGCTCTGGTCAGATGAAACCAAAATCGAACTTTTTGGGCACAATGCCAAACGATATGTTTGGCGTAAAAGCAACACAGCTCATCACCCTGAACACACCATCACCACTGTCAAACATGGTGGCGACAGCATCATGGTTTGGGCCTGCTTTTCTTCAGCAGGGTAAGGAAAGATAGTTAAAATTGATGGGAAGATGGATGGAGCCAAATACAGGACCATTCTTGAAGAAAACCTGTTGGAGTCTGCAAAAGACCTGCGACTGGGACAGAGATTTGTCTTCCAACAAGACAATGATCCCAAACATAAAGCAAAATCTACAAATGGAATGGTTCACAAATACACGTATCCAGGTGTTATGCGGGCTTCACACGGTACGATCTATTGTGCGATCGCACGAGCGATCGTACCCGCCCCCGTCGTTTGTGCGTCACGGACAAATCGCTGCCCGTGTCGCACAAAGACGTTTAACCCCCGTCACACGTACTTACGTGCTGAGCGACGTCGCTGTGGGCGGTGAACATCCACTTCCTGAAGGGGGTGGGACGTTCGGCGTCACAGCGACGTCACACAGCGGCCGACCAATAGAAGCGGAGGGGCGGAGATGAGCGGGACGTAAACATCCCGCCCACCTCCTTCCTTCCGCATAGCCGGCGGGTGCTGCGGGACGCAGGTAAGCTGTGTTCATTGTTCCCGGGGTGTCACACACTGCGATGTGTGCTACCCTGGGTACGATGAACAACCTGCGCAAAGAAAAATAAACAATTTTTTAAAAATAAACGAGTAGTACACAATACCCGATTTCTCACCGATTTGCGATCGCTCGTAGGTGTCACACGGGACGACGTCGCCAACAAAGCCAGATGTGCGTCACGAAAACCGTGACCCCGACGATCTATCAGACGATAGATCACCTCGTGTGACGCCCGTATTAGTATTGCCAAGTCACAGTCCAGACCTGAATCCAATCGAGAATCTGTGGAAAGAGCTGAAAACTGCTGTTCACAAACACTCTCCATCCAACCTCACTCAGCTCCAGCTGTTTGCAAAGGAAGAATGGTCAAGAATTTCAGTCTCTCCATGTGCAAAACTGATAGAGACATACCCCAAGAGACTTGCAGCTGTAATCACAGCAAATGGTGGTGCTACAAAGTAACTTAAAGGGGTCGAATAATATTGCACGGCCCAATGTTCAGTTTTTTATTTTTTACAAAAAATTTAAAATAAGCAATAAATTTCATTCCACTTCACAATTGTGTCCCACTTGTTGTTGATTCTTCACCATAAGATTATTATTTTTTTTTTTATATCTTTATGCTTGAAGCCTGAAATGTGGGAAAAGGTTGAAAAAATCAAGGGGCCGAATACTTTCGCAAGGCACTGTATATGCACACAGCTGGGTACAATAGATATCTCTCAACAGTCCAATTTTACACACTGTTGTATGATTATATTAACATAAGGCAATTTTTTTGCAGAATTTTCTAAAAAATCTTTTTGATATGTGTAAATCTGTATGTGTGCATTTCTGCAAACCCCATTAATATGAATGGATTAGTTGAATAATTTTTTTATATGTGGCGCCCTGGACAAGCCAGGTCGTCACAGGTACTGCAACAACACATCCCACACCCCGGTTAGGCACACCAGTCACACACAAATCCTTGTTGCCTCCCTCCAGGGGCTGATGTCCACACCAGGTGGGGTGGAGCCAGGCGGTTGGCCCCACTCACTGAGGAGTTCACAGTCCTGGAGGCGGGAAAGGAAGTGAGTTGAGTTAAGCTCGGGCAGAGCTAGTGAGGTGTTAGGGAAAGTGAGAAGGAGAGAGAAGTGAGGAGCAGTCTGACCGTGTCCGGGTACATGGCCCGGGCACATACAGCAAGGTTGGCAGACGGTGGTGGCCGTCTGCAGGAGAGGCCGATCGACGCGGAACCGTAGGACCGGGGACGGGTGGTGGCCCGCCGGTACCAAACCGGGGAGCGAAGAGAAGCCAGCACCATTCGGCAGGGCCTACGGACCCCGACCAGGTATGGAGTCGCCGTTAAACCGGTCAAATCCGTTAGCGACGGGAACCTCCGGGGTTTCCCAGCAGCAAAGACCCGATTGAATGCAACCGTCCAAACCGTGAAGGGAAATACAGTCACCGCCAAGGCTACATTTCCCAGGGCCAGAGCCTGCGAGCAAAAGGAGCTCCTCCGGCGCCTATCAAAGCTGGGGAGCGGGTTACCGGTGGGAAGCCATCGGGGCCGAAAACACACTACAGGTGCAGGGAAAGGCAGTCACTGCCAACCTACCGGGAGTGACCACTGCAGCCAGCTGCGGGACCCATCCATCCAGCCGTTTGTTTTACCCGAGACTCCGTGTATGTTATTGGCTGAGTGAGTACCACCGTGCCGTCTGGCACCGTGCTGCCCCCGCGACCCTGCACCTCACGAAACCCTGCCATCCACATTCCAGTCGCCTCACCGGCCCCCGGGACCACCCAAAACCCCCTACCCACGGAGGGGAGAGAAACATCTTGGCTGCTCCCTGTCATCGCTCCCGGGATCCCCATCCAGAGCATCGGTGGTGTCCCAACCTCACCACAAACCGTGGGTGGCATCACGAACTGACTTCCCAAACCCCAAAAACTATCCCCTTTCACTCACGGGCGAGGAGCGTTGCTCTAGTCCCTGGATCCGGCCCACCGCTCAAGCCACCGAGCAGCGAGCAGCAAGCAGCAGGCTGCAGCAGCGCCGGACCCGAGCGCCAGCGAGAGCGCAGCAGTGACGGCTCCCTCCCCGCCCGCGACAACTTGGCACTGTGAACAGGATCTTACCGTTCTACCGCCTGGTAGAAGTGCACCTTGTGTCCCGCCGGAGGTGTCCGGCCGGAAAATCTCAGAATCCGCCATCTTGGGCGCGAAAAGTTCCCCGCTCGAGCGTCTTCCCGAGCAGTGGAGGTGCGAAAGCCGAAGCTCCGCCCCTGAAGAGGAGGTGCTGAGAAGAAACCAAGGGGGGCGGATGGCGTCTGGCCGCATGTAGACCATGGCTATAAAAGCAGGGACGCCAGGACTCTGCGGCCATCTTTGGTTTCTGGAAGAGGCCGCTGCAACGATGTATAGTCCGTCCGGCAACACCGTCGTGCCCGCGCCTGGTACCGCGGCGTGGGTGGAATTCCGGACCGTCCAGCTAAGCAGCCATCTGCAGGTCTGTGTGCAGCTCCTCCTGGAGGAGTGGGAGGCCGACATGGCGGACGTGGTGGCGGCTATACGGAGACGCGAGGTGGAGGAAGATTTGGAGGAGCGGGTAAGCGGCCCACGCCCCTGTAGTCCGAAGGGATCGGCCGCTGCGGCTGAGGGGCCTGGCCTGCGCCCGCTCACCCTGCTGCCTCCCCCGCTACCTGTGTTAGTTGCTACCGCCCTGCACTAGGCCCGCTACCCGAACAACCGGTAGCGGTACCCTGCCCGTCCGCCCAAGCGGACCGACCTGCAGCTGAGGCCCGTAACTGTCCTGAACCGCTTCCCTGGGAGCTGCCGAAGACCGAGCCCGTCAGCGGAGATGTACCGGAGGCACATGCAGTGACCGTGCCTGGTCCCGTACCAACTCCGGCAGCCCGTCCTGTGCAGGAGGAGGCGGAGGTCAAGCGGGAGAGGAACCCTGTACCCATCCCCCACGCCTCGGCTGAGGCTGTGCCAGGTCGTTGCTGCGAGGCAGCTCTCCAGGCCATAACACCGCGGGATCTTCCACAGAGGGCGCCAGTGGTGGGCAGCGTGGTGGAAGTCTCGCGGGGCCCGACCCGCGTGCAGGGGCAAGCAGTAGCCCCTTACTGGGACAGGAAACCAACCCCGCTGGGCCGTGAAATTGCGGAGAGGGAGAGGCAGAAGGCTGCACTGATAGCCCGCACCATCCAAGAAAAAGAAAGCCTCCGCAGAGCCACCTTCCGGGTACGGGGCCCGATCCACGAGGGGCAAGTAAGAAAATTTGATGTCCTTTGGGGATACGGGTTCATCTATGAGCCGGACCTGGAGGCCGAAGTTTTTGTAGCCCGCCGGGACGTTAATGCCCACTTACCGGAGGACCACCCGGACCGTAACCTGCTCCCAGGGGACCTGGTACAATACACGTGGCACTGTGGAGAGAGGGGCTGGTTTGCCCTGGACGCCAAACTGAGGGGCAGTCAGGAGGCCCAAGCACTGGCCCAGCCCCTTCCTCTGGCCGCTGTGGTGGACCAGCAGTGAGTCAGCGGTCCCTCCGCTGCAAGTTGTCCCCGTTGGGACCACCAGTACCGTTGTTAAGTGAGTAAATGAAGAAATCAACCGAACTGTAACCTGATTAGCAATCATGCTTGAACCGGCCGTTGCCGGCAAGTTGTCCCTGAAGGGACCCCTTGCACCGTTGGCGTAAGGAACTACTTACGCACACGCCCGAGAACTCGCAGGGCAACCACAAACTTGTGGAATGTAAATAATTTCTGGCCTTTATTCCGTGGCCGCCTCCAGAATGGCTGATTTGGAGGATGGGCCTGGAGGAAAGGGATGGCCCAGGCCCGCCACCACCGTAACCGGTGGCGATCCTCCGGGGGTCAGAGGCACCCATGGACGTGGGTCCCCTGAAAGAGACCGTACCTGCTCGGGCAGCCTGGTGATGGGCTGGGGCAAGGGGTGCTTACCCCTTCTTAGGGGCAGCATCAGGGCCAGGTTGTTTGGGTGGGAGAGAGCGGAAGCCGTATGTTTTAATAAACATGACTACCGTTAGCAACGTTTAAGAACCGTGCCTCCCGTAAGGGAAGATTGATAAAAATGCTTATGTTTGATGTTTTACCTGTTTCTACCTCTTTTTACAGTTACAAAATAAAACCGGTGATGGACGGGCAGCCCGCGGACGGTCTGCATTTAACCAAGGGGGAATGTGGCGCCCTGGACAAGCCAGGTCGTCACAGGTACTGCAACAACACACCCCACACCCCGGTTAGGCACACCAGTCATACACAAATCCTTGTTGCCTCCCTCCAGGGGCTGATGTCCACACCAGGTGGGGTGGAGCCAGGCGGTTGGCCCCACTCACTGAGGAGTTCACAGTCCTGGAGGCGGGAAAGGAAGTGAGTTGAGTTAAGCTCGGGCAGAGCTAGTGAGGTGTTAGGGAAAGTGAGAAGGAGAGAGAAGTGAGGAGCAGTCTGACCGTGTCCGGGTACGTGGCCTGGGCACATACAGCAAGGTTGGCAGACGGTGGTGGCCGTCTGCATTAGAGGCCGATCGACGCGGAACCGTAGGACCAGGGACGGGTGGTGGCCCGCCGGTACCGAACCGGGGAGCGAAGAGAAGCCAGCACCATTCGGCAGGGCCTACGGACCCCGACCAGGCTTGGAGTCGCCGTTAAACCGGTCAAATCCGTTAGCGACGGGAACCTCCGGGGTTTCCCAGCAGCAAAGACCCGATTGAAGGCAACCGTCCAAACCGTGAAGAGAAATACAGTCACCGCCAAGGCTACAATTCCCAGGGCCAGAACGTGTGGGCAAAAGGAGCTCCTCCGGCGCCTATCAAAGCTGGGGAGCGGGTTACCGGTGGGAAGCCATCGGGGCCGAAAACACACTACAGGTGCAGGGAAAGGCAGTTACCGCCAACCTACCAGGAGTGACCACTGCAGCCGGCTGCGGGACCCGTCCATCCAGCCATTTGCGGGACCCGTCCACCCAAAACCCCCTACCCACGGAGGGGAGAGAAACATCTCGGCTGCTCCCTCTCATTGCTCCCGGGATCCCCGTCCAGAGCAGCGGTGGTGTTCCAACCTCACCACAAACCGTGGATGGCGTCACGAACCGACTTCCCAAACCCCAAAAACTATCCCCTTTCACTCACAGGCGAGGAGCGCTGCTCGATTCCCCGGATCCGGCCCACCGCTCGAGCCACCGAGCAGCAAGCAGCAGGCTGCAGCAGCGCCGGACCCGAGCGCCAGCGAGAGCGCAGCAGCGACGGCCCCCTCCCCGCACACACCCCGGCACTACCGCCCCCATCATCACCGCACACACTGGCAATACCGCCCCCATCATCGCCGCACACACCTGGCACTACCGCCCCCATCATCAGCGCACACACCCCGGCATTACCGCCCCATCATCCCCGCACACACCCTGGCACTACCGCCCCCCGCACACACCCCGGGACTACCACCCCCATCATCACCGCCCACACCCCGGCACTACCGCCCCCATCATCAACGCACACACCCCGGCACTACTGCACCTATCATCACCGCACACACCCCGGCACTACCGCCCCCATCATCTACGCACACACATCGGCACTACCGACCCCATCATCACCGCACACACCCCGGCACTACTGCCCCCATCATCCTCGCACACACATCGGCACTACCGACCCCATCATCACCGCACACACATCAGCACTACTGCCCCCATCATCCGCACACACACCCCGGCACTACCACCCCCATCATTACTGCACACACATCGCCACTACCGCCCCCATCATCCCTGCACACACCCCGACACTACTGCCCCATCATCACTGCACACACTCAGGCACTACCGCCCCCATCATCACCGCACACACCCCGACACTACCGCACCCATCATCACCGCACACACTGGCACTACCTCCCTCATTATTACCGCACACACCCAGCACTACTGCCCCTATCACCGCACACACGCAGGCACTACCACCCCTATTATCACCGCACACACACCGGCATTACCTGAGTGACGTCCCCGCTGACAGTGCAACTTAGTATCATAGTTTTTAAGGTTGAAGGGAGACTCTAAGTCCATCTAGTTCAACCCGTAGCCTAACATGTTTATCCAGAGGAAGGCATAAAAAACCCCAATGTGGCAAACAAGTTCCAATGGGGAAAAAATGTCCTTCCTGACTCCACATCCGGCAATCAGACTAGTTCCCTGGATCAATACCCTGTCATAAAATCTAATATACATAACTGGTAATATTACATTTTTCAAGAAAGGCATCCAGGCTCTGCTTAAATGTTAGTAGTGAATCACTCATTACAACATCATGCGGCAGAGAGTTCCATAGTCTCACTGCTCGTACAGTAAAGAATCCTCGTCTGTGATTATGATTAAACCTTCTTTCCTCAAGACGTAGCGGATGCCCCCGTGTTCCAGTCGCAGGCCTAGGTGTAAAAAGATCTTTGGAAAGGTCTCTGTACTGTCCCCTCATATATTTATACAACATTGTGATTAGATCCCCCCTAAGCCTTCGTTTTTCCAAACTAAATAACCCCAAGTTCAGTTGCTGCCTGGAGCTGACAGAGTGGCGGTGTTCTACGGCTGCTCCTGTCAGCTTCATGTAGCAGAGGTGAAAGCTTCGCGGGACATTGTGTGGATTACGTCGGACCTGGAGGGGTATTTGGTGCTTCATAAAGTGGTGAATGAGGGTGTTTTTTGTCTTTTATTTCAAATAAAGGGTTTTTCGGGTCTGTGTGTTTATTTACTTTCACTTTCAGGTTAATCATTGGGGGTGTCTCATAAACGCCTGCCATGATTAACCTAGGACTTAGTGGCAGCTATGGGCTGCTGCCATTAACTCCTTATTACCTCGATTGCCACTGCACCAGGGCAATTCGGGATGAGCTGGGTAGAGTCCCGGGACTGTCACATCTAATGGATGCGGCAATTCTGGGCGGCTGCTGGCTGATATTTTTAGGCTGGGGGGCTCCCCATCACGTGGAGCTCCCCATCCTGAGAATACCAGCCTTCAGCCGTGTGGCTTTACCTTGGCTATATCAAAATTGGGGGGACCGCACGTCGGTTTTTTTTAATTATTTATTTATTTTACTGCACTATATAGACCCGTCCACCGGCGGCTGTGATTGGTTGCAGTGAGACAGCTGTCACTCAGCGTGGGGGCGTGTCTGACTGCAACCAATTATAGGCGCCGGTGGGCAGGGAAAGCAGTGAATGCAAGATGGAATAATAAGCGGCCGGCATTTTCAAAAGGGAGAAGCCGCCAGAGCAGTGTGACAGCTGTGCATCGCCGCACCCGTGATCGGTGAGTATAAAGGAGGTAGGGAGAGACCAACTGACAGAGAGAGAGACCGACCGACAGAGAGAGAGACAGACGGACCAACCGACACATCGACAGGGAGAGAGAGAGAGACTATTTACACAACGTCTGGGCATGTCCAGTAACAAAAAATGGAAACCGACGCCGACTTCCGGCATTTGACAGATGACGACGAATCCAGCGCCCATAGGCTTCTGTGAGGCAAATCCCGGGATATGAAGATGAATTATGACTCCAGTCATAATCCCTCATCACTCCCTGGCAGTGCCCCCTCCCTTCTTGTTCTCAGTGTTCCACTTACACCTCCATGGCCATGTCCTGTGATATGGAAATGAGGTGGTGTGGGAACAATGGACACAGGATGACTCCCTGCCGTCACCCTGTAACAAGAGTTGTATCTCATTAGCAAGGCTATGGAAATAGCCAGACAGAACGACTCCAGTAAAAAATGGTTCATATCTCGCAAGCCATATTTCCGATAAATATGGCAACCATAAAAATGGTGTCTCTGCATGCGGACGATGCCGGCACACCCTTTTTATGGGAGCAGGACATTGGGAAATGCCCCAGGCGTGATATCAGCCAATGGGGAACTGGCAGACAGGTCATGAGTCCCCTCGTTCTGTAGCTAAATTCATAACTGTCACAATGAGAGCATTGGCGTCCGCCTACGACGCTCCCAGGCAAAGTTATGGCCATATTCCATGTTGTGGATTTTGTCCATAACTCCAGCCAGGGGTGGAGCAGTGCTCCCTGTGAGGTCACGAAGGTAGGAGGGGACCTGGATTTGGCCAGGTTGATAACCCTACTTCGGCCATTTTCCAGTGTCCTTTCGCTGGGGGTCACGTGCAGGAAACATCTGCGGGAGTTCCTAGAAACCTGGTCTACAGCGCCCCCCTGTGGCCAGACGCACAAGGTAACTGATTGAATTGCATACCTGTTGTAAACCATGCTTTATCTGTAACTGTACTCTGACATATGTATATTCTGTAGATCTCCTATTGTATATATTGTAGTTTCTAGTGTGGCTTTAGGCTGATTAAATTATATAATTAATCTTGGGCTGTTCTGTTATCTCGATCTTGAATCCCACGTCTGTGTGTTCGGCTAATAGTTACCGTGAAGCGGTTGGTGGCAGCGAGTTGTGCCAAGGATTATTGTGGGGAGGCCAGTGAGATTCGGGAAGATATTATATATTCCGCCCGCGGAGGTCGGGGGAATATATACCCTACTCTCACCGGGGACCCTTCAATAATCGGCATAAGTAGTATAGCGGCCTCCTTGCTTATTGTCGGGCAATTCCATAATTGGCCTGACTATAAGAGGGGCGCTAGAGAGCGCGTCACGTGCTCTGTCTGTCGGTCGGGAGGTATAAAGGAGGGGTGACCCCACTTGTTACCCCCCGATTGTGACGTACTGGTAGCCAGCGCGGGGAATTTCTGAGTGACCCCCCCGGTGGTTTGTGACATATTGGTGGCATAGCGGTGGGATCGAGATAATAGTGTGTGTGAGTGTGAGACCCATACTCCCAGACACTAAAGACTGCCTGCAGCAGCTGTGGCTGCTGGGGTCTTCAGACTAGCTCAACACTAGAGTGTCAGAGTGCAGATACTGTAAGGTGTGTGGAGGCATCAGGTGTCAGTTCTGTGTCAGTGACCAAAAGTCTGCAAGAATGGCTGATGGCACCAGGAGCAGAGCTATGCAACTGGCCAATGCTAAAGCAGGAGCCGAAGAGAGGGAGGACGGTGCTGTGGGCAGTAATGAGGAGGTTGCCCACGAGTCCTCCAGGAGCTCGACGCCAGAAAACCGTTCTGCAGAGGACAGCGCACAAGCTGGCAATTATGGACAAGATGAGGAGCAGCTCACCCAAGGGTCCTCAACGAGCCAGATGCCAGCCCTCCGCTCTGCAAGGGACAGTGAATCACCAGGCTCCGCAGCGGGCCGCAGATCACCACGTGCCATTCCACCGAGCCTGGGAGGCTCGGATAGCCTTCTTCAAATGGCTATGGCCCTTCTCCAGGCTGGAGACCAGGAGGGCTACAAGGGACTCCTGGCAGAGCGCAGGGCAGAGCGGCAAGCAGCGCGTGAGGCTGAGGCTGCGGAGCGGCAGGCAGCGCGTGAAGAGCGCCAGGCAGAGCGTGACTACCAGCTGCAGCTAGCTCAGCTCCGGCCCTCATCAGCCACACGTGACCTTCAAGACACCAAACTTCCAAAGGTCCGTGTTGAGGACTTCCCAGTGCTGGAGAAGGATGGAGACTTGGACTCTTTCTTGACTGCTTTTGAACGGACTTGCTTGCAGCACCATCTGAACAAGGACCAGTGGGCCAAATACCTGACCCCCCGTTTAAGGGGTAAGGCCCTGGAAATCCTTGGGGACTTGCCTGCTGAGGCAGATCAGGGCTACGACACCATCAAGCGGGCCCTGATCCAACAGTACAACCTCACTCCAGAGTCCTACCGCAAGAAGTTCCGGAGCCTACAGAAGGGACCAAAGGACTCCTGGGCTGACCACCGGCGGGCACTTGCCCGAGCTGCCGACCACTGGACCCAAGGCCTGCAGCTTTCCACCGGACCGGAGATCCTGGACTTGGTCATCACGGAGCAACTCTTGTGGAACTGCCCTGAGGATCTCCGCCAGTTCATCCGAGACCAGAAGCCAAAGGGGTCCACGGCTACAGCTGCCCTTGCCGATGACTACACCAACAACCGGGCCCCTGAGGCCAGGAGAGCGGCCACCAGCAGCACCTGGAGAGGGGGTAAGATGAATTCTGCGACTGCCCCACCTGCCCCTAGACTGCAGGGGGTGTCCCCCTCAACTCCCCTCTCCAGGCCCGTGGCAGAACCAAGACGGTGCCACCAGTGCAACCTACCTGGACACTTCAAGGCCATGTGCCCTCAGCGTCCCAAGGCCCCGGCTCCGTCCCCGTCCCAAGGGCCGCCCAAGGTGTATTGTGTGGGTGGGGGTGGTGGTAGGTCCCTGGACAGCTTCCAACCTGTCACCGTCGGCCGGTCTGTGACCATAGGACTGCGAGACAGCGCCTCGGAGGTGACTCTGGTGCGGCCTGAGATGGTGTCCCCCCAAGACTTGATCCCTGGAAAAACCCTCGCTGTCTCCGGGATTGGAGGCATTGACCCGGCGCTG
Source organism: Anomaloglossus baeobatrachus (assembly GCF_048569485.1). Taxonomy (NCBI): domain Eukaryota; kingdom Metazoa; phylum Chordata; class Amphibia; order Anura; family Aromobatidae; genus Anomaloglossus; species Anomaloglossus baeobatrachus. Next base: position 81,360,682 of record NC_134354.1, on the reverse strand, counting down.
CCTGTTGCTGACATTTATGTGGACTGGGGCGCAGGGCGAGGGGTGAGGGAGGTGGGGGTAACTGATCGGATCCCTGCAAACGTGCTACTTGGGACAGATTTGGGGCAGATAACCTCCCAGTTTGGGCCCCCCCCAAGGGCTGAACCTTCAGCCAGTACTGACATGACTCCTGACAATGTTAATGTGTTATCTATGAATGATGTAAGGGAGGAGGGAGTGAACTCTGATATTTCTGCTTGCACAGACACCATAGACACACACGCAGCTGCAGCTGTGACAGGAGGGGAGGGGGTCAGAGAAAGGTGTGACAATGCCTCTACAAGTAACCAGCCTGTGAGCTGGGATCTGTTGCCCTCTGCAGGGATAAGCAGAGAGCAGGGTGCTGCAGGGGGAGGACCAGTGTGTGGGGTGGGGGCTACCACAGCAAATGTGGGGTCCCCAGAGATTTCACAGCGGGGTTCTGTTGCTGCAGGAGGGGAACAGGCAGGTGAGATTGGGGCCGGTCCAGGAGCGGAAGTGCTCCCAGGTAAGATCTCGGTGCATGGTTCCCCCACAACCGGGGTGTCAGGAAGCCAGGTAGGTCTGCCTGAACCGGCGACTTGGTCAGGAACGGAGGAGGAGCAGGCACGACCCACGGTCGCAGCGGCTGTGGCCGCTGTCACCCGCAGTGGGAGTGCTGGGAGCCAAGGGGCCTCCCGGAGGTCCGATAGCTCTTCCCCTTCTGACCAAGTGGCAGCCGAGTCAGGTGGAGGCCAGGACACAGGTCCCGGGGTACTGACTGAAGATGTGACAGTCTCGTCGATTCTGGCCACATCTAGTCAGGGGTTTCAGGCAGCGTTAGAAGCTGACGACAGCCTGAAAGCTCTTAAGGAGCAGGCGGCCCAGCCTCCCTCGGACTCGGACCCGGAGCGAGTGGTCTGGGACCAAGGACGGCTGTACCGGGCCACGGTCCAGCAGGGTTCACCGGAGGCGTGGCCCAGGGACCGACAGTTGGTGGTACCCTATCCGTTCCGGACGGAGTTGTTGCGGATCGCACATGAGATTCCGATGGCCGGACACCTAGGGATCGCTAAGACCAAGGCCAGGTTAAACCAGCATTTCTACTGGCCAAAAATGGGGGCCGATGTGGCTGCCTACTGCCGTTCGTGTGAAACCTGTCAGAGAGTGGGGAAGGCGGGGCCACACCCCAAAGCCCCACTAGTATCTCTGCCAATCATCGATGAGCCTTTCAGGAGGGTGGCTGTGGATCTGGTCGGCCCGCTGGCCATCCCCAGCAGCTCCGGGAAACGCTTCATACTGACGGTAGTGGACTATGCCACCCGGTACCCAGAAGCAGTGGCCTTGTCGTCCATTCGGGCTGACAAGGTGGCCACCGCATTGCTGGAGATTTTCTCCCGAGTGGGTTTTCCCCAGGAAATGCTCACTGACCGGGGGACCCAATTCATGTCCCAGCTGATGGAGGCCCTCTGTAAGCAAGTCCAGGTGCGACATCTGGTGGCCAGCCCGTACCATCCACAGACTAATGGCCTGTGCGAGCGGTTCAATGGCACCTTAAAGCAGATGCTTAAGATGTTGGTCGACTCCCATGGGCGTGACTGGGAGCGGTATCTCCCACACCTGTTATTTGCTTACCGGGAGGTTCCACAGGCCTCAACAGGATTCTCACCGTTTGAGCTCCTGTACGGGCGACGTGTGCGGGGCCCCCTGGCTCTGGTGAAAGAGGCTTGGGAAGGGGATTTGGCCACCCCTGGAGTGTCGGTTATCGAGTGTGTCATGCGCTTCCGGGACAAAATGCAGGCCTTGACGCAACTGGTACACGACAATATGGCTCAAGCCCAGGCCGATCAGAAGCGTTGGTACGACCAGAACGCTTGTGAGAGGACCTACCAAGTGGGTCAAGAGGTGTGGGTACTGGTCCCCGTACCACAGGACAAGCTTCAGGCAGCCTGGGAAGGCCCATACCTCGTGTACCAGCAGCTCAACCCTGTGACGTACCTGGTCACCCTGGACCCTGCCCGTGGAAGGCGGAAGCCCTTCCATGTGAACATGATGAAGGCACATCATGAGCGGGAGGCATGTGCGCTCCCCGTGTGCAACCTGCCCGAGGAGGGAGAAGCGGAAACCCTCTTGGATATGCTAGCCCAGGTTAGGGCAGGCGGATCCATTGAGGATGTGGAGGTTGGCCACCAGCTCTTGGAGGACCAACGGTCCCAGCTGTGGGCCACCCTCCTCCCCTTCCGGGGGTTGTTTACCAACCAGCCCGGAAGGACTGACTTGGCTGTCCATCACGTGGACACTGGGGATCATCCCCCGATCCGGCGTTCAGCATATCGGGTCTCCCTGGAGGTGCAGCAACACATGCGCCAGGAGATTGACGAGATGCTGAAGCTGGGGGTGATCCAGGCATCCAACAGCGCTTGGGCCTCGCCTGTAGTCCTCGTCCCTAAGAAGGACCGAACCACTCGGTTCTGCGTGGACTACAGGGGGCTCAATGCTGTCACGGTCGCCGATGCGTACCCAATGCCACGCATCGATGACCTGCTCGATCAGTTGGCCGGGGCTCAGTACCTGACCATCATGGACCTGAGCCGGGGATATTGGCAGATCCCCCTGACTCGCAAGGCCAGGGAACGCTCTGCCTTTATTACCCCATTTGGACTATACGAGTCCACGGTGATGCCATTCGGGATGAGGAATGCCCCTGCCACTTTCCAGCGGATGGTCAACACCCTGCTCAAGGGACTTGAAGGGTACGCGGCCGCGTACCTAGATGACATTGCCGTCTTCAGTCCCACCTGGGAGGACCACCTAGAGCATCTAGCACAGGTGCTCAGGCGGATCCACCGGGCAGGTTTGACCATCAAGCCGGGAAAGTGTCAGCTGGCCATGAGCGAGGTCCAGTACCTCGGTCACCGGGTAGGTGGGAGAACACTGAAGCCCGAACCTGAGAAAGTGGAAGCCATCGCATCCTGGCCCACCCCCAGGACCAAGAAGCAGGTGATGTCCTTCTTGGGGACCGCTGGGTACTATAGGAGGTTTGTTCCATGCTATAGTAGCCTGGCAAAGCCCTTGACGGACCTCACCAAGAAGAAGCTGCCCTCTGCAGTCGATTGGACAATGGACTGCGAGACAGCCTTCCGGGCCCTAAAGGACGCCCTGTCCAGCCCGCCCGTGCTACAGGCAGCCGACTTCACGCGGCCGTTTGTAGTACAGACCGACGCCAGTGACTTCGGCCTCGGTGCGGTGCTCAGCCAGGTGGACTCTGCGAGCCAAGAGCACCCGGTCTTGTACCTGAGCAGGAAGCTGTTACCAAGGGAAGTTGCCTATTCCACGATGGAGAAGGAGTGCCTGGCCATAGTGTGGGCCCTGCAGCGTCTGCAACCCTATCTATACGGGCGCCACTTCATCGTGGAGACGGACCACAATCCCCTCAGCTGGTTGCACACCGTCTCTGGGACGAATGGGCGATTGTTGCGATGGAGCCTTGCGCTCCAGCAATACAACTTCACCATTCGCCACAAAAGGGGCCGTGACCACGGTAACGCAGACGGGCTGTCCCGACAAGGAGAGGTCGCGGACGGGCGCACGGGGGAACACCGGAGTGTGCTGCCCCCTAGCGCCCTCAAAAGGGGGGAGGTGTGAGGCAAATCCCGGGATATGAAGATGAATTATGACTCCAGTCATAATCCCTCATCACTCCCTGGCAGTGCCCCCTCCCTTCTTGTTCTCAGTGTTCCACTTACACCTCCATGGCCATGTCCTGTGATATGGAAATGAGGTGGTGTGGGAACAATGGACACAGGATGACTCCCTGCCGTCACCCTGTAACAAGAGTTGAAGAGTTGTATCTCATTAGCAAGGCTATGGAAATAGCCAGACAGAACGACTCCAGTAAAAAATGGTTCATATCTCGCAAGCCATATTTCCGATAAATATGGCAACCATAAAAATGGTGTCTCTGCATGCGGACGATGCCGGCACACCCTTTTTATGGGAGCAGGACATTGGGAAATGCCCCAGGCGTGATATCAGCCAATGGGGAACTGGCAGACAGGTCATGAGTCCCCTCGTTCTGTAGCTAAATTCATAACTGTCACAATGAGAGCATTGGCGTCCGCCTACGACGCTCCCAGGCAAAGTTATGGCCATATTCCATGTTGTGGATTTTGTCCATAACTCCAGCCAGGGGTGGAGCAGTGCTCCCTGTGAGGTCACGAAGGTAGGAGGGGACCTGGATTTGGCCAGGTTGATAACCCTACTTCGGCCATTTTCCAGTGTCCTTTCGCTGGGGGTCACGTGCAGGAAACATCTGCGGGAGTTCCTAGAAACCTGGTCTACAGCGCCCCCCTGTGGCCAGACGCACAAGGTAACTGATTGAATTGCATACCTGTTGTAAACCATGCTTTATCTGTAACTGTACTCTGACATATGTATATTCTGTAGATCTCCTATTGTATATATTGTAGTTTCTAGTGTGGCTTTAGGCTGATTAAATTATATAATTAATCTTGGGCTGTTCTGTTATCTCGATCTTGAATCCCACGTCTGTGTGTTCGGCTAATAGTTACCGTGAAGCGGTTGGTGGCAGCGAGTTGTGCCAAGGATTATTGTGGGGAGGCCAGTGAGATTCGGGAAGATATTATATATTCCGCCCGCGGAGGTCGGGGGAATATATACCCTACTCTCACCGGGGACCCTTCAATAATCGGCATAAGTAGTATAGCGGCCTCCTTGCTTATTGTCGGGCAATTCCATAATTGGCCTGACTATAAGAGGGGCGCTAGAGAGCGCGTCACGTGCTCTGTCTGTCGGTCGGGAGGTATAAAGGAGGGGTGACCCCACTTGTTACCCCCCGATTGTGACGTACTGGTAGCCAGCGCGGGGAATTTCTGAGTGACCCCCCCGGTGGTTTGTGACAGCTTCTATTATAAAAAAAGCCGTACAGCGCCGGATCCGGTGCGATGCGGTTTTTGTCAGAGACAAAAAACGTTACAAGAGACGTTCCATCCGGCCGCCGCATTAGCCAATTACACCGCATCCGGCAAAAGCCGGATGCAACGCAATGCTATACAGCACAATCCAGGGCTAAAAAAAATCAATGGGGATAAAATGGATCCGGCGCCAAATCCGTTTTATCCGTTTTTTTCCGGATTGTGCCTGATGGAATAAAACTGATGTGTGAAAGTAGCCTAAAAGTGAAAACTGTTTGTCTTTTTACTCACTGAGAGCGGCCCTCACCTCCTGAATGACTCAGCAGTGCTGGGAATTACCCATTGCTATGGTACCCACCTGAAGTCTGTCTTCCTGTATGTGGTGACTGGCTCACTATCTGGGTGTTTATGTAAGTTATGAGCTCAGGATTTAGTGTAAGTGTAACAAACCAGTGATTAATCTCTTCTCACCCGGGAGAAAATTAAAATCTTAAAACAGATGCAATACTCTGTGGCGACTGAAGCCCCTTAAAGGTGGTGTAGCCTATGCAAAGTCATATAAAAATGGGTTCTAAAGAGTAGAACAGGGTGAGGAGATATCAGTGAACAAATAAAGGTGGTTATTATACACTAGTATGGAGGAGATATGGATTAGGTATATAAATCAAATATAATTGGTCACTTGGCATTATCCCCTATCTAAGTCGTAAATAAACTAGTAAGTACCTGACGGTTTCTGGTAGATCACACTGTTTGGCCCCCTTCACACGTCAGTGATTCTGGTACGTATGTTGCAGTTTTTGTATGTACCAGAATCGCGAACATACGCAGACCCATTAAAATCAATGGGTCTACACACACATCAGTGATTTCTCATTGACGTGTTTCCGTGCAGTGCACATGCATGTCTACGTGTTCCGCATGGAGACATGTTTGTTTTTCTCCGGCATCGCTCATGTCCCACGGACCACACAGTAGTGAGATCCATGAAACACGTTCCGCAGAAATCGCATACATTTAAAATAAAAAGGTTTTTAAACTCACCCATCTCCAGCTACGCTGTCTTCAGCCCCTGCTGTTGTGCCGCCCAGTGCCCCGTTACCTTCAGGTCGTCTCAGGGTCTTTAGGGATGGCGCGTCCTGGATCCTTCTGGTCACAGGTAGGTTGACTTCTTTAGGATTCGTGATGCCACTCTCGGTATTACGGTCAGGGCGACCGCCACTGCAGATTAGGGGACGCCTGGGGCTGATGTTGGATGCAGTTAGATGTAGTGGCTTCCTGAGAGTGAAGCTGGCCCCAGGGCCTGGTGTGGGTGTGTGGAACCACAGGTCGCAGAATGACTCACACGCACAGCAATAATGTATTTCAGTGTTTTTACTCACTTCAGGTGGCAGGGGTGAGTAACCTGGGCAATGCTGTGATACTCCAAGTGGAAACCAGGTTCCTTCAGGCTGACCTAGGGGGTGGCTGATGACTCACCTTCCTAGCCCTCTTGTGCTTGTGGTGACCCAGATTTGTAGTCCTACGGGGTCACCCAGGGAAGTTGCTTCTGCCTGTTCTCCTCTTTCGGCCCGTCTGCTTGTAGCCTGGACCAGGTCACTCCGGCTGCTTGCCTCTTGTGATCTATAGGCCCTCTCGTTGCTACGTGGCTGCGGACTCTGTGGTGTTATGGTGGAGGGTATGAAGTACCCCCACCTGCAGGTTGAGCAGGCCAACTGAATGGGCCCCTGCTCTGGGGACTTGTAATCACGTGCGGGCCTGGTCCTTGCCTGGCAGTCCCCGTACTCAGCCACCTCTCTGCGCTCCGGCCTTAGGTGGATTTCGGGTGGCACTACCATGAGACCGTTCTCCCCTGCCAGCAACCACTGCACCTGCGGTGTCTGACTAGTGACAGCCTCCAAGCTTCCTCCTTGCGACTGCTGTCCCTGAGCTTCACTGACTGACTGGCTCACTGCTCCCTCCCCTCTGTGCCTGCCTACGCAACTTAGCAACCAGGCTCTCTACCACACCCCTTGAGTGGAGATGGAGGCCACGCCCCCTCCTGGATTTCCCAGGGGTCCCTTCAAAGGTCAATGTGGGAGACCTGGTTACTATGCGCCTGTGTAACCACACCCCGGTCAGCCTTCTGGATTACCTGTATTGTACTGCCCCCAGCATGGGCGCAGTACTCAGTGGTGCCTGACCAGGTCAGGGGCGCCACACTGTCTCCTGCTTCCAGGCTGGCTAATTATGCTCATGAATATACACTGCATAGTCAACCCAGAAGTAGCTGCAGAGGGGAGACAGCAGTGCCCGTTCACAGCATCGCGGGAGATATCAGCACCACGGACAACAGCAGCGTGGACAGGTGAGTATAAGTGTCTGATCTCTATATATTATCTTGAATAGCACATGCAGATCACACGTGTGCCAATATCACGGCACGCGGATGGACATAAGCACCTTTATCACGTCAGTGAAAAACGAGTGTGTTGTTTACTTCCTAGATACCAAAAACGTGCTACATCAAAGGTGAAGATAATTGCCCTAAGGAAGATGGAACATTTCCACCCACTGGACCACAAGGGGGACCCGGGCTTACCCTGATGTGGGAGGGGCCTAATTAAGAACCTGTCAGGTATTCGCCAGAGCCTCTGATGGTGAGGATAGGTTTGGCTGCGGGTAGACACCAGGTGCCACTACCAGGGTAGTGTTCGAGACTGTGGCAGCTGAGCAGAGCTGGGTGACAGCAGGACAGGGGTTACAGTCATAGACAGGATGGGCACAGTCAGAATATACTGAGTAGACACAGGACTAAGCACAGGACATAAGGCATGGAACATCAGGCATAGGACATTGGACACATGTCATCCAGCTCAGGACATCAGGAAGGACACAGATCATTGGGTTACAGGTTTAAGATATCAGATTTCAGGTTCACAATTCAGGTACAGGACATTAGGAGAGAGACTGGACATTGGACACAGGTTGTAGGGCACAGATCACCAGGCATGGATCGCTAGGCACGAGACACTGGGTATCTAGTTGCAGGCACAGGACATCAGGCCAAGAACATCAGACTTCATGTACAGGACATCAGAATTCAGACAGAATACAAGAAAGGGGGCAGGATTCAGGACACAGAGACACAGACAGGACAGGTCCAGAAACACTGACAGCACTACAGCAGGCACAGTACTGATTACTAGCAGAACAGGAGTTGGACACAGGCAGATCAGTGCAACCGGCTGGGCAAACACAGTGGAAATAGGTCATAACCAGAAGTGAGCTGCTCGACCCTTCCCTTCAGGAGGGAAAGAGTCTTAAATACCTGGTGCCTCCCAGCAATAGGCTGGGGATACCTTTGGAAGGTGCATGCGCTTCCCTTTAAAGGGTCAAGAGGCATGCCATGCCCCCTGGGTTGGAGGCCAGGAAACCCTGCCCAACCATGCGGGAGTACAGAGGACCATGCAACACATGCACATCCACAAGGACAAGCAGGCGGCCAGGAAGGTAACGGCAGCAGTATCCCTGTTGCGCTAGGGGGAGGGGAGAGGGAAGGGACACTGGCGCTAAGTCGCACCAGGACACCAGTGTGTTCATGTGTCGCCCGCTGCCACAGCGGTCGCCCCCGAGACACCGCTCCACCTCCAGGGGCACAGCAGGGACTTCCCTTTGGGATCTTCTCTGGCGACAGGTATGTCAGGTTGGCTACGCCACTCTCAGTTTGCAGTCGGGGTTATGGGTGACCGCCACTGCAGCTTTAACGAGCGTCTGGGGCTGATGGAATCTGCAGTCGGGTGGTGTGCCCTCCCGAGAGTGAGGCTGGCCCCAGGGGCTCGGGTGTATGTGGGTAGAACAACAGGTCACAGAATAACTCAGTCGCAGTCCAGAAAGTCTTTCAACTTGTTTACTCACTTTCAGGTGTTTTTGTGACGTAACCCGGGCGATGCTGAGATAGACCAGGTGGAACCAGGTATCCATCAGGCTGGTCTAAGGGTAACCGCTAACTCGCCTTCCTAGCACTTCTTGTTTCGGACAACCCCTGACTTAAAGTACCATGGCATTCATCCAGGGAACTCGCAACTGCCTTTTCTCCCCTTTCTGGCCCGTTTGCTGACAGCGTGGACCAAGGAAGATGGCTCCAGGCTCGATCCTCCTTATGGGCCCCCTCGTTGCTGCTGATACTCGGACTCTGTGTTGGTTGGTGTGGGACTTGTTGTTCACCCCACCGGCAGGTTTAGCAGACCACTAAATGGATGTCTGGCTCTAGGGACCTGTTCCCCGTGCGTGCGTGCCGAACCACCAGAAGTCTCCGTACACGACCAGCTGACTTCCTCAGCGTCTTTCTGTCCAACTTCTGGTGACCGTTCTCCCCCGCTAACGGCTACTTCACGGGCAGGGTCTGACTAGCGTGTCCGCTTTCCTGCGTCTCCACTTCAGACTTGGCTTGCTCCTCTCCTACTCCTGACTGCCACTGCCACCTTAGCTTCCAGCCTCTCCCCAGCACCCCTAGCTGAGATGTGGAGGAACACCCCCCTCTTGGGTCTGCCCAATGGTCCCCTCTAGTGTGTGGGAGACCTGGTCACTATGTGTCTGTGCGTACACACCCTATTCCAGCCTTTTGGATTACCTGTTTGCACTCACCCAGCATGGGTGCAGTACTCAGTGGCGCCTGACCAGGTCAGGGGTGCCACATTTAGTGACAGGGACGCTGGCACTTCAGTTATTAAGATGCGAGGGACAAATGGAAGGGAGTATGATTGCAGGATCAGCTTGCCCAGGGTTCGTATGTTTTCTGTTACCACGGAGATGCATTAGTCTGCAGAAAAGCTGTGAATACAAAACAGTAGAAAAGTTTGAATTGGAAAGTTGCAATGGAGCAATGAAAAAAATGTTGCAAAAATTTACTCTATATGAAAACGTAAGCGAAAAATATGTATTTTTAGGACGTTCTCTTACAAGCATTAAAGATGCACTGAAAAATATTGAATTACTCGAAGTCAAAATATTTAAAACTTATCTAAAAATGCTTATGTCAATATCTTCATTTTCTTCCTTTCTAAAGTGTGGACTGACACCTGAGTCCAGATTCACTGTGTGAATACATAGAAGAATGCACATGACAGATGCTTGTCGTTAGGCCTGATGTACTGCCATTTAGTAAGGCGTGATATGAATTTCTAAATAAAAAGGGAATAAAATCAATTTTCTGGACAAGGTCATCTGTATGAGAATATTTGTATCATATTTCCTATTTGGTGCAGAAGACAAAAATCATGAATAATATTAGGCTTACTTACATGTTCTATTGCTCTCATAGCACATTGTTTGCCTAATGTAATGAGATCTTGATAGCTTCAATAAAAATACACATTTTTGGGAAGCGCACTTAGACCTGCCAGAATATGTTTGGAAAAAACAGATATGAAACACTTTAATTTAACTTGCACCATCTGTCAATACAGGCGCATGCCTGAGTTAATCTGCACAGTTATAGTGATGAAAGTAATAATGGCCTCAGTGCATTAATGGAAATGCCAACTGCACCCATTTATTTGGTACTCAGTTCCTTCATTACCTACTTCTATTCACGTCCAATCCTCCAAATGCAAGGTAATTTCATTAGAGGGAAATAGGACGTGGCAGGACACATTAACTCCCAATGCCAGCACACTAACACTGCAGTCTCCGCAGCCTTTGATTTCTATTAGCTTTATCAGCGGGGTCATGCCATATGTCACTACCTGCGCCCGACTATAATTACAAAAAAATCCTGCAGCCACGGGTTAAAGAATGCTACTGTCCAGAGATAGCAGGGAGCTGTAAATGCTTCATATAATTTTATCCTGGAAGAATATATTGGAAATTGTCTGAGATACATGATAATAATAATGACTAATACTAAACTGAGAAAGGCACAAGAAATAAAAGATAGACAGATAGATAGATAGATAGATAGATAGATAGATAGAGGGATAGAGGGATAGATAGATAGATAGATAGATAGATGGATAGATAGAGGGATAGATAGGTAGAGGGATAGATAGATAGATAGATAGAGGGATAGATAGAGGGATAGATAGAAGGATAGATAGAGGGATAGATAGAGAGATAGAGGGATAGATAGAGGGATAGATAGATAGATAGATAGATAGATAGATAGAGGGATAGATAGAGGGATAGATAGAAGGATAGATAGAGGGATAGATAGATAGATAGAGGGATAGATAGAGGGATAGATAGATAGAGGGATAGATAGAGGGATAGATAGATAGAGGGATAGATAGAGGGATAGATAGAGGGATAGATAGAGAGATAGATAGATAGATAGATAGATAGAGGGATAGATAGAGGGGTAGATAGAGGGATAGATAGAGGGATAGATAGATAGATAGAGGATGGATAGATAGAGGATGGATAGATAGAGGGATAGATAGATAGAGGGATAGATAGATATAGGGATAGATAGAGGGATAGATAGATAGATAAAGGGATAGATAGAGGGATAGATAGAGGGATAGATAGAGAGATAGATAGATAGATAGATAGATAGATAGATAGATAGATAGAGGGATAGATAGAGGGATAGATAGAGGGATAGATAGATAGATAAAGGGATAGATAGAGGGATAGATAGAGGGATAGATGGAGGGATAGATAGAGGGATAGATAGATAGAGGGATAGATAGAAGGATTATTATTATTATTTAGTCCAGTCCCTCAGTCCAGTAGACCACTGCGCAACTAGCTCTGACCTCACCTATTGTACCATCACCCATTCCCTGTAGATTGTGAGCCCTCGCGGGCAGGGTCCTCTCTCCTCCTATACCAGTCTGTCTTGTACTGTTAATGATTGTTGTACGTATACCCGCTCTCACTTGTAAAGCGCCATGGAATAAATGGCGCTATAATAATAAATAATAAGAATAAATAGATAGATAGATAGATAGATAGATAAGAGGGATAGATAGATAGATAGATAGATAGACAGAGGGATAGATAGACAGAGGGATAGATAGATAGAGGGATAGATAGATAGATAGATAGATAGATTTTATTGACTCAATAAAGTCCTCATACATGTTTTGCTTCTGAATTACCTTTAGTGCTGCCTTTCTTTTTCTTTGGATGAGTATAAAAGTGCGGATTGTAGAACCAAAATCCTGAGGGAAAAAAGATAGATAGATAGAGTTGAAACCAGAAGTTTACATACACTATCCATAAAGACACATCTGCATGTTTTTCTCACTATCTGACGTGAAATCAGAATAAACCTTTCCCATTTTGGGTCAATTAGGAATCAAAATTATTTATATTTGCCAAATGCCAGAATAATGAGAGAGAGAATGTTTTATGGCATTTTTATTATTTTCTGCAAAGTCAAAAGTTTACATAAACTAAAAGTACTATGCCTTTAAACAATATGGGACAGCCCATATGATGATGTAATGTCTTTGGAAGTTTTTGATAGGTTTATTGGCAACATCTGAGTTTAGAGACACACCTGTGGATGTATTTTAATGCACATCTGAAACACACTACTACTTTGTGTAGCATCATGGGAAAGTCAAAAGAAATCAGCCAAGATCTCAGGAAGGGAATTGTGGACTTGCACAAGTCTGTTTCATCCTTGGGTGCAATTTCCAAATACCTGAAGGTGCCTCATTCACATGTACAAACAATTATACACAAGTACAAACAAGATTGGAATGTCCAGCCATCATACCACTCAGGAAGGAGATGGGTTCTGTGTACCAGAGATGAATGTATTTTGGTCAGACATGTCCATAGCAACCCAAGAACAGAAGCAAAAACACCTTGTGAAGATGCTGGCGGAAGTTGGTAAGATTCTGTCTTATCCAGAGTGAAACGAGTAATGTATTAACATGGGCTGAAAGGCCACTATGCCATGAAGATCCAAAAGACACAAAAACGGTAGATTAATGTTTGCAAATGCACACAGGAACAAAGATCTTAATCTTTGGAGACATGTCCTGTGGTCTTATGAAACTAAAATTGAACTGTTTGGCCATAATGACCATCATTACATTTGTAGGAAAAGGGAGAAGCTTTTAAGCCTAAGAACACATCCCAATTATGAAACACACGGCGGTAGCAGCATTATGTTGTTTGGTTATTTTGCTGCAGGAGGGACTGGTGCACTTCACAAAATAGATGGCATCATGAGGAAAGAAGATTATGTGGCAATACTATAGCAACATCTCAAGAGATCAGCCAGGAACTTAAAGATTGGGCGGAAATTGGTCTTCCAAATGGACAATGACCTGAAGCATACTGCCAAACTGGTTACCAAAATGGTACCAAATGTGAAGACACGGGGGTCAGTGGGTGCTGTCGTCCGCTGGCCTGGCAGCCTTTAGAAAGACAGCATGGTCCAGGGCTCACCCCAACTGAACACCCGACCTCCTTAATGGTGGGCGGAACACTACTCAGACAACACAGGGTGAGGGAATCACAATATTAAGACTTTATTGGATCCCCAAACAATTAACGGCACATAGCACATAACCAGCAAAACCACAAAATGTAACCGGCAACAGTTTCTCACCCTTCCGCTGGCTCCCCAGGGATTAGAATGTCCATGCCTCAGAGCTTCCAGGGCTACGTACTCCAAACCAGCAGCACCCCACTTTTGACGGACACCCACCGAGAATGGAATAATGCCAGATTTAGGAAGCTGGCTGAGGACTGCAAAACCTGTAGTCAGGTGACTGGATTGTCCAAAGCTGGATTCCTTCCTTAGGTAGTCTTTTATAGCTCAGCCGAATCCTTGCATTTGATGCTGAAGTCCATATAGTATTATAATTCAGGTTCAGTTACGGCTTGCCAAACGGATCCGTAGGTCCTAAATTGGTAGCATGTAGAAAGAGTCTAGCCGGGCAATGGACAGACCTCCTTCTTATATCCCTGAGCTCTCCATTCAGACCATTGGGGTCTTCATGATTGTTAGATAAGACTGGGCTCTTTTTGGCTAAATTTCAACAGGAGGTTCGCATAATTGATTTGTCTGGGTATCTGACCTTCACTGGCCAAGGCAATTACATGAGTCAACAAGAACTGTAAGGGGTACTTCACACACAGCGAGATCGCTACTGAGATCGCTGCTGAGTCACGTTTTTTGTGACCTCATTAGCGATCTCGCTGTGTGTGACACTGAGCAGCGATCTGGACCCTGCTGTGAGATCGCTGCTCGTTACACACAGTGCTGGTTAATTTTTTTATTGTTGCTCTCCCGCTGATAAGCACACATCGCTGTGTGTGACAGCGAGAGAGCAAGAATCCTGAATGTGAAGGGAGCAGGAGCCGGCGTCTGACAGCCTGCGGTAAGCTGTAACCAAGGTAAACATTGGGTAACCAAGGTGGTTACCCGTTATTTACCTTCGTTACCAGCCTCCACAGCTCTCATGCTGCCTGTGCCGACTCCTGCTCCCTGCACACGCTAAGTTAAGCGGTGTGAGCTGGTAACTAAGGTAAACATCGGGTAACCATACCCGATGTTTACCTTAGTTACCAGTGTCCGCAGCTTCCAGACGCTGGCTCCGTGCAAGCGCAGCGTCGCTTGCACGTTGCTGCTGACTGGGGGCTGGTCACTGGTCGCTGGTGAGATCTGCCTGTTTGACAGCTCACCAGCAACCATGTAGCGATGCAGCAGCGATCCTGACCAGGTCAGATCGCTGGTCGGATAGCTGCTGCATCGCTAAAGTGTGAAGGTACCCTAACACTAGACTCCTAAGAGTCTTGTAGAAACATTGAGGGGCTTATCGCCATCTATAAACAAACAAACTATCTTCATGTCTGGCTGAATTTTAAGAAACTTAACCCATGCTAGGCACTGATGGAGTCCATGTCGTCACATTATCATAAGGAAAGAAGATTATGTGGCAATACTGTAGCAACATCTGAAGACATCTGCCAGGAACTTAAAGATTGGGCGGAAATGGGTCTTCTAAATGGGCAAAGACCTGAAGCATACTGCCAAACTGGTTACAAAGTGGCTTAAGGATGACAAAGTCAATGTTTTGGAGTGGCCATCACAAAACCCTTGTCTCAATCCAATTAAAAATTTATGGGCAAAGCTGTAAAGCTTGTTGCGAGCAAGGCAACCTACAAACATGGCTCAGCAACACTAGTTCTGTCAGGTAGAATGGGCCCAAATTCCTACCAAATATTAAGAGAAGCTTGTGGAAGGATATCCAAAACGTTTGACTCAAGCCATACAGTTTACGGGCAATGGTACCAAATACTTATGAAATGTATGTAAACTTTTGACTTTGCAAAAAGTAATAAAAATGCATTAAAACATTCTCTCTCTCGCTCTCTCTCTGAAGGTGCCTCATTCACCTGTACAAACGATTATACACAAGTACTAACAAGATGGGAATGTCCAGCCATTATACAGTTCAGGAAAGAGACGGGTTCTGTGTACCAGAGATGAATGTGTTTTGGTCAAACATGTGCATATCAACCCAAGAACAAAAGCAAAAACACCTAATGAAGATGCTGGCAGAAGTTGGTAAGATTCTATCTTATCTAGAGTGAAACGAGTAATGTATTAACATGGGCTGAAAGGCCACTCTGCCAGCAAGAGGCCAAAAGAAACAAAAATGGTAAATTAATGTTTGCAAATGCACACAGGAACAAAGACCTTCATTTTTGGAGACATGTCCTGTGGTCTTACAAAACTAAAATTGAACTGTTTGGCCATAATGACCATCATTACATTTGTAGGAAAAGGGAGAAGCTTTTAAGCCTAAGAACACCATCCCAATTATGAAACACGGGGATAGCAGCATCATGTTGTTTTGCTGCAGGAGAGAGACTAGTGCACTTCACAAAATAGATGGCATCACGAGAAAAGAAGATTATGTGGCAATACTGTAGCAACATCTCAAGACATCAGCCAGGAACTTAAAGATTGGGCGGAAATGGGTCTTCTAAATGGACAATGACCTGAAGCATACTGCCAAACTGGTTACAAAGTGGCTTAAGGATAACAAAGTCAATGTTTTGGAGTGGCCATCACAAAACCCTGATTTCTATCCTATTAAAAATGTATGGGCAAACCTGAAAAGGCCAGTGCGAGCAAGGCAACCTACAAACATGGCTCAGCTACACTAGTTCTGTCAGGAGGAATGGGCCCAAATTCCTACCAAATATTAAGAGAAGCTTGTGGAAGGATATCCAAAACGTTTGACCCAAGTCATACAGTTTTAGGGCAATGGTGCCAAATACTAATGAAATGTATGTAAACTTTTGACTTTGCAGAAATTAATAAAAATGCCTTAAAACATTCTCTCTCTCATTATTCTGGTATTTGTCAAAAATAAATAATTTTGGTTCCTAACTGACTTAAAACGGAAAAGGTTTATTCTGATTTCATGCAGATAGTGAGAAAAACATATATATGTGTCTTTTTAGATAGTGTATGTAAACTTCTGGTTTCAACTGTATGTAGACGGGGACTGCAACCAATCGTGTACATGTACCATGTTTCATAGACTGTCGAATACTATAAGATTGTTTGGAAATTGCTCTTTTCTGTTCTCCAAGATTTTGGTCAGGGTACAAAACAAAGTCAATAAAAACATGATTGGGAGAGTTTGGTGTGGAAGAACTGGACTGGCTGTAAAGAGCCCTGACTGCAACCCTATCCAATATCTTTGAGATAAACAAGAACAGAGATTGTGAGGCAGAACCTCTCTTCCAATATCAGTGATTGATCTCACAAATGTTCTTCTGTATGAATAGGCAAAAATTCCTGCAGGCACCGTCAATAGAGATGAGCAAGCACTACGATGCTCTGGTGCTCGGTACTCATAACGAGCAGTTAGATGCTTGGATGGGTGTGTGTACCCGAGTATAGTGGCAGTCATTAGGGGACTCAAGCATTTTTCTGGAAATCTTCTGCAAAAAATGCTTCAGTTTTCCATTGACTTCCATTATACTCGGGTACTTGAGTCACACCCATCAGAGCATCCAACTGCTAGTTACGAGTACTGGACACCAGAGCATCATAGTGTTTGCTCATTACTAGTTACGAGAACCAAGCACAGAGCATGGTAGTTCTCGCTTATCACTAGTTACAAGTGTTGGGTACCAGATCATGGTAGTGCCTGCTCATCACTAGTTACAAGTTCTGAGCACCAGAGCATGGTAGTGCTCGCTGATCACTAGTTACGAGTACCGAGTACCCGAGCATGGTAGTGCTCACTCATCACTAGTTACGAGTACCGAGCACCTGAGCAAGCTAGTGCCCGCTCATCACTAGTTACAAGTAGTGTTGAGCGAGTAGTTAACTATTTGTACTCGCTATGCTGTTAGCGAGTACTTTTCGCAACTCGCATCTTTGTAATGAGTAGCGGGTGCAATGTAAGTCAATGGGAAATACTCGCTAAGTATCGAGTAATACAAAAACCGTACTTGTTATTCGTGCGAGTAGCGAATAAAACTGCTTTTAGGGTACTCGCTAGTTAGTATTTCCCATTGACTTACATTGCGCTTGCTACTTGTAACGAATATGTGAGTAGCAGACAGTACTCGTTAACAGCATATCGAGTACGAATAGTCAACTACTCGCTCAACACTACATAATAGTGCCTGCTCATCACTAGTTATGAGAATCAAGCACTGAGCATGGTAGTGCTCGCTCATCACTAGATATGAGTACAGAGCACTCGAGCATGGTAGTGCCCGCTCATCACTAGTTACGATTACCGAGCACCCGAGCATGGTAGTGCCCGCTCATCACTAGTTACGATTACCGAGCACCCGAGCATGGTAGTGCCTGCTCATCACTAGTTACGATTACCGAGCACCCGAGCATGGTAGTGCCTGCTCATCACTAGTTACGATTACCGAGCACCCGAGCATGGTAGTGCCTGCTCATCACTAGTTACGATTACCGAGCACCCGAGCATGGTAGTGTCTGCTCATCACTAGTTACGATTACCGAGCACCCGAGCATGGTAGTGCCTGCTCATCACTAGTTACGATTACCGAGCATGGTAGTGTCTGCTCATCACTAGTTACGATTACTGAGCACCCGAGCATGGTAGCGTTCGCTTATCACTAACTCTCAAAATCTTATAGAAATCTTGCTCCATGGATTGAAAGCTGCAAACTTGGATCCAATATAATACTACTGCTTACATTTATAATATGGGATGTTATAAAAGCTCCTGTAGATGTAATGCGGAGGTATCCAGTGTATATAACAATCCCCGACGCTGCCACTATCATTCCTTCTTTAAATCTTTTGCTAATTTCTTCTCGCAGACAACAACCCAGAAATAAATTATACAATTCATGGATCTCGGCAGAAATTACTTAGTTTAAAGATTTTTTTCCATTGAACCGAGCAGAAAAAGTAGCTGTCTGCATATTGACTGTCACTTCTCTACCAATTACATTACCAGTGACAACCACTCAACCCTGTGCTCTCGGCGCCAGCTTAAAAGTCCCATGTTCTGCTAGGTGGCATCACTGGCATAAATAATTTCAGCTCTGTGTAATGAGAGGTGCAATGCTCAAAGTGATCAAGCAAGACAGGAAGATAGAAAGTGTCTGGATCTTCAGTTATGATTCTCTTCACATTCGCAGCAAGACAAATGGAGCTTTTAGTAAAGTTTAAACTCCTTATTATGCAAAAAAAGTAAGAGATGAATACAAATAAGCATATGTCTAAGTTAGGATGTTGGCTCAAGGTACTTAAGTAACATTTCTCCTTTTGTTGACATCTTTCACTGCTGCTAATTTGAATCCCTGGAAGAATCCCTATAGTTTCCTATAAATTTCCGCCACACTGTGACATCTGCTAGCAGTGAGAGAATAGATTCATTTCAAGACTCCTGACATCTGCTGCAAGTTCTGATTTATTTTTCAGCGTTATGGAGCCAGCCGTGTATGTAACCAGCTAAATCTTTTCTAAATGTATCTCTGGGAATGCTAAATCAAGGTGATTCCACAACAATTGGTCATTTTGGAAGTGTGTCCAATACATTCCTGGGATTCAGCATGGTAATTGAGCGATGATTGTCTGTTTAAAGGGGGTTTAAAACCCCTTCATCGCTCAATTACCATGCATACATTTAAAAACATTTTATAAAAAAAAAATCATGAGATCCCCCATGGGTAAATGTGGGATTTTGCAACCTAGTCACTTTACAGGAGGGGCGAGATTCAAATTTTTAACGATAGGTTCCCTGTTTGTGTTAAGAAACTACGCCCATTTAAAAAGCTGTGCCCTTACTAGCAACATCCACTTTGTTAGCCATACACTTTCCTGAACCACAAAATACATGAAATGTTAGCTAAACACATGGGTATCGTGGCATCTGGGTCTGGCACGCAAGCATATGGGTGCATCGGAAACTGGTACACAGAGGTTTAGGGGCATCTGGAACTAACACTTAGGAATGGGGGCATCTTAGATTGTCACACACTGGTATGGTGTCATCTGGGATTGGCACACACTGGTATGGGGGCATCTAGAGCTGGCACACACGGGTATAGGGGCCTCTGGAACTGGCACACATGGGTACGGGGAAATCTGGGAAAAAGACGCATGGGTATGGGCAGGGTTGGGATTCAAATTTTAACAACAGGTTCTCTGTAAACTCCGCCCAGTTGAAAACCACACCCATTCTGTAACCACACCGATTTTGTTAGCCACACCCATTTTCATGCAGTTTCCTCAACCAAAAAATACAAGTAAATTAAAGTATAATCTCTTTCCCCTTCTTCCCCTCCTATACCTTCCCTGTCCTGTCCAGTACCAGTTGTTCCAGTCACTGTCACTCATATTGTATTAAACGTTTTTTCTACAATTTTTAAAAATTATTACTAAAGGAGCCCTGCTAAAATTTGAACAGATGACCTTCCCCATACAGATCTCATCCAATGTGGCTCCTTTCCCCCTACAGATCCCATCCCATTATGGCCCCTTTCCCCCTACAGATCCCATCCCATTATGACCCCTTCCCCACTGCAGATCCCATCCCATTAAGGCCCCTTTCCCCTACAGATTCCATCCCATTATGGCCCCTTTCCCCTACAGATCCCATCCCATTATGGCCCCTTTCCCCTACAGATCCCATCCCATTATGGCCCCTTTCCCCTACAGATCCCATCCCATTATGGCCCCTTTCCCCTACAAATCCCATCCCATCATGGCTTCTTTTCCCAGCAGATCTTATCCCATGTGCTCCTTTTCCCATATAGCTCCCATCTATGCAGCCTCCTCTCCCCATATAGCTCCCATCTATGCAGCCTCCTCTCCCCATATAGCTCCCATCTATGCAACCTCCTCTCCCCATATAGCTCCCATCTATGCAGCCTCCTCTCCCTATATAGCTCCCATCTATGCAGCCTCCTCTCCCCATATAGCTCCCATCTATGCGGCCTCCTCTCCCCATATAGTTTCCATCTATGCAGCCTCCTCTCCCCATATAGTTCCCATCTATGCAGCCTCCTCTCCCCATATAGCTCCCATCTATGCAGCCTCCTCTCCCCATATAGCTCCCATCTATGCAACCTCCTCTCCCCATATAGCTCCCATCTATGCAGCCTCCTCTCCCCATATAGCTCCCATCTATGCAGCCTCCTCTCCCCATATAGCTCCCATCTATGCGGCCTCCTCTTCCCATATAGTTTCCATCTATGCAGCCTCCTCTCCCCATATAGTTCCTATCTATGCAGCCTCCTCTCCCCATATAGCTCCCATCTATGCGGCCTCCTCTCCCCCATATAGTTCCCATCTATGCAGCCTCCTCTCCCCATATAGCTCCCATCTATGCAGCCTCCTCTCTCCATATAGCTCCCATCTATGCAGCCTCCTCTCCCCATATAGCTCCCATCTATGCAGCCTCCTCTCCCCATATAGTTCCTATTATGCAGCCTCCTCTCCCCCATATAGTTCCCATCTATGCAGCCTCCTCTCCCCCATATAGCTCCCATCTATGCAGCCTCCTCTCCCCATATAGCTCCCATCTTTTGAGGCCTCCTTTCCCCATATAGCTGCCATCTTTTGTGGCCTCCTCCCCATATAGCTGCCATCTTTTGTGGCCTCCTCCCCATATAGCTGCCATCTTTTGTGGCCTCCTTTCCCCATATAGCTGCCATCTTATGCAGCCCCTCTCCCTGCATCTTTGGCTCTATGAGCACTTACCTTGCTCCAAACACCGGCGGCTGCTTCTCTGTCTTCCGTCCTCCTCCGCGGCTCTCTGCAGTCACAGTGACGCTGACAGATGGCAGGAGGAAGAGCTACCTCCTCACACTGCCGTGACCTCTGCAGCGTCAGCGCGTCGCTGCACGCCGGGTCAGGGAGCCGACAGGCTTCACTGAACCCGGAAGTGCGGCGCGGAGGTACGGAGATTCATTTGTGCTAGTGTCTTAAAGAGACACTAACACAAATGAATACAGGGAACCGGATCGCTGGAGCTGTTTCTTGCCGGTTTTGGGAACCGGCTGCTATTTTAACATCCGGTTCTCCAGAACCGGCTAAATCCCACCCCTGGGTATGGGGGCATCTGGGATTGGCGAAATGGGTATGGGACTGGCACTCACATGTTTATGGTGGCACCTGGGACTGACACACATTGGTATGTGGGCATCTGGGACTAGCACACACAGATGTGGTGGCATCTGGGACTGGCACTCACATGCTTATGGTGGCACCTGGGACTGGCACACATGGGTATGTGGGCATCTGGGACTAGCACACACAGATGTGGTGGCATCTGGGACTGGCACATAAGTATCAGGGCATCTGGGACTGGTACACACTGGTATGGGGGCATTTGGGACTGGCACACATGGGTATGGAGGCATCTTGGATCCGCACACACTGATATGGGGGCATGTGGGACTGGCACATATGGGTATAGTGGCATCTGGGACTGGCACTCATACTCACATGTTTATGGTGGCACCTGGGACTGGCACACATGGGTATGTGGGCATCTTGGACTAACACACACAAATGTGGGGGCATCTGCGACTGGCACATAAGTATCAGGGCATCTGGGACTGGTACACACTGGTATGGGGGCATTTGGGACTGGCACACATGGGTATGGAGGCATCTTGGATCCGCACACACTGATATGGGGGCATGTGGGACTGGCACATATGGGTATAGTGGCATCTGGGACTGGCACTCATACTCACATGTTTATGGTGGCACCTGGGACTGACACACATGGGTATGTGGGCATCTTGGACTAACACACACAATTGTGGGGGCATCTGCGACTGGCACACAGGTATCGGGGCATCTGGGACTGGTACACACTGGAATGGGGGCATCTGAGACTGGAACACATGGGTATGGAGGCATCAGAGACTGTAACACACAAGTACGGGGTATCTGGAAATTGTATACATCCACATGGAGAGGTGTGTGCTGCTGAATGAGTAGCCCCCTTAACAGCTATTAGGTGATTGGGCCAGTCATCTTTCATTGTCTCCTGATGAACCCTAACTAATTATATGGGGAGAAACGCGTCGAGACTGTGTGAATCTGTATTATTGGGTTGAGGACCATGGAAGGCTCGGATGCCTGTACGTTTTGAAAAAGGATTGCTAAGGGATTAATTCTGACTCAAACATCTCTCAGATAAGTTTATTTTCCTTATCTTTCCTGACTAATGATGGTATAACCCTTAGACCTCATTTTGATCACGAGGGAGATTAGGGATATCCTAGGAGGAAAAGCCGCCGAGGAATGGGGGCACCTTTTTACATTTAGGGTGTGTTGTGACTTCATGTTGCAGCTCCATTGGCAGGTAGAGGAAAGAGAGAGTAAGGGTCATCTAGATACTGTACCTTTGGCAGGATTATTAATACGATTGTCTATGGAATAATTGTGTTGTTCCTTTGGGCGGATATATTGGAGCTTTCCTATGGTCCTGGTATTTTTTGTATGTGTTATATAATTTTCACAGGTGGAATTTTGAATTTTTAATGAATTTCAATAAAAATTGTTTTTATACTATTTAATTTAAGGTAGCACTCTGGGTCTATATTGAATTACTACCTTTTGCAATAGGTTTTTTCAAGTGGTAAAAGTATCTGGAAATTATATCAACTGGTATGGGGGCATCTGGGACTGACACATGGGTATGGGGGCATCTGGGACTGGCACATACTGGTATGGGTTATCTAGGACTGACACACATGGATATGGGGGCATCTAGTGTGGCGCCCCTCACCTGGTCAGGCACCACTGAGTACTGCACTCATGCTGAGTCAGTACAACACAGGTAATCCCAAAGGCTGACTAGGGTGTGGACACACAGACACTTAGAACCAGGAACACACACACAGCTTAGAGGGGACCCCTGGGCCGACCCAGGGAGGGGGCGTGACCCTTGCATCCCAGCTAGTGGTGGGTAGTGGGACTGGAGACAAGGGAGTGTGCAGTGGCAGCCGAAGGAGAAGGAGGTGTAGAGCCGTATCTGGAGGGTAGAGCTCTAGAGCAGAGTCCTGTCAGACCCTGCACCTGTAGTGACTGCTGGCGGGGGAGAACGGCTACCCAGTTGGGCCGCCTGAAAACCACCTAGGCAGTAGCAAGTAGTGGCTGAATAAGGGGCCTGCTGGTAGACCGAGCTTGCACGGGGTTACAGGTCCCCAGAGTAGGAACCCATCTACTAGGCCTGCTAAACCTGCTGGTGAGGGTGCTATATGTGCCTCATCAAACCACACAGAGTTCGCAGCTACAGCAGCAACGAGGGGGCCCATAAGAGACAGAAGGCAGGCAGCCAGAATTACTTGGTCCAAGCTGCCCGCAAACGGGCCAGAAAGGGGAGAACAGCGTATGCGACTTCCCTGGGTGATTCCCATAGTACTACACGTCGGGTCACCTCAAAACAAGAAGGGCTAGGAAGGTGAGTCAGCAGTCACCCCTGGATCAGCCTGAAGGAGACCTAGTTCCCCCGAAGTTCATCAAAGCATCGCCCAGGTTGACTCACAGCTACCATCTGAAAGTGAGTAAAAACCCTGAAAGACATTGCTGCTTGTGTGTGAGTACTTCTGCGACCTGTGGTACTACACACCTACACTGGGCCCAGGGGACAGCCTCACTCTCGGGAGGCCACAACAACTGACTGCATCTAACATCAGCCCCAGGCGTCCCCTAAACTGCAGTGGCGGTCACCCCTGACCGCAAATACCGAGAGTGGCGTCACGATCCCCATAGAAGATAACCTGACCTACCAGTGGCCAGAAGATTCCCTACATTGTGGCGTCCCCGAACAGGACCAGCACTCCTGGGGCGGCACACTAGGACTGACACACACTGGTTTGAGGGCATCTAAGACTGGCACACATGGGTATGGGAGCATCATTCAGACCCCACATTACATGACTGCCTAGTACTCACACTCAGCTTCTTCATCTTGAAACCAGCAACTTCCAGATTGTAGAACCGGATAGGGGAACTGCTTGTTGCCAGTTGAGGGAACCAGCTGTAATTTTAACAACCGATTCTCCCAAACCGTTAAGAACTGGCTGAATCCCTCGCCTGCATTACAGGAAATCCGGTACCAGGTTTTTATAATATTATGTAATATGACAGTAGCATGAGATAGAAACACATGCCATGATTCCAGTGACATACAGTATTACTCAGTTTACTGGGTGCAGCAGCTATGATGCAGTACCAGCAGAGCTGAGACATTGAGCTTTGTATAACCCGCGCATCCCACAGCTTTGTGTACATTGTATAGTGAGAGGAAGCTGTGAATCAGTGCTTGGGGCATGGTTGGACCAGGAGGCAGGAGGCCAGTTGTTCTGTAGTGATAATCTCCTGCTTGTAAAGCACTTATTTTATTGAAACAGCACATTTACACAAAAATGGTATAATTAAAAACGCCAGCTCAAGACGAAAAAAATAAGCCATCACTGAGCCCCAGATCCTTAAAATGAGAACTCTATAGGTCTCGGAATATGGCAACAAAAACACTATTTTATTTTTGGACAAACATCTGAACTTTTTTTGACCACTTAGATAAAAGTAAAACTATACATGTTTGGTATCTACAAACTCATACCAACCTGAGGAATCATAGGAATACATTAGTTTTACCATATAGTGATCGTGGTAAATGAAAGACCCCAAAAACAATCGAGCAATTGCACTTTTTTTTGCAATTTCACATCATTTGTATTTGTTTTCCTGTTTTCCAGTATGGTAAAACTAATGGTTTCATTCAAAAGTCCAACTCTTCCCACAAAAATAAACCCCATATGGAAATATTGACAGAAAAATAAAAAAGTTATGGCTCTCAGAAGAAGGGGAGGAGAAAAAGAACATGAAAAACGGAAAATTGCCCTGGGGTGAATTGGCTAACTTTGGTGTTATCGCTCACACACTCTCTCATACTGGTCACTGGAAGCTCAACATGGCTCCTCATGGCAAAGAATTATCTGAGGATCTGAAAAAAAGAATTGTTGATCTACATAAAGACGGCCTAGGATATAAGAAGATTGTCCACACCCTGAATAACCGAGGGACAGTACAGTGGCCAAGACCATACAGTAGTTTAACAGGAAAGGTTCCACTGAGAACAGGCCTCGCCATGATCTAAAGGGAAATTAGCAAATTTGAAGTACCGAATTCTCCAATTAAAATTTAAAATTTAACCTTTATTATTAAATTCATTAAAAGGTCCTCAAACAATAAAACCAGACAAACAATACATATAGAGTTTGGCCCCTCCAAACAAGGAGACACGTGTAGGCCAATAATTCAGCTATTACCGCTATAGTGATTGAAAATTATCTCACCAAATGACTAGATGCTACCAACATCAAGGTCCAAAAAAAATAATTGGATTAATCTCACCAATTGATTTATGATTCATATTCTGATTGGTTCAGACCATCTCATGGCGGAGAAAGCCTCAATCATCAATATAAAATACTAAACTTTATTATATCATAAATAATATCTAATATCTAATATTTATGATATAATAAAGTTTATTATTTTATATTGATGATTGAGGCTTTCTCCGTTTTCTGGTTCCAAAACTCAATTCAATTGAACCGTTTTTGATAATTACCCATCTCATGGCGGAACCTTATAAATAAAGGATATACCTCCCAACGCGTTTCATTCTGAAAGAACTCTTCAGGGGAGCTTATGAATCCATTCCGGGTCTCATAAAATCAAGAGCCGGTTATATCCAATAGGCAAGCTGAAAAACATACAAAATTGCATACAGAACAGCAATAAGCGTCAGTATGTCAGCTAATTTACATAATCACATATAGAGAAACTCACCAGCGGACCCAGACTCATCACAGAGTCATATAACGTCTCATGTGACCGGCTGGGCGGATACAAATCTGTATGCTATTTCAGCTTACCATCATGACGCTGATACCCGGCTGCGATCATGTGACCGGATAGGCGGAGATAGCGTCGGACGCTCTTGCAGACTGTTCGTCACCCTAGTAACCATGTAAACATTATGACGTGAATCACCCAGCCGCGGTCATGTGACCGGCTGGGCGGAGACAATTCTATTTGCTATTGCAGCTTACCATCATGATGCTGATTCCCAGCTGCGATCATGTGACCGGGTAGGCGGAAATAGCGTCAGACGCTCCTGCAGAGTGGGAGCATTTAAAAGTCTGGCAGTCAGCGGTGGCTCCTTTGACAGAGCAAGAAGCACGGCCGCTCCTGCCACATGGTGAGTTAACTCTCTGCAGATATGCGTTATAAAGAATCCTCCAGACATGCTGGCACTCATTTCCATCGTTATATTTGTTTCAGCATGATCAGGTGCTGGGTCCATGTTGTATGGGACCTGATTTGGATTCACCGTTTATATGACTCTGTGATGAGTCTGGGTCCGCTGGTGAGTTTCTCTATATGTGATTATGTAAATTAGCTGACATACTGACGCTTATTGCTGTTCTGTATGCAATTTTGTATGTTTTTCAGCATGCCTATTGGATATAACGGGCTCTTGATTTTATGAGACCCGAAATGGATTCATAAGCTCCCCTGAAGAGTTCTTTCAGAATGAAACGCGTTGGGAGGTATATCCTTTATTTATAAGGTTCCGCCATGAGATGGTCTGAACCAATCAGAATATGAATCATAAATCAATTGGTGAGATTAATCCAATTATTTTTTTGGACCTTGATGTTGGTAGCATCTAGTCATTTGGTGAGATAATTTTCAATCACTATAGCGGTAATAGCTGAATTATTGGCCTACACGTGTCTCCTTGTTTGGAGGGGCCAAACTCTATATGTATTGTTTGTCTGGTTTTATTGTTTGAGGATCTTTTAATGAATTTAATAATAAAGGTTAAATATTAAATTTTAATTGGAGAATTCGGTACTTCAAATTTGCTAATTTCCCTTTTGATATTGATTAACAACCCATTGGCTAGAGATATACTCCCCATGGTCTAACAAAGAAGTTGTGAGCATGTGCTGAGCATCATATTGTCATGATTTACTCCTGGCTCAGCTGCAGCTGAGCCCTTTTTAAGTTTCACATCTGATACAGGTCACGTTAGGGGGTTAATCATTCCTGCCTCGTTCTGGAGGTCAGGCCACTATATTAGGGCACTGTTTCTGTTACTACACTAGTGATATTTCTGGCTCTGCCGTGTTCTGTTCGTGAGTGACCTGTTGTCTGCTCTGCCCCCTCCTGACCTCCGTGCTCACCTGACCTGTTGTTGACCTCCTCTGTTCTTTGCTCCCATCTTGTTAGTGTCTACCCCGCTGTCTCCCTTCAGCTCCCTGCTCATCTGTCTCCCTGTTTGTTCCTCATCTGCATACCTTGATTCTGTTAATGTCCTCTCCCCATTCGCCCCCGCTTCTGAGTTCTGACTTCCCGGCTACTGACTGCTTGCTTCCATCTGACTACGTTTCGACTTTGCCCCTGTGTATTTACAAGACCTCATGTTATGATACGGAATTCTGACAATTCTACTGCCATCTGGTGGGCTTAACTAGCATTACCTCTGCTAGGGAATACTCTG
Organism: Anomaloglossus baeobatrachus; assembly: GCF_048569485.1. Lineage (NCBI taxonomy): Eukaryota > Metazoa > Chordata > Amphibia > Anura > Aromobatidae > Anomaloglossus > Anomaloglossus baeobatrachus. Next base: position 81,332,745 of record NC_134354.1, on the reverse strand, counting down.
CTCATAAGATTTCTCTACTCTATCGCCCTCAAGTGGTTTACCTGCTAACTACCTTCTCAGGTAGTTTCAGGAATCTTCTCTGTCCCACAGTACTGCACTGTACTGTTATAGTACATCTTAGAGTACAGCGTGACACATATCCAGATTTTGTCTTTTTAAAATAGACATATTAGTGCTACAACCATTGCTGCAGAGGTTCCAGGGGTGAAGGAATCAGACTGTAAGTGCTTAAACCAAATGCCGCACACTGCATCAAATTGGTCTGCATGGCTGTCATCCCAGAAGGAAGCTTCTTCTAAACATGATGCACAAGAAAGTCCACAAATAGTTTAGACAAGCAAACTAAGGACATGGATTACTGGAACCATGTCCTTTGGTCTGATGAGACCAAGATAAACTTATTTAGTTCAGATGGTGTCAAGCGAGTGTGACAACAACCAGGTGAGGAGCACAAAGACAAGTGTGTCTTGCCTACAGTCAAGCATGGTTGTAGGAGTGTCATGGTTTGGAGCTCTATGTGTGATGCCATCAGTGGGGAGCTATAGTTCATTGAGAGAACCGTGAATGCCAACATGTGCTGTGACATACTGAAGCAGAGCATGGTCCTCTTCGTTTAGAAACTGGGCTGCAGGGCAGTATTCCAATATGATAAAGACTCCAAACATACTTCCAAGACGACCACTGCCTTTCTAAAGAAACTGAGGGTAAAGATGCTGAACTGGCAAAGCACATCTCCAGACCTAAACCCCATTGTGGAGAACAAGGTCATTAACATCCACCAGCTCTGTTATGTCGTCATTAAGGATAGAAGAGGATCCTGCAGCTCCTGTGAAGTTCTGGAGAACTCCATGCCAAAGAGAGTTAAGGCAGTGCTTGAAAGTAACGGTGGCTACACATTCATGGTTTCCATACTTTAGCATTATCAGAGTGCAAACTGTCTTTTTTGTATTTTATGTCATGTTCAGTTATGCACCTGTTCACACGTCAGCTCGATGAGGCTGAGTGCAGTCAGTCTTTTTTGTTTATATGAAGAGGGTCATACCTTCTGACCGTGCACCCCACCCCCACTTGCCACAGGTAATCTTATCCTATATAGCAGGTTCCTACGTGCCCATACACAGGAGGTTTTTGACCTAGAGAGAGGCTTCAACATAGCGTTAGGGACCCAGTTACGAGATATGCTGTGAAGGGGCAACTGGGCAGATATACAAATGGCCATTTCTATATGCTAAATAGCTCATTTTTCTTAGATTTTCCTTAGCAGTAATGCAGGTCCATGTTCACACATTCATGGTTTCCATACTTTAGCATTATCAGAGTGCAAACTGTCTTTTTGTATTGTACACAAAATATTGACAACTTGGACACAATTTGGCAATTTTCAATTGTTCCTAACATTTTAGACATTAATGGCTGTGTGTTGCGTTATTTAGAGGGCACCAAATGCACAATGTTATACAAGCTGAACACGGACAACTTGACATTGTATCAAAGTGTCAGATCTTCAGTGTTGTTCCATGAAAAGATATTTTAAAATATTTACAAAAATGTGAGGGGTGTACTCACTTTTGTGTGAGGTATTGATTGTATGGGAAATGTGAAGAACACATTTGGAAAAATATATATATATATATATACATTTTAACATTTATAAAAAGAAGTCATTTTCTGCTCACACATTCCGTATAAAAACCTGCAGTAATGAGAGGATGTTTTCGGTGCCGTGTTCGACTTAACCCCTTAACGACCCATGACGTACTGAATACGTCATGGATCGTGTGCCGGTAAGCCCCGCCCCCTGCCGAGACGCGCACATATCAGCTGTTATCAACAGCTGTTATGTGTGCCTGCTAGCCGCGGGTGGAATCGCTTCCACCCGCGGCCATTAACCCCTTACATTTCGCTGCCAAAGTCTTGGCAGCGATATGTATATGGGCGCCGCCATGACAGTGACTTACCCCGCCCCCGCCGGAAGTCACGTGACATGATCACGTGACTTTCGGCGGTTGCCATGGTAGCACAGGGTCATGTGATGACGCCTGTGGCTAACATGAGTCACTTCCTCTCAATGCCGGAATACAGCCGGCATTGAAAGTGAAGCAGCAAATCTGCAGTTCTCAGCTCTGTAGCTGAGATCTGCAGATAGTGCAGAGCGATCGGAATGCTGATCGCAATAGCCCCCTAGGGGGACTAGTAAAATAAAAAAAAAAAAAGTAAAAAAAAAAGTTTTAAAAAATTAAAAAAAAATAAAAAAACCTAAAAGTTCAAATCACCCCCCTTTCACCCCATTGAAAATTAAAGGGTTAAAAAAATAAAAAATACACACATATTTGGTATCGCCACGTTCAGAAATGCCCGATCTATCAAAATATAAAATCAATGAATCTGATCAGTAAACGGCGTAGCGGCAAAAAAATCCCAAACGCCAAAATTACGTTTTTTGGTCGCCGCAAATTTTGCGCAAAATGCAATAACAGGCGATCAAAACGTAGCATCTGTGCAAAAATGGTACCGTTAAGAACGTCAGGTCGAGACGCAAAAAATAAGCCATCACTGAGCCTCAGATCCTGAAAAATGAGAACGCTACGGGTTTTGGAAAATGGCGCAAAACGTGCGCCACGTTTTTCGGACAAGCTTGTGAATTTTTTTTAACCCCTTAGATACAAGTAAACCTATACATGTTTGGTGTCTATAAACTCGCACCGACCTGAGGCATCATACCCACACATCAGTTTTACCATATAGTGAACACGGTGAAAAAAATATCCCAAAAACTATTGTACAATCCCACTTTTTTTGCAATTTTTCCGCACTTGGAATTTTTTTGTTGTTTTCCAGTACACTATATGGTAAACCTTATGGTTTCATTTAAAAGTACAACTCGTCCCGCAAAAAACAAGCCCTCATATGGCAAGATTGATGGAAAAATAAAAAAGTTACGCCTCTCGGAAGAAGGGGAGCAAAAAACAAAAACCCAAAAACGGAAAGTGCCCGGGGGCTGAAGGGGTTAACCAGGCCAACTGGACCGAGCATTCGGAGGAGGAATCACGAGAACCAGTATAACATTTCTATCAACCGATGCTCCAGCTTTGATATTTCTTTGGGAACACAAGTAGTTACTAAAACTGACGTGTGAGGAGAGGTGACGGATCCTCTTAAGGAACGTTCACCCTCACAATCATGATAAAGTAGAAGCGTCTGACACTCCATAATATAAGTCATCTGGCTACAAAGGAAGAAGTTTACTTCTCCACGCAAACAACATCTGTCTGTTTCAGAATAAGCTCTACATTATATTAGCGGCATAATATCTCTCCGACAGCGCGGTACAAAATGGAGACATGTGAGAAGACCGGTAAGAGCTCGTCACAACCCAAAATCATTTTTTTCCCGTAACACAAAGGCTTAAAGGCATAAAAATATCACACTGTTAAAATGAAGCTCAGCAGCTGGCGGCACAGACATTTTATTTGTGTTAGCTCTTCCTAAATCTGATTGTACACATAAGTGTCAGGGCGGCAGACAATAATCTTATATCCCCTCATCCGTCTTCCTGAAGAATGTGCCGCGCTCCTTGTGTTCTTAACATAAACATGAGCATGAAATGACACTTTCCCTCTTGGTCGGGGCTTATTCTATTACCTGTAAAAAGTTTATCACTAATTTTCATCTGGAAATGTCCCTTTAGGCTACAACTGGAATTTTTTAAGATAAGATTTACTCAGGTAATGGAATAAGTCTCATATTCGTTTTCCACCTTGCCTGATAGTAAACAGATAATATCACACTGAAATGTAAGACAATAAGCCTGCAGAGCAGCGGCTTAAATCTCCACTAATCTTCATTGGGTGGTGTGAAACACAGAGACAGCGATGGTTACATGCAATATTTATTATGAATGCGAGATGTGCCTAGAGGAGTTCACATTGCAATCGGTAAATGGGCTCTAGTGGGGCCAACGGACGCACGGGGATATACGCTGCCACTTACGATAAGTAAAGGAGGAACAGTAACCTCCTGGAAATAGGAAACAAAATCTGCCATCTGCTACCATGGCAAATCCACAACTATACAGAAATGCACCCAACCAAAATGGTCATTCCTTGTGATGTCACATCTCTGCCATATTTGACCAACAGATAGGGCAGTCGAACGTGGACACATTTTTACTTGTTGTATTGTACTTACAGATCACCATCATATTCCCCAGCGCTTCATTATTAGACTAACCGCGTGGGCCCTCAGGTCACTGTTATGCGGGCGTCACACGGTACAATCTATTGTGCGATTGCACGAGCGATCGTACTCTCCCCCGTCGTTTGTGCGTCATGGGCAAATTGCTGCCCATGTCGCACAAAGTCGTTAAACCCCCGTCACACGTACTTACCTGCTGAGTGACCTCGCTGTGGGCGGCAAACATCCACTTCCTGAAGGGGGAGGGATGTTTGGCGTCACAGCGACGTCACACAGCCACCGGCCAATAGAAGCGGAGGGACAGAGATAAGCGGGATGTAAACATCCCGCCCACCTCCTTCCTTCCGTATAGCCGGTGGGAGCCGCGGGACGCAGGTAAGCTGTGTTCATCGCTCCCAGGGTGTCACACGGAGCGGTGTGCTGCCCCGGGTACGATGAACAACCGGCGCCATAAAAAATAAACGATTTTTTAAAAATAAGCGATGTGTACACGACTCATGATTTGTGACCAATTCAGCGTCGCTCGGAGGTGTCACACGAAATGACGTCGCAAACGATGCCAGATGTGTGTCACAAAAACCGTGACCCCGACGATGCATCGCACGACAGCTCATCTCATGTGACTCCCGCATTACACTCTTAACAGTCCTTCCTTTCTCTTTCACTGTCAACTCTCGACTACCATTTCTCTCCACACTGTCTGTCCATTTTCTGCCCCTCTCACCTGGTCATCTAGTGGACTGAATTGGCTCCACCTCTAGGCGGCCATCCATTGGTCCGACCCTAGCCTGGTACCATTCTATGGGGGATATTTGGGGAAAAACACAGGGGTTATCTGGAGTGTTTGGTTGTTACCGGCACTGGTCTCCTGGGTCCCTAGGGGGTAGGTCCTGCATCCTGGTGGGGATGCAGTACCTTGTAGCTCCGTGATGGCTTCAGGGGCGCTACACTTATACAGTGCTGGTAGCCATGTTGTTTCAGCTCTGTACACTGTGCACACTAAACCACAACAGGAAAGATAGGTCATCAGTATAAAAGTCTGATTTTGACAAAGGAACAATGATATTCACTAAAATGGAATATGTCTGCAAGATTTCACCCCTCAAAACTATTTATATGTGCATGTAGCTCTTTCAAAGACAAATCCAGTCATATTATTACATGACAGTCTGTTCCTCCATTACCTGAGAAATCAGTGTTTGAACCGATATGCAACTATCAGTAGATCTGAAGCCTCTGTCACTCCAGCTCTATTCTCCGCCTAGTGTCGCCTCCTCGTGCTTGATTGGCTGACAGCTCCTTTGCATGAAGTCACACAGTGTAGAAGCTGTCAGTCAAGCAGGATGAGGCAGAGGTAGCTGCAGGGTAGAGCTGGAGTGACAGAGGCTTCAGATCTACAGTCCCATTTACCTGTCAATTCAAATGCCGATTTCTCAGTAATGGAGGAACGGACTGGCCATTTAATGGTATTGCTGGTCTTGTCTTGGAAAGAGCTACGTGTACACTTAAATAAATTGTGAGGGGGTGACATCCTCTAGACCCCATATTTTATATGGTTTATGTTACTTTTAGTCCTTCACTGGTATTGACATTCCCATGCATTGATACTTTGTTTCCAGTGTCAGTCACTATGTGTATTTATGATGTTTGTGTTATGTGTGTGACACTATGCACACGTCTCACTGTACTGTACAGAGTTCAGGAGCGGATGCTGAGCGTGAAGACAATACGGTCTTATTTCATTAGCATATTACTGAAAAAAATCATTTCTAACATTTCACTTTTATAGATTTGTTTAGGATTTAGCTGTAGACAATTTGGCAAGGATAAGAGAGATACAGAACCTTTATAGCTGGAGGTGCCATTCTGTCTCAGTTGGACATTAACAATCATTTTCTGGGACTCATGCCAATATGTAGCTTTCAGAAATGATGTTTTTACCCAGAGCACAAAAAGGGAATCCCAGCAAGCAGTCGGAAGATTAGGATTTTGTGGGGAGAAAATCACAGCAAGTTGTCAAAATTGTGTATTTTAAGTGAGTGTCACAGGCAGGAAAATCTGAACAACGGACAAAATGCAACAAAGAAAAGATTTCGGCAAACCACTGAGATTCCTGAGACGACCACATCTAAAAATAACATTCATGACTTAACCCATTCATTATACTGGACAGATGCAAAAACGTCCAGTGCAAGGACTAGCAGTGTCCCCGAGCTAGATAACATCATAGTAGGAAACAGATATATGAATGAAGGAAAAAGCTCGAAGGAGACCCGTCACCACTCCTGACAAGTCCGATTTTTTTTAAATACTAGTGTTTTCCATGATAAAGTGATTTTAGTGCATCGTTGTGCCATAATTATAATTAATTCTAATAACTGCGACACTATTATGGAGAATGTTAATTGGGCTTTACACGCTACGAGATTGCTACAGCGATCTCGTTGGGGTCACGGATTTTGTGACGCACATCCGGCCGCTGTAGTGATCTCGTTGTGTGTGACTCCTAGGAGCGATCTTGGATCGTTGCAAAAATATCCAAAATCGCTCCTCGTTGACATGGGGGTCCTCTCCCAATTATCGCTGCGGTCACTTGGGCGCAGTTGATCCTTGTCCCTGCGGCAGCACACATCGCTACGCGTGGCGCCGCAGGAACGAGGAACCTCTCCTTACCTGCCACACGCCAGCAATGAGGAAGGAAGAAGGTGGGCGGGATGTTCGTCCCGCTCATCTCCGCCCCTCCGCTTTGATTGGGCGGCTGCTTAGTGACGTCGCTGTGACGCCGAGCGAAATGCCCCCTTAGAAAGGAGGTGGTTCGCCGGTCACAGGGACGTCGCCGAGCAGGTAAGTACATGTGACGCTGCCGTAGCGATAATGTTCGCTACGGCAGCGATCTATACATATCGGCATAACGATAGGGGCGGGTGCTATCACGCTCGCCATCGCCAGCATCGGCTAGTGATGTTGCAGCATGTAAAGCCACACTTAGGCTATGTGCCCACGTTGCGTTCTGTCCCTGCAGAAATTTCTGCAGCGATTTGAACAGCACACGTGCGCTTCAAATCGCTGCAGAAACAGTCCGTAATGAAAAGCCGATTTCATGCGCTCTGGATGCAGCTTCTCCCATAGACAGAGCGGGGGCTGCATCCAAAGCGCATGAAAGAAGTGATATGTTGCTTTTTAGAACGCAGCGCTTCGGCAGTAGCCGAAGCGCTACTTTCTAATACGCCACGTGGGCATGGATTAGGCACAATCTTCATAGATTGTACTGGGGACGCAGGAAGCATGCAGTTACGCTGCGGTGCAGAACGCAGCGTAACTGCATGAAAATACGCTACTTGGGCACATAGCCTTAGATTTACCGCAGCTGCATTATTGAACTATCAATGGCAAAAAAAGAATTTCCGCAAAACAGATGAAGGCTATCATATTCTAGTGACAGGTCTTATCCTCACCTGTGTGTGCAGTGTATTTATGTATTAGGCCGAGGCCACACGGGGATTAATTCGAGTGCTTGCATGACACTCGGCACACGCTCGCAGCACAGCGGCAGCCGAGTGTCATGTGACTGTGGTCTGATCGTGCGATTTATCTCCCTATCTCCTCCATTGCTGGCTGATGCGAGAATCACTGCACCGGTGTAACGCTAGAGCAATGCGGTATTTCTCTCGCCGCATAGACTTGAATGGGTGTGAGTGCAACAGGATCGGATTCCACTCACAGAATTCTGCGACTGTTTTCTCGGTCCGATTAGGGAGCAGTCCCATAGAGTAATAATGGTCCGAGTGGAATGCGATTTTTTTTATCGCATTCCACTCGTACTGGTTTTCTCGCTGTGTGTCCTAGGCCTTATAATCAGGATTGTAATTTATGACATTTTCTAATAAAAATGTAACCTCTTCACCACTCAGTCTGTATTCACCTTCCTATTCCTACTTATAATTCTGACCAGTGTCATTTTATAAGGTAAAAACTCTGGAACACTTCAATGGACCCCAGTGACTCTGAGATATTTTGTTCATGACATATTGTACTTCATGTTAGTGGTAAATTTTGATCAAAATCAGTATTGTTTATTTATCAAAATATATAATTTTTGAACTTTTAACTTTTATGCCCTTAAACCAAAACGTTTATATATATATATATATATATATATATATATGTATATATATATATATATATATATATATATATATATAAATTAAAAGTTCAAAACATACAGGATCACTGGGATCCGTTGAAGCGTTCCAGAGTTTTACCTTATAAAATGACACATATATATATATATATATATATATATATATATATATAGTACAGACCAAAAGTTTGGACACACCTTCTCATCTCTAGAACAACTGTTAAGAGGAGACTTTGTGCAGCAGGCCTTCATGGTAAAATAGCTGCTAGGAAACCACTGCTAAGGACAGGCAACAAGCAGAAGAGACTTGTTTGGGCTAATGAACACAAGAAATGGACATTAGACCAGTGGAAATCTGTGCCTTGGTCTGATTCCAAATTTGAGATCTTTGGATCCAACCACCGTGTATTTGTAGAAAAGGTGAATGGATGGACTCTACATGCCTGGTTCCCACCGTTAAGCATGGAGGAGGAGGTGTGATGGTGTGGGTGTGCTTTGCTGGTGACACTGTTGGGGATTTATTCAAAATTGAAGGCATACAGAACCAGCATGCCTACCACAGCATCTTGCAGCGGCATGCTATTCCATCCGGTTTGCGTTTAGTTGGACCATCATTTATTTTTCAACAGGACAATGACCCCAAACACACCTCCAGGCTGTGTAAGGGCTATTTGACCAAGAAGGAGAGTGATGGGGTGACCATCATGGGGTGGAAGACCTGAACCCAATCAAGATGGTTTGGGGTGAGCTGGACGGCAGAGTGAAGGCAAAAGGGCCAACAAGTGCTAAGCATCTCTGGGAACTCTTTCAAGACTGTTGGAAAACCATTTCCTGTGATTACCTCTTGAAGCTCATCAAGAGAATGCCAAGAGTGTGCAAAGTAGAAATGAAAGCAAAAGGTGGCTACTTTGAAGAACCTAGAATATAAGACATATTTTCAGTTGTTTCACACTTTTTTCAGTATTTCATTTCACATGTTTTAATTCATAGTTTTGATGCCTTCAATGTGAATCTACAATTTTTAGAGTCCTCAAAATAAAGAAAACTCTTTGAATGAGAAGGTGTGTCCAAACTTTTGCTCTGTATATATATACTGTGTGTGTGTGTGTGTGTGTATATGTATATATATATATATATATATATATATATATATATATATATATATATATATAAAAATGTTAAGTAATAACATTTCCCACATGTCTACTTTACAGCAGTGCAATTTTTGAAACATATTTTTTTTTGTTAGGCAGTTAGAAAAGGGCTAAAAGTTATCAGCAATTTCTCATTTTTCCAACAAAATACCCAACACTGTTTTGAAAACTACACCCCTCAAAGTACTCAAAAACATATTCAAGAAGTTTATTAACACTTTAGATGCTTCACAGCATCATTTTTACAAGGGTAACAGGAGAAAATTGACCATGCAAATTATTGTGCAATTTCTCCTGGATATGGTGATACCCTATATGAGGTGGAAAACTTCTGTTTGGGCGCACGATAGGGCTTGGAAGGGAAGGAGCACTATATCAAATTTGATTGAAAAATTGACTGGAATAGGTAGCGGATGCCATGTCACGTTTGCAGAGTTCCTGATGTGCCTAAATAGTAGAGCACCCCCACAAGTCACTGCATTTTGGAAACTAGAGCTCTCAAGGAATTTATCTAGATTTGTGGTGATCACCTTGAATCCACAAGTGCGTCACAAAATTTTATAATGTTGAGCCATGAAAATTAAACAATATATATTTTTACCACAAAACAATGTTGTTTAACCCCAATTACTTCATTTTGACAAGCATAACTGGAGAACGTGGACCAAATAATTTGTTGTGCAATTTCTTCTGGGTACAGGAATACCCCATATATTGTGGAAAGCCACTGTTTGGGTGCACGGAAAGGCTTGAAAGGGAAGGAGCGCTATTTGAATTTTGGAGCTCAAAATTGCCTAGAGTAGATTAGAAATGCCATGCTAGATTTTAAGATTTTTGAAATGCCAAAACAGCAGAAATCACCAACAAGTAAACCTATTCTGGAAACTACACCGCTCAAGAAATTCATTTGCGGGTGGAGTGAGCAATTTTAGCCTTCAGGTGGTTCACCGAATTGCATAACATTTGTAAAAATAATAATAATAATCTTTATTTCTATAGCACCAACATATTCCACAGCACTTTACAATTCAGGAGGATCATATACAAACAAGTAACAGCTATAGAAAATACAATACTTAAAGGGAAAAAAGACAACCCTGCTCGTGAGAGCTTACAATCTACAATGAGATGGGGGGGGGGGGCAAAGTACAAGTGCTTATTTATAATGACAATCCAGCCATCTCAAGAAAATGGGGGATAGATAATGGCTTTCTGGACCAGTTGGCCAGAGCCTTGAAATGCATTTGGGTGCCTGTTACGTCACCACCGGAGTCCGCTCCAGAGACTTCTGCTACAATGGCCAGGCGTCGCCATGTTCCTGCCGTGGATGGTGCTGGTGATGGGAGAGGAGTCGATGCCAGCGGCACCGGTGGGCGCAGGCTCCGATCATCCACTGGGCTGGGTTATCTTGGGATCTGCAGTACCACTGGCTAACTGTGGGTGGCGTGTGTCTTCCAGCTGAAGTTGCCAGCATTTAGCTACTGCCAATGGGAAGACACCACACCCTTCTTAGTTCCCCTCCTGTCTGCTGACCTCTGCCAGAGATAGTTCTGATTTCCTGGCTCCTGATCCGCCCTATTGTTTTGTGATTCCTGTGTGTTGACTTCTGCGTGTTTTCTGACTACCCTTCTGCCTGCTGTTTTTGTACCTCGCTGCCTGATCCGGATTTGACCTCTGCTACGTTTTATGATTACGTCCTTGCCTGCCGATTCTGTCCCTGTTCTGCTATTCCTGGTTTGACCCTGCCTGACGACTACTCTTATCGGACTGCAGCCTTCCACAGGTAGTGATCTCCAGGGCCCTGTGTAATTCCAAATCCCTGTATAGGGGATAAAGGGTTTCAGGGTTCTGGGGGTCATGCTTGGTGAGTGGCTTCCCTCTAGCCTGTTCATTACATCCCATCTGAGTCTGTTGATCCAGGCAGGCGTTACATTATCTCTGGCCATCTAACAAGGAGAGAGAAAAAAAAAATGGATTCTCTCCATGCTGTGCTAAACCAGGTGCACACCCTTTCTGGCCTTGTACATGGACTTACACAGCAAGTGCAGGATCTCAGGTCTGCTCAAGTTCAAACCCCTGCAGCACCTACCTCATCGTGTCCAGAGTCCCGTCGACTGCAAGAGAGCAGATCACGTTGTGGAGCCAAACATGGAGTGCCTGGATGTCAGAGGCAATCACTTCCAAGGCAGCAGCACCACCTGAGTGGGCCCCAGGATATCCACTCAGGTGGCCAGGTACTCCCTGCAGACCCTATGAGGTTAATGTTACCTGTTTCATTGTCTCACCAGGGAAAATCTTTACGGCTGCAGGCCTTTGTTAATTGTGGCTCTGCAGCTAATTTCATAGACACTATTGTAGCAAAAGAGCTGGGTTTGAATTTATTAAGGTTAAATGCACCTATTAGAATATCTGCTATTGATAGTACACCTCTCACGCAGGGTGTGGTTACTTTTGTAACTCCAGAGATCTCCATGCTTGTTGGTGCTCTGCATGTAGAATCTGTGTCATTTTTTGTTCTTGAGAATCTGATGTCAGCAGTGTTATTGGGCATGCCATGGCTGCGCAAACATAACCCGGTCATAGACTGGCACCAGGGTGAGATTGTGCGCTGGAGTCCTGAGTATCAGGAGACGTGTATGTCTTTATCTGTTAACCTGATTAGAGCTGAACATATCTTCATACCTTATGCATTCAGGGAATTTGCTGATGTGTTTTCTGTATCTGAATCTGAAAAATTACCTCCACACAGAGATTATGACTACCCCATAGATTTGGTCCCCAATTCCCGACTCCCCAAGGGTAAAATGTATAATCTTTCTGGTCCGGAGTGTCAGGCCATCAAAGATTATATAGCATACAGAGAGGGTTTATCAAACCATCCAGGTCACTAGTCGGCGCTGGATTCTTTTTCGTTGATAAAAAAGATGGTGGCCTCAGACCTGGTATTGACTACCACTTGAACTTAATGCTATGTGAGACTGTGACCGGGGTTATCTATGACGGCCGGTATGTCTCACCCAGGTTGTGCTCACTCCATGATAGAAAGTGAACCCACTATAGGGTTAATGCTGTTTCCCTACAGGCTGAAGGAAGGGTTAAATAGAATCAGGAACAAGGGCAGGTGTGCCGGGTGTGGGGAAGTGAACAGAACTCCCTGAGTTTTCTGCTGGAGAGGCACCTGTATTGTGTTATGGACTTTTGTTTTGGACATTAAAACCGTGTGCTGTGAACCTTGATGCCTGGATCCCGTGTCTTCTGCTGCGCAGCCGACCGTGCTACCTCACATATGGTGGAGAATGCGGGCATCACAGCCGGTGAGGTGTAGCATCCATCCCTGGTGACCCAGCAGCGCATGTCCTGGATTCGAGCGGCTATACTACAGCCCAAACCAGGCGACGCCATGGAGGACATACTAAAGCATTTGGCTCAGGCTAATGCACAGCAGCAACAGGCTAATGCACAGCAGCAACAGACCAATGCACACCTGCTCCAATCCTTGCAAGTGCAGGAAAAAAAATTCCAAGAACAGATGGATCAGGCCAATGCACGTCAGCAGCAATCCTTGCAAGTGCAGGACAAAAGGCACCAAGAACAGATGGAGCAGGCCAATGCACGTCAGCAGCAAGCCTTGCAATTGCAGGAAAAAAGGCACCAAGAACAGATGGTTCTCCTGGCCAAGTCGATCCGTGCCGGACCGGCAGCAACAACCCCGGGACCGGGTGATGACGGCAGCGTCCGGAAAGCGGTGAGACAAGCGTTGCAAAAGATGACCCCGGGGGACGATGTGGAAGCGTTCCTGGCGGTGTTTGAGCGGGTGGCCGAGCGGGAAAAGCTGCCGACCCCCCAGTGGGCTGAGGTATTGTCACCCTATCTGACGGGGGAACCCCAAAAAGCGTACCTGGACCTCGGTACCGAGGACGCCATTGACTATGTGACCCTAAAAGCCGAAATACTGGCACGGTTGGGGGTGAATACCTATGTACGGGCTCAGCGGGTAAATCAGTGGTTCTATGAGGAAGCCAAACCCGTACGCTCCCAGGCCTATGACTTGTTGCATCTTGTAAAAAAATGGTTGCAGCCTGACACTCTGAGCCCGGCGCAGATGGTGGAAAGGGTAGTAGTGGATCATTTTGTGCGCACTTTACCCGTCACCGTTCAACGGTGGGTAGGACAGGGTGACCCGAGTACCCTGGACCAGTTAGTGTCCCTGGTAGAGCGGCATGTGGCTACGCAGGACTTGATACGGGACACTGAGACTTTGCGTACCGCCCGTCGGTCCGGCCCCTCCAAGCCTAGGGCCAAGGACCCACCGCCGACAACGGTGCAGGAGTCCCCTACCGTCCCGCCTGAGGCCGCGGCCGCCAATCCTGAGGTCCGGAAGGTTCTGTACCCTAAACGACAACCCGTCAAGGGGGTTTCCGTCCCCATTAGATGTTGGCGGTGCCAGCGGGTGGGACATATGGAAGCCCAGTGTCCACTCACCACGGAGCCCATGGATTGTGGGGTTACCCGGCGGGGTTCAATGTATGCTCAGGTGGTGTGTACCGCTGACCTGGTCTCCCCAGAGACGGAGCCCCATTTGTGCCAAATACAGGTGAATGGATGTCCGGTTACAGGCTTGTTGGATTCCGGAAGCTTAGTGACCCTTGTGCGATCCACCTTGAGGGCTAAAGTAAAGGCCACAGGACGTACCGTGGGGGTGGTTTGCATACATGGGGACCGCCGAGACTATCCCACGGGGATTGTCACCATCACAGCACCTTGCGGTCAGGTGCAACATGAGGTGGGACTTCTTAACACTCTTCCTTATGACGTGATCCTAGGAAGGGATCTGCCCTATTTTTGGACTTTATGGAAGGGACCCCCTAAGTCTCCTCAGATATTGGTCAGTCCGGGACCTGAGCCCTACAATCCTGAATCCGGGACACCTGCCGTAGGGGTCCCCATGATAGGGACAGAATGTGAACCCGATAGGTCGCCCCTAGAGGTATTGGCAGGAGAGGCTGAGACGGTCGAACCCATCCCGGAGTTGGAGGCGTCCCCGGATACGTTTGGGACTGCCCAACTCCAGGACCCTACATTAATACATGCCCGGAGTCAGGTGACAGTAATTGACGGGGTGGCACAGCTGCCCGGTGCCCAGGTAAGGTACCCCCATTTCGCTCTTAAGCAGGATTTACTCTACCGGGTAGATGAAATACGGGGCGTGGGGGTAGAGCAGTTGGTGGTGCCCCAGCCGCATCGTCGGCGGGTCCTCGACTTGGCTCATAAACACCTGATGAGTGGCCACCTGGGGGTCAAGAAAACGCAGGAGCGAATATTGCAAAGGTTCTATTGGCCCGGAGTCTTTGGGGAGGTAAAACGGTTCTGCGAAACCTGCCCGGAGTGTCAGCTTACCGCACCCCTGACCCATTTTCGCAGTCCGTTGGTACCGTTACCCATTATAGAAGTCCCTTTTGAACGGATAGGGATGGATCTGGTGGGGCCCCTCGTAAAGTCCGCTCGAGGGCACCAACACATCCTAGTGATCGTTGACTATGCCACCCGGTATCCCGAGGCGATACCTCTCAGACATACTGCAGCAAAGCTTATAGCTCGGGAGTTGTTTGCTGTGTTCTGCCGGGTGGGGTTGCCCAAGGAGATCCTTACGGATCAGGGGACCCCATTCATGTCTAAAGTGACCAAAGAGCTATGCCGGCTACTCCAGATCAAGCAGTTGCGTACGTCTGTGTACCATCCTCAAACGGACGGTTTAGTGGAGCGTTTCAATAAAACCCTGAAAACCATGCTAAAAAGGGTGATTTCAAAAGACGGGAAAGACTGGGATATGATGCTTCCCTATTTGATGTTTGCCATCCGTGAGGTGCCACAGGCATCCACGGGGTTTTCGCCTTTTGAGTTGTTATACGGGCGACATCCCCGGGGATTGTTGGACCTGGCAAAGGAAACATGGGAGCAAGAGCCCACCCCCCATAAAAGTGTGATTGAACACATTTTGGGTATGCAGAACCGCATAAGCGCGGTCATGCCAATTGTGAAGGAGCATTTACAGGAGGCTCAGGCCGCGCAAAGCGGCCGCTACAATAGACAAGCCACCGTGCGGACCTTTAAACCCGGGGATCGGGTGTTGGTATTAATCCCCACGGCGGAGAGTAAATTCCTGGCTCAGTGGCAAGGCCCCTACGAGATAAAGGAAAGAGTCGGGGTGGTTAACTATAAAGTATTGCAGCCCGGTAGGCGGAAACCTGAACAAATATACCATGTCAACCTATTAAAACCCTGGCAGGAACGGGAAAGCCTGATGGCTGTTTTTTCCCCATCTCCCTCCCCTTCGGGTCCTTCACCTCCGGCTCCAGCGACCTCCGGAGAGGACGAACCGGAAGTAAGGATTGGAGAAGCCCTCACCAAGACTCAGAGGCGAGAGGCCAGACGGTTGGTTCAGCAGAACCCCGATGTCTTCTCCGAGCTGCCCGGTAGGACCAGTCTGATACGACATGATATTGTCACCGAGCCCCACCTGAAGGTACGCCTGAAGTCATACCGGGTACCGGAGGCTCGACGACAAGCCATATCGGAGGAAGTAAAGACAATGTTACGCCTGGGGGTCATCGAAAAATCCCGGAGTGAATGGGCTAGTCCGATCGTCCTAATACCAAAACCCGATGGCTCCTTAAGGTTCTGCAATGACTTTAGGAGATTGAACGAAATATCCAAGTTCGATCTCTACCCCATGCCCAGAGTGGATGAGCTGATTGATAGGCTGGGACAGGCGCGGTATTTTACCACGCTCGACCTGACCAAGGGGTACTGGCAGGTGCCACTGACGGAGTCCGCCAAGGAGAAAACCGCTTTTGTTACGCCGGAGGGTCTCTTCCACTATGTTGTCTTGCCTTTTGGGTTACATGGCGCTCCAGCCACGTTCCAGAGGTTGATGGACTTAGTGCTGGAACCCCACCAGGCGTATGCATCAGCGTACCTTGATGACATCATTATTTACAGCTCCGAGTGGCAGACCCACTTGGAACAGGTACAAGCGGTGGTGGACGCGCTTCGAACAGCCGGACTGACAGCCAATCCCAAGAAATGTGCATTGGGACTCACGGAAGCCCGCTACTTGGGCTACGTGATAGGCCAAGGAGTGATTAAGCCCCAAATTAACAAGGTTGAGGCGATCCAGAAGTGGCCTAGACCCCTGACCACGAAGCAGGTTAGGGCCTTCCTGGGTATCGTGGGGTACTACAGGAGGTTTGTAAAGGATTTTGCGGGACTATCAGCCCCCTTGACGGACCTTCTCAAAGGCAAGAAGTCCGTCATGGTGCGCTGGACTCCGCAGGCCGAGGACTCCTTCCGGGCCCTGAAGGAGGTCCTGTGCGGACAGCCCGTTCTGGTACACCCTGATTTCCGGAAGGAGTTCATTGTACAGACTGACGCCTCGGAGGTCGGCCTGGGGGCAGTACTGTCTCAGGTGGTTCAGGGGGAGGAACACCCCGTCACCTTCTTGAGTAGGAAGCTCACCCCTCCCGAGCGGAATTATAGCGTAGTGGAGAAGGAGTGCCTGGCGATCAAGTGGGCCTTGGAGTCCCTACGCTATTACCTGCTGGGACGGCAGTTTCGCTTGGTGACGGATCACTCTCCACTGGTCTGGATGAGGTCCGCCAAGGAACGGAATGCCCGGGTTACCCGGTGGTTCCTTTCTCTGCAGAACTTCCGGTTTACGGTTGAACACCGGGCCGGTAGGTTGCAGGGCAACGCCGATGCCTTGTCCCGCGGGCCGTGTTTGATGGCTGGAGTTCAACCCCGCGCGCTTGAACTGAGGGGGGGGGTATGTGAGACTGTGACCGGGGTTATCTATGACGGCCGGTATGTCTCACCCAGGTTGTGCTCACTCCATGATAGAAAGTGAACCCACTATAGGGTTAATGCTGTTTCCCTACAGGCTGAAGGAAGGGTTAAATAGAATCAGGAACAAGGGCAGGTGTGCCGGGTGTGGGGAAGTGAACAGAACTCCCTGAGTTTTCTGCTGGAGAGGCACCTGTATTGTGTTATGGACTTTTGTTTTGGACATTAAAACCGTGTGCTGTGAACCTTGATGCCTGGATCCCGTGTCTTCTGCTGCGCAGCCGACCGTGCTACCTCACAGCTATTACTGTAAAGAATCAGTACCCTCTGCCACTCATCCCCGATCTGTTTAACCAGCTCATAGGAGCCCGGTGGTTCACCAAGCTGGATCTCAGGGGAGCATATAACCTAATCCGCATCAGAGAAGGAGATGAGTGGAAAACGGCATTTAACACTAGAACTACTGGACTGGTGACACCTATATAGAAATACATGGTGCAAAGTAGTCAAAATGACTACCTCAGTAGTTCTAGTGTTAACACTCCAGTGGGACTCTATGAGTACTTGGTAATGCCTTTTGGGTTAAGTAATGCGCCGGCTGTCTTTCAGAACTTTGTTAATTACATTTTCAGAGATATTTGTGGTCAATATGAGGTGGTCTATCTGGATGACATCCTGATTTATTCTCCTGATGCTACGTCACATGTCCAACATGTACGCACTGTACTCCAGAGACTCAGGGAGAACTCCCTATTTGCTAAATATGAGAAATGTGTTTTTTTTGAGGCAGAGGTTAATTTCCTGGATTATATATTGTCTGCAGAAGGCTTCCACATGGATCCCTCTAAGCTTCAACCGATTAAGGAGTGGGTGCAACCCAAGTCTCTGAAAGCCTTGCAGCGTTTCCTTGGGTTTGCTAATTATTATCGCAAATTTATTAGAGATTTTTCCAAAA
The DNA here is from genome assembly GCF_048569485.1 of Anomaloglossus baeobatrachus. Lineage (NCBI taxonomy): Eukaryota > Metazoa > Chordata > Amphibia > Anura > Aromobatidae > Anomaloglossus > Anomaloglossus baeobatrachus. The sequence goes on along the minus strand of NC_134354.1, from coordinate 81,314,462 downwards.
TTGCCAAACCCCTCACCGATTTGACTAAAAATGGGGCTGATGTGGTTACTTGGAAGCCAGAGTCGATCCATGCCTTCTCTACATTAAAAGAATGTTTCTCCTCAGACCCAATTCTGGTTCAGCCTGACCTTATGCGTCCGTTTATTGTAGAAGTCGATGCATTCGAGGTTGGAGTGGGAGCGGTGCTATCACAAGGTACTTCATCTCTCACTCACCTTCGTCCTTGTGCCTTCTTTTCCCGCAAGTTTTCTCCCACAAAGAGAAATTATGACATTGGTAATCGTGAGCTGTTGGCAATTAAATGGGCCTTCGAGGAATGGCGCCACTTCTTTGAAGGCGCCAAACATAAGGTCACAGTCATCACAGACCATAAGAACCTCACTTATCTGGAATCTGCTAAGAGACTCAATCCTAGGCAAGCTAGGTGGGCATTGTTCTTCTCCAGATTTGATTTTGTGGTAACATTCCGGCCCGGTACCAAGAACACAAAAGCTGATGCACTTTCCCGTAGCTTTTGTCCCTCTCAGTCTAAAAACTCTGAAGCAGTGCATATTTTAGCTAAAGGCATTATTATGTCATCTGTTTCCTTAGATTTGATAGAAGAGGTCCATAATACCCAAGACCAAGCTCCTGAAACCACTCCTGTCCATAAACTGTTTGTCGCCCCCTCACTTCGCCTACGGGTGCTCCAGAAATCCCACAATTCTGTGCTTGCAGGCCACCCTGGTATAGGCAATACACTCCGACTAGTAACCAGGAATTTTTGGTGGCCAACCGTAGCGAAAGGTTGTAAGGAATATGTACTGGCTTGTGAAACTTGTGCTCGAGCCAAGGCACCCCGTACCCGCCCTGCCGGATTTCTCCAGTCCCTACCTACTCCAGTAAGCCCTTGGACACATCTCTCCATGGACTTCATCACTGACCTTCCATCCTCAGAAGGGAAGACTTGTATCTGGGTAGTAGTGAGTAGATTCAGCAAACAGTATCATTTAGTTTCTCTGTTCGGATTATCCAATTCTGAAACTCTTAGCAAGTTGTTTATTAGGCATATTGTGCGGTTACACGGGGTTCCGGATAATATTGTTTCTGACAGAGGAACACAGTTCGTCTCGAAATTTTGTATGCCGTTTTTTAAAAAGATCAATATAGAGCTATCTTTTTCATCTGCCTACCACCCAGAGACCAATGGTCAGACTGAACGTTCCAATCAAACCCTTGAACAATATATCCGGTGTTATGTGTCTGACCGTCAGTCTGACTGGATGGAATATCTGCCTCTAGCTGAGTTCGCCATCAATAATCAGTATCAGGAATCCATCCAGACTACCCCCTTTTTCTGCAATTTAGGGTTGCATCCACATTTTAATTCTTTTTCTTCCGCTGTGGTGGATACTCCTGAGGCTGAATCAACTCTGGACAAACTGAAGGCTATCTGGTCTGAAGTGAAAGAGAACTTGAAGAAGGCAAAGGTTGGTCAAGCCTCCTCTGCTAATAAGAGACGTTCCAAGGGTCCTAGCCTTGGAGTTGGGGACAAGGTATGGTTATCAACACAGAACATTAAACTCAAAGTCCCTTCTGCTAAGCTGGGTCCGAGGTTTATTGGACCTTCCTAGATAATCGAGGTAATTAATCCCACAGCTTTCCGCCTGCAACTCCCCCCATCCTTTAAGATATCGAATGTGTTCCATAAGTCCCTCCTCAAGTTATATCATGTCCCCATTCACCCAGTCAGTGACCCCCCCTCCTCCTGTTTTGGTTGAAGGTAACTTGGAGTATGAGGTACAGAGACTACTTGATTCCCGTATTGTCAGAGGGGCGGTACAGTATTTGGTGCAGTGGAGGGGTTACGGCCCTGAGGAGAGGTCATGGGTCCCTGAGAGCGATATTCATGCTACGGGTCTGGTCCAGCGGTTTCACCTCCAGTTTCCTGGCAAGCCGGGTTTTGAGGGTCCGGAGGCGTCACCACCGGAGTCCGCTCCAGCGACTTCTGCTCCGATCACCAGGCAACGCCGTGTTCCTGCCGTGGATGGTGCTGGTGATGGGAGAGGAGTCGATGCCAGTGGCACCGGTGGGCACAGGCTCCGTTCATCCACTGGGCTGGGTTATCTTGGGATCTGGCTGACTGTGGGTGGCGTGTGTCTTCCAGCTGAAGTTGCCAGCATTCAGCTACAGCCAATGGGAAGACACCACACCTTTCTTAGTTCCCCTCCTGTCTGCTGACCTCTGCCAGAGATAGTTCTGATTTCCTGGCTCCTGATCCGCCCTATTCTGTTGTGTGATTCCTGTGTGCTGACTTCTGCGTGTTTTCTGACTACCCTTCTGCCTGCTGTTTTTGTACCTTGCTGCCCGATCCGGATTTGACCTCTGCTACGTTTTATGATTACGTCCTTGCCTGCCGATTCTGTCCCTGTTCTGCTATTCCTGGTTTGACCCTGCCTGACGACTACTCTCATCGGACTGCAGCCTTCCACAGGTAGTGATCTCCAAGGCCCTGTGTAATTCCAAATCCCTGTATAGGGGTTAAAGGGTTTCAGGGTTCTGGGGGTCCTGCTTGGTGAGTGGCTTCCCTCTAGCCTGTCCATTACATCCCATCTGAGTCTGTTGATCCAGGCAGGCGTTACTGTGCCATGGAGTTTGACGTGGGGTTATTTTCTGAGAAGTTGTGGAGGGATTAGGTGAAATTAGTTTGGCTTGGGATTGTGATAGGCCACCCTAAAAATAAAATAAAAAATAAAATAAAAACAAATAATATTTTTCCACTAAAATGTTCCTTAGGCCCCAAAGTTTTAATTTTCAAAAAGTGTAATACAAGAAACTGGAGCTTACAATTTATTACACAACTTCTCCTGAATATGCCAATACCCCATATGTGGTCAAAACTACTTTTGAGGCACAGTGCAAAGTGAAGAAGGGAAAGAGCGCCATATTGGAGTTACAATATATAGTCGATGGAATGGTTTGCTGGTGGTATGTCACACTGGCAGAGCTCCTGACATGGTAGAAAAGCAGAACCACGTATGTCACTCCATTTTATAAACTGCACCCCTCAATTCATCTAAGGGTGCAGTGAGCATATTGACACCACAGGTGTGTTACAAAATATTATACTATTGGGCAGTGAAGAAAAAATAATTACATTTTTAACCACTAAAATGTTGTTTTAGCATGAGATTTCCATTTCTGACAAGGAGAATTGGTAAAAACAAAGCCCCTTAAGGTGTTACACAATTTCTCCTGTACATAGTCATACCCCACATGTGACTGTACAGTACTGTTTGCCACCCCACAGGGCACAGAAGAGATGAAACGCTTTGGAGCACAGATGTTCCTAGAATAGTTTGTTGACACCATTTGCAGAGCCTCAAAGTTCCAGAACAGCAGAAACCCCCTTAAGTGCCCACATGTTGAAATTACACCCTCTGGGAATTCATCTACTGGTGTAGTGACGATTTTGTCTCTCGAATACACCCATTCAGGCAAACCCAGTGAATGTTGCAGAATTAAAAATTGCAAATATGCCCCTGTAGGGCCCAGTACATTGTAGTGCCTGTACATTGTGCCCAGCTTGTGATTATGGAGACACACTACACATAAGTTAAGTGGGATTCCTCACTACAACAATGTCAAATATGTGGATGTTAACTGTGGTTTAGGTGCATTGTGGTGTTCAGAGAGGAGGGGGAGCATTTGGATTTGGGAGCTCAGATTTTGCAGGTTTTCTTTTTTTTTGGGGGGGGGGGGCAAAGTGCTTTTGTAGAGCCTTTGCGCTACCAGCAACATAGAAGCTCCTTATATTTCCATTAACAGATGATGGTCCTGTTTGGGGACTTGTTTTTAAGGGGTTGAGTTTAATGCTATTTGGTAGCAATTTGGGCTACAGAATATTTTGGATCAGTTCCCATTTATCCTGTGCTCTATGTGGAGCACTTACATCAGGGTTCCCATCTTCATGACTGAAATACGTGATTAAGGTGAAACCCCCGACAGTATGAGATGGGTGTATTTGCTTTGACTACCTATGCAGGAATGCCCGTATAATCCTGTAGAAAAGCTTAAACCCAATTAAACCCAACCTAGTTTGATGGACAGTTCATCAGTAGATATGAGTGAACCTTAGGCTCAAGGCTCGGTATTTGAGCTTGGAAAATGACGTGAAAATCACCAAGGTGAGAGTGACGGGGTATGCGACAGAGCAGTAAGGGACGCCAGGTCGAGGAACAATCCAAAGGGCTTTAACCCCTTAATGACCCATGATGTACTGGGTACGTCATGGATCGTGTGCCGGTAAGCCCCGCCCCCTGCCGCTGGCAGGCGGCGGCGATCCGCGCACATATCAGCTGTTATCAACAGCTGGCATGTGTGCCTGCTAGCCGCGGGTGGAATCGCTTCAACCAGCGGCCATTAACCCCTTACATTTCGCTGCCAAAATCCGGCAGTGATATGTATATGGGCGCCGCCATGACAGTCACTTACCCCGCCCCCACCGGAAGTCACGTGACATGATCACGTGACTTTCGGTGGTTGCCATGATAGCACAGGGTCATGTGATGACGCCTGTAGCTAACATGACTCACTTCCTCTCAATGCCGGAATACAGCCGGCATTGAAAGTGAAGCAGCAAATCTGCAGTTCTCAGCTCTGTAGCTGAGATCTGCAGATAGCGCAAAGCGATCGGATTGCTGATCGCTATAGCCCCCTAGGGGGACTAGTAAAATAAAAAAAAAAGTAAAAAAAAAAAGTTTTAAAAAATTTAAAAAAAATAAAAAAACCTAAAAGTTCAAATCACCCCCCTTTCACCCCATTGAAAATTAAAGGGTGAAAAAAAGAAAAAATACACACATATTTGGTATCGCCACGTTCAGAAATGCCCGATCTATCAAAATATAAAATCAATGAATCTGATCAGTAAACGGCGTAGCGGCAAAAAAATTCCAAACGCCAAAATTACGTTTTTTGGTCGCCGCAAATTTTGCACAAAATGCAATAACAGGCGATCAAAACGTAGCATCTGCGCAAAAATGGTACCGTTAAAAACGTCAGGTCGAGACGCAAAAAATAAGCCATCAATGAGCCTTTAATCCTGAAAAATGAGAACACTACGGGTTTTGGAAAATGGCGCAAAACGTGCGCCACTTTTTTGGACAAGCTTGTGAATTTTTTTAACCCCTTAGATACAAGTAAACCTATACATGTTTGGTGTCTACAAACTCGCACCGACCTGAGGCATCACATACAGTGCCTACAAGTAGTATTCAACCCCCTGCAAATTTAGCAGGTTTACACATTCGGAATTAACTTGGCATTGTGACATTTGGACTGTAGATCAGCCTGGAAGTGTGAAATGCACTGCAGCAAAAAAGAATGTTATTTCTTTTTTTTTTTTTTTTAAATTGTGAAAAGTTTATTCAGAGGGTCATTTATTATTCAACCCCTCAAACCACCAGAATTCTGTTTGGTTCCCCTAAAGTATTAAGAAGTATTTCAGGCACAAAGAGCAATGAGCTTCACATGTTTGGATTAATTATCTCTTTTTCCAGCCTTTTCTGACTAATTAAGACCCTCCCCATACTTGTGAACAGCACTCATACATGGTCAACATGGGAAAGACAAAGGAGCATTCCAAGGCCATCAGAGACAAGATCATGGAGGGTCACAAGGCTGGCAAGGGGTACAAAACCCTTTCCAAGGAGTTGGGCCTACCTGTCTCCACTGTTGGGAGCATCATCCGCACGTGGAAGGCTTATGGAACTACTGTTAGCCTTCCACGGCCTGGACAGCCTTTGAAAGTTTCCTCCCGTGCCGAGGCCAGGCTTGTCTGAAGAGTCAAGGCTAACCCAAGGACAACAAGGAAGGAGCTCCGGGAAGATCTCATGGCAGTGGGGACATTGGTTTCAGTCAATACCATAAGTAACGTACTCCACCGCAATGGTCTCCGTTCCAGACGAGCCCGTAAGGTACCTTTACTTTCAAAGCGCCATGTCAAGGTTTGTCTACAGTTTGCTCATGATCACTTGGAGGACTCTGAGACAGACTGGTTCAAGGTTCTCTGGTCTGATGAGACCAAGATCGAGATCTTTGGTGCCAACCACACACGTGACGTTTGGAGACTGGATGGCACTGCATACGACCCCAAGAATACCATCCCTACAGTCAAGCATGGTGGTGGCAGCATCATGCTGTGGGGCTGTTTCTCAGCCAAGGGGCCTGGCCATCTGGTCCGCATCCATGGGAAGATGGATAGCACGGCCTACCTGGAGATTTTGACCAAGAACCTCCGCTCCTCCATCAAGGATCTTAAGATGGGTCATCATTTCATCTTCCAACAAGACAACGACCCAAAGCACACAGCCAAGAAAACCAAGGCCTGGTTCAAGAGGGAAAAAATCAAGGTGTTGCAGTGGCCTAGTCAGTCTCCTGACCTTAACCCAATTGAAAACTTATGGAAGGAGCTCAAATTAAAGTCCACATGAGACACCCAAAGAACCTAGATAACTTGGAGAAGATCTGCATGGAGGAGTGGGCCAAGATAACTCCAGAGACCTGTGCCGGCCTGATCAGATCTTATAAAAGACGATTATTAGCTGTAATTGCAAACAAGGGTTAATCCACAAAATATTAAACCTAGGGGTTGAATAATAATTGACCCACACTTTTATGTTGAAAATTTATTAAAATTTAACTGAGCAACATAACTTGTTGGTTTGTAAGAATTATGCATCTGTTAATAAATCCTGCTCTTGTTTGAAGTTTGCAGGCTCTAACTTATTTGCATCTTATCAAACCTGCTAAATCTGCAGGGGGTTGAATACTACTTGTAGGCACTGTAAATGCCTCAGTTTTACCATATACTGAACACAGTGAATAAAATATCCCAAAAACTATTGTACGATCACACTTTTTTTGCAATTTTTCCGCACTTGGAATTTTTTTGCCGTTTTCCAGTACACTATATGGTAAAACTTGTGGTTTCATTTAAAAGTACAACTCGTCCCGCAAAAAACAAGCCCTCATATGGCAAGATTGATGGAAAAATAAAAAAGTTACGCCTCTCGGAAGTGGAGCAAAAAACAAAAACGCAAAAACGGAAAGTGCCCGGGGGTTGAAGGGGTTAATGAAACCACAAAGATAAAGCACCAATTATGAATATAAATCCTTAAAGTCTGAAAGGAGTCCGCTACAAAACAACACATCCGGGGACGCCTCCCGGTATAGTACCTTCAGTCTACGAGCTACGTCGTAAGATTCCTGTTCCTAAACCAGAACCTGCCTATGCATCTGAACCAGGGGCGGACTGGGACTAAAATTCAGCCCTGGCATTTGGGGGTACACAGGCCCACTTTTTTTTGCATGGTGAATGTGTAATATATTTCTGCACTTGTATATGTGAGTACTGTATGGCATTATGTGAGCACTTTATGGCGCTATGTGACACTGTATGGCGCTATGTGAGTACTGTATGGCACTATGTGAGTACTGTATGGCATTATGTGAGTACTGTATGGCATTATGTGAGTACTGTATGGCATTATGTGAGCACTGTATGGCATTATGTGAGTACTGTATGGCACTATGTGAGTACTGTAGGGCACTATGTGACACATTTTTGCATTGTGTAGTAGACCTTGATGTATTTTCTGCTCTTTGCTTCCGTGATTTGTGGATTGTTCCGCCACATACCTGTGTCCTACTCACTCTACAAGCGCTGTAGTCACTACAGGGGATTGTACCTGTGAGGACAAGTCCAGGACTAATATCCCTGATATCACACTAATTAGTCCTCGATTAATGACTCCGCACCCCTCCCCACATACACACACACACAATAAAATGCACCCCCATTACCCCTCCCCACACACACACACACACACACACACACACACAATACAATGCACCCCCATTCATTACCCCTCCCCACACACACACACACATTCCAATGCGCCCCATTACCCTTCCCCCCACACACACACACACGCAGACACACACACAATACAATGCACCCCCATTACCCCTCCCCACACACACACACACACACACAGTACAATGCACCCCCATTACCCCTCCCATAACACACACACACACACACACACACACTACAATGCACCCCCATTACCCCTCCCCACACACACAATACAACAATACAATGCACCCCCATTACCCACCCACCCACCCACACACACACACACACACACACACACACACAATACAATGCACCCTCATTACCCCTCCCCCCACACACACAATACAATGCACCCCCATTACCCTCACACACACACAAACAATACAATGCACCCCCATTACCCCTCCCCACACACACAATACAATGCACCCCCATTACCCACACACACACACAATACAATGCACCCCCATTACCCCTCCCCACAGACACACACACACACACACAATAAAATGCACCCCCATTAACCCTCCCCCCACACACACACACACACACACAATACAATGCACCCCCATTACTCTCACACACACACACACACACACAGTACAATGCACCCCCATTACACACACACACACATGCACACACAGACAATGCAATGCACCCCTATTGCACCCTCCCCAGACATAATACAATGCACCACCCATCACCCCCTACACACACAAATTACACTACTCCATCATTACACACTCCTGCCTCACCCCTCCCTCGGAATACAGTTCTCCCCTCTGCCTGTCACAAAGCTGTGTTCCTTCACAAATATTCCCCGTTATGTGTCCTCAGCCCCTCCCCACTCACCCCCATTAATTAAACCTGCCATCTTCTTCACCTCCATGGAGCGCTAACTGCTTCCTGATGTCTCCTGTGTGGCGCCCGCAGCACTATGATGACGTCAGCAAGGTGCTGATCTCATCACATTGCTGCACGTCAGGGGCGCTGTTCTAATGTATTTACGTCTGAAAGACGCAAATACATTTGCATAGGAAGGAGGAAGCTGCGGTCACCGGCACTGTCACCGCCACGCTCCTCAGCAGTGTGTGCATGCCAGGCCGGCACAGCAGCATACAACAGGGCCGGCACAGTGCAGCGCTGCCTCCTGGTCCCGCTGCAGCTAGTGTGACCAGGATGCACACACTGCTGAGGAGCGCGGCGGTGACTACAGACACAGCGGACCACTACAGGCACCAGCCCACTACAAGGACCGGCCCATCTGGCATTTGCCAGAATTGCCCTATGGTCAGTCCGGGCCTGATCTGAACCCATTTAGTTCCTGAATCAAAAAGTACCAGTGTACCTGAGCCCATTCCAGTGACCTTGAACCTCTCTGTAATTCTTAACCTGTCTTGTAAACCTGAACTCATCCTGTCTTTACCAGTCGTCCTGTCTATACCCGAATCAGTCATCCTGTCTGAATCAATACCAATATCCACCCTGCCATTGATCCTGACCCTGTCCTGCTCTAACTTATATCTTCACCCAAAAATGATCTGCCTGTGGCTCTAACTGTCTTGCCTGCTACCAGTCCAGACTCCAGCCTGTGGCCCTGACTCTGTCTCGCCTGCCATCAGTCTTGCCTCCAGCCTGTGGATCCCTCCCTATCTCGCCTGCTGTGAGTTCAGGCTCCAGGCTGTGGCTCTGACTCCATCTCACCTGCTACCAGTCCAGACTTAAACCTGTTGCATCCACTCTGTCTAGCCTGATTCTGTGCGGGTCAGCTACTGTGGACCCAGTTGACTGCCTTGGAGTGGCACCTAGTGGTTTCCTACCACCCTAACCTCACCACCTAAGGCTCTAGAGAAGTCCAGGAGCCGCTTAGTCACACCCCTCCAGGGTAAGCCCGGGCTCTGTGGTCCAGTAGGTCCACATCCCTTTCTCAGCCCTAATAGTTACTGCCGCTCCAGCCTTAACACTGAGAATATACTGTATGTTTCTTCTCCCTAAAAAAGGAGATAATTTTTAGACGCCTTATGTAAAGTATACCCATCTTCATTTGGCAAATAAAAGAGCTCTTGAAATTCCCCAAACAGGGCTAATTTTTGCACCAACATGTGTGAACAACATGCTTCTTCCATTTGTACCGCTTGTGTATAAATGCAAGTAAAGTAGGCATCTGCCTTCAAAAAGATCATTTTTGGACCAGTTCTAAGACACGCTTTTACTACTGTTTAGAATCTGTTTTCACCTAGCCAGATACTGTACGTTGAGGTGACTTCGACCTTATTAAGACTGTGTTTGCATCAAAGAACTCAAAATTAGTTCAATACAATCTTAGCAAACCTTTTTCATATTTTAAGGTCAATTATGTGATTTGCAACTTTGCGAAAAATCTGCAAATGTATTCACCACAAATCAAAATTATCAGGGAAAATTTGGTGAATATGGGGAGTTTGAATTTCAAATGGATTGACCATCTTTAATGACCACTAATGCGGGCTTTACACGAGACGAGCTATCGTGCGATGCATCGTTGGGGTCACGATTTTCGTGACGCACATCCGGCATCGTTCACGACGTCGTCTCGTGTGACACCTCCGAGCGACGCAGTATTGCTCACAAATCGTGAGTCATGTACTCGTCGCTCAGTTTTAAAAAATGGTTTAATTAAAATGGCGCCGGTTGTTCATCGTACCCGGGGTAGCATACATTGCTCCGTGTGACACCCCGAAAACGATGAACACAGCTTACCTGCGTCCCGCAGCTCCCGGCGGCTATGCGGAAGGAAGGAGGTGGGCGGGATGTTTACGTCCCGCTTATCTCCGCCCCTCCGCTTCTATTGGCCGGCGGCTGTGTGACGTCGCTGTGACGCCGAACGTCCCTCCCCCTTTAGGAAGTGGATGTCCACCGCCCAGAGCGACGTCGCTCAGCAGGTAAGTACGTGTGACGGGGGTTTCACGACTTTGCCCGTGACGCACAAACGACTGGGGCGGGTACGATTGATCGTGAAATCGCACGATCGGTCGTCTCGTGTAAAGCAGGCATTAGGGTCTGTGATTCCCTCGTATAAAATAGTCATTTTTACAAATAGAGGGATAAACTATACTTTGAAATCCACATACAATTGCTTCTTTTACATCCCCTATAGTTGAACTCTTGGTGACTTTTGCAATATCAGACATTGGTAGCACATTATTGTGATACAAAAAGAAAGGACCGTCAGCTCACCTGTCCATTGAGTGTGTGAATTAATAATACAGCTAAGTGTACGGTGCATGGAATTACAAAGGTGAGGTAATCAAGAGGAAAAGAAAAAATCCAGCCCTGCAGTAATACTATATAGTGGCATTCCGGACTTCCTATATTAAAAACATATTTTTATTTCGACCATTTTAAAAACATAGGAATCGCTGGCCAACGCTTTTTGAGCGATTTGCTCTTATTCATAGCCTTTCTATACTATTACTGTGGGAGCTCCATTTTTTATTTTCCTCTTGAATATATTATTGTGATCTTTGGCTATTTAAAGAATATGCCACCATGACTTCTGTTGGCTTTTCATAGGTTTTGCAGGGAAGCAATACGAGTATAGCCATACAGTACAGCATCTCAGACACAAACCTGCTAAAACCACTGTCCATTGGGAGGGCCCCATCAGACAACTCTTAGCATTTTAACGTTTTGCATTGTTATTAGTATGAAATAGTGGAGAAATGGGATATTGGTGTACCTGTAGCAAAATTTTCATTTGCAGGTGTAATGTGCAATTCAGCTCATGATGATAGTGTTTCGTTCCATTTGGCAAAATGACAATGGATCAAGTTTTGTAATTATTTTTTTACATTTTAAAATCAATTTGTACAATAAAATACGTTAACTTTGCTTTTCGATAAGGATGACTTTCTCCAATAACTGAAGGTAAAGTCCTCTTTGAGGATTTGAGAACCAAATACTGAGCTTGATTCATCATCCAGAGTGGGAATTAGTAGGGGACTTTACTAATGGATATGTTTTTTATGATGATTTACAGGCTGTATCATGGAATGGACAAAGTGATTTAACAGGGACAGAACCTGCCATTTTATGGTAAAAGCTCAATCTCATTCCAGAGACAACCTGCATAATGAAAGATCAGCGGTGACTGATTAGCACCACGGTGAGGAAAACACGATAATGATATCGACATGCAGAACTGTTCATACTGAAAAATGTGGATCTATTTCAGGCACAATACATTTTGTCCAGGACGGAGACACTACAATTTACATGTAATTACACTTTTTAGATTACTGCAACTGAACATAACATTCTACTCTGAAAAACAACGAGGATCATTCCAGAACCATGTTAAGTTTAATGGCTTCAACAACGACATGCTTTCAGATATGGGATTTTTATTTGTGAGAGCTTCAATTTCCATTCTATTAGCATGTTGGAACTATTTCCAAACAGATGGGAGTTTTTGAGATTTATTCTGATCTGTTGCTGTCAAAAAGCCTTGGATGTTGGATTAGAGATTCATTCACCCTACAGAATTAGCCTTCGGTGAAGTGACTTTCACGTAAACACCAGGAAAACCTACCCATGCATGCCGGTATGGGTAATATTTAATATTGTTATGGTTGATATTTTATAACTTCTTTCATTATCATTTAAACAATTTATATCAATATATCGAGCTTTAATAACTATGCTTTTTTTTAAGTTTACAAGTCTTCATAAAAAGCAGCGAGAAAGGGTGTTGGCTTTGCTTAAAATTTATGATATTTACGATGACATTGACAGCTGGTGTAAGCTAGTTTTCGGGGATAGTTAGCAGAATCAATGATTTATGACTTTTGTTCCCCAAACGTATATATCCGTTGTTGGGGGAAAAAAAAACATTCCCCAATTTCTTGTGGGTACAATAAAACCCCCTATCTTGGTAGCTGAAACCAGACAAGCCTTGTACAGTATATTAGTAGATACGGCGTTGTATGTTCTTGTCTCTGATGCGTCGTTCCTAATTTGACCAATACTGTCAGGAACAGCTGCTCTCTAGCGCTCCCTTATCGTCAGGTCAATTACGGAATTGCCGGACAATAAGTAAATGAGGCTGCTGCTCTGCTATTATGCTGAATATTGAAAGTCTCACAATGAGGATAATCTATATATATCACCGATTCTTGCTAATGGAATATATATACAGTACAGACCAAAAGTTTGGAAACACCTTCTCATTCAAAGAGTTTTCTTTATTTTCATGACTCACTTGTAGATTCACATTGAAGGCATCAAAACTATGAAATAACACATGTGGAATGAAATACTTAACAAAAAAGTGTGAAACAACTGAAAATATGTCTTATATTCTAGGTTCTTCAAAGTAGCCACCTTTTGCTTTGATTACTGCTTTGCACACTCTTGGCATTCTCTTGATGAGCTTCAAGAGTTAGAGGAGCATGGAGGAAAGACACTGAGCATTCATCAGGTTAGATGAGTGCAGATTGAGTTAAACCTTCACAAAGGTTTATACAGCTATTTTCAAAGTAAATACAGCCTCCTTATCCGGTCTATAGGATGAATTAAAAAACGTATGCAGGATGTCTGGTGACAGATCCACTTTAAGGCCCAAATGAAGAGCGTCATAATTTGGTATCATCAAGGAACTGTTGTGAAAGATGGTAATTAGGGATGATCGAATACCTCAAATATTCGGCTTCGCAAATATTGCCGAATAAATCGTCGCTATTCAACTATTTGCAAATATTCAATGCACAATGTAATTCTATGGGAAACCCAGAATAACAACTATTCGGAACTATTTGGGCTTCCCATAGACTTACATTGTGCATCGAATATTCGCATAGTGGCGACCTATTCGGAAAATATTCGCGAAGCCGAATATTTGAGGTATTCGATCATCCTTAATGGTAATCTCTATACAGCACTGATGAACATGTTGGTGCTTTATCAGCTATGGAAAATACTTTTTTTTTTTTTAGCTATTTGAGCTATCTATTGATAAAGTCTAGAAAAGTTACACTGTATATAGAGAAGGGCGATGTGCTATAAAACTATAAGCATGGTAATTACAAAGGGAAGAGATACAGACTATAAAGCGTTCCTCATGCTCGGAGGGTTTTATATGCAAAACACAAAGAACAAAAAACAATTATTGTTACTAATCATATTTGGTAATTCAATTTACATCCTGGTATAAAGCGACTCCTTAAAAATCAAGAGGAGGAAACTTCAAGCTGTTTTTTTGACATAGCTTAACCTTTCAATTCCTATTTAGTAAATCTGGAAGAGATGAAAGGCAATGTCAATAGAGTCTCTGACCTTTGCAGTAAACACAAGTCTCTCGTTACCAGTAAACAACTTAGCAAATAAGGCTTTTTAGGCTTCCTATGACAGCGCCTGAATATAAATCATCATTCGAAAATACAAGTCTTTATGAATTTAAAATGAAAGGCAACTTAATGTTCATGCATGAGTTATACCAAAGTATCTGCAGTTAACGGTAATGTATAAATAAAGCTTTCATTGCTTATACATTCTGAAAACTGGAAACCAGAACAGTAATGGCAGATGGAGGCGACCTCTTTGCCTTGCCCCAAAGTGTCAGTGTGTTATTGTACTGGGAATACAATGTGCCAAGACAGTGTACCGCACATCTTGTGTAAGTGCCAATCTTGGTATACAGACTGGATGTAAGAATCACTAATTTGTACACAATAGATCCATATTCAGAGATACATTCCATTGCTGAGTACTATACTTGGTGCAAATTGATTCAACTGAACCAGTCCAGTGGCCATGTAAGTAATCCGAGACCGGTAGATGGGAGCCCTGAGGTCTGCTTCATACCTGACACCACCCACAGCTCTTCATTTGAGTAGCCAACTGTCACACGGTCTATGGCTCAAAAAATGCTGAGTGTCAGGACTACATCTGACGCTATTCACACAGCAGAGTTGGACAGTCCACATGATACTGCTTTGAGCTGCCCAGACAGGCTTGGGCATCGACCAGCAGTGCTCTTGTTAGTAATTGGGCTTCCCGGAGTTAATTTCTGCTAGCCTGTGGATTACGCTTAAGTCACATGTTGCAGGGGACCTATCACATTTGCCTCTGCCCTGTTAAGATGGTGGAGCCTGTTCTCCCATGCCGATGATAGCTTTATGCAATCCCGGTCCTTGTGCTTGGTTATCCAGTTGTGGTGAACTTCTGTGTGCTGTTTGGGGTGTTGTGGAAATTCTCTTGTTGACTGATTAATTAGTACTGTCCTTTAGTTTCCTCCTGATCACATAATGTTTATACCTCTGTAAGTGATTGCTCTAAGTTCGAGTTTTGGTTTTCCACCTATCTATTTGTGTGGGATTAACCATTCCTTTCCCAGCCCTCTCCTGGGTGGAGGGAGGGGGGTTAATAGACCAGGGTTGTTCCGGATCCAGGGTAAGGAAGGCAGCTCAAACATCGACACCTTCAGATGTATCTTTGGGATCAGTGTCAGCTATGGTTCCCCTAGTCTGAGGGCCAGTTTAGGCTCCCCTGTCCCTAGTGATTCCGTCACACCCCTTGACACCGGCCCAAGGTGACAATACATGCGTCATGGTACAATTATTTTGTGGTGGGCCAGCTAATCAAAAGAAGAACCACATATATCATGAAATAGAATGCATTTCACAGGGCTCTCATCTATTGTCCACACATTACTGAGGTGGAAGATGGACCGTTTCCTGCAAAATGATTTGCTCCAAATAACCTTGGGTACTCTTGTATCCCAAAGCATATCTAATGTCAGTACAATATTACAACAAAAAAACCCCCCAAAACATACTGACATACACTGCCTATAATTGGTATGATAAATCTGAGGGTATTTTCTGCAACATTTCCTTTTCGATACAGTGGAAATATACCACATGGCTTTACAGGAATGATGAAAGTCCGCAAATACTGACCATGGCCATTCTGCTTGATGACAAGATGCCAAACAATAGTGGAATTGTTCGAGTAAACTTAACAGATTTGGGGGAAAGGAGCATAAAAACACAATTTATTTATTTTTTCGTAATATCTCATCCACATTACTGTAAAAGACTGTAATATAATGTGGAGTGTCCATCCACAAATCTAGAGGAACAAGTTAATAGCACATGAACATGCCCTATGGCATGTTCACACATGTTGGATCTTCATATTATATACCGTATATCTATGAAGAGTTTGTGGGAGTTATTCACAGACAATATTAAGCTCACAAAAAACCCCTTTAAAACTACGGTAGTAAAGGAGTGAATCTGTATACACGCTAGTGCACAAAGCAAGAACAAATTCAAATAAAAGCTGGAGCACTAAATGTACAGTGGGTGAAATAATAATTGCTCACGTCATCAATTTTCAAAGTAAATATATTTCTAAAGATGCTAAATATATTAATTTCTGATGTTGTTGGTAACAACCCATCCAATCCTCCAAGGCAAAGAACTCAAATCACAGATGTCCATAAATTAAGTTATGTGCCATAATGAAAAATGACACAGGGAAAGGTATTAAACACATGATGAGAGGTGCAAAAAGCCACGGAAATTCACGACACCATCTGAAATCTATTAGTAATTAGAAAGAAATCCTGCCACTTAGTGAAAAATAATATTAGCTGGTTAAACTAATGGCCTATAAAAAGTCATCTCATTACCAAGGTGCCACACAAGAAACATCTCATGATGGGTAAGACCAGTGAGCTGTCCAAGACCTATGCAACCTTATTGTTGCGAAACATACCGATTTCATTGATTACATAAGAATTGCTAAACCACTGAAGACTCCAATGAGCACTGGTGGAGCCATAATTCGAAAATGGCCAAAATATAATTTCCCCATAAATCGGCAACAACTAGGTTCTCACTACAAGACTTAAGGGGGCTTTACACGCTGCGACATCGCTAATGCGGAGTCGTTGGGGTCACGGAATTTGTGACGCACATCCGGCCGCATTAGCGATGTTGCTGCGTGTGACACCGATGAGCGATTTTGCATCGTTGCAAAAATGTGCAAAATCGCTCATCGGTGACATGGGGGTCCATTCTTGATTATCGTTACTGCAGCAGTAACAATGTAGTTCGTCGCTCCTGCGGCAGCACACATCGCTATGTGTGACGCCAGGAACGAGGAACCTCTCCTTACCTGCCTCCCGGCCGCTATGAGGAAGGAAGGAGGTGGGCGGGATGTTCCGGCCACTCATCTCCGCCCCTCCACTTCTATTGGGCGGCGGCTCAGTGACGTCGCTGTGACGCCGCACAGACCACCCCCTTAGAAGAAGGGAATTTTGTTTACTTACCGTAAATTCCTTTTCTTCTAGCTCCAATTGGGAGACCCAGACAATTGGGTGTATAGCTACTGCCTCCGGAGGCCGCACAAAGTACTACACTTAAAAGTGTAAGGCCCCTCCCCTTCTGGCTATACACCCCCCCGTGGGAGCACGGGTCCCTCAGTTTTAGTGCAAAAGCAAGAAGGAGGAAAGCCAATAACTGTTTCAAAAACAAATTCAATCCGATAAACAATATCGGAGAACGTAACTTATCAACATGAACAACATGTGCACCCGAAAAACAAATACCCTCAGAAAAAACAGGGCGGGTGCTGGGTCTCCCAATTGGAGCTAGAAGAAAAGGAATTTACGGTAAGTAAACAAAATTCCCTTCTTCTTTTTCGCTCCTAATTGGGAGACCCAGACAATTGGGACGTCCAAAAGCAGTCCCTGGGTGGGTAAAAGAATACCTCGCGATCGGGCTGTCAGGCAGCCCTTTCTTACAGGTGGGCCACCGCCGCCTGCAGGACTTGTCTACCTAGGCTGGCATCCGCCGAAGCGTAGGTATGCACCTGATAATGCTTGGTGAAAGTGTGCAGACTCGACCAGGTAGCCGCCTGGCACACCTGCTGAGCCGTAGCCTGATGCCGTAATGCCCAGGACGCACCCACGGCTCTGGTAGAATGGGCCTTCAGTCCAGAAGGAGTCGGAAGCCCAGCAGAACGGTAGGCGTGAAGAATTGGTTCCTTGATCCACCGTGCAAGGGTGGATTTGGAAGCTTGCGACCCTTTATGCTGACCAGCGACCAGGATAAAGAGTGCATCCGAACGGCGCAGAGGCGCCGTGCGGGAAATGTAGATCCTGAGTGCTCTCACCAGGTCCAACAGATGCAAACCCTTTTCAAATTGGTGAACTGGATGCGGACACAAAGATGGTAAAGTGATATCCTGATTGAGATGAAAGGAAGATACCACCTTGGGAAGAAACTCTGGAATTGGACGCAGTACTACCTTGTCTTGGTGAAACACCAGGAAGGGAGATTTGCAAGATAACGCCGCCAGCTCTGACACTCTCCGAAGAGACGTGACCGCCACCAGAAAAGCCACTTTCTGTGAAAGCCGAGAAAAGGAAATCTCCTTCATAGGCTCGAAAGGTGGCTTCTCGAGAGCAATTAGAACCTTGTTCAGATCCCAGGGTTCCAATGGCCGCTTGTAAGGGGGAACGATATGACAAACCCCTTGCAGGAACGTGCGTACCTTAGGAAGTCGCGCCAGGCGCTTCTGAAAGAATACGGATAGCGCAGAGACTTGTCCTTTAAGGGAGCTAAGCGACAAACCTTTTTCCAACCCAGACTGCAGGAAGGAAAGAAAAATAGGCAATGCAAATGGCCAGGGAGAAACTCCCTGAGCAGAGCACCAAGATAAGAATATCTTCCACGTTCTGTGGTAGATCTTGGCGGAGGATGGTTTCCTAGCCTGTCTCATGGTGGCAACAACATCATGAGATAAACCTGAGGTCCCTAGGATCCAGGACTCAATGGCCACACAGTCAGGTTCAGGGCCGCAGAATTCAGATGGAAAAACGGCCCTTGAGACAGCAAGTCTGGACGGCCTGGTAGCGCCCACGGTTGTCCTACCGTGAGATGCCACAGATCCGGGTACCACGACCTCCTTGGCCAGTCTGGAGCGACGAGAATGGCGCAACGGCAGTCGGACCTGATTTTGCGGAGCACTCTGGGCAACAATGCCAGAGGTGGGAACACATAAGGTAGTCGGAACTGCGACCAATCCTGAACTAAGGCGTCTGCCGCCAGAGCTCGGTGATCGTGAGACCGTGCCATGAAAACCGGGACCATGTTGTTGTGCCGTGACGCCATCAGGTCGACGTCCGGCATCCCCCAGCGGCGACAGATCTCCTGAAACACGTCCGGGTGAAGGGACCATTCCCCTGCGTCCATGCCCTGGCGACTGAGAAAGTCTGCTTCCCAGTTTTCCACGCCTGGGATGTGAACTGCGGATATGGTGGATGCTGTGTTTTCCACCCACGTCAGAATCCGCCGGACTTCTTGAAAGGCTTGTCGACTGCGTGTTCCCCCTTGGTGGTTGATGTACGCCACCGCTGTGGAATTGTCCGACTGAATCCGAATCTGCTTGCCTTCCAGCCATTGTTGGAAGGCTCGCAGAGCAAGATAGACTGCTCTGATTTCCAGAACATTGATCTGAAGGGTGGACTCTCTCTGAGTCCACGTACCCTGAGCCCTGTGGTGAAGAAACACTGCTCCCCACCCTGATAGGCTCGCATCTGTCGTGACCACCGCCCAGGATGGGGGTAGGAACGAATTTCCTTTTGACAATGAGGTGGGAAGAAGCCACCATCGGAGAGAGTCCTTGGTTGCCTGAGAGAGGGAGACATCCCTGTCGAGGGACGTCGACTTCCCGTCCCATTGGCGGAGAATGTCCCATTGTAGAGGGCGCAGATGAAACTGCGCGAAAGGGACTGCTTCCATTGCTGCCACCATCTTCCCTAGGAAATGCATGAGGCGCCTCAAGGAGTGGGACTGGTTCTGCAGGAGAGATTGCACCCCTGTCTGCAGAGAGCACTGCTTGTCCAGTGGAAGCTTCACTATCGCTGAGAGAGTATGAAACACCATGCCAAGATATGTTACTGATTGGGTCGGGGTTAGATTTGACTTTGAAAAGTTGATAATCCACCCGAAACTCTGGAGAGTCTTCAGTGCCACGTTCAGACTGTGTTGGCATGCCTCTTGAGAGGGTGCCTTTATAAGTAGATCGTCCAAATACGGTATCACGGAGTGACCCTGCGAGTGCAGGACAGCTACTACTGCTGCCATGACCTTGGTGAAGACCCGAGGGGCTGTTGCCAGCCCGAAAGGTAACGCTACGAACTGCAGGCGTTCGCTTTCTATAACGAAGCGTAGAAAGCGCTGATGCTCTGGCGCAATCGGCACGTGAAGATAAGCATCTTTGATGTCTATTGATGCTAAGAAATCTCCTTGAGACATTGAGGCTATGACGGAGCGTAGAGATTCCATCCGGAACCTCCTGGTTTTTACGTGTTTGTTGAGCAACTTTAGATCCAGGACGGGCCGAAAGGACCCGTCCTTCTTTGGCACCACAAACAGATTGGAGTAAAAACCGTGACCTTGTTCCTGAAGAGGAACGGAAGTCACCACTCCTTCCGCCTTTAGAGCGGCCACCGCCTGCAGCAGAGCATCGGCTCGGTCGGGCGGTGGGGAAGTTCTGAAGAAACGAGTTGGAGGACGAGAGCTGAACTCTATCCTGTACCCGTGAGACAGAATGTCCGTCACCCAACGGTCTTTGACCTGTGACAGCCAAATGCCGCCAAAGCGCGAGAGCCTGCCACCGACCGAGGATGCGGAGAGAGGAGGCTGAAAGTCATGAGGAAGCCGTCTTGGTAACGGTTCTTCCTGCTGTCTTTTTTGGGCGTGACTGAGTCCGCCAAGAATCTGAGCCTCTCTGATCCTTTTGAGTCCTTGGACGAGGAGAATTGGGACCTGCCTGAGCCTCGAAAGGACCGAAAACCAGACTGACCCCTCCTTTGTTGGGGCTTGTTTTGTCTGTGTTGAGGTAAGGATGAGTCCTTACCCTTGGAGTGTTTAATGATTTCATCCAAACGCTCCCCAAACAATCGGTCACGAGAAAAAGGCAAACTGGTTAAGCACTTCTTGGAAGCAGAATCTGCTTTCCATTCTCTCAACCACAGGGCTCTGCGCAAAACCACGGAGTTGGCTGACGCCACTGCCGTACGGCTCGTAGAGTCCAGGACAGCATTAATCGCGTAAGACGCGAATGCAGACATTTGAGAGGTCAATGGTGCCACCTGCGGGGCAGATGTACGTGTGACCGAGTCGACTTGTATAAGCCCAGCTGAAATAGCTTGGAGTGCCCATACGGCTGCGAAAGCTGGCGCCAACGACGCTCCAATAGCTTCATAGATGGATTTCAGCCAGAGCTCCATCTGCCTGTCAGTGGCATCTTTAAGTGCCGCTCCATCTTCTACTGCAACTAAGGATCTAGCTGCAAGCCTGGAGATTGGAGGGTCCACCTTGGGACACTGGGTCCAACCCTTGACCACGTCAGGGGGAAAAGGATAGCGTGTATCTTTAAGCCGTTTAGAAAACCGCTTCTCAGGATAAGCGTGGTGTTTCTGGATTGCATCTCTAAAGTCAGAGTGGTCCAGAAAAGTGCTTAATTTACGCTTGGGATATCTGAAATGGAATTTCTCCTGCTGTGAAGCTGCCTCCTCCTCAGTAGGAGCTGGCGGAGAAATATCTAACATCCTATTGATGGACGCTATAAGATCATTCACTATGGCGTCACCATCCGGTGTATCCAGATTGAGAGCGGACCCAGGATCAGAATCTTGATCAGTTACATCCGCCTCATCACCCATAGATTCGTCCCGCTGGGATCCTGACCAGTGAGACGAAGTTGAGGGCCCCTCATAACGAGCCCGCTTAGGTTGTCTGGGACTGTCGTCCGAGTCAGAATCGTCACCCTGGGGTGCATGTGACACCCCCGGAGCTTGGAAGTGTTCCAGCTGAGGGGGACCAGGGAGCAATGATGCCACAGTGTCCATGGTCTGAGTTACTGGTCTAGACTGCAATGTTTCAAGAATCTTTGACATGGTCATAGACAATCTGTCAGCAAAAGCTGCAAACTCCGTTCCTGTCACCTGGACAGCATTCACAGGTGGTACACCCTGGGTCACGTCCAGCAGAGGCCCCGGCTGTGCAAGTTGCACAGGAGCCGAGCACTGCACACAATGGGGGTCAGTGGAACCTGCCGGTAGAGCAGCCCCACATGCGGTACAGGCAGCATATAATGTCTGTGCCTTGGCACCCTTGCGTTTTGCGGACGACATGCTGTTGCCTCCTTGTAATCTAGGAGGGGGTATAGCCGAGAATCACCAGCGACCGTACAGTACAAAGTATTTGCAAACACAAAATACTCAGTATACAAACGGCACAAGTGGGGGTGAGCCCTTGAGGCTGCTTACCGCCCGCTGAACAGCGGGTATGAGGCCGTAGAATCCCGTGTCTGGGTCTCCCCGTCTCCCCTCTGCAGCTCAGCGTGCAGGCAGGAATGGCTGCCGGCGTTCTGTGAAGAGGGGCGGACCGTGGGCGTGCCACAAACAAAGAGCGGGAAACTGCGTCCTACTGTGCCTGGTGTGAGGGCTGGAGTATGTAAAAACGACTCCAGCCCTCAGCGCTGATGCTCTGTACAGCGTCCCGCCCTCCTCCTGACTGGCAGGTGCGGAGGCGGGAACGAACGAAACTAGGCCGCAAAAAGCCGGGGACTGTAGTAATAAGCGCGGCCGTGATATATGCACGGCCAGCGCGGAAGTCCCCGGCGCACCACAAGTCCCAGCCGCGTCGCAGTCCCAGCGGCCGGCGCGACCGTTCTCCCTGAGTCTACCCACTCAGCTAAGCTGAAGTGAGGAAATGGCACAAGCGCAGCAGCGCTGTTGTCCCCGGCGCACTAACACACCCAGCAATGCTGCGGTGTGCGCGCGTATGCACGGGGACACAGAGTACCTTGACGGAGCAGGGCCATGTCCCTGACGATACTCAGCTCCATATCCAGCGGCTTCTCCAGGGGCTGCGGATGGAGCACGGTCTCAGTGCCTGGAGACCGGTAAAATCCCACTTCGCCCAGAGCCCTAATGGGGATGGGGAAGGAATCAGCATGTGGGCTCCAGCCTCCGTACCCGCAATGGGTACCTCAACCTTAACAAGCACCACCGACAGAAAGTGGGGTGAGAAGGGAGCATGCTGGGGACCCTAGTATGGGTCCTCTTTTCTTCCATCCGACATAGTCAGCAGCTGCTGCTGACTAAACAGTGGAGCTATGCGTGCGTGTCTGACCTCCTTCGCACAAAGCAAAAAACTGAGGGACCCGTGCTCCCACGGGGGGGTGTATAGCCAGAAGGGGAGGGGCCTTACACTTTTAAGTGTAGTACTTTGTGCGGCCTCCGGAGGCAGTAGCTATACACCCAATTGTCTGGGTCTCCCAATTAGGAGCGAAAAAGAAAGGAGGCGGTTCGCCGGTCACAGCGACGTCGCCGGGCAGGTAAGTATGTGCGACAGGTCTGCGCGATGTTGTGCGGCATGGGCAGCGATTTGCCCCTGTCGCACAACAGATGGGGGCGGGTACCCACGCTAGCGATATCGGGACCGATATCGCAGCGTGTAAAGTAGCCTTAAGGATAGAGGAGTGAAAACAATTATCAGAAGAGTTGTCCAAGAGCCAATGACCACCTGTGGAGACCTATAAAAAGACCTGGAATCATCAGCTAGAATTATTTCAAGAAAACAATAAGTAATGCACTTAACCTCCATGGCCTGTATGCACGCTCACTATACAAGACTCCATTGCTAAGTTCAACAGCATTTAAAGTTTGCTCAACAACATTTAGACAAACCTGTGAAATACTGGCAAAATATAGTCTGGAGAGATGAAACCAAAATTGAACTCTTTGGATGCCATAATACAGACCATGTTTGGAGCCCAAAAGGCAAATCAACCTCAAAACACCTTACCAACGGTGAAGTTTGAAGGTGGGAATATCATGGAGTGGGGCTGGTTTTCAGCATACGGCACTGGCGAGCTTCAAATATTTGAAGGAAGAATGAATAGACAAATGTACCAAAACATTTTTGATAAAAATCTGCTGCCATCTACCATTATGAAGAACATGAAACAAGGGAGGACATTTCAGCAAGACAATGATCCCAAACACACAGCCAAGGAAACGCTCAATTGGTTTCAGAAAAAGAAAATAAAGCTGCTAGAATGACTGAGCCAATCACCTGAGCTGCATGCAATAGAACATTTATGGAAGGAACTAAAGCTCATAGAAGGAGCCCATGGAACCTTCAGAATTTGAAGAGTGTATGTGGAAGAATGGGCCAAATTAATCACACCTGAGCAATGTATGAGACTAGTTTCTCCACACAGGAAGCGTCTTGAAGCTGTCATCCCCAACAAAGGCTTTTATACAAAGTATTAAATACATTTCAATAAAAGTTTTTAATACTTTTTCCCTGTGTAATTTCTCATTATTACACATCAATTTATGAACATGTATGGTTTGATTTATTTTCCTGTGTGGATTGGATGGGTTGTTACCAAGTTCTGGCGAGAAAAATTATTTACTTAGAAAATTGGTGACATTTTCAATACTTATTTCACCCGCTGTATATTAGTAATACTTTATAACGCAAAGATAGAAAAGCTGGAACACAAGTTCAAAAAGGATAGGCATCCCAAAATGAGTTACTGCACAGTCATCACATTATTATATGTAATGTTTATAGATATGAAATAATAAAACAGGACAAAAGGAATTCTGACATTGGTCCATTTTTGTGTCATGGTTGTGCAAACTCTACAAGGAACTAAAACAAAAAGAAAAATAATAGTAGGATTGTATGTCAAGAAATGTAAGTGTTTAGCAACCCAGCATAAGAAGAAATATGAATAAATGATGCAATAGCAAAGTGGAAGCAGAAAATAAAAATGATATGATACTGCAGCATAAAAGAAGATCATTCCTGGAAAATCAATGTGGAAAGATAATTCCCATGCATATCGCCATAGAAAGGCTTCATCAGGGATTACCCAAAGGTCAGAGAAATTCAGCAAGTTCCAAAAAATATTATAACCATAAAATAAAGAAAAAGAAGGGAATTTTGTTTACTTACCGTAAATTCCTTTTCTTCTAGCTCCAATTGGGAGACCCAGACAATTGGGTGTATAGCTATGCCTCCGGAGGCCACACAAAGTATTACACTAAAAGTGTAAAGCCCCTCCCCTTCAGCCTATACACCCCCCGTACTGCTACGGGCTCATCAGTTTTGGTGCAAAAGCCAGAAGGAGGAAAAAATTATAAACTGGTTTAAAGTAAATTCAATCCGAAGGAATATCGGAGAACTGAAACCATTTAACATGAACAACATGTGTATACAAAAAACAGGGGCGGGTGCTGGGTCTCCCAATTGGAGCTAGAAGAAAAGGAATTTACGGTAAGTAAACAAAATTCCCTTCTTCTTTGTCGTTCCTAATTGGGAGACCCAGACAATTGGGACGTCCAAAAGCAGTCCCTGGGTGGGTAAATAATACTTCGTAATAGAGCCGTAACGGCTCCGTCCTACAGGTGGGCAACTGCCGCCTGAAGGACTCGCCTACCTAGGCTGGCATCTGCCGAAGCATAGGTATGCATCTGATAGTGTTTCGTGAAAGTGTGCAGGCTCGACCAGGTAGTTGCCTGACACATCTGCTGAGCCGTAGCCTGGTGTCGCAAGGCCCAGGACGCTCCCACGGCCCTGGTAGAATGGGCCTTCAGTCCTGAGGGAACCGGAAGCCCCGAGGAACGGTAAGCTTCGAGAATTGGTTCCTTGATCCACCGAGCCAGGGTTGATTTGGAAGCTTGTGTCCCTTTACGCTGGCCAGCGACAAGGACAAAGAGAGCATCGGAGCGGCGCAGGGGCGCCGTACGAGAAATGTAGAGTCTGAGTGCTCTCACCAGATCTAACAAGTGCAAATCCTTTTCACATTGGTGAACTGGATGAGGACAAAACGAGGGTAAGGAGATGTCCTGATTGAGATGAAAAGTGGGCAAGGCAAATGGCCAGGGAGAAAACGCCTGAGCAGAGCACCACGACAGGAATATTTTCCACGTCCTGTGGTAGATCTTGGCGGACGTTGGTTTCCTAGCCTGTCTCATAGTGGCAATGACCTCTTGAGATAATCCTGAAGACGCTAGGATCCAGGACTCAATGGCCACACAGTCAGGTTGAGGGCCGTAGAATTCAGATGGAAAAATGGCCCTTGAGACAGCAAATCTGGTCGGTCTGGCAGTGCCCACGGTTGGCCGACCGTGAGATGTCACAGATCCGGGTACCACGACCTCCTCGGCCAGTCTGGAGCGACGAGGATGGCGCGGCGGCAGTCGGCCCTTATCTTGCGTAACACTCTGGGCAACAGAGCCAGAGGAAGAAACACATAAGGAAGCTGAAACTGCGACCAATCCTGAACTAAGGCGTCTGCCGCCAGAGCTCTGTGATCTTGAGATCGAGCCATGAATGTTGGGACCTTGTTGTTGTGCCGTGACGCCATTAGGTCGACGTCCGGCATCCCCCAGCGGCAACAGATCTCCTGAAACACGTCCGGGTGAAGGGACCATTCCCCTGCGTCCATGCCCTGGCGACTGAGAAAGTCTGCTTCCCAGTTTTCTACGCCCGGGATGTGAACTGCGGATATGGTGGATGCTGTGGCTTCCACCCACAGCAGAATCCTCCGGACTTCCTGGAAGGCTTGCCGACTGCGTGTCCCACCTTGGTGGTTGATGTAAGCCACCGCTGTGTTGTCCGACTGAATTCGGATCTGCTTGCCTTCCAGCCACTGCTGGAACGCTTTTAGGGCAAGATACACTGCCCTGATCTCCAGAACATTGATCTGAAGTGAGGACTCTTGCTGAGTCCACGTACCCTGAGCCCTGTGGTGGAGAAAAAACTGCTCCCCACCCTGACAGGCTCGCGTCCGTCGTGACCACCGCCCAGGATGGGGGTAGGAAGGATTTCCCTTTCGATAATGAGGTGGGAAGAAGCCACCACCGAAGGGAAGCTTTGGTTGCTTGAGAGAGGGAGACGTTCCTGTCTAGGGACGTCGGCCTCCTGTCCCAGGTTGCGTAGGATGTCCCATTGAAGAGGACTGCTTCCATTGCTGCCACCATCTTCCCCAGGAAGTGCATGAGGTGCGTCAAGGGGTGTGACCGACCTTGAAGGAGAGATTGTACCCCTGTGTGTAGTGAACGCTGTTTGTCCAGCGGAAGCTTCACTATCGCTGGAAGAGTATGAAACTCCATGCCAAGATATGTCAGTGATTGGACCGGTGTCAGATTTGACTTTGGAAAATTGATGATCCACCCGAAAGTCTGGAGAATCTCCAGAGTAACGTTGAGGCTGTGTTGGCATGCCTCTTGAGAGGGTGCCTTGACCAGCAGATCGTCTAAGTAAGGTATCACTGAGTGACCCTGAGAGTGGAGGACCGCAACTACTGTAGCCATGACCTTGGTGACAACCCTTGGGGCTGTCGCCAGGCCGAACGGCAGTGCCGCGAACTGAAGGTGTTCGTCTCCTATGGCGAAGCGCAAGAAGCGCTGATGCTCTGGAGCAATTGGTACGTGGAGATAAGCATCCTTGATATCGATCGATGCTAGGAAATCTCCTTGGGACATTGAGGCGATGACGGAGCGGAGGGATTCCATCCGGAACCGCCTGGTCCTTACGTGTTTGTTGAGCAGTTTTTGATTTAGACCGCCATGCGTCGGCGTTCCTCTGATCCTTCTGAGGCCTTTTGGACGAGGAGAATTGTGACCTGCCCGCACCCCGAAAGGACCGAAACCTCGACTGTCCCCTCCTCTGTTGGGGTGTTTTTGGTTTGGCTTGGGGTAAGGATGTTTCCTTTCCCTTGGATTGTTTGATGATTTCATCCAATCTCTCACCAAACAAACGGTCGCCAGAAAATGGCAATCCAGTTAAGCACTTTTTGGAAGCCGAATCTGCCTTCCATTCCCGCAGCCACAAGGCCCTGCGTATTACCACCGAATTGGCGGCTGCAACCGCCGTACGGGTCGCAGAGTCCAGGACAGCATTAATAGCGTAGGACGCAAATGCCGACGTTTGAGAGGTTATGGACGCCACCTGCGGCGCAGACGTACGTGAGTGCGTCAATTTGCGCCTGACCAGCTGAGATAGCTTGGAGTGCCCATACGGCTGCGAATGCTGGAGCAAAAGACGCGCCGATAGCTTCATAGATGGATTTCAACCAGAGCTCCATCTGTCTGTCAGTGGCATCCTTGAGTGAAGCTCCATCTTCCACTGCAACTATGGATCTAGCCGCCAGTCTGGAGATTGGAGGATCCACCTTGGGACACTGAGTCCAGCCCTTGACCACGTCAGGGGGAAAAGGGTAACGTGTATCCTTAAGGCGCTTGGAAAAACGCTTATCTGGATAAGCTCGGTGTTTCTGGACTGCCTCTCTGAAGTCAGAGTGGTCCAGAAACATACTCTTTGTACGCTTGGGAAACCTGAAACGGAATTTCTCCTGCTGAGAAGCTGACTCCTCCACTGGAGGAGCTGAGGGAGAAATATCCAACATTTCATTGATGGACGCAATAAGATCATTCACTATGGCGTCCCCATCAGGAGTATCAAGGTTGAGAGCGGCTTCAGGATCAGAATCCTGATCAGCTACCTCCGCTTCATCATACAGAGAGTCCTCTCGCTGAGACCCTGAACATTGTGATGATGTCGAGGGAATTTCATAGCGAGCTCGCTTAGTCGGTCTGGGGCTGCGGTCCGTGTCAGAGACCTCACCCTGGGATCCATGAGACACCCCGGGAGAACATTGCTGTTCCAACTGAGGGGGACCAGGGGGCAATGATAACACAGTGCCCCTGGCTTGAGATGCCGGCCTGGACTGCAAGGCTTCTAATATCTTAGCCATAGTCTCAGAAAGTCTTTCAGTAAAAACTGCAAACTCCGTCCCTGTCACCTGGACAGTGTTAACAGGTGGTTCTCCCTGGGCCACCCTTAGCAGAGGCTCCGGCTGAGAAAGTGCCACAGGGGCCGAGCATTGCACACAATGAGGGTCAGTGGAACCTGCCGGCAGTATAGCCGTACATGCTGCACAGGCAGCATAGTAAGTCTGTGCCATGGCACCCTTGCTATTTGTGGACGACATGCTGTTGTCTCCTCTGAGCAATACAGGAGGGTAAATAGCCACAAATCAACAGTGCACCCTACAGTGTAAAGTATAGACTATAATCATATAAACTATAAATACACTTCTGCACTAGTGGGGCCAGCACCACAGGTGCTGCTTACCGCCTGCGCAAAGCGTTTGTGTGGGCACCAGAATTCCTGCCTGGGTCTCTTTGAGCTTGTCTCTCCTCTCCAGCGTTAGCAGAGCTGAGAGGAATGGCTGCCAGCGTCCTGGGGAGAGGAGGGAGCCGTGGGCGTGACCCAGAAAAGTGCGGGAACTGGTGCCCCACTGTGCAGAGTGAGGGGGGTGGAGTATGCAAAGCATGCTCCAGCCCTCAGTGCTGCCGACCTGTACAGCGTCCCGCCCTTCCCCTGACTGGCAGGGCTGGGGGCGGGAAAAGAATGAGACTAGGCCGCAGAAGCCGGGGACTATAGTTATAAGTGCGGCCGCCGTATAAGCGCGGTCGGCGCGGAAGTCCCCGGCGCACTAACAGTCCCAGCCGCGCCGCAGGCATAACCATGGCAGCGGCGGTCAGCGCGGCAGTCCCCCTACACAAATACACTCAGCGACGCTGAGTGTATAGTGGCACACATGCAGCCAGCGCTGCTGTCCCCGGTGCACTAGCACACCCAGCAATGCTGGAGTGTTGCTGTGCGCAGTCCCCACGGGGACACAGAGTACCTCCAAGTAGCAGGGCCATGTCCCTGAACGATACTCGGCTCCTATCCAGCAGGGTCCTCAGGAGCTGTGGATGGAGCACGGTCTCCTGTGCCTGGAGACCGATGGGATCCCACTTCACCCAGAGCCCTAATTGAGGGATGGGGAAGGAAAGCAGCATGTGGGCTCCAGCCTCCGTACCCGCAATGGATACCTCAACCTTAACAACACCGCCGACAAAAGTGGGGTGAGAAGGGAGCATGCTGGGGGCCCTGTTATGGGCCCTCTTTTCTTCCATCCGACATAGTCAGCAGCTGCTGCTGACTAAGCTGTGGAGCTATGCGTGGATGTCTGACCTCCTTCGCACAAAGCATAAAAACTGATGAGCCCGTAGCAGTACGGGGGGTGTATAGGCTGAAGGGGAGGGGCTTTACACTTTTAGTGTAATACTTTGTGTGGCCTCCGGAGGCATAGCTATACACCCAATTGTCTGGGTCTCCCAATTAGGAGCGACAAAAAACACTATACTGATTTATTCCTTGTCACTTCTTTACCCATTTTGTTTGGTGGTCCACTGTGTTACTTTCCTATTAGCATCACTGTTAAGTAGAGATGAGCGAACCCAATGTTAGGTTTCGGGCCAAACACAGTCTTAACAAAAAAAAAAAACAGGTTTCGGGTTTTGGGTGCTTTGCATATGCTGACCACACGCACGAGCATCACTGTGCTCGGGTACACTCGGTGCTCAGCCCAGTGTGAGCTGCTTGCAGTGTTTGATAGGACTGCACTGGGGATAACAACAGCATGATTGGATGTAGTGTTCAATCCCCCCCCAAAAACAAAAATGGAAAAACCCCGCCCACTATCACCTGGAAGTATTCTGTTTATGGCTGGCTGTATGTGGGCGGAGACCCAAATTGCCAATCAGTGATTTCCATTGGGGTTCGGGTCAAGTCTGAACCCATGGAGGTTCAGTCCAGCTGCACCCACCGAACCGAAATTCCACGGGTTTGCTCATCTCTTCTGTTAAGGATAATGCTATAGCGGTCATGAGCCGGTACATTATGTTATTACCCGAAGAGAGCAGGTAAAGGGGAAATATTGGAGCATTGACATCTAGGCGGCAGGGGACTTCCAGGTGAGCAATTTTAACGCCAGTGTCCCTGCAGTGTTTCACCTCCTCTCCTTGGTAGGGACACTGACACACTCACCACTGCGGCCAGCCTTCTTACTCCCCTGCTCCTTCTGTGGCCCCCATGCTCCAGTGACTGCGCACATCACACAGATCTTTTGGCAACGTCATTGCGCTCTCCCCGCATCTTAAAGATGCAGCGCACACTCAAAGTCTTCCTCAGCCTATGGCTGGGAGGCACTGGATAATTAAAGCACTTTCCTTGTAGGGAGGTGCCTGAGCAATTAAATTCCTGGTTAGTCTGATCCAGTCAGCACTCCAGTCTGCTGTTGGCCTGGTGTCTTAGTTCCTAATGTAACTACAGGTGTCACGCCAGGAATGAGACAACTCCCAGCGAGCGTCACAACACAGAGGGAACATCAGGGTAGTAATACTTTCCGTTGTATTACTGATGCTAAGGAGAGGGTAGTGGGGTCACCTCCTAACACTCATCTGAGGATGATTTCTGCACTCTCTAACGTTTCTAGATAGGGTCCTTCACCCATGCGCCATCACGTGACTAAGCCCTTGCTGGCCCTGAACTTACCCTCACTTATGAAGGCTGGTGAGGCGCTAGTCTCTCCAGTGCAATAAAACAACACGAGAAGGTAAGACAAACAGGTGAGGAAAGACACAAATAACACAACATAAGTTCTCCAGCAGGAACTTCTCAGATGCAACAAATGCAACAAAAACAGCTTCTCCAGAAATTGGTTCCTTCAAAGTGGACAGCATAGGTATGAGCTATAGCTGACATAGGGACGAGTGAGGAGCATTTTTTTATTGCAGAAGGGAGTGGCTGCACTTGGGGTACAACTATCTTTGAGATCACTGCAGGATAGAGATGAAGCTTTACTGCTTCAGTACTGAATGTAATGAAATATACTCCAACACAGGGTAAACAACGAGCGGGCACTAAAGCAGTTATGTGATCAACAATACCTTGTGACCTTCTAATCCCAGATCTCCCCAAGGTCACATTAGGCTGTGACACACTTGTGACATCCATCCTGCCTGTCAGTGTACCCAAAAATGTCCTGTCTGTCTCCTAAACCAGAACCTGCTCTGCCAGTCTGTTTCCAGTACCTGTACGCGATCTTCCTGTCTCCAGTACCTGCCCGCCCAGCTTGTCTCCTGAATGTACTCTGTCCTGTCAGTTTCCACTACCCTCTCCGTCCTGCCTGCCCTCCGTACCTACGTCCCTGAACTTTGGGTCAGCTGCTGCAGTAGCGGGGACCACCTTGGAGTGGTAACTGGTGTCTACCGGCAGCCCAGTCCAGCCGCATAATCAGAGGCTATGTTGAAATTCCAGTAGGCACTTAGTCACACCCCTCCGGGTAAGCCCGATGCGTAGCGCAGTGGGTCCACACCCGCTAGTGTAACAGTAATGTTTTCTTCTATTTTATAACATTTCCTGGTGCTTGTTTATTTCTTCTCCGACAACCCCTCAAGGTTAGTTGAGAGAAGGTAATCAATTAATGCTGACCACAAGAAGCGAACTATAGTTTTATTAACTTAGATACAAACATAGGTCCCCAGGCTTTTCCTTTATGTGGAAGAACTAAAAGTCCATGAGTTACATGTGCTGCAAAGGTGAACTCTTGAGATAAGGTATTGGCCATGTCACTCAGATCCACGGGGATGACATCTCTGCAAGAGTTCAAGATATTGGAAACCACGGCACTGTTTTCTGCCTCCGATAATGTGCATGTAGAATACACTACTGATCCTCCGGGACGAAGGGCATGGATCGCAGACCTGTGTGTAATTAGAAACAAGAGCAAAGACAAATTAGTGTTATAAAAAAGAGATTATCCTGCACACAAGGTCAGGGAGGAAATTCCATTATTTGACAAATTTTCAAACATTTATGCTCTAAACTGTAGTGGTGAAAGCCTGACCCTCAGTGACAGCTGACCCGGTGCTGGATGCCCTTCAATTTAGAGCAAAGAACTTGACAAGCAAATAGGGTCATCGAGACGCACCATCGCCAGTGAGGATAATGCAACCACTAACTGAAAAGAGAATACGCTGTGACTTTCCGAGCAAAATGTGTAAAGCAGATCATTCCCCATGGTATATGTGCAGGAAATACCTGATATTATTCTCTCTTAGATTGTCTAGATACTTGTAGTTTATAATTATTGAAATGAAAAACTGTCCAGATTATTGGACAGTTTGGAAACCCTGAATCAGTTAATAGATGTGACATGCTCATTCTTCTCTTTGCGGAAGCCGCACATTATGGTGTAAAAGACACCAGCAGAGAAGCAAGAACGACGGTTAGGGTCAGCACACACAGAGACTAATATGGAGTGAGTGGAATGCGATAAAAAAAAATCACATTGCACTCGAACCAATATTACTCTATGGGGCAGCTCCCATGACCGACTGTTTTCTCAGCCCTAATCGGACTGAGAAAACAGTCACAGCATGCTGCGGGTGCAATGCGATCTTGTTCCACTCGCACCCAATCAATCTATGGGGCGAGAGGAACATCGCATTAGTCTTGTGATACACCGGTGTAACACGAGAGCAGTGCGATTCTCGCATCAGCTGGCAACGGAGGAGATAGGGAGATAAATCCGTCCCTCTCCTCCTCAGCGCCGGCCCTTCCCTCTGCAACTGTGGTCTGATCGCATGATCAGACCACAGTCGCATGACACTCGGCTCCCACTGTGCTGCGAGCGTGAGCAGAGTGTCATGCAAGAACTCGAAGTAATCCCCGTGTGGCCTCAGCCTAAAGCAGCTTCAGGAATATGACCGCCGGAATTTTCCTGACCAACTTACACAGGGGAAACTCGCTCACTGCGCCGGTGTGTAAAAGATGCTGTGTGCACAAAAACTAACGCTCCAGACAGGTCCTGGTGAACAGAATACATAAAATAGCAAATAAGCATTTAGACAACTAAATATCTATAATATGTAAATAGAAAGAGATACAGCATATTAGCCAAAAAAAGTAACTAGAAGAGCCAAAAGCTTCCGAATCAGTCACATTGGGGCTGCTCCAGCTTCTCTCAGTAAACAATACTGTTTTTTTAGTTAGCCTGACATACGGCTGACCAAATCCTAAAATCTGGGGTTTTTTTTAGCTCTTTCCTGGCTGGAATAAAAATGAAAATATGTAACCTGAATGCTCTGTATAAAGCCTCATTCAGACGTCCGTTTTTCACAAGCGCATTCTACCTGTGATTTTTGTGGATAGAAGATTTCCATTATAATCTGTGCATTCTAAAAAATAATCTCGTTTTCAATCTGAGTGATGCATCAATATTAGGAGTCTGTGGGTCCATAAAAATCACAGGGTACACATAGATGGCATCAGTACACAACCCGCATGCCGTCCATGATTAACACTGTAATGTATAGGAGAAGCTTTGCAATGTTTTATTTTATTTATTCTTTATTTTCTACTTTATTTTTACTTTATATATTTTTGAAAAATTGATTTTGCACACTATGCCTCCAATGAGGTCTTAAAACATCTTTGGGGAGCACTGAGTATCATTAATCCATATACAGTACACATCAGTTTTAAAGGGAACCAGTCACCAGACTTGACCGATGTAAGCTGCAGCCACCTAGAATACTGTATATAAGTGCCCAGGCTGCTCTGTATAACATAAAAGAAGGGAATTTTGTTACTTACCGTAAATTCCTTTTCTTCTAGCTCCTATTGGGAGACCCAGACGATTGGGGTGTATAGCACTGCCTCCGGAGGCCACACAAAGCAATTACACTAAAAAGTGTAAGGCCCCTCCCCTTCTGGCTATACACCCCCAGTGGGATCACTGGCTCACCAGTTTTAGTGCAAAAGCAAGAAGGAGGAAAGCCAATAACTGGTTTAAACAAATTCACTCCGAAGTAACGTCGGAGAACTGAAAACCGTTCAACATGAACAACACGTGTACCCGAAAAACAACCAAAAATCCCGAAGGACAACAGGGCGGGTGCTGGGTCTCCCAATAGGAGCTAGAAGAAAAGGAATTTACGGTAAGTAACAAAATTCCCTTCTTCTTCGGCGCTCCATTGGGAGACCCAGACGATTGGGACGTCCAAAAGCTGTCCCTGGGTGGGTAAAGAATACCTCATGTTAGAGCTGCAAGACAGCCCTCCCCTATAGGGAGGCAACTGCCGCCTGCAGGACTCTTCTACCTAGGCTGGCGTCCGCCGAAGCATAGGTATGCACCTGATAATGTTTGGTGAAAGTGTGCAGACTCGACCAGGTAGCTGCCTGGCACACCTGTTGAGCCGTAGCCTGGTGTCGCAATGCCCAGGACGCACCCACGGCTCTGGTAGAATGGGCCTTCAGCCCTGATGGAACCGGAAGCCCAGCAGAACGGTAGGCTTCAAGAATTGGTTCTTTGATCCATCGAGCCAGGGTGGCCTTAGAAGCCTGCGACCCTTTGCGCTTACCAGCGACAAGGACAAAGAGTGCATCCGAACGGCGCAAGGGCGCCGTGCGGGAAATGTAGATTCTGAGTGCTCTCACCAGATCTAACAAATGTAAATCCTTCTCATACCGATGAACTGCATGAGGACAAAACGAAGGCAAAGAGATATCCTGATTAAGATGAAAAGAGGATACCACCTTCGGGAGAAACTCCTGAATGGGGCGCAGCACTACCTTGTCCTGGTGGAAGACCAGGAAGGGAGCCTTGGATGATAGCGCTGCCAGCTCAGACACTCTCCGAAGAGATGTGATCGCTACCAGAAAAGCCACTTTCTGTGATAGTCTAGAAAGTGAAACCTCCCTCAGAGGCTCGAAGGGCGGCTTCTGGAGGGCAACTAGTACCCTGTTCAGATCCCATGGATCTAACGGCCGCTTGTACGGGGGTACGATATGGCAAACCCCCTGTAGGAACGTGCGCACCTTAGGAAGGCGTGCCAAACGCCTCTGAAAAAAGACGGATAGCGCCGAGACCTGACCTTTAAGGGAGCCGAGCGACAAACCTTTTTCTAACCCAGATTGCAGGAAAGAAAGAAAGGTAGGCAATGCAAATGGCCAGGGAGACACTCCCTGAGCAGAGCACCAGGATAAGAATATCCTCCACGTTCTGTGGTAGATCTTAGCGGACGTGGGCTTCCTAGCCTGTCTCATGGTGGCAACGACCCCTTGGGATAATCCTGAAGACGCTAGGATCCAGGACTCAATGGCCACACAGTCAGGTTCAGGGCCGCAGAATTCCGATGGAAAAACGGCCCTTGGGACAGTAAGTCTGGTCGGTCTGGTAGTGCCCACGGTTGGCCGACCGTGAGCTGCCACAGATCCGGATACCACGCCCTCCTCGGCCAGTCTGGGGCGACGAGTATGACGAGGCTGCAATCGGATCTGATCTTGCGTAGCACTCTGGGCAAGAGTGCCAGAGGTGGAAACACATAAGGGAGCCGGAACTGCGACCAATCTTGCACTAGGGCGTCTGCCGCCAGCGCTCTTTGATCGCGAGACCGTGCCATGAAGGTTGGGACCTTGTTGTTGTGCCGGGACGCCATGAGGTCGACGTCCGGCCTTCCCCATCGGCGACAGATTTCCTGAAACACGTCTGGGTGAAGGGACCATTCCCCTGCGTCCATGCCCTGGCGACTGAGGAAGTCTGCTTCCCAGTTTTCTACGCCGGGGATGTGAACTGCGGATATGGTGGAGGCCGTGGCTTCCACCCACATCAGAATCCGCCGGACTTCCTGGAAGGCTTGCCGACTGCGTGTCCCCCCTTGGTGGTTGATGTATGCCACCGCTGTGGAGTTGTCCGACTGAATTCGGATCTGCCTCCCTTCCAGCCACTGCTGGAAGGCTAGTAGGGCAAGATACACTGCTCTGATTTCCAGAACATTGATCTGAAGGGTGGACTCCTGCTGAGTCCACGTATCCTGAGCCCTGTGGTGGAGAAAAACTGCTCCCCACCCTGACAGACTCGCGTCTGTCGTGACCACCGCCCAAGACGGTGGTAGGAAGGATCTTCCCTGTGATAATGAGGTGGGAAGAAGCCACCACTGCAGAGAGTCCTTGGCCGTCTGGGAAAGGGAGACTTTCCTGTCCAGGGATTTTGACTTCCCGTCCCATTGGCGGAGAATGTCCCATTGAAGTGGGCGCAGATGAAACTGCGCAAACGGAACCGCCTCCATTGCCGCCACCATCTTCCCGAGGAAGTGCATGAGGCGTCTTAAGGAGTGCGACTGACCTTGAAGGAGAGCCTGCACCCCAGTCTGTAGAGACCGCTGCTTGTCCAGCGGAAGCTTCACTATCGCTGAGAGAGTATGAAACTCCATGCCAAGATACGTTAGTGATTGGGTCGGTGACAGATTTGACTTTGAGAAGTTGATGATCCACCCGAACGTCTGGAGAGTCTCCAGTGCAACAGTCAAGCTGAGTTGGCATGCCTCTTGAGAGGGTGCCTTGACCAGTAGATCGTCCAAGTAAGGGATCACAGAGTGTCCCTGAGAGTGCAAGACTGCTACCACTGCCGCCATGATCTTGGTGAACACCCGTGGGGCTGTCGCCAGACCAAATGGCAGAGCTACGAACTGAAGATGGTCGTCTCCTATCACGAAGCGGAGAAAGCGTTGGTGCTCTGTAGCAATCGGCACGTGGAGATAAGCATCCTTGATGTCTATTGATGCTAGGAAATCTCCTTGAGACATTGAGGCAATGACTGAGCGGAGGGATTCCATCCGGAACCGCCTGGCGTTCACATGCTTGTTGAGCAGTTTTAGGTCCAGAACAGGACGGAATGAGCCGTCCTTTTTTGGCACCACAAAGAGATTGGAGTAAAAACCTTGACCTCGTTCCTGAAGAGGAACAGGGACCACCACTCCTTCTGCTCTTAGAGAATTCACCGCCTGCAGAAGGGCATCTGCTCGGTCGGGATGTGGGGAAGTTCTGAAGAACCGAGGCGGAGGACGAGAACTGAACTCTATCCTGTACCCGTGAGACAAAATGTCTGTTACCCACCGGTCTTTGACCTGTGGCAGCCAAATGTCGCAAAAGCGGGAGAGCCTGCCACCGACCGAGGATGCGGAGGGAGGCGGCCGAAAGTCATGAGGCAGCCGCCTTGGAAGCGGTACCTCCGGTTGCTTTCTTGGGGCGTGAGTGAGCCCGCCAGGAATCAGAGCTCCTTTGCTCTTTCTGAGTCCCTTTGGACGAGGAGAATTGGGGCTTGCCCGAGCCTCGAAAGGACCGAAACTTTGACTGCCACTTCCTCTGTGGAGGTTTGCTTGATCTGGGCTGGGGTAAGGAGGAGTCCTTACCTTTGGACTGTTTAATGATTTCCGCCAATTGCTCACCAAACAGTCTGTCTCCAGATAATGGCAAGCTGGTTAAACATTTTTTAGAAGCAGAATCTGCTTTCCATTCCTTTAACCACAAGGCTCTGCGCAAAACTACAGAGTTGGCGGATGCCATTGAGGTACGGCTCGTAGAGTCCAGTACCGCATTGATAGCGTAGGTCGCAAACGCAGACATTTGCATAGTTAGGGACGCCACTTGCGGCACTGCTGGACGTATGAGAGAGTCCACCTGTGCCAGACCAGCTGAAATAGCTTGGAGCGCCCACACGGCCGCGAATGCTGGAGCAAACGACGCGCCGATAGCTTCATAGACAGATTTCAACCAAAGGTCCATCTGTCTGTCATTGGCATCTTTAAGTGAAGCCCCATCCTCCACTGCAACTATGGACCTAGCCGCAAGCCTGGATATTGGAGGGTCCACTTTTGGACACTGGGTCCAGCGTTTGACCACGTCAGGGGGAAAAGGATAACGTGTATCCTTAAGGCGTTTAGAAAAACGCTTGTCCGGATAAGTATTGTGTTTCTGGATGGATTCTCTGAAGTCAGAGTGGTCCAGAAAAGTACTCAATTTACGCTTGGGATACAGGAAATGGAATTTCTCCTGCTGTGCAGCTGCCTCCTCTGCAGAAGGGGCTGGGGGAGAAATATCCAACAGCCTATTGATGGCCGCTATAAGGTCATTTACCATGGCGTCACCATCTGGCGTATCCAAATTGAGTGCGGCGTCAGGACAAGACTCCTGATCACCCACCTCTGAGCCATCATATAGAGACCCTTCTCGCTGAGACCCTGATCCGCGTGATGACGTGGAGGGTCTCTCCCAGCGAGCTCGCTTAGGCGGACTGGGACTGTCATCGGAGTCAGAGCCCTCAGCCTGTGATGCCTGGGACCCCCTTGAATTACGGATTAATTCCAGCTGAGGGGGGCCGGGGAACATAGACACAGCGGTGTCCATGGTCTGAGCAACTGGCCTGGACTGCAAGGTCTCCAGGATTTTTGTCATAGTCACAGACATTTTATCAGCAAAGACTGCAAATTCTGTCCCCGTCACCGGGGTAGGGTTCACAGGCGTCTCTGCCTGGGCTACCACCACAATAGGCTCTGGCTGACGAAGTGCCACTGGGACTGAACATTGCACACAATGAGAGTCGTTGGAGCCTGCTGGTAGATTAGCCCCACATGCTGTACAAGCAGTGTATACAGCCCGTGCCTTGGCACCCTTGCGTTTTGCGGATGACATGCTGTTGTCTCCTCAAAGCAATATAGGGTGTACAGCCAAGAAGCGACCTTACAGTGCAGTACACAAATATAACACTGTGGCACTAGTGGGGCCGCACGTATGTGCTGCTTACCGCCCGCTTAGCGCGGGTGTGTGGTCGCCAGAAACCCCTAGCCTGGGTCCCTCAGAGCCTGCGTCCGTTCTCCAGCCAGACTGCATGTGTATAATGGCTGCCGGCGTCCTGGGGAGCTGCAAGCCTGGGGGCGGGCCTAGGGCGTGCACAGAGAAAAAACGCGAAGCCTGTGTCCTACTGTGCTCAGTGAGAGGGCTGGAGCATGTAAATCGTGCTCCAGCCCTCGGCGCTGCCGATTGAACAACGTCTCTCCCCTACCCTGATTGACAGGGTGGGGGGCGTTAACGAAGCGGAGCTAGGCCGCAGAAAAACCGGGGACTAAAGTTAGAAGCGCCGCCGCCGTAAAAGCGCGGTCGGCGCGTCCCCGGCGCACTACAAGTCGCAGCTGCGCCGCCGCTCCAGGGGCGGTCGGCGCGGCGATCCACACACATAAAGTCCCCCAGTAATCTGCGGGGACTATAAGCCCAGCGCACAGCGCTACAGTCCCCGGCGCACTAGCACACCCAGCAAGCCTGGGGTGTGCGTGGCCTGCCATACGGGGACACAGAGTACCTGAAAGTTGCAGGGCCTTGTCCCTGAACGGCACTCCCGCTCCACATCCAGCAGGTTCTATGGGTCTGTGGATGGAGCCCGGCCTCAGGGCTTGGTGGCCGGTAAGATCCCACTTCCTCAGAGCCCCCCAGGGGGATGGGGAAGGAAAACAGCATGTGGGCTCCAGCCTCCGTACCCGCAATGGGTACCTCAACCTTACAAACCACAAGTGGGGTAAGAAGGGAGCATGCTGGGGGCCCCATATGGGCCCTCTTTTCTTCCATCCGATATAGTCAGCAGCTACTGCTGACTAAACAGTGGAGCTATGCGTGGATGTCTGACCTCCTTCGCACAAAGCAGAAAACTGGTGAGCCAGTGATCCCACTGGGGGTGTATAGCCAGAAGGGGAGGGGCCTTACACTTTTTAGTGTAATTGCTTTGTGTGGCCTCCGGAGGCAGTGCTATACACCCCAATCGTCTGGGTCTCCCAATGGAGCGCCGAAGAAAAGAGCTTTTAGTATACTCACCTATGGGGCAGTCCGATTTGATAAGCGTCACTGGTCTTGATCAGGCGCCTCCTCTCTGCTTGTGATCGCCATCCTCCTTCCAAGGTCTTTGTGGATGACGGGTCCTTCGTCACCCACACTGTGTCATCCATTGTGCTACTTGTGCACGTGCACTTCTCTCTGCCCTGCTACAGGCAGAGCAAAAAACTGTAAAGCGCAGGCACGGGGAAAGGGTCAAAGACTGCCCAGGCATGCACACTACAGTACTTTGATCTGCCCTCAACAGGGCATAGAGAAGTGTATGTGCAGAGGAGGATGTGTAGATAATATAGGACGCGTCATCCACATGAAGCAAGAAGGAGGACGGCGATCACAGAAGAAAGAAGAAAGGATCAAGAAGAAAGGAGGTGTCAGACCGAGATCTGCGACATCCATTATTATTATTATTATTATTTTTTATTATTATAGCGCCATTTATTCCATGGCGCTTTACATGTGAAAGAGGGTATACGTACAACAATCATTAACAGTACAAAACAGACTGGTATAGGAGGAGAGAGGACCCTGCCCGCGAGGGCTCACAGTCTATAGGGAATGGGTGATGGTACAATAGGTGAGGACAGAGCTGGTTGTGCAGTGGTCTACTGGACTGAGGGCTATTGTAGGTTGTAGGCTTGTTGGAAGAGGTGGGTCTTGAGGTTCCTCTTGAAGCTTTCCACGGTAGGGGAGAGTCTGATATGCTGAGGTAGAGCGTTCCAGAGTATGGGGGAGGCACGGGAGAAATCTTGTATGCGATTGTGGGAAGAGGAGATAAGACAGGAGTAGAGAAGGAGATCTTGTGAAGATCTGAGGTTGCGTGCAGGTAGGTAACGGGAGACTAGGTCACAGATGTAGGGAGGAGACAGGTTGTGGATGGCT
Source organism: Anomaloglossus baeobatrachus (assembly GCF_048569485.1). NCBI lineage: Eukaryota > Metazoa > Chordata > Amphibia > Anura > Aromobatidae > Anomaloglossus > Anomaloglossus baeobatrachus. The sequence goes on along the minus strand of NC_134354.1, from coordinate 81,273,047 downwards.
TTGTATGTCATGGTTAATGTTTTGAACTGGAGTCGTTGGGCGATGGGAAGCCAGTGAAGGGATTGGCAGAGAGGCGAGGCTGGGGAATAGCGAGGGGAGAGGTGGATTAAGCGGGCCACAGAGTTTAGGATAGATTGGAGGGGTGCAAGAGTGTTGGAAGGGAGGCCAGATAGCAGGAGGTTGCAGTAGTCGAGGCGGGAGATGATGAGGGCATGCACTAATGTTTTTGCTGATTCTTAGTTAAGGAAAGCACGAATCCGGGAGATATTTTTGAGTTGTAGTCTGCATGAGGTGAAGAGGGCTTGGATGTGTGGCTTGAAGGATAGAGAGACTTCGGACCGGACAGCCCCTCAGGTGAGTATAATAAAGGAGTATTTTACGTTATACAGATCAGCCTGAGCACTTACATACAGTATTCTAGAATCCTGTATATAAAGGCTGACTGGTGGTGGCCACAGCTTATAAGGGACAAATCTGGTGACAGGTTCCCTTTATAAAGAAAATGAGTCTGTCTCTCTGTTCCGTAAGATTTAATTCACATCAGAATTTGTGAATCAGGCTTGGCCATTAAAGTCAAGTGCCCCAGTCTAATTTATTGTAATGTATACTACAAAAGTGATGTAAATGTATAGTTTGCTTTACATGCTGCAACATCGCTAACGATATATCGTCAGGGTCACTTCGTTAGTGACGCACATCCGGCGCCATTAGCGACATCGCAGCGTGTGACACCAAGGAGCGATGATCAACGATCGCAAAAACGTCAAAAATCGTTGATCGTTGACACGTCGCTCCTTTTCATATCGTTGGTGGTGCATACCGCTGGTAGTTCGTCGTTCCTGCAGCGTCACACATCGCTATGTGTGACGCCGCAGGAACGACGAACATCTCCTTACCTGCGTCCACCGGCAATGAGGAAGGAAGGAGGTGGGCGGCATGTTCCTGCCGCTCATCTCTGCCCCTCCTCTGCTATTGGGCTTAGTGACGCCGCAGTGACTTCACTATGACACCGAACGCACCTCCCCCTTGAAGGAGGGATTGTTCAGCGGTCACAGCGACGTCGCTGAAAAGGTATGTGCGTGTGACGCTGCTGTAGCAATAATGTTCGCTACGGCAGCGATCACCAAATGTCGCACGAACGACGGGGGCGGGTGCTATCGCGCACAACATCGCTAGCTATCGCTAGCGATGTCGCAGCGTGTAACGCACCCTTATGAGAAAATGCACACGTAGTCCTTGCTTGTCGTACATTTCTATATGTGGTGCACAACAGTTGAAGATGTTCCAAAGTGATCAGAGAAGAAACTGGGGGGACAAAATAAGTGCAATAGGGCATTATCCAGACAACAGCGTTTTGTCATAATGTGGCACCGCTCACCGTGTTGGGTTGTGAGAAAGCACAATTCTTTTGAAGGCTCAAAATGTAGATCCAGCTGCTGCTGCTCCGCTGGAAAGTCTAGAGTAGAGCTCAGGTACAGAACATGTAGGTATGCTAAAGAAGATATCCAGAGAGTCCAGGGTGCTATATCATCAATATGGTTTATCTCAACGTGTTTCACAGAACAAATGACTCCATCAGGAGTGCAAAGAAAGACTTTCTGTGGTTCTCCTGATGTACTTTGAAACGTGTTGACAGTAACACCTTGGACTCTTTGGACATCTTCACTGATTATCAACCAGCAGCATTGATTCAGTAAAATTAAACTACTATGTTACTTCTCATTTCAATTGGTCTTGCACTTGATTCTGATAGGTTTTCATTTAATGTTGTGCCTTTAGGCTCCTTATGCTTTGCTCTTTGTACATTTATAGGTTTGTCATGTTCAATATACAGTAAAACTGTCCTTGCAGTATGATTCTCCAGGTCAGTACGAGTACACAGATACCAAACATGTATAGTTTTTTTATATACAGTCATATGAAAAAGTTTGTGCACCCCTATTAATGTTAATGTTAACCTTTTTTTCTTTGTAACAATTTGGGTTTTTGCAACAGCTATTTCAGTTACATATATCTAATAACTGATGGACTGAGTAATATTTCTGGATTGAAATGAGGTTTATTGTACTAACAAAAAATGTGCAATCCGCATTTAAACAAAATTTGACCGGAGCAACAGTATGGCCACCCTTATCAATTTCTTCATTTGAACACTCATAACTACTTTTTACTGACTTACTAAAGCACTAAATTGGTTTTATAACCTCATTGAGCTTTGAGCTTCATAGGCAGGTGTATCCAATTGTGAGAAAAGGTATTTAAGGTGGCCACTTGCAAGTTGTTCTCCTATTTGAATCTCCTATGAAGAGTGGCATCATGGGCTCCTCAAAACAACTCTCAAATGATCTGAAAACAAAGATTATTCAACATAGTTGTTCAGGGGAAAGATACAAAAAGTTGTCTCAGAGATTTAAACTGTCAGTTTCCACTGTGAGGAACATAGTAAGGAAATGGAAGAACACAGGTACAGTTCTTGTTAAGCCCAGAAGTGGCAGGCCAAGAAAAATATCAGAAAGGCAGAGAAGAAGAATGGTGAGAACAGTCAAGGACAATCCACAGACCACCTTCAAAGACCTGCAGCATCATCTTGCTGCAGATGGTGTCAATGTGCATCGGTCAACAGTACAGCGCACGTTGCACAAGGAGAAGCTGTATGGGAGAGTGAAGCAAAGAAGCCGTTTCTGCAAGCACGCCACAAACAGAGTCGCCTGAGGTATACAAAAGCACATTTGGACAAGCCAGTTACATTTTGGAAGAAGGTCCTGTGGACTGATGAAACAAAGATTGAGTTGTTTGGTCATACAAAAAGGCGTTATGCATGGAGGCAAAAAACCATGGCATTCCAAGAAAAGCACTTGCTACCCACAGTAAAATTTGGTGGAGGTTCCATCGTGCTTTGGGGCTGTGTTGCCAATGCCGGCATCAGGAATCTTGTTAAAGTTGAGGGTCGCATGGATTCAACTCAGTATCAGCAGATTCTTGACAATGTGCAAGAATCAGTGACGAAGTTGAAGTTACGCAGGGGATGGATATTTCAGCAAGACAATGATCCAAAACACCGCTCCAAATCTACTCAGGCATTCATGCAGAGGAACAATTACAATGTTCTGGAATGGCCATCCCAGTCCCCAGACCTGAATATCATTGAACATCTATGGGATGATTTGAAGCGGGCTGTCCATGCTCGGCGACCATCAAACTTAACTGAACTGGAATTGTTTTGTAAACAGGAATGGTCAAATATACCTTCATCCAGGATCCAGGAACTCATTAAAAGCTACAGGAAGCGACTAGAGGCTGTTATTTTTGCAAAAGGAGGATCTACAAAATATTAATGTCACTTTTATGTTGAGGTGCCCATACTTTTGCTCCAGTCAAATTTTGTTTAAATGCGGATTGCGCATTTTCTGTTAGTACAATAAACCTCATTTGAATCAAGAAATATTACTCAGTCCATCAGTTATTAGATATATGAAACTGAAATAGCTGTTGCATAACCCAAATTGTTATAAAGAAAAAAGGTTAACATTAATAGGGGTTCCCAAACCTTTTCATATGACTGTATACAGTGTGTCCACCCATATCCTGTCCACCGCCATTAACTTGAGAACGGCGGCAGCTATAGGCATAGAAGTGGTGTCTAGGTATAGTAAAGTAGTCATGCGCTACGCAATGAAACCACCTATAGCGCCACCTGGTGGAAAACAACGGAGTTAGCATTTTTATCTCGAAAACAGAACGAGATAGAGAAAAAAAGTGAATTACAAAGTTGTAGGGCATCATCAATTCAATACGAGTCGACACCTTGCATACAGAAATGCTATGATTAGAATGTGTAAAACTCACAAGGCTACGGACGTGAAGCGATACCTCATGGAGATTTTCCTACAAATCATTGGGTATGGTGGCTGCGTGGAGTGGCCTCCATGCTCACCTGACCTGCCCCATTGGACTTCTTTCTGTGAGGTCACATCAAACAGCAGGTGTATGCGACCCCTCCACCAACATTGCAGGACCTACGATGACGTATTACAGATGCTTGTGCAAATGTGTCACCTACCACATTGCACAACGTGCAGCAAGATACAGTATGCTGTCCAGAGTCCAGATGTGCATTGCAGCTGACGGTGGCCACTTTGAGCCTCAAAGTTAAATGAGCGCAATATGCGTGACCAGCATTCAATGTTTTGGGGGGTCATGGGTTTCATATCATAGCATTTCTGTATGCAAGGTGTCAATTTGTATTGAATTGATGATGCCCGACAACTTTGTAATTCACTTTTTTTCTCTATCTCATTCTGTTTTCGAGATAAAAATGCTAACTCCGTTGTTTTCCACCAGGTGTCGCTATAGGTAGTTTCATTGCGTAGCGCATGGCTACTTTACTATACCTAGACACCACTTCTATTCCTATAGCTGCCGCCGTTCTCAAGTTAATGGTGGTGGACAGGTTATGGGTGGACACACTGTATAGTGGTGAAAAAAATTGGAAATTGGTAATTAAATCTTTTTTTTTTGCTTGTATCACCATTTTCCAAGAAACGTACCAATTTCATTTTTCAGCATCTGGGGCTGGGTGAGGCTTATTTTTTAGCCATGATCTGATGTTTTTACTGATACCATTTTGGGTAGATACGATCTTTTGATCGCCTCTTTTGGCTATGTTCCAACAACCCAAAAAAACGTTATACTAGCATGTTTTTGTTTGGTTTTCTCGTTGTTTACTGACTGGATTATTTTGTTTTATATTTTGATAAACTGGACTTTTACGTATTCAGAGATATCAAATGTGTATTTTTTTTAAAATGGTTTTATTTTAATAGGGGAAAAGGGCGGTGATTTGAACTCGCAGGGTTTTTTTCATACGTTTAAAGAAAAAATTTCTCATTTTTTACTGTATAAAATATTCTCCTTATGGATCTTGAAGCTACCATTAGCCAATTGCTTTTGCTACATATAGCAGTGCATCTGTATATCTGAAACCATGATCTGTAAAGCTTAAATCCCAATCTCCTATGAATGCCGGCCCGTGGCTGGCGTTCACAAAAGTATGGTACTGACAGACATGGGGGTCATCAGCAGACCCCAGCCTGTCATTGTAACCCATCGGTGGGCCGCAATCATGTCATGGTCACACTGATGAGCAGGAGAAAAGATGTGCACCCATGCCGCTGTCAGAGATTGACACATCATAAGTGATATGAAAAAGGAAGGTTTTCAGCTTACCTAGAGTGGGTGCCCCAGGACTTCAAAGTCTGGTGTAGCGGTTAAACAGGAAAAGGAAAAAATGGATCCAGCACCAAAGATTAAATATAAAAATAGAAAATATTTTTTATTGATACATTAAAAAAATGGCATTTCAAGATGTAACGACATCAGGCATAAAGGACACCTCACGCGTTTCGGACGACACACATTAAAAAACGTCCTTAGTCATAGGTGGCTATGACTAAAGGCTACTTTACACACTGCGATATCGGTCCCGATATCGCTAGTGTGGGTAGCCGCCCCCATCTGTTGCGCGACACGGGCAAATCGCTGCCCGTGCCGCACAACATCGCCCAGACCGGTCACACATACATACCTGTCCGGCGACGTCGCTGTGACGGGCGAACCGCCTCCTTTCTAAGGGGGCGGTCCGTGCGGCGTCACAGCGACGTCACTGAACCGCCACCCAATAGCAGCGGAGGGGCGGAGCTGAGCGGGACGTAACATCCCGCCCACCTCCTTCCTTCCTCATAGCGGCCGGGAGGCAGGTAAGGGGAGCTTCCTCATTCCTGCGGCGTCACACGCAGCGATGTGTGCTGCCGCAGGAACGAGGAACAACCTCGTTACTGCTGCAGTTACGAGATTTGAGAATGATGCAAAATCGCTTATCGGTGTTACACGCAACGGCATTGCTAATGCGGCCGGATGTGCGTCACGAATTCCGTGACCCCAACGAGTTCGCATTAGCGATGTCGCAGCGTGTAAAGCCCGCTTAAGGACGTTTTTTAATGTGTGTCATCCGAAAAACGTAAGGTGTCCTTAATGCCTGATGTCGTTACATCTTGAGATGCCTTTTTTTAATGTATCAATACATTTTTTTTTCTATTTTTATATTTAATCTCTGACGCTGGATCCATTTTTTCCTTTTCCTATTTAACGTCATAAGTGACATATCGCTGGAATCAGGATCTCTGCCCTTACATTATTCTGCTCTCTCGTGGCAAAAACCTAGTGAATGATTCCCTTTAACAGGGGCAAACAGGATTAAATCAGCCATCATGTGTGGGGAATGATTGCGGCTCGCATCAAAGGCAGGGACACTACCTTTGACGTACTTGAACGTCAGAGGTAGTGAAGGAGTTAAGACTGGCATATAAAACCTCAGCCTTAATAACAAGGGAGCATTGTGTTTACATATGGGACATTCTTTTTCACTGGAAGCACTATACTTTTTCATGGTAAATCATAAACCATATGTGCCAGATTAATACCATAGAGGAGATATCACTCCTCCGTTCTGGCTGGTGGATCGCTAACTCCCTTCTCAAGTCATTTAATAACCTCCTCTCTTTCTTTGTGACAAGCATGTCGTATTTTTTCTCTCCATCTCTCTATACTGAGCCCTTCTCCATCTCTGCCTTATGCTTCTTCACGACTAAGGAACCCACTGACACGCTCAGATAATCCAAATAAATTCTTTATTACATATATAAATGCATAATGGAGGAACACTGATCCTACAAAGTCAATCAGCGTTCATTTGTCACATTAATATGGGATGATCCCACGTTATTGGGATCTGTTCACACAAGGATTTTTTTCATTTTTGTATTCCACTTTATTTACAAAAAAATAAAAAATATTTCAGTTAACAAGTATATTGATTTCACTGATCCTAATAGGATAAATGCAGAAGTCATCACTAAGGCTCCATTTACATTACTGCATATGAACACATTCAACATATTTGCAAGGAATGTTCCCAGCTAATAGACCAACCATAGCCTTGGGATTCTGAAATGTGGCACGGGGTGGTAGCCGTGGGCGAGGTACTCCATTTACACATTCCGGCACGCTACGGAAAGATGGGACTCCTGGTTGTGTGTGTGGTGGTGGTACTGTTGCTGATGTGGACATGTTGGGGTTCAGTCCCTTTCCACGCTCAAAGGAACCAGAGCAATTTAAACCCAAGAAGACTGGACTCTGAGGAACAGTTTTGAGGAGAAGATGGATTTGATCAGACCACTGGTGCCTTTAAGTTTGATATGTAAAACGTGACTTTGTGTGTCTCCACTGATTTTCTGAAGAAAAAGCTCTGACCAGCGCCCTGTTTCTGCAGTTAAAGTCTAGTATGGGCTTCACGGTGATTTTGGTCACTCGGCATGAAGATCGCATTAGGATATGCCATCTCACGATTGTCAATCTGATTAAACAAAATATTCAAACCTGTTGAATTTTTGGTTTTGGGTTGTGCGTGACTTAATCGCAGACTACAGCCGGTTGGACAAATTTTTCGAAAGCGTGCCTTCCGGTCATGCGATCAAAGTCATTATGTAGCCTAAATTAATGAGAAGCTCTCCCGTTTGGCCACTAGGGCTGCTCTCTAATAGTCAGGGGATCTAATGGGCCACATGGACAGAGTTGTCGATAGCAGAAATAAAGGAAAACTCACCAAGATGCTCATGTTGTTGCACCCGCATAAATGAACCACTTAAAAGCCCGTTGGTCAGAAGTGGACAAGAACATTGAAAAAGAAAATATTTGTCAATGGTTCCATGGAATAAAAAGTTTCTTTAATTTCAATCCATAAAATAAATTGTCAGTGTGAGGACAAACCCTGTGGACGCGTTTTAACCGTGAGGTCTTAAGGCTGCTTTACATGTGTCGATTTCTTTTGAGATTGCATTTGCGATCGTACTCGCCCCCATAGTTTGGGCAATTTCTTGCCTGTGTCACAATGTTGTAACTCCCCGTCACACGTACTTACCTTTCAAACGACCTCGCTGTGGGTGGCGAACATCCACTTCCTGAAGGGGGAGGGACGTTTGGCGTCACAGTGACGTCACACAGTGGCCGGCCAATAGAAGCGGAGGGGCAGAGATGAGCGGGACGTAAACATCCCGCCAACCTCCTTCCTTCAGCATTGCCGGTGGGACGCAGGTAAGCTGTGTTCATCGTTCCCGGGGTGTCACATGGAGTGATGTGTGCTGCCTCGGAAACAATGAACAACAGGACGTTCGATTTTTGAAAATGAGCGACGTGTCAACGATGAACGAGAAGGTGAGTATTTCTGCTTGTTCATAGCTGTCACACGCTACGATATCATTAACGATGCCGGATGTGCGTCACTAACGACGTGACTACGCCGACAGCTCGTTAGATATATTGTAGCGTGTAAAGCCCGCTTTAGGCGTATGCCGATGCCTTTAATTCTTCTATCGACAATACCATCTCTTGAAATTCTAAGTCGTCACTTTCCAGCCACATTTAGATATTACCACTTGAGTGTCAAATAATCTTGTATCCTGCTCTTTAATGCTATGTAATATACGCACCCTATTAAGATAAAATATGCATGCCCACACTCCAACAATGACACAAGAAGAGCTGATCGCTTTAAATGGAGAAGAGATTAAGACAGGCAAAAGACAAAGACGTTTCTTTTTACATAAAAAAAATGTTTTCCATCCTTCGCATATTGGCTCCTTAAATATAGCGTGCACCCTAATGTAAGAACAGATATGCCGTATTCGGAGAACAGAGTAAGGTTTAATGATACCATAATTTAACCGTTTTCAATGTTAAAAGGAAGTTGAAACGAGTCACTCGGCTAAGTCCCAACGGCATTACTTATACGTGTCCGTGTGCCAACACTGCCATCTTCTGTTCCACAGGGCATGCTGCCCGCTCGCACAACAACACTACCTGTACTGAACAGCCATTCGATACAGCTCATAAACCTGTAGGAAATATTGCACCTTCCACAAAGGCCGATATTTGCAGCAATTCGCAGCTTTCTTTCAATTATTTGCTTAATGCTCATTTTCACAGTTTTATTTTGTTTGCTTTCCGATGCGGCAGGGATGTTACTTTTTTTTTTCTTTTTTTCCAATTACCTTTTCTGTTTTATTCCAACACAAAACAGTACAAGCAGCAGCCGAGTGCGATCATAAACTCCAAGGCAATGCAAAGAAAAGGTGTAAGTCTCGCTTAAGATCCAGGTTTTATTGAAGGACAATGATAGGTATGTATTATTCCAATATGGGAGGTCAGAGAAGATAAAACACTATTAAAACCGATATAAAAGGAAATAGAAAATACGGAGGCATGCAAAAGTTTGGGCACCCCTAGTCAAAATGATTGTCATTGTGAACAGTTAAGCAAGTTGAAGATGAAATGATCTCTAGGAGGCATCAAGTTACAGATGACACATTTTCTTTGCATTTTAGGCAATTTTTTTTTTCTTTTACATTTAAAAATTAACAAACAAAGGAAATTGGGTAAAAGTTTGGCCACCCTGCATGATTAGTACCCAGTAGCGTCCCCTTTGGCAAGTATCACAGTTTGTAAACGCTTTTTGTAGCTGCCAAGAGTCTTTCAGTTCTTGTTTGAGGGATATTAATCCATTCTTCCTTGTAAAAGTCTTCAGTTCTGTGAGATTCCTGGCTCGTCTTGCATGCTCTGCTCTTTTGAGGTCTAGCCACAGATTTTCAATGATGTTCAGATCAGGTGACTGTTCAGAAATTGTCCCAATTCTCACATTCTGCAAACTGCCATCCGCTCTTTTTCAGTGTAATTGTCATGGTTCTGATCCAGGGTGTTCTGCTCTCAGCAGAGCTGATGTTCTGTTTTGTATTGTTCTCTGGTGGACAGGTTGTTTCCCATTCTTGGATCCTGCACTGGTATCAAGAGGGTCCTGTTAACAGACGCCTCATTCAGGGTGATTGCCCTGCTTCATTTGGGAGCAATTTTGCCCGGAACACCACCAGTCGCAGTTTCTGCTCTGCAGTGAGTGTTCTGGTTCCCGTGTGTGCACTGTTCTGATCTTGTTTTCCTATCCCGGACTTCTGTTAACCTTCTCTGCCCCATGCTCCCGAATCCAATGTTACCTCCCTGGCTTCTGACCCCCAGGCTTATACCCTGACCTCATCTCTGCTTTCTTCCCGTGTACCTTACGTGACTTCTTGGCCTCTGACCGTTGGCTCGTACCCTGACATCGGCTCCGCTTTCTCCCTGTGTACCATATGTGACTTCCGGGCTGTGAACTTCGGCTTGCTTGACTACCCCTCCACTAGTTGCATCTAGTGACACCGAGTGGTTTATCATCACAGTACTATTCTGATTTCTCAGCATTCTGCCAGCACTGTAGGTATTGGAGCTTCCGTTCACAGGCATGCCTACCTTTTTACAATTTCCAAAGAATTGCGTGTCCAGAACTGAAAGCCCTCCTCTCTTATGCCTAGATGTAAACTGAGAACTATGAGAGCAGGAGCAGAGAGACAAAGACTCGGTTTCACGGCCTGATTCAGCATCTTTGCTGTTAGAGACAGATTACACCTGGAAACAGGTAGTGAACAGCACAGAATCAGACCGAGTGGAGTAACTTTTAGGGACATTATTTGTACTTTGCAGATTCACTATTTATCACACAAATGAGTCCAAGGCGTCTGACTAATTAACAAATTAAACTGAGAAGACTCCCGGAGACATTGCAGAAAATGGGCTTTCTGATGTGTAATAATATCTTTGGTGCAGGTCTGAGACAGTAACATCTGCTCACACAGGTAGCACTGACAGATGCCTATATCTTACAAGACTGTAATAAAATGGGGAGAAAAATCAACGGATACAAAAACCGGAGTAAAAATTAATTCAGTTTTACAAAACACTTTACAAAAAAAACTTTTTTTCTGCAACTAACAGACGTTATTGAACCGAGTTACACTGACAATGGCCATCACTGACGTTTTACACTTCACCTACAGAAAGCCTATATATCCCCAGCCATGTAACATGTAATGAAGACTGATGTTCCATTTTCCTCTGAACGCGTCGCTTTCAGTCATCGCCCTCTACACGCGTTCAGTGCTGTAAATTAAATGCCAATATACGTCTGGTACAAAGGAGCGGATCGCCCCCAGACATGGAACACAATCCTTTTTCTATTAATGTGATATGATCCTTAAATTCTGCCGTTTTACACTTCCAGACTCTTTGGCAAGTCCTTATGAAGCATCTTTGCACCATCTTGAAAAGACACTACACCGTGTGCAGAATTATTAGGCAAATTGTATTTTAGAGGATTTTTTTTTTATTATTGATCAACAACTATGTTCTCAATCAACCCAAAAGACTCATAAATATCAAAGCTTAATATTTTTGGAAGTTGGAGTTTTGGTTTTTTACATTTGGCTATCTTAGGAGGATATCTGTTTGTGCAGGTAACTATTACTGTGCAGAATTATTAGGCAACTTAATAAAAACCAAATATATTCCCATCTCACTTGTTTATTTTCACCGGGTAAACCAATATAACTGCCCAAAATTTAGAAATAAACATTTCTGACATGCAAAAGCAAAACCCCAAAAAATTAGTCCCCTTTTCTTTATGATGACACTCAGCAGCCTACCATCCATAGATTCTGTCGGTTGCTTGATCTGTTTTCATCAACATTGCGTGCAGCAGCCACCACAGCCTCGCAGACACTGTTCCGAGAGGTGAAAAAACCAAAGTGAAAATTGCATGAAAAATACCCTGACTATAAATAAATAAATTGCAAGTGCTTAATAACAGGGTACTTAGTGTATACATTTTTGCAAAAAGGTAAAAAGCTGTCTCACCTCGTCAAGGTGTACCCATCTGAGACAGTCCCTAACCTACTGAAGTTAAAAACATTATCAATACCTGACTTGTGTCATGTCAAACTCCAATATGAATGGTGGCAAGTGGTCAGCTGTGTCCCAGAAGTTGGGGGCGCAGCCCTCCTAATACTGAGACTGAACAACTAATTGCGTCTCACTTCACTGTGTATTTAATCTGGGACACAGCTGACCACTTGCCACCATTCATATTGGAGTTTGACATGACACAAGTCAGGTATTGATAATGTTTTTAACTTCAGTAGGTTAGGGACTGTCTCAGATGGGTACACCTTGACGAGGTGAGACAGCTTTTTACCTTTTTGCAAAAATGTATACACTAAGTACCCTGTTATTAAGCACTTGCAATTTATTTATTTATAGTCAGGGTATTTTTCATGCAATTTTCTCTTTGGTTTTTTTCTAGTCTTAAGGCTGCAATTCACATGCTTAATGTTGCATGTTTACTGAACATTACTGTTCCGAGAGGTGTACTGTTTTCCCTCCCTGTAGATCTTACATTTTATGAGGGATCATAGGTTCTCTATGGGGTTCATATCAGGTGAACAAGGGGGCCATGTCATTACTTTTTAATCTTTTAGACCTTTACTGGCCAGCCACGCTGTGGAGTAGTTGGATGCATGTGATGTAGCATTGCCCTGTATGAAAATAATGTTTTTCTTTAATGATACCGACTTCTTCCTGTACCACTGCTTGAAGAAGTTGTCTTCCAGAAACTGGCAGTAGGTCTGGGAGTTGAGCTTCACTCCATCCTCAACCCAAAAAGGTCCCACAAGTTCATCTTTGATGATACCAGCCCATACCAGTACCCCACCTCCACCTTGCGGGCGAGTCGGAGTGGAGCTCTCTGCCCTTTACTGATCCAGCCTCTGGCCCATCCATCTGGCCCATCAAGAGTCACTCTCATTTCATCAGTCCATAAAACCTTTGAAAAATCAGTCTTAAGATATTTCTTGGCCCAGTCTTGATGTTTTATCTTATGTTTCTTGTTCAAAGGTGGTCGTTTTTCATCCTTCCTTACCTTGGCGATGTCCCTGAGTATGGCACACCTTGTGCTTTTTGATACTCCAGTAACGTTGCAGCTCTGAAATATGGCCAAACTGGTGGCAAATGGCATCTTGGCAGCTTCACGCTTGATTTTCCTCAATTCATGGGCAGTTATTTTGTGCCTTTTTTGCCCAACACGCTTCTGGCGACCCTGTTGGCTATTTGCCATGAAACGCTTGATGGTTCGGTGATCACGCTTCAAAAGTTTGGCAATTTCAAAACTGCTGCATGCCTCTGCAAGACAGCTTACAATTTTTGACTTTTCAGAGCCCGTCAAATCTCTCTTCTGACCCATTTTGCCAAAGGAAAGGAAGTTGTCTAATAATTAAGCACCCCTTATATAGGGTGTTGATGTCATTACACCGCACCCCTCCTCATCACAGAGATGCACATCACCTGATCTACTTAATTGGTAGTTGGCTTTAAGGTATCACATATCCGCTGGATCATCATTTACCAATTGGCATTGGTACAATGCGTACTAGCAGCAGGAACAATGTAAAGTCAGGGAGGATTTTGCGCAGCCAAACGCTGTGACCTTCTATTGCCAGAAACCACATAACTGTCTGTCACCTGTGATACATCCGTGACATTATCTCAACCTAATTAGTAATTTTCCCAAAGAAACATCAGGACACCGGGTAAAAGAAGCAGCCAAGAACTTCGACCTTCACAGAAATTGCTGTGCAGCACAGTTGTTTTTATTGAGCAGGAGATGTACAATATGAATGAATTGTGGACGGTAATTAATTTTTGAATACATGTTAAACATAATAATATCTAGATTTACCTTATGATATCTGCCCTAGCTGCTACAGAACCTCTTTTCTAATAAAACATGCTTCATCATGGCAATCTCTTTTTAAGATGAAGCCGAGAATGAAACCCACAACAATCCACTGTTATCTGTGGAAGACGTTGCGGCCATCTCTGGCCACCCAAGTGACAATTAGGCTATGTGCAGAAAAATGCATCAAAAAAGCTGTGCGTTTTTCCCGTTGATGTTAGGCTATGTGCCCACGGGAGTTTGTACCTGTGGATATATCCGCAGGTACGGCCGCAGGTTTCCCGCAGCTGCTCGCTGGAATCCACAGCTATTTTTAGCAGCGGTAGTACAGCAAAATAGCTGCGGAAAACATGCAGAGATTCATGCGGATTACCTGCGAACGTCCCGGCCTCTATCTCCATAGTGGAGGGTCGGGATTTCCGCAGGTAACTCCACAGAAAGAATTGACATGCAGTTACGTGCGGCTGTGGGAAATCCGCAGCATGTTCCGCAGCCGCACGTATCCGCAGCATGGACACAGCACTCCCCATGTCCCATAGGATAACATGGGGAGTGTCTGTACATGCTGAAACCTGCAGATTTATCTAGAAAATCCGCAGATAAATCCACAGGTTTAATCTCCCATGGGCACATAGCCTTAACACTAGAAGTCCCAGAGAGGGGTCATTTGACATTTCTACCACTTGAACCCTATGGAGCTCGAAATTCCTGGGACTTCTAGTGTTAAGGCCCCGTTACACGAAGCGACGTAACGATATATCGCCGGGGTCACGGATTCCGTGACGCACATCCGTCATCGTTAGCGACGTCGTTGCGTGTGACACCAACGAATGAGCGTTAACAATGGAAAATACTCACCATATCGTCCATCGTTGACACGTTGTTCATTTTCAAAATATCGCTGATTGTGGAGGTCTCTGGTTGTTCGTCGTTCCCGAGGCAGTACACATCGCTATGTGTGACACCGCGGGAACGACGAACTTCAGCTTACCTGCGTCCACAGGCAATGCGGAAGGAAGAAGGTGGGCAGGATGTTACGTTCCGCTCATCTCCGCCCCTCTGCTTCTATTGGCCGGCCGCTGTGTGATGTTGGTGTGACGCGGAACATCCCTCCCCCTTCAGGAAGAGAATGTTCACCGCCCACAGCGAGGTCATTTGGAAGGTAAGTACGTGTGACGGGGGTTACCGACTTTGTGCGACACGGGCAACAAATTGCCTGTAACGCACAAACGATGGGGGTGGGTGTGATCGCACATGCGATCGCACGATAAATCGACGCGTGGAACGGGGCCTTTAGAGTGGACGGGCTGAAAAAAGGAGGCAAAAATGGAGCAAGAATTAACATTCTTCAGATGATTTTCTGCACTAAATCTGCAAGGAAAAAATAAGCAATATGTGCTCAACACTTCAGAATTCTCATTGACTTTGCTGGCATAAGGATAGGCATGCAGATTTATGACAAAACTGCACCAAAAAAACGCAGTGTGTGCACATGGCTTTAGTCTTTAAACAACAGACAATGCTGTGATGAGAAATTTATGAGAAAATTAGGACCCTTTAGGTTCTGCAACTGGAGAAAATGCATAATGAACACCATAGCTGCTGCAGAACTGCTTTGCTTTGAAAAGAAAATGTGGATCACTTAAGGCTATTTTACACGCTGCGATATCGGTCCCGATATCGCTAGCGTGGGTACCCGCCCCCATCTGTTGTGCGACACAGGCAAATCGCTGCCCGTGCTGCACAACATCGCCCAGACTCGTCACACATACTTACCTGCCCGGCGACGTCGCTGTGACCGGCGAACCACCTCCTTTCTAAGGGGGCGGTCCGTGCGGCGTCACAGCAACGTCACTGAGCGGCCGCCCAATAGAAGCGGAGGGGCGGAGATGAGTGGCCGGAACATCCCGCCCACCTTCTTCCTTCCTCATAGCGGCCGGGAGGCAGGTAAAGGAGAGCTTCCTCGTTCCTGCGGTGTCACACGGAGCGATGTGTGCTGCCGCAGGAGCGACGAACTACATCGTTAGTGCTGCAGTAACGATAATCGAGAATGGACCCCCATGTCACCGATGAGCGATTTTGCACGTTTTTGCAACGATGCAAAATCGCTCATCGGTGTCACACGCAGCAACATCGCTAATGCGGCCGGATGTGCGTCACAAATTCCGTGACCCCAACGACTCCGCATTAGCGATGTCGCAGCGTGTAAACCCCCCTTTAAGTGATAACCTACATCATGGTTTGGAAAATCCGGCTAATTGGGAAAGGTGCTGTCAGATTATTGGAATTTGGGTGCATATGATCCGGTTTAGCATGGCAATGACGGATTGGAATTCGAGGTTTGTCTTCCACCTTTAGACCTTCCACCGTATACTCACATAGTGGCACAACCTCGGCTGCGGCGTAATACCGTAGGATAACGATCAGCAATATCATGGGGCTGGAGAGATATTCACAGTGACACGTCTGCAGAACACGGAGGGTTAGCACAAGTAACGATGATGTATGCCTCAGCTTTCCCTACAGCTTCACAGATTTGATTTTTCATGTCATATCCAGAGTGAGAAAATTATAAAGGAGGGCTAAGGCCTGTGATAGATTCCTCCCCAAGAAATAAATGACATGATGCATTACCCCAATAAGACACTCAGGTATTTCACAGATCAATCAGAATGTTCTTTGAACTCAGCATTTTTCATTTTACTAAGGGAAAATATCACCATTGTTCAGAAATCCACGGCGGCTTTTATGTCCCATTTTATGAAATATTTTCAATGTCTAAATCATCCTGCCCTGTAGACTGCTCGACACACTGGAGAACACACGGAGGAGGAGAAGACAATACGGTGCCCTACACCGGGGGACATAAAGGGGCACCGGACAGCAGGGACAATCTACATCTACACGTGCTGAACCCACCACATAGCGGACACCACAGGCCCGTGATGGACCCCCCATTGCGCCATCCTCCACTTCAAAGATGGTGGAATCAGGAATGGAGACAGAATGAATCCTCCGTCAAGGGCATACATTTAGCCTAATTTCCATACATATTGAATAAAAAAAAAAAAGAATAGCTCCTTCCCAATAAAGACATTGACCACATTTGTGAAACAGTTTACTACGATTTCTGACGTTAGGTTCATCATTGTGGAAAGTAGTTTCCAGATGTTTTCAGCTGATCCATGAATCTTAAAGAAGGTTGTCCCCTACTTTTACATTGATGGCTTATCCTTTGGATAGGTCATCAATGTCAGATCGGCCTGGGTCCAAGACCCTGCACCCCCACTAATCAGCTGTCTCCGGTGTCGGAGGCCGGAAATCCTCAGTTCCGGAGCTGCCCTGTCTTCTGATAGTGGCCGCGGCTAAGTACTGCACATCCGCCTTCTACTGATCTGAATGGGAGGCGGATGTGCAGTACCTGACTGCGGCCACTAACAGAAGACGGAGGAGCTCAAGAACTGAGCATTTTCGTCTGCCTGTTACCCCCGCTGGCACTGACAACAGCTGATGGGCGGGGGTGCTGGTTGTCATACCCATTCCGATCTGACATTGATGACCTATCCTAATGCGGGCGTCAAACGAGATGATCTATCGTGCGATATGTCGTTGGGGTCACGGCTTTCGTGACGCACATCCGGCATCGCTTGCGATGTCGTCCCGTGTGACACCTATGAGCGTCTGTAAACGATCGCAAATCTGTTACGAATCGCGAATCATGTACAGGTCGCTCATTTTTAAAAAATCGTTTAATCTACTTTGCGCCGCTTGTTCATCCTGCCCACCTTCTTCCTTCCGCATAGGCGGCGGGAGCCGCGGGACGCAGGTAATCTGTGTTTATCGTCCCCGGGCTGTCACACGGAGTGATGTGTGCTGTCACAGGAACGAGGAACAACATCGTTACTGCAGCAGCAACGATAATTGAGAATAGGGGGGCATGTCACCGATGAGCGATTTTGAACGTTTTTGCAACGATTCAAAATCGCTAATAGGTGTCACACGCAACGACATCGCTAAAGCAGACGGATGTGCGTCACAAAATCCGTGACCCCAACGAGATTGCTTGAGCGATGTCATAGCATGTAAAGCGGCCTTAAGTTCCATATGGATAAAATGTCTTCTACAGCAGGATAATGACCAAAAACACATCCAGAAGTACACAAGAGGGGACAAGAAAATCAAAATGGTCTGTCTTACACTAGCCGGCAAGAAGTCCTGATCACAATCCAACCGAAAATCTCTGGAGATGAAATCTGCGATTGGGAAAAGGAACCTGGAAACATTCAGGAGCTTCCCAGAATTACAGTGATAGAAACTCCCAGGAGATAGGAGAAGCTCAGAGATATGGAGGCCGCTATCGCTGGAAAAGACTGTGCAGCTGAGTATTAGGGAGGGAGGCTGTAATTCAGGCTGTGTCATATACTACTGTATGTTAATGCTTTATTTTCTGCAATGATAGTGTGTATATTGACAGGTCAACTTTTTATGAATAAATGTATATAAATTGAATTGGATTGAATTTGGACATTCTAATAAAATAATCACCGATACACCATTGTTATATAGCCACTTATTTGTTTTTAAAGGGAACCGACAACAAGTCTATAATGCTGATATAATGGCGCTAAGATACTGATCACAATGATACCTTTAGTTGAGAAATCCGTGGCTTGATTGCACAATAATCCTTGTTCAAACCTTCAGAAATGGTGTAATTAGTGCACAGTCTTGAGCATTGGGGTTGGGACTTTGCAATGATTCCTCCTCGTGCCTGGCCTCCTTTTCTTCATTTAAATTACGGGCCATAGTCAACATTACTGTTGTTGGCGATGCATGTGCATTGCTATTGTGATGTTGTCATCAATAAAATGGAAGTGGAATCAGTGAATGTACATACCACGACCTGTGGCGCAATTTTAGTAACGACACTGAGGAGATGACTAGGAGCGGTGGCGGTGCATGTGTTGATGAAAAAGATAGATAATAAATCTGCGCATGCGCCACCACCACACATATTTGTCTCCACAGGATGTTCAATAAAATTGCTCCGAAGATCGCAGTATTGCTCATACGCTAATTCTGTCACTATTTTATGGTATTGTCACACTAGAAATGCGCATGCGCCGCTAACAGTGATAATGACAGTGCTGGCGTCAAATTTAAATGAAGAAAAGGAGGCAAGACAGAAGGAATGATAAAAAAAGGACCCAACACACAAAGTCCTACACCAATGTTCAAAACTGTGGACAAATTACATTATTTCTCAAGGTTTGAACAAAAATTATTCTGCACTCAAGCCGCGGATTTCTCAACTAATGGTATTATTGTAATTAGCATCTTAGCGCCATTTTTGGCACTGCCTTTAGTTTATAGGGCAATAACTTAGTGGTCGCATCCCTTTAAGATAATGGATTTTTATATAATAAATAGAGATGAGCGAGTATGCTTGTTACTACTCGGTACTCGCACGAGTATCACTGTACTCGGGCTACTCGGCGGGGACCGAGTAATCTCGCGATACTCGTGCTGTACTCGTGGTCTTCATGTTGGCGCTCTTTTTAGAGCCAGCCCTTATGCAGGGATTGGCTGGCAGACCAATGCAATGCCACAGCCCTGTTGTGGAATTGCAGTGATTGGCCGGCCCTCACAGAATGACCGTGCCTTTAGCCCGACACTTCCCCGCTCGGCTACGGCCCCTCCCGCACTCCACTCCGCGTGTATATTTATATGCACGCTTACAAACACACGTACGTTTTTTTATTTAATTTACAGTTTTATGGTTTCTACATGCTGCCGGTGGTCATTTCACAAAAATACTCGGGTCTCCCATAGGATAACATTGGGCTCGGTGCTCGGGCCGAGTACACGAGTATCTTGGGAGGCTCGGCCCGAGCCTCGAGCACCCGAGCTTTTTAGTACTCGCTCATCACTAATAATAAACGATCAATAGTGGCAATAAAGTTGGCCAAAACTCAATGGCCCCGATTCCTCAAGACTGGTCTTGATGAGGGGGGGTGTAGCAGACACAAATGATTCATTAAAAGGTGTTTGCTTTTTTTGGTGTAAGGACCACCACAGGCTTAATGAGTAAGACTACTTTCACACTTCATTCGTTTCAAATCCGTCAGGTCAGTCGTTGCGACAGAACGATGGATCCGTCGTTTTTCAGCTGTCAACGGACGCAACGGATGTGTTATTTCACAGGATTCTGTTCACAGGAATCCTCTGAAATACCTGATCGGTCGCGTCCGTTACATCCGTTGTGCGTCCGTTTTACGACAGATCCGTCATGATCCGTTTGTTTTTGGGACAGCCAAATGGGAGTGCCAGACATTTTGATGACCTATTACTGTGTTTTCATGGGCCATCTGTGACAGTTTGTAGAGAAAGGGGCAGAATAAATGTTGTTATAGCTAAAATTGTGTGGAATACTACTATGAAGCCTATCAGGAGCCTTGCAATGTGATTGTGTATTTACTGGGCATGCTCAGTAGAACATGATGGAATCCAGCACTGGATTCCATCGTGCGAACGATTACGACGGAATCCAGCACCATAGACAACTATTATACCACTTGACTTATTGTGATAGAATCCTGCGCGCTGCGTTTTTTTGACGCTCCAAAAAATTTTACAGTGTCAGCTCCTTCCGCCAGAAGGTCAGTCATTCCACGACTAACCCGTCGCGCAGCGGCTGCAACGCAAGGCTATCCGACGCAATCCGTCATTAATACAAGTCTATGGGGAAAAAACGGAATCCTGAAAAATATGTTGCAGAATACCGTATTTTCTCAAGGTAACGGATTGTGACTGATGGAAAAAGACAGAAGTGTGAAAGTAGCCGAGCTGTGGGGTCATGCCGCCATCACGTCCCGTTGTGGAACAGCTGGGAAAAACTGAAAAAGCCAAAAGCCGAATTATGCAAAAAATGTGCGACTTTTTAAAGAAATTGACACCAGAATTTTTGGAGAAATAACTTTTTTGAATCAGGGCCTACGAATTAATTTTATAATCTATAAAATGTTAAATCAATGGGTGAGACAGGTTTAAAAGGGAACCAATCAGAATTTTAGTATATAACCTAAAGCCAGTGCTGTACTGGCACTATCAGGTGAAAGTGAAGTTTAAGAATTCGTCAGCTTTTTGATTGACAGTTTCACCGGAGCAGATAATATCTGGGCGGGTATTCATCTGTATACTCCCCCCGCCTATGCTAATTTTTCTATTCAGTAAGATGGCCAAGGCCAAGTTTGACCCAGCCATTAAGAATCTCCAATAAAGGGTTTAAAAAAAAGACACCACACAGAGAAAAAATACTTTATTAGAAATAAATACACAGACACACTTAGGAACTCCATGTTTATTACTCCCTCTCACCCCTCCATGGTCCTGGTCTTCTGTCTTCTTCAACCTGGCGCTGGCACGGTGTCCTGGTTTTTGTCATGGTGCCCTCCGATCAGCTGTTATCCCCTTCTGTTGTGACCGCATGCGCTCCTGCGGTCACAAGAGAGCAGAAGATGTGAGGGCGGAAGTATAGAACAGCAGGGGGTAACGCGGGCTTCAGAAAAATGGCACCGAAGATAAGCGCTATCCTGTTTTTTTCTTCTGTGCTTATGGGTGGTGGCACGTTTCCTATTAACCCTATGGTGGTGCCATCCTTACTAATGTTGTTTCTCAAGCGCTATGCGCAGGCGCTAACTCCGACGCCATCTTACTGAAAAGAAAAATTAGCATAGAGCCAGAGAGAGGGAGGAACCAGCGTTGGGGGGGGGGCGGTAATCCAGATGAATACCCACCCAGATATTATCTGCTCCAGTGAAACTGTCAATCAAAAAGCTGACGAAATTTTAAACTTCACTTTCTTGGATTTGAAAGCCTAAACATCCGAGCTGACCACTAATGGTATGTAGAGAATCAGCCTGATAGTGCCAGTATAGCACTGGCTTTAGATTATATATGAAAATCCTGGTGATTGGTTCCCTTTAATAAGATCCAGAAATCACAACATATTCTATCATGGTAAAAAATATATATATATATATATATATATATATATATCCCAACCTATTTCCCTGTAGCCGTGCTGGCCGGATGACAGAAAGAGAAGTGGACGGGATAGAAGCTCTCAAGAACGTTAATGGATTTAACACAGTCCAGTAGGAAAGCATATTTCAGAGAAAGACAAATGCAGGAACAAGAGGTCACGCTCTCCGGCTGGATACTGCCAGACTGTGGGAAATGCAAGGCAGCATCGGGGCAGGAGGCCACCAGCCACAAAATAAGAAAACTACCTGGGTTAGAAAAAGGAATAGCACAAATTTACAACAGAGAGAATCCAAGTCAAGCAGAACGTAAAGGAAAACAAGGGAAAGACACGAGAAGCAGGAAAGTCACAAAGTTTCCGGACTTGGGCATAGTTAAAGGTTATCTGATATTTTAGAGAATTGTCTGAACTCTGTTTTACGATTTTATATTGAAGTTCTGCAACTTTCTAATATATGTCTAGCTTTAATCATCACTTCATAATTTTGCTGCTTACTGTCAATGAATGAGAATATTTATGGTTTTTAGTGGGAATCTGTCAGCAGGTTTTTGCTATGTAATCTGAGCAGCATGATGTAAAGACAAACCGCCTGATTCCAGTGATGTGTCACTTACTGGACTGTGTAAACAGTGTTTCATCAGCATGAAATTATCACTACAGGACTATGTGCCTGGTGCTTCCTAGTCCAACCACACCCCCACCGATTAGCAGCTTTCTGTCACCGGACAATGCGCACAGGAAATTGTCAATCAGAGGTGTGGGTGGGGCTATACACAGCTCAACATCTGACCTATCCTAGATCTACAATAAAAATGTCACGGATGTAATGGAGAAAGCTGAGGACATAGGCTCCTAGACTGGTCCTCAGGCTCTATCCCTTATCTCAGAGATACCTCTGAAGGTGATCGCCTTCCTGGCCCTGCTCATGACCAGCCCTGATTTTATACCCCTTCCCTCCTTCCCTATTCCAGGGAAGGGCCAGGACAAGAGTGTGATAAAACCAACAGAGATAGACAAACAGAGGAAATCAAAACTCTATCTCACAGCACACTCACTCAGAGGTGTAAGGCAATAAGAGGTAAGGAGGAAATTACGAGCAAGGAGGAAACAACAAGATGATGGAAGAACTCAATTTAATCACCAGCAGGACTGGGACACTCCAGTACACAGACCAACACAGAAATAAACTATAGTCGGAGTGGGAAGACAGATTCCACCATCTTAAAAAGGCTGAGAGCAAATGTGATCTCAGATCCCAGAGGTAATCAGCAGGCTAGCAGAGGTTAACTCTTGCTAGCCTGATCATGAATGAGTCCACAGCTGGTTGATACCTGAGCCTTCCTGTGTAACTCAGAAACACCAGAGAAACAAGAGTGTGGAGTGTCAGAATCTGTAGTGTGCACATCATCTGATGCTGCCATGACAATCGGCAGGTTTTGAGCAAAACCCTGTGTGACAGGAAAAAAACTATGATTTTATAACGATATGTCATGACTCACGGCTGTCAGTGTTCCCTGGAGCATGGCCAGTGGGAGGAGCCTCCCCCTGTGCCTCGTTTACAGGATCACGACGCCTTATCTTGGGGTCATTTTGGTTCATGTGGCGCCAGTTTTAGTTCTGCCTTGCAGTGTGTTCACTGGTCTCTATAAGTTGCCAGATCTGTCCATTTGTCTTGTTCGTCCTACCTGACTCCTGTCCTCCTTACCAAATTCGTCCTCCTTCAGTTTCTAACCTACTGACTGTGTCTGTCCTCCCTGACTCCCATCCTCCTTAACACATCCATGCTCTCTAACTCCCTGTCCTCCTGACTGTGTTTGTCCTCCCTAACTCCTGTCCTCTTTACCACGTCCGTCCTCCCTGATTCCCTGTCCTCCTAACTGTGTCCGTCCTCCCTGACTTCTGTCCTCCCCCTCCGGTCCCCTCTCGGTTGTTCAGTTTCTGTGTTTCCCCACTACCACTTGCTCTACCGGCTCCCGACCTCGGCTAGTGACAAACTTCGGTAATTGTTCTCCTCTGGTCCCTGACGTTCTCTCTCAGCTTCTGACCCGGCTTCCCCTTGACTCCGCCTCATCCCTGGTACCACATAATCTCCTGGCTCAGACCCCGGCCCATACGACTATCCCCTTCTGATCCACTGGTGGAGCTAGTTACCCTAGTGGATTCTTCAGTTTCCCAGCATTATTACAGTGCCAGCTCTCCCTCCTGGTATAATACATTTACTACCTCCTTACATACTCCATTGGTCTCTGGCTCCCCTTGCTGGATTATTACAAATAGCTGCACCCAGTAACCTAAATGATACATTGATAGAATCAGAGTGTTCGCCCCTATTTTAACCCGTTATTTCTGATGTTGGCTGTTGTGGCAGAGCGTTAGCTATAGTATACAGTTGTGTATGCACTGTCCAAGTTATCTACAGTTACTGTGCTGGAGAGGACACTAACAATTCTCGATGGACCTCACTAACACGAGTCCCTGGTGCCGGTCTTCTTGACCAAGCACACGTTATTCCTGTCAAATTTGATGGAATTTGCATTGAAGATTCCTATCAAAAATATGAATCCTTCAGATAAATAATAAAAAAAAAAAAAATAATACTAATATATTTTTTTTAATTTCAGACAAAATAATCCAAAATTATACAAAAAGTGTTCTGTACCTGAGTAACTCTGTTTGTATTTCAGGGAGGATTTTCCTTTGGGATATTCGTGCTGCGGCCTGATCAGAATCAGAGGAGAACAGCCAACTTCTGTCATTGGAGCAAGGGGCATCAACTAAGACCTGAGGCACAAAATTATACCATGATCTGTCTGGAGAAACTTGTAAAACACGAACAACATATTAAAGCGTTCCTGCTCTGACATCACTTCATTTATGGGTC
The DNA here is from genome assembly GCF_048569485.1 of Anomaloglossus baeobatrachus. Lineage (NCBI taxonomy): Eukaryota > Metazoa > Chordata > Amphibia > Anura > Aromobatidae > Anomaloglossus > Anomaloglossus baeobatrachus. The sequence continues at coordinate 81,248,420 of NC_134354.1, read as the reverse complement.
TAAAATTCGATAGTTAATTTAAGAACGTGTACCATCTGTATAGCCATAGAGCTAAGGAGGGTTTCCCATATGAGAAACCTAGGACATCTTCACTCATGGGAACATCCAGAGATGAGAATGGGGTCTCCTGATCCTCGGTAAACCCAGACAGACTTCATGAGCGATGTGATCTGTATGTGCATTGCTGTATTAATGATCATCCATGGGCGTTCCGGGAAACTGCAATCTTTTCAGCACTTTCTCAAACTCTCAGTGTAAAATGGAGAGATCCACATACATGTTTAGTTGTGTCCACTTACTCGGAAGCTGAATGTGGACAGCCACTCCAAGGCCAATTTGGGACATTTATTTGGTAATTTATGGCATACATGGATATCTAAGATGCCAAAAAATCCCCTTAAAGGGGTGGTCCACTACTCAGCATTAGTGGCCACATCGATGTAAATCTCATAGGGAAGGCTTTTCTCAAATACCTTGTGTAGTAAATTCTGACTGTGAGCGGCGTTATTGTGGTCCGCTTATCCCCATCACGTGACCCCTGAGCTCCAAGACCTCGGAGATCCGGTGATGTCACGTCAACTTCCAGTTAACCTGTCACCAATGAGGCGGGCCCCAGTCTTCCTGAGTGACTGGGATGTGGGCGGAGTTTCCCATCCCAGCATCGTGCGCACTCTCTCCTTCACTGCAGAGCGCCGCAAGCAGGAGCGATGTTGGGCTGTGACGAATGGTGAAACTCTGCCCACAGCCCAGTGACTCATGGCAACTGGGCCCGCCTCGGTAATGTCAGGTCTACTGGAAGTTGACGTGATATCCCAAGATCTCAGAGGTCACGGAACCCGGGGGTCACTTCATGGGGATGAGCGGACCACAATAGCACTGCTCAGAGGCAGAATTTACAACACACAGTATTTGAGAAAATCCTTCTCTATGAGCTTTACATCGATGTGGCCACTATTGCTGAGTACTGGACCACCTCTTTAGTCACTTCATTACTGCTGTCAATTTCCATTTTTCTGTTTCATATTTTTCCTACCCTGTGTCCCAGAGCCATAACCTTTTTATTTTACTATCCACATAGACATATGAGGGCTTGTATTTTTGGGGGGACGAGATGTACTTTTTAATTAGGCTGTAAAATGGAGAAAAAAAAATCCAAATATGGAGAAATTGTGAAAGGAAAACACAATTCTGCTATGGTTTTTTGGGAATTGTTTTTACGGGGACAATTTTTTCCTAAAAATTACCTTGAAATATGATTTTCCTCATCAGTATGAATACAGCAATATAAAACATCCAGTTTTTCAACTTATTTAATGGTGAAAAAAAAAATTAGAAGTTTGAAAAATAAAATTTAGGAAGGGGGGGTCATCCTTTTCCAAGACCTGCAATGTTTTCATTTTTCAGTTGATGGTGCCGCCAAATCAAATAACATTTTTGTTTACTTTTCACGGTTTAGGGGACTATAGTCTGTGAATGTCTGATCAAATGAGCTGTGTACTGCAATGCCACAATATTGCTGCATATAATGAAAACCAGTCTCCTTTGAAGCCCAGACACAGGCAGGTTTCAAAGGAGTGCTGCTATGAGAAGCACAGAGGTCTTCAGCAGACCCCCTGCTGTCATAGCAGTTCATCAGTGACAGGCGATCATGTCATGGGTGTGCTGATGGATGCTTAAAATTGCACGATCCCCTTCTGGGCCGTGTTACATCTCGGTGTCAGAATTTGACAGCGGGATTTAACAGGTTAACAATCTCAGGCTCCACTCCACTCCACCCACAATTGTTAGCAGTAGGTCCTGGCTGTAGTACACAGCCATTACCAGCCTGATATGGGGCAGGCTCGACCCGGGAGCCCACTCCATACACCTGTTTCAGTACTGTGGATGTCGCGAACAAGTTAAAGGCAATCTGTAACTAGGTTTTTGCCATCTAATCTGTGAGCAGCAGAACGTAGGGGCAGACATCCTGATTCCAGCGATGTGTCACTTACTGGACTGCTTAGTGTAGTTTTGATAAAATCACTGTTTAATCAGCAGATTATCATTGCAGGACTACTAAAGCCATGTAGTCCAGCATATTCATGAGCCCTGTATGGCCCTGTGCCCATGCTGCGTATTTTGGCGCAGATTTTGATATTTTCAGAAATCTGCAGCAAAATCTGCATGTCTATTGTGAAGCCAGCAAAGTCTATGAGAATTCAGAAGTCCTGTGCCCACATTGAGTATTTTTCTCTTACATATTTGGTGCAGATTTCTT